>NC_035168.2:39168109-39791967 GCF_001659605.2 Manihot esculenta
ATCATATGTCACATGGTTTGTGCATCTGTTGTCTATAAGCCAAACATCAGAGTTATTTGTAGCAAAGCGTGATGCCACGAATAAGATCAACAACAGCTTTGGCTTCAACTTCTTTTTTCTTGTTGTGCTTTGCATACCCTTTCAATATGTCCCAGCTGACAACATTTGTTGCATTTAATATCTGGCCTCCACCAACACTTTCCCTTTGAATGATTTGTTTTTTTGCAATTCGGACATGGTGGATAATTCCTGCCATTTCCAGATTTATAGGTGAAATTCTTGTTTATGTACTTGCCTTCTTTAGTGTTTAGAGACATAGCAACAGAATAACAAAAATAACACACGCTTCCAGCTTTTTTATTGACCAAATAGCACTTAAATCAAATATTCAACATCTTAATTATAAGGGGTTAAATACATAATTTTCCTTTTTTCTAAAAAAAAATTATTTTATCTCTTCAAGTTTATTTTTATCTTATTTGTGAATAATTTAAAATTTTGAGAAATGATAGCGATTGAATATCAACCTCTTAATTTCCTTTCGCCAAGTTACCAGAGCAATATTAGGAGACCCAAAAGACAAGACAAAGGTACACTCATCTATGCCAATGTTACATATGAAAACATTCTTCTAAAGGTAAGGTAGAGCTGTACTTCTGTTTTCTTTTGATTTAGCTCTCTCAATTGAAATTTGAACTTGTACCTCTATTTTCTTATCATGTATGCTTACTCTGATTGAAGTTTGAACTTGTGAAACCAAGTTGGATTATTAATATTGACCATCATTGTTAAATGATGCACCATTATCCTTTTTCATAGAGTTTTGACAAACACATTTTCACCTTAAAAGTTGGGACATTCTTATCATTCAAATTGGTGTGGGCTTCATATCAAGGGAAATGGTTGAAAAGCATTATCCCGCTGGTACCGGCAGCTGATATCCAGATGCGCTTTTGATTTATTTGTTGTCTTAGTCTTGGAAAACATTATCAGTCAATGCTTGGATTTTCTATATCTTATGGGTGTGATAATACTTATGTTCATACAATTGGCATATTCTGAGATGTGGGCCACCACCTCATGGCTGCTCCTCTTGAATCTCTTGGCTACACACCTGAGATGACAAGCTCTGGACTCTATCTGAACCATCACTGTTTACAAGTGATGAGTCCCATCACTCGGATTATCCCCTCCTCTCTTTAGGACCTCTAAATGAGTTATCAGCATGAAAAATGCTTTGGTATTGTAGAAACTTTGGAACCCACAAGCATATCTCGATTTTGATCCAACCATATCCAAGGTTCAAGCAAGTTCGAGGAGGCTTTGGAATTCAGACACCCACATACTTTTGCTTCTGCTTCTGTTCCACCTGAAAAAAAAAAGTGACATCACGCTCGGTGTAAATAAAAAATAAACGTTGACAAAAGAAATTGAACATATTCGTAAGGATATAGCATAATAGAATATTCATCAAAATTAAATAAACATTAAAAAAAGAAATTTAACATATGTGTAGGGATGTAGCGGAATAGAATATTCTTCAAAATTAAATGGATGTTGAAAAAAGAAATTTAACATATTTATAGGGATGAAATATTCATCAAAATTAAAATAATCTATTGAAATTTCATTAAAAAATTTAATATTTTTAGAAAACATTTAAATTTAAATTTTTAAATTTTTAGAAAACATTTGTTTGATTGAACTTCCATGTTGTTTCGTAGAAGGATTCATTTGCTGGAAATTTTCTGATTGTCACTATTATATTCGTCACTGTCTCTATGAAAAAGATGGCCTTCTTGATGTTGAATATTACCTCTACATGTTAATACGTTTGGGACCCTTAACAGTTCAACACTAAATTTCTTCTTTTTGAGCATTGTTTTTTTTTTTCTTAAATAAATTTATTTATGTGTTTTCTAAACACTAGTATTATTATTCTGTTGAAAATGTGTTTGCTTGAAACTTTCAACCCACACCAATTTGAATATTTGATTTAGGTTTTGTTTAAATAAGTTTCAAGCAAACACATTTTCATCTTGAAAGTTGGACATTCTTATTATTCAAATTGGTGTTGGTTGAAAAGCATTGTCCTGCTAGTACCATCAGCGTTTTGATTTATTTGTGGTGTCTTAATCTTGGAAAACATTATCAGTCAGTGCTTTGATTTTCTATATCTATGGGTGTGGTAATACTTATTTTCATACAACTGGCCGATTCTGGAATGTGGGCCACCAAGTATGAAAAAAGCCATGGCTGCTCATCTTGAATCTCTTGGCTACTCACCTGAGATGAGATGCAGCTCCAATCCTTGACAAGCTCTGAACTCTGTTTGAAACACCGCTTTTTATAAGTTATATGAGTTTTGATTGGATAGAAAATTTAGATAGTCCTCTCGGCTCTTTTGGACCCGATACAACTTGCTCTAAATGAGTTATGAGCATGAATAATGCTTTGGTATTGTAGAAATTTTGGAAGGCACAACATTATCCCACGAGTGATGATTTTGATGCAACTATTTCCGAGGTTCAAGCACGTTCAAGGAGGCTTTGGGATTCAGACACCCACATGCTTCTGCTTCGGTTGCACCTAAAAAAAAATCCCATCAGGCGCTCTGTGTAAATAAAAAATGGACATTGAATTGAGCATATCCAACTAAGTAAATGTAAATGAATAAAATATCTGCAAAAATTCTCCCATTTCAATTTATTTATATTAATAATATTTGAATTTATTTTAAATTTAATTAAAAATTAATATAAATTATTTAAATTTTTTTAAAATTTATTATTATTATTCGAATAAAATTTAAATCCATTTAATTTAATATATTTTAATTAATAATATATATAAATTATTTTTCATTAATAATTTTTATTAAAAAAATTTAATAATTTTAAAAAATATTTGAATTTTAATTTTTAAATAAAAACATATAATTTTTTTTTATAAATATTACTATAAAATATATATTTTTATATAATCAAATTTGGATACGGTACTATTTTATAAATATAATTTAATTTTAATTTAAATCCGTTATTAGTATTATTTTTTAAATTTGAATTAATTTTAAATTTAAATATAATTATTTAAATTTATTCTACTAAAATTCTGTTGGATTGAATATTTAAAAATATATGATAATTTTTCTCAATTAAATCCGCTACGTGATTTTAAATAAATTGGGATCCAACCCAAAATTGGTCAAATACAGTCAGATTAGGTTTGTCAATTTTAAACTATTCAAATGAGGATGCAATAATTTAAATAGAATGTTGGGTGAAATCAGTTTACATATACACGCATAGTCTGCCTGGAACCCTGGGCAGCTTATTTCATGGGGCAGAGGATTTCAGTCTTGTAGCTATCACTAATGGAATGTATTTCAGTCTTGTAGCTGTCACTAATGGATCATATGGGAGAAGGGTATCCAGCAAAATTAAATTATTTAAACTTAAATTTATTTATATTAATAATATTTAAATTTATTTTAAATTTAGTTAAAAATTAATATAAATTATTTGAATTCATTTCAAATTCAATTATTATTATCCGAATAAAATTTAAATCCCTTAATTTTATAGTATTTTAATTAATAATTTATATAAAATATATTTTTATTAATAATTTTAATTTAAAATTTTAATATTTCTAAAAAATATTTAATTTGATGTTTTATTGAATAAAAGATCAAAGATTAAAGAGGTTTAACAGAAGTGCTTTTGTTGAATGATTTAAAAATAAAAATTAAATAATTAATTTTAATAAAATACAAAGATTTAATATAAATTTTTCCAAGATCCTTCCACTTTATAGTTTTATTTGAAAGCAAACTCATATGGGGATTTTTTATCAATTAATTTCAGCTACTCCCATAAGAATTTAGCACCTACTCATGTAGAAAAAGAAGATGAAGAACAGAGATGAGATCAGAAAACTTGAAAACAATTTAGCTACTCCCATTTGCTCATTTTTATTAGGTTACCTGATCCCCACATTGGTCCCCTTCTTCTTTACCTCTAATTTTCTTCACTTTCCAAGCATTGGATTTCTTCTCTGCTGTTGTCAAGTGCATAGCTACAGCACCAGCGAAACAAAAAGATAGGGGAGGGGTCCATAAAACACCAAGTGTTTCCCCTACCAGTTTACTGATTCAGTTTCTTCTATTCAAATTTCCCTTCTAAATCTTATTATATTGTAGGGGAATTCTTTTGGTAATTGGCTATCATAGATTTCAAATTTTTCCAAACTCCTGTGGGTGTAGCTGTTGCTGTTTTGGCTATTGGTATTGGAGCTCTGTCTCTCTTTTCCTCCAAAAACCCCAAAGGCTTCACCTACTACTAGACTCTCCTTATTCCCTTTTTTTAATACTGTTGTTACTTGTTTCAGGGTATTGATTAAACTTCCATATTGTTTCGTAGAAGGATTCTTTTGCTGGAAATTTTCTGATTTATGGGTTTTTTTTCTTCTTATCGTTACTGTTATATATGGCCTTCTTGATGTTGAATATTACCTGTACATGAATACATTTGGGACTCTTAACAGTGCAACACTAAAGGTAAGGTAAGGTAGAGCTGTACTTCTGTTTTCTTTTGATGTAGCTCTCTCAATTGAAATTTGAACTAGTACCTCTGTTTTCTTATCATGTAGCTTACTCAATTGAAGTTTGAACTTGTCAAACCAAGTTGGATTATTAATATTGACCATAGTTGTTAAGAGTTTTGACTCAAATGGGGGAAATCAAGTTTCACGCAAACACATTTTCACGTTGAAAGTTAGACATGCTTATTATTCAAATTGGTGTGGGCTTCATATCAAAGGAAATGATTGAAAAGTATTGTCCCGCTGGTATCCAGCTGCGTTTTGATTTATTTGTTGTGTCTTAATCTTGGAAAACATTATCAAGCTCAATGCTTTGATTTTCTATAAAATTCACGTTAAAATATTATTTTTTAAATTTAAATAATTTTAAATTCAATTATAACTATTTAAATATATTTTTATTAAAATTTAATGACATTCCATTACAAAAATAATCCAAACTCAAATCATGCCAGCCCAATGTAATTTTTAATGTTGGTGATTTAGATTGGAATCCAGCCAAAAATTGGTATGATACAGTCAGTCCTACCTGCCCGAGGTAATTTTTCAAGGTTTGGTGAATTAGATCAAATGAGTGATTTTAAATAAATTGGGATCCAGCCAAAAATTAGTATGATACAATCAGATTAGGTTTGTCGATTGTTAAATATTTAAGAAGAAGCATTAATTTAAATAAAATATTGGGTGAAATCAGTTTACACATAAACGCATAGTCCGCCTGAAATCCTGCTCAGCTTATTCCATGGGGAAGAGGATTTTAGTCTTGTAGCCCTAACAATTAGGGATGTCAACTCTTAGAATACAAACGAAAATTAAATTACCTCAATTTAAATTCAATTTATTTTAATAATATTTAAATTTAATGTAAACTACATAATTATATTCTAACTTCCATTATTATTTGAATAAAATTTAAATTTATTTAAATTTATATATTTTAATTAATAATTTATATAAAAAATATTTTTTATTAATAAATTTATTCAAAAATTTTAATATTTTTAAAAAATATTTAAATTTTAAATAAAAATATATAAAAAATTTATTAATAATTCTAAACTCGATTATAATTATTCAAATTTTCGTACTAAAATTCAATTAAATTGAGTATCAAAATTAAAGTCTTTATACAATAAAATTATTAAATTAATTTTTTATAAACTCATGAGTTTAAAGATCTACAAACTAAGCCTTAATAGTTTTGTCATATAATATTTTCTATATTTTTTATATTTGACCAACTTAAAAAAATAATTAATAAAAAATATAAACAAAATTATTTATTATAATTTAAAATTTTTATTAATATTTTTATATATAAATTTATTATATTATTAAAACTAAGTAATGGTATGAAAAATATAAAATATATTTTTTAAATATATTTTATTTTTTTATAATTAGATAGAAGTTAAATATTTTAGCCAATAACTTAGCTTCTCTATGTATTTTATCATAATTTAATATTATAATAAATTTATTTAGCATTAGTAATATTTTTTTGTAAGGATTGCATGAATTCTTAATAAATTATTTTATTTTTAAGGAGAATCCTAATAATTTCTAATAATATTATAGTTTTTTTTTTTAATTAGAGTTCAAATTCTAATCAAATTGGTATTACAAGAATTGAGTTTCCTTCATTCATAATAAAAACCTAATTTAAGTTTATCATTTTATATCATGTTTAGATGAAAAGATAAGAAAAGAAAGAAAAATAATTTTATTTTATTGAAAATAATAAAAAAATTAATAAGAAAATATATTTTAAACTTATTTTTTATTTTATTTTATCCAATTTCAGATAAGGGGAAGAAAAATGTTTAAAATCACAAATATGAGAAGGAAACGTTATTGTACTATTTTTTCCAAATATATATTTTTTATTATTTTAAATATAGACTTTTTAAAAATAATATTTAATATTTTAATTAAGTTAAAATATTAATATTTAATGATTAAAAGGGTGAATTATAAAAAATTATAATTTTTATTATTTAAATAGCTATAAATTATTAAAATAATTTAAAAATTATTATAAAATTTAGTATTACCGAATATGATCGTATTATTAAAATTTTATTTTATTTTTTAAATTTAGATATTAATTTGGATTTTTTTGAAAAAATAATTTACAAGAAGAGAAAAATAGAGAGGAAGCTGATGGCTATGGAAGGCCCGCTTCCACAGATGGACCCTATTCCAACGCTAACTCTATTTGTGTTATGCACTCAAGAGAAAGAGAAGTTTCAGAGGGAAGGGAAGAAAACATACCTCTAAGTAACGCAAATACTAACCAGCAGTGTTTCAATTTCAACATCCTCCAACCGCGACAATTTTGCTGTCTTCTTCTTTTGTTTTTCCTCAACGGTACGATTCCACAAATACCCATTTTTTTTGGCTCACCAAAGAACAACAACAGCCATTTTCCCCTTTTAGATTTTCTCTCATTCGTCTTTTCTGGGTCCTTTCCCATTTTCTTTTTTCTGGGGTGTTTTTCCCCTGGTGGGTTGGATTTGGTTTTGAGCTGGGTTTACTTTTGTTATTGCATTGCTGCTTTCTCATCGAGTTGATTTTTGTCGTTTTAGACAATGTGGAGAGGGGAAATGCTGTAGAAATTATGAAAGAATTTATGGGGTTCGATTCATTGGTCATGGAGATATTGCATTTATGGAATTTTATCCAATGCAAGTAACATTAATGAATACTAGCTTTACCCATGTGTGATTTTATTCACATTTGTGTTTTTATTGGTGGCTGCTCTGGAGATTGATACTCTTAGTTTCTCCAACTTGTTTTTCTATTAGCCTCTTAGGAGATGTTTTTGGCATTCCATATGGATTTGGTGTTTGTTATGAGATATTGCTGATTTATTTTTTGATTACCAATGGCTGAGAAGCATGTCTCATCCCACGGTTTTGTTTCCAGGAAATATTTGCTTTGCTTGTTCTCATTCATTTTGGCCTTGTTCATATTATCTTGGTTCTTTGTGCTGCGTTCCACGCACCGCCCTAACTTTACTGATCATAGTTTGTTGACTAATCCACTTCATTCTGTAATCGATGATGGTAGTTCCCTGTCCTGGACTCAAAAAATTGATGAACCCCAACTTGAAAATAGAGGAGAGGTGAGTGGAGGAGGGGCAGAAGGAGAAGAATCACCTAAAGAGAAAGTTGCTGGGGAAGATGTGAAATGCAATACCCACAACGAGAATAACAAAGAACCCCTTAAAGTTTTCATGTATGATTTGCCTGCAGAGTTTCATTTTGAGCTCTTAGACTGGACTCCCCAAGGGGATAGTGTTTGGCCTGATGTTAAAACCAAAATACCTTCATATCCTGGTGGGTTAAACTTGCAACATAGTATAGAATATTGGCTTACATTGGATATTCTTGCTTCTGAAATTCCTGGTATTCCTAGAGCTGGTAGTGCTGTAAGAGTCAGAAATTCTAGCGAAGCTGATGTCATATTTGTACCATTTTTTTCATCATTAAGTTATAACCGATATTCCAAGGTAAATCCACATCAAAAGAAGAGCAAGAACAAGTTGTTGCAAGAGAAGTTGGTAAAGTTTGTCACTTCACAAAGGGAATGGAAGAGGTCAGGGGGGCGAGATCATATCATCTTGGCTCACCATCCAAATAGTATGTTAGATGCAAGGATGAAACTATGGCCAGCAATGTTTATACTTGCAGACTTTGGGAGGTACCCACCCAATGTAGCAAATGTTGACAAAGATGTAATTGCACCTTACAAGCATGTAGTCAGAAGTTATGTTGATGACTTGTCTACCTTTGACAGCCGGCCAATATTACTGTACTTTCAAGGTGCCATATACAGGAAAGATGTAAGTGCTCTTCCTCTTTATTACATATTCTGTTAGTTTGTTTCTTTTGCATTACATGTCTTGTTTTTGCTTGATGTCATGTGTTTCACTTGTACCTCACGTTTTCTGGGAAGTGAGTTAAAAGAGGCTTTAATTTACTGGAATTGATGTTTAATCACATTAGATAGAGCACACAAGTAAGAAACACATAACATCAAAACAACTCGTAGATTACACCCAAGATTACTTCTAAAAGATTGGTTATCCAAAATCTATGGGATTTTAAAGAAATTATGTGATGATCAGGACTCTGTCAAGGGTTATTTAGTGATGTGGGAAAAGGGTAAAGTGTGATATTGGACATGCATGTGCAGTAAGGTTTGAGTTATGCATATATTTGTGCAACTTAGAGAGGATAACATTTTGGGTTTTAGAGTTCTGGAATTGCACGAGTTAGATGAGAGAAGATTTTAAAGAATTTATTGTGTTGATTCACAAAATGCACATTCACACTATGCACCCCTTTGTCTTGATCTCAAACAATGGAGGCCCTGGTGGGGGAATGTGCCTTTTTTTAGGGGGTGGGAGGTGGGGGATGGGTGTGTTCTAAGAATACATCATCCTTCCTTGACAGGAAAGAAGAATGAGTCTTATCATAGATCCATCATTACCTGTGGGACATTTGTCCGAATGTTGCATTTGGAATCAGAAGATAATTTATATTAAGAAAATGTTTTAAGGTGTTACTGGCTAAATTTAAATTAGATGATATTTATTTTGGTGACCAAGGCAAAAAATGGTGGGCCATTCGACCCACAAAACTCAATGTTTACGCGTATTTGTATTTTAATCCAATTCTTTTAATTTTGGTTTAATTAGCACAACTTTTGTATTTTGGTGCAATTTTAGTTTATCTGCAAATTTCTAAATTTGGTAGTCTAGCTGACATACCATGTGCATTATTATTATTATTTTTTTTGCCGATTGACTGAGAAGAGCTAATATTTGTGTCATTTTGCATTTTAATTAAAACGTTTAAATTTTAAATAAATTGGCTCAACTGTTGTGCTTGGGTGTAATTTTAGCCAATTTTCAAAATCAAAATTAAAGATGAGCAATTTAATTGTTAAATATGTAGTTTACATCTTCTACAATTATGAATTGTATTTTATAGTAATAATTATGAATGTTTTATAGCATGCATGTTATTTAATCCAAAATAGCAGCATATACAAAATAATAAAAAATAATATATCTATTATAAAATATTCATAATTATTAATACAAAACAAAATCGATCTATTGTTGAACTAAATATATCATTTCTCTATAGTTAAGTATGAGTTAATATTATTTTTATATATAGAATTAGGTTATATTTAAATAATAAAATATTACATTTGGCATTCTATATGAATTCTTATATTTTGATTTTTGAAAATTGACTAAAATTACATCCAAATGCAAATGTTGGGCCAATTCATTCAAAATTTAAATGTTTGGATTAAAATGCAAAATAATATAAACTTGGAGCCTTTTTCAGTCAATTGGTCATTAGTTTATTTAAAAAATAATAATAGTAATAATAATAATAATATATGTGGTATGCCAACTAAACTATCAAATTGCCACGTAGATTATCAAATTTAGAAATCTGCAGATTGGCTAAAATTGCACCAAACGCAAAGGTTGAGCTAATTAAACTAAAATTAAAAGAATTGGATTAAAATGTAAATATGCATAAATGTTAAGCCTTTTGGATCAATTGGTCAAAATGATAATGTCAACCTAACATTTATTTAGCCCTTGAGCAAGGCTCTGCTGGTAATTAACCTTTTATGGTAAAGGAGAGCTGAAGCCTGCAGGGACTCTTCTACTGTGTTTGTATGCAATTACTAGCAATGCTGAATCTGTTGTGTTAGTGTTAAGTATTCTGGGGGCATCTTTTGAGGATGAAGAGAAGCTACAAGCTACAGCTCATGGGAATCAGCTTATAAGAATTTCCCCAAGATAATTTTCAATTAATGTTTTCATCTCTGATAAACTTTTATTACTTTGGACTGTCAGTTTCCATCCACTGGAGTGGATCAAACTTTTCCTTCATTCTTTTAATATTCTTTGCCTCTTAGGTAGCACTTTATTTTATGCCTGATTCATTATTTCTGGGTTTCTCATAATTAGGGTGGCCTTGCTCGGCAAGAATTGTTTTACCTTCTAAAAGATGAAAAAGACGTGCATTTCCAATTTGGGAGTATTCAAAAGGATGGAGTCACCAAAGCTTCCAAGGGAATGCACTCCTCGAAATTTTGCCTCAATATTGCAGGTGACACTCCCTCATCGAACCGTCTCTTTGATGCCATCGCCAGCCACTGCGTTCCAGTCATCATCAGCGATGACATTGAGCTCCCTTACGAGGATGTTCTTGACTACTCTCAATTCTGCATATTTGTTCGTACGTCGGATGCTGTCAAAGAAAAGTTCCTCATAAATTTGATCAGAGGCATTGGGAAAGATGAATGGACTCAAATGTGGCAGAAATTAAAAGAGGTAGAACATTTCTTTGAGTTCCAATACCCATCAAAGGAAGGTGATGCTGTTCAAATGATATGGCAGGCTGTGGCCAGAAAGGTCCCTTCCATGAGAATGAAGATACACAAGTCCAAGAGATACTCACAATCTCTTATGGTCAACAATAGAGAGTTAAAAAAAATACCAACACCCAACAATTTTTGGTGAAAAGGGAATTTAAACATTTGTATCTTGGCAATGACCTCAGATCTTTTCATGAGATATAACAATGGGTTTTGCTGCTTAGAAAGTTAAATAGAGTTTGAATGCATTCTCTTAGATAAGAATTGCAACCTGTAATCACTGCAGATTTTGGATTTTTTTTTTTTTTTTTTTTTTTTTGTGTAAAAAGAGAAACATACAATTCTTAAAGGAGAGCTCGACGCATTTGGCTTCTAATATATTTAATTGTCCATCGTATCTATTTATCCACCTTTTGTATTTCAATCTGCCATTTGCATGAATTATGAAACATTATCTATTTCAGCTTTAGAGGGTAATGAAAAATATCTCAAAGGGCTTGCTGGGCATTATCTTTGGAGCTGCAGTTTAGAGAGTATTGAAAATTACTCCATGTAGAAATGAAATTTAATTTTGAAAAATTGGTCCCAAAAATGAAATACAAATAGGTGAAGAATGTGGGCTCATAAGTTGGAAGCTCTAAAAAGGCCTATGAAGAAGAAATGTTGAATTTTTGTAATAAGCGAAAAATGAAGGGCTATTGTGCAAATACTGAGAAATATACGCTTGGATTGGATAGCTTCATTCCTACTCATCTTGCAAGTTATAAACCACTCCTAAACCTCTTGTTCGGCCTCCATGGCGCTCTCTTCTTCGTTTCTCCTCCTCCCTCCTTCTCCCTCCATTGTCTCACTCCCTAAACGGTCTCGTTTTGGGCCTTTCAAACCCTCCACCTTTGCTTCTGCTAACGGTTCTTTGTCTGCAAGACGACATGCTTCCATTGTAATCTATGCTAAGGCCAAGGCTCCTTCCCTCTACAGCACAACCACCGCAGAGGAGGAGGAGGAAGAAGAACTTGACACCGTCAACATAGCAGAGGACGTTACCCAGGTCTATCCTCAACCTTTTGTTCCATTTGCCTCTGGTTATCAGCGAAATTACTGTTTTTGCCATTGGCTTTTGCTTGTTTGTCCCTGCTCTAGAGCTGACATCTAGTTGATTTTGGCGTGTCTCTAAACTACTGGGATTCTCGTCATTTGTAGCCATTGGAAATAGCAGTTTTTAATTTTTTTTTCTTATTTTATTGAAAAAAAAAAAGAGGGAGGGAGAGACAGAGAGACAGAGAGCGCATTATGTGTAGCTTAGTGCTTCCTTTAAATGCTTATGTTTCAAAACCTTTACTGATTTGAACAGTTGTGGCAAATTGGTATAGTTGATTGGGAGAACACCGATGATATATCTCAACAAAGTTACAGAGGGCTGTGTGGCTAATATTGCTGCAAAACTTGAATCCATGGAACCTTGCCGGAGTGTCAAAGATAGGTAATTTTTCTCTTCTTTATTGGATAAAGTGACATTATGCATCTATTTTGCTTCATTGACAGTCTTTAGGTCTCCAATTTTTAGTAAATATAATGTGAGTGATAATTTTGGTTATCATAATGTAGGCTTTTGCCTTACAATTGATGAATGACGGACCTAAACGCATAAAATATTGGTCAAGTTTTCAGTAGTTTTCTTGAGCCTTATAAGAGATGTTATGACTACCTGATGTTATCAATTTGTCAATGGTTGGTATTCCAGAATTGGTTACAGTATGATATCTGAAGCTGAAGAAAGTGGAGAAATTTCTCCTGGGAAGGTTAGTTGTGTGCTTTTTGTCCAAATGTATTCTATGAGATGGTGAAATCTATGCTTTGTTTGATTGTATATAGCACATATATAATCTTGTCTTTGTGCAGAGCATATTAGTTGAACCGACGAGTGGAAATACTGGACTTGGTATTGCTTTTGTTGCAGCAGCTAAAGGATATAAACTTATTGTCACCATGCCTGCGTCCATAGGTCTTGAAAGAAGAGTACTTTTACGTGCATTTGGAGCAGACGTTGTTTTGACTGACCCAGAGAAAGGCCTAAAAGGGGCTGTTGATAAGGCTGAAGAAATCGTTCTCAGGACACCAAATGCATACTTGTTTCAACAGTTTGAGAATGTCGCGAATACAAAGGTTATTCAGGCTGCTTTTCATCCCATTTACAAGTCTCTTGTTTGTACCTTAGTGTTTTCTCTTATACACCTTTCATTAAAAGTTTCCTTGCATAAATTACAGGTCCACTTTGAAACTACAGGGCCTGAAATATGGGAGGATACTCTTGGAAATGTTGACGTTCTTGTTGCTGGAATGGGGACTGGTGGTACTGTAACAGGCACTGGACGTTTCTTGAAAATGATGAATAAAGAAATTAAGGTGCGCATCATGCTTTGATGAGCGACTCCAAAGTCTATCACTTCAGCTTGTGGATAAGTTTAACATAGTATGTATGCATCTAAGGCAAGTAGCATGTTGATATAATTCATTCCTTAAAAACAGCTAACTTGTAGTAAATACATGTTCTGATCACATTTGGATAGTTTTCTTTTGTGTGTTTGCTGACTTTTTCACTCATTCACTTGGATTTTCTTTTGTGTGTGCTTTTTCTTTTGCTTTTAATGCTTTGCCTCTTAAAGTTTAATTCTGTATAAGAGTGGAAAATAAAGGAAGAAGGAGAGAGGGTTGAAAAACAAAAAGCAATTAAGAAAGAAAGAAAAGAGAGAAATTCATAACATTAAGAGTATGTATGTAGTTACCAAAAACCAAAATTCGTTTCATTTTGGGAATTGTTCACTCAATAATACAAGCATTAATGAAACAGAATAACTCCGGGTTTGAGTATAGTATTCACGCCTGGTATTACATCTAGCTGAGCAATATATGATAAAGGATACAGATCCATCAATTGGTATAAGAAGTATTCTTGCTTCTTATTTCAATAATCATATTGTTGTTACATGTCTGATGCCCTGGTGACTTGATAGCTTTACCTATAATTAGTTAGATTATCAAGTTTGGTATTTCTACAAAAGTATTTTGGTTTTTCAAAGTCAAAAGAAGATATCATGTTGTGATAGTTATGTGATTATTTATATATGGCTTGTTCCTTTGAAGGACACACTAATGTGATTTGTACATGACCTTGTAGAGTGGCAAACTTGTGCTACTGCAGCATCTTTTTCCTAGTTTATTTCTTCTGTATGGCATCATGTACAATGTTAATACTTGTTTACTTAGGTAATTGGCGTGGAGCCTGCTGAAATGAGTGTTATCTCAGGAGAAAACCCAGGTGGAAATCATTGTATCTGTCTTCAATTTCATTCAATTTTTTAATTTATTTTCTGCTTAAGGATTGGTGTTCTTCTCTGTTCATGACTAACAACGTGTTGGTGTAGGCTATATACCCGGTATCTTGGATGTTAAATTGCTTGATGAGGTTATCAAGGTGAGAAGTGGGTGGTGGCTTCAAAATGTCTTTATTTTTTTCCTTTTCTGTTTTGTTAGAAAAATCAAGATCTATATAATAGGGAACTATTATGAAAAAATGGTACACAAGGTGCAATATAGAGGAAACTCTTTGTCGAATAAAATGAATATGGATAAAGTGAAAGTAGCTCATCATTTCCAACTGTTTAATCTGTGTGTTTCCCCTGTTTTCCCCATATTATAGATGCTGTGTGTTAAATTTGGATCAGATCCGACTCAGCCAATATTAAATTTGGATCAGATGATTCACCAAAAAACTAGCTCAAGAGAGAGGAGTGCTTATGATCCATATAAGGGGCATATTAGCTCTTTTTACAACCGATATGAGATTTAACACACCTCTCATTGCTAGTGACATATTTATGGGAGGTTCAATTGGGATTGTCTGATGCCATATTAAATTTGGGTTAGGACTAAACTCATCCAAATTTGGGTCAGCCTTATTCATTCCAAAACCAGTTTTTTTTTTTTTTACACTTTTAGTTTCCAAGTCAAAACATTAAATAAATTTCATTCATAACAAAAGAGTCTACAAACTTTTGCTGGAAAGACGCATTATCGTGAACTAGAGTCAAACTTGTTAAACATTACTAAAACAGAGGTCCTAACTAGCCCAGGGAATACAAATTGACTCCAGCATCCTCGATGGCGTAGTACGTCGTCACATCAACTTCGTATTGTGGATTGCGAAGCATGGAACCATACGTGTCAGTACCAACAGGTGTCAGGTCAAAGAGGTTCACCATAAATCCACCAGAGGCGTCGTTGCAAAACAAGGTACGCAATACGGCAGTATTGAGCGTAAAGTTCTCTTCTGGTAAAGGACACTCCAAGCAGAAGTGCAGTCCGGTCAAAACGGGGCGGTAAAGCCACCAGGTAGAGGCCATCTGTACGTCTAGGTCTGGTTGTGTAAACTTCAGCCCTATAGATTTAGCATATTCAACAGCGCGGCTGTAGGCGGGCGGATTCCAAGATATACCTGCTGGTAGTAGGAAATTGCTTGTCGTAGCAGGAATGGTAGGACAGTAATATCCTTCTTGAGGAGAGCCATGGGTTTTGACAGCGCCAAGCTGAGAAATAGCCAGTGCATAAGGAAGAGGCAGCTCAAAAGGCTGCGGGGTCCTCGGCACTACGTAGAATCGACTCATCAGAGATGAGTTAAGGTAGCCGACAGAACGAAGCTTCAGAAATGTTGCAATCATAACGCCATTGGCGAGTGTAGCAGCGGTCTCCAGTGCCATAGTGTGGACTGAAGTGACTCCAAAGTCTTTCAGAGCTCTGGTCAGCACTGTAGTAAGAGTGGCAATGACAGCATTGCGCATGTTGTTCCCATTGATGATGATCGGGGTGGGGTCAACTACGGAGTCGTCGCGATCAAAGAACACTCCAAGAACTCCCTCTTGCTTACAAGAGAAAACTAGTTTTGGGTTCCCAACGACAACTTCCTCTTCAGAGGCGACTTCAAATGCCGTAAAGAGATGAGGAGGGGTTGTTGCTTCTGTCTTCCTAGCACCGATAGACGGTGTCTGAGGAGCAATTGCAGCTGCAGATCCTCGGGAGGGGACGCGAGTGTTCTTCGGGGTCTCCTGAGAGAGGTCAGCGGACGCATCGGGGTTGTTAGCGGCCATCTTACTGTCTCCGCTATTGTGTAGTGTAGCGCTTCGTGAGACGGTGGTAAGGTGATTAAGCTTTACGTTAACTTATAACTCCTTCAGGCTTCATAAAGTACTCGAACGTAGCTTAGCGCTCCGGATTCCAAAAGCGTTGTCGTTTTGACGGAGACGGTCGGCGGTAGCTCGACCGAACAGCCTCTGGATTACGCTTAGGGTTGTCCAATTCGGCTTTACTTCGACTCTTGAAAAGAGAAAATCCAACGAAACAGCAAACAGAGATTGTGAATATTGATTTTAAAGAGGAATCAGAGGAAGAAGAGGCATAGAAGGAGAAGAAATTCAAAATGGTTTTCTATTTCAATGGATGTCCAAATCTGGTGCCCAAAAATTTTCTAGCAATGATCTGTTTAAGTTATTATCCAAAAGAATGGATTTTATAGTTTTCTGTGTCTTCTTATCAGTTCTCCACTAAATGGCCACCACTATAAATTTCTTGGTCTTCCATGGACTTTGTTTATGAATTTTCTTTCTTTTGGAATCTGCTCAGAAGTCATTGCACATGATCCAAGCTTTTGCATGTTGCACTTGATTGGTTATTAGTTCTTGGTTGGAGAAGGTCACTTAAACTATCACTACGTTATTTAACGTAAATTTGTCGACACAAAAATGTAGGTCACAAATGATGAAGCTGTTGAAATGGCAAGGAAACTGGCCTTGGAGGAAGGTTTGCTGGTAATATGCAAAGATCTTTGGGCACAAAGCTCCTTATCAGTGTTCCTTATTTCTTGTTCTGCTTTTCCTTTTTAATGGTTTCAATTTCGAGGTTTTGCTAAGAAGTTTCAGAGTGTTTGGTCAATTATTTAGCATTTCTGGAATTTGCTTAGCATGATGCTGACATGAAAATAATCTTAGAACTTGCAACTTCATTTTGCCAAAAAAAAAACTTTTTTAACCAGCGCTGCTATCCCAATGTGACAACCTGAGCTAAGAACCTCTTCTTTATAACGATGAAAAATACAAGCTTGATTTTATAACATAATTTTCCTTTTTTCTCTAGGTTGGTATTTCATCTGGAGCTGCTGCAGTTGCTGCAATCAGTTTAGGAAAAAGGCCTGAGAATGCTGGAAAGCTCATTACAGTAAGTAAATCTAGTTTAAATCAAAATTAGCTTCTTTTTTTTTTTGAGATTAATGCATGGTTATTATCAATTTGTGACTGTTTATCTGCAATGCAAGTTATTAGTGAAAGTTTCAGTTAATGCTCACTCACTAATTGATTTTAAGCTGGTTTACTTCATTCCTTTGCAACTTCATGAAGTGCAAGGACTTTGGTTTTAACCATAACCAACCCATGAATGGTTGGTTTACCGGGTAGTCAATTCCAAAACTACCTGAATGGGATTTTGGAAGTAAAACCTATGTGAGGATCAGTAAGGACCCAACCAACAGACTTTGAGTGTTAAGTTGGGTCTTTTCTTGATTTGAATTGAACTCGGTCACAGCCTTACCTTCGTCTTCACGGATTGAGTTTATGGTTTTTTCGGGGAGCATGTTTTAAACTCAATTCCTAAAGGTAACAATAGATATCCCATGTGGAACAAATCTGGAGCTAACAATATAATCATATTTAAGCTCCCAGAAAAAAGAAGCCAAATACAATCGACTGTAGAAAAATTATTTCCGGGACAAGTTATTCTTTTCAGGTTTAGGATATCCAGATGTTCTATTCTTGGAAGCTCCATCTAATCTGCCTACTGAGGTGCACACTTCCACTAGAAATCAAGCTCTAGACAAGCATATGTATTGGCATTTACAGTATAAATACACAGTAATATTAGGAGGATGTTATTCTCAAGCTGATACAACAGCTAACTTGGCTTTCAATGTTTTCAATGGCATAGGTTATATTTCCAAGCTTCGGCGAGAGGTATATACCTACTGTTCTTTTTCAATCTTTATATGAAGAGGCTCGAAATATGCAACCGAGATAGTCGAGATATCTCTGAAATTGGAGCATTTCTTACATTTGGGAGCACAGACCATTGTATTGCATTAGCAGGTAAAATAGTTTAGCTGGTTTTTCTCACTCTGTTTCCTCCCTGTGAATGTTCCTGGATCACTCAACTTGCACCCTCTCTCTGCAGGTGTAGCTTTCTTCTCAAGTCAGATTCTTGGTTAAATTTCATTAGAAATACAGAGAAGCAAATTATTTGAGTGTAAAGGAAAAAGTCCAAAATGGATGTTTATTTTCTTTCATCTTCTGAGACAAGAGTTTGGATAAGCTAACCAAGATGTAGCGATCCTTATCATGCCACTACATGCTATAAAATATCATGTGGAAGATCTAGATTAAACAGTCAATGTCAGAAATGAAGTTGTTGTAGCTTGTAAAGATTTCATGTTCTAACATGTATCAGAATCTGCTGTTCAATTCTTGAAGAACTCACTCCCTTTCATGGCATGTAAGTGTTTCTGATCCCATTACAATAAGGAAAGATGAACCATTTTTCTTTTGCAAGAAAATTTAAGATATCAAGTTTCTTTGCGTGTTCCTTTGTGTTCTTGTTATACAAGATCATTCCTCTGGAAGATGAAATGATTATGTACCATATGATAGTATTGTCTTATCTACTACTTCATGTCTATGACTGATTTAAAGTGAATGGTCAATGATGATTGTGATGGATTGATGAGTCTCTTCAATAACAATGGGCCACTCATTAATACTCAGAAAATTATTAGTGTGAACCAATCACTTGGTCCTTTTCTCTCTCGTAAATGTATATATGGTGTTGTTTGGTTGGGATAACTTAATTAAGAACTAAAATTTTTCAGAAAGTGTTAAGATTTTATTTGTTTAGCTAATAAGTTTTTCATGACTTCTTGAAATCATAGGGTGATTTCACGTAATGATTTTAGTTGTTGACAGTTTCTTCCCTCTTTAAGATTTATAAAGTATATATATATATATTTAAAGAAAACCCTGAATATCAATTACAAATGGGGTGAAGGGAAAGATCTCCCTATGATATTAGGAATTGCGTTGCTGTTATTATAATTATGGTGGGATTTATTAGTGAAAATGATGTTTTTGTGTGGATCGAGGTTAGTGTAACAGGGTAATGATGTCATGGTAATTGGGGGCCCATGTTACTGTCCTAATTTGAAGGCCATTAAAAAAGGTATTAGACTTTTTGCATCCTTATTCAATTGCAAGATAGACTTTGATTTTAACTCTTTTTTTTTATTTTTTTTTTATTTTTTATCATTTTGCTTGGACTATAATTGTGATATGAAATCTCATAGTTATGCAAATAATTTTAATATTATTAAACTAAAATTTATTGATCATTTGAATTACACTAATGACTTCTCACATGAGATTTAGTGTTAAATTCCTTTTGATTCTTTGCTTTTTTGGAAAAAAAAAAAATTTTGAACTTGTCAATACAAGAAAAATGAGAAGTTTGGAAATTGTAACACTAAAATGAGTATTTCCGTATATATATTCTTCATTTTGAACGGTTAATTATCCACCTAAACCTATGGGGTAAATTTTAATTTTTCATATAATCAGAAAATATTTTTAAAAAGCTGGTTGCATCTACAATATGTAAAAACAAATTTAAAATTTTTTAATATTTACTGTAAAATTCGTATGAGATGAATTAATGTCTCTCTCTCTCTATATAAAAGTTCATATGTTAATTTTATATGATCAATTTTTTTATTTTTATTCACTTTCCTTTAATATAAAATATAATTATAGTAATTATATTTTTTAAAAAAAATTATTTTAAAATAAAAGATAAATTGCACTCATCTGAATAAATGAGTTTTTAAATTTTATTTCTCAAATTTCTATTTCAAAAAAAATAAAAGATAAATTGCTATTACCCGTTTGTATTACATCAAATTATTTAGTTACTATTATTTTGATATTTTATAAAATAAAATAATTATTTTTTTAATATTATGATTGATATATAAATTGAATATTATAGTTTTATTTTATTTTTAATATGAATTTTTATTAATTATTATTTTTCTAAATAAATATTTAAAATATTTTTTAATATTTATAAAATTTAATTGAGTATAAGTAAAGTAAAAAAAATTATGAGAAGAAGGGTTAAATATTTATTCATCAAGTTCATTTTTTGGATTGATTAATTGCTTAGCCAATTACAAGGTGGAGCAGTGACATCCCAAGAGCAAAGGTCCAATAGCAAATTGAAACGTGTCCTCATCGTTGTCTTTTGGATTTAATAAGTTGGTATCTAATTAAACTTTGTGGGCCTTTTGCCACGTGACCCCATAACAATTTATTTTTGTTTTCATTTTTTCTTTTGTTTTTTTGTTTTTTTTTTATTTTTTTATTTCTACTTCTTACCAAGGAGATTGAGCATTTGGTAATTAGACATATATAAAAATTAAATATTCTTAGAGTTGAATAGAAATTAAATTCAATAAAAAAATAAATTTTAAATTAATTTAATAGTTAGATTATATTTTCTAAATCATTTTGGTTCATATATTAATTTTTTTAAATTTTAATTTTTCATTGGATTCAATTAATTTACTAAAATTCATGTTAATCGGTGTGACTAAATTTTATTGATTTTATATGTTATTTTTTATTAGTATTATAAAATATTTTGAGTATAATATTTTATAAGTTAATCACAAACTTTAGTAATAAAAATTTGAACATTAAAAATATTCAACAAAATAAGTTAAAAATATAATCAAACGTAAGTTAAATTTTAAATGAATTTATTTTAAATATTTTTACATATTTGGAGTGCAAGTTTTCTTAGTTTAGTGAAAAATATCTTATTTGTATTTTGTACTCTATATTGAAGTAAGCTACAGTATACAAGATATCTATTTATAGTGTCAAAGACCTATAGACTACTAATTAAATATACTAGAATATTCTTTAATACACTAGAATATTATATATTAACATCCTCTTAAGTTGGATCGGGGCAAAACAACAAGATGTAGCTTGAAAATAAAAATTGGAAAAATTACTTTGTAGTCCCTGAGATTTAACGTAATTAACACTTCTGTCCCTCTATTTTGGCGACCCAACACTTAAGTCCCTCACTTTTTCTTCCGTCCAAATTCGTAGTCCTTCCGTCCATTTAAACCGTTTGGTCAAAGAGTCAAAGGTGAGATGTGATAATTTTTTCCAAAAATACCCTTCTCTCAATGTGAAATCCCAGAAGAAGAAGAAAGAAGAAGAAGAAAGAAGAAGAAGAAGAAGAACGAAGAAGAAGAAGAAGAAGAACGAAGAAGAAGAAAGAAGAAGAAGAAGAAGTTGCAGAAAGGGTAGGAAGAAGAAGAAGAAAGAAGAAGAAGAAGAAGAAGTTGCAGAAAGGGGAGGAAGAAGAAGAAGAAAGAAGAAGAAAAAGAAAGAAGAAGAAGAAGAAGTTGCAGAAAGGGTAAGAAGAAGAAGAAGAAGAAGAAGAAGAAGAGGGTTAATTTTGTCAATTCACGTGTCCCAAACAGCTATTTTGGACGGAAGGACTACGAATTTGGACAGAAAAGAAAGTGTGGGACTTAAGTGTTGGGTCGCCAAAATAGAGGGACAGAAGTGTTAATTACGTTAAATCTCAGGGATTACAAAGTAATTTTCCCATAAAAATTTGGTGTTGTGAAGTGATCAATGGCTTAGTGAAGATATCTACGAGTTGAGAAGCTGATAACATGTGAACAAGAGCAATAAAACTTTTTTGGAGTTGTTCTATGATTAGATAATAATCAATGTCAAGATGTTTGGTTCCCACATAAAAAGGGGTTATTAGCTATATGAATAGCTATTTGGTTATCACACTACAAAAAAATAGGAAACTGCACATTAACTCGTAAGTCTTTTAATATATATGAAACCCATAAAAACTCACACACGACGGTCCCTATGCTTCGATATTCAGCTTCGACAGAGAATTTAAAAATTGTCTTTTGTTTATTGGTCTTCTAGTTAATAAGAGAATTTCCTAAGAAAATACAAAATCTAGTAACAGAATGCCTAGAGAAGAAACAAATGACCCAATCTACATCACAATAAGCTGAAAGATTAGACAAGTTGAATATGGTAGAAAAATACAATCCCTTAGCTAGATAAGTCTTAAGATATCTTAAGACATGACCGGCGGCATCCCAATGGGGCTTTCTAGGACTTGACATAAACTAACTGAGATAATGAACTCCAAACCTAATGTCAGGCCTAATAATATTAATGTATAGCAGTCTGCCAACTAGCCGCCTATATTTATCAGGCTCAAGAAGTAAATCAATGGTTAAAAAAAATCTAGCACCAGTGACAGATTGAATAGAAAATGGTCCCTATATATCCATATGTACAAGGTTGAAAGGATTGACAGTAATAGTATTACTGTTGTGAAAGGGCAATCTAGACATTTTAGTTAGAGGACATAAGGCACATGTGTGATTAGTGTCAATAAATTGCTTAAGCATAGGTATATGGGATATTTTATGACAAGAAGAGTGTCCTAATCTAGCATGAAGAATAAAGAAAGAAAATTTTATTATAAAATTTACAAGAGATATAGTTTTTTTATTGCATTTTTGAAACTAAGCAACTTTTATAGTGAGATTTGAAGCAGCTTTATTACAAACAGACTGAATATTGAAAACAAAAAAACTATTATAGTCTAAAATGTATAATCCACTGATTATTCGGCCAATATTTATAATAGACCTATTCTTCTGGTCATGAAAGATGAATAAAACTATACTGTCAAGTTGGTATGTTTAAGAAATTTAGACTCAACTAAAGGTTAATATTAAAATCAAGAACAAGGAGTATAAATTAATTTCATGTATGTGCAAAGAAACATTTTCGGTGTGTGAGACCTGTGTGAAGAGCCATTTGGCAAATGTACTGTTATTGGTGCAGAACATATATATATCATATGATGCTTATATGGTGTGACATGATTTGATGCACCAATATCAATGATCTATATCTCTATTCCAATTACTATAGCACAACAAGCAAAAACTGAAGAAATTTTATGATTGAAGGAGCTGAAGTTATTATCAGAATAATCGGTTGGATTGTAAGAGTAGGCCGAATGCGAGTTAACTGTATTTATTGTAGCAACCGCTTTACCTTTTGACTAGCCTGCTCATTTCCTACTGCAGTAGTTCAAACTTTGTATCAACTTCATCTATTTTTCTTAATTCGATGGTGGCAACCGATTCAGCACCTACCAGTGATGATGTTTTTAGGACTGATTCTATACTGTGACCTTCAGCATGTGAGATGTGAATTGTGTACCTCAATTTGAATGCCCCTAGATTGATCAATTACATGTTCTTGTTCTTAAACCATTTTGGATAGCCGAACAATTTAAAGCATCTAGCTCGTGTGTGTCCATCTAAATTACAGTATTCACAATGGCCCTTCTTCACATCATACTTCCTATAATTTATCTTGTTGCCTTGAGATCGGATGGCTAAAGTGGTTATCTCAGTGTGTTCTGTGAGGTTAGTTTGGACTTCCTTTTAAGACTCTACCCGTAAAATCATCGAGAAAGCTTTGTTCAACGTCGATAATGGATCCAATAGCAGTACTTGACTGAGAACTTGATCAAAACTATCGTTGAGCCCCATAAAAAATTGCATTAGATGATCCGCATTGTGGATTTCTGTTGCTAGCTTCTCTGATCCGCAATTACATGGAGGTATCGGCACAATGTTGGCAAATTCGTCTCACAGCTGCTTCAATTTTCCGTAAAACGTCGTCCCAGAGAGATTATCTTAGGATATCAATCTTATTCTTCGTTTGATTTGATAGATCATCGGCTCGTTGCTTTCATCGTATCGTTCTCCTAATTCAACCCAGAGCTCTTAAGCGGTGGTGGCATAGAGGAAACTTTCGACGATGTCCTTCGCAATAGAATTGGGGATCCACGATGTCACTGTATAGTCGCATCGGCTCCATCTGTTGTAATCTTCAGAGCCGTTCTCAGGTACGGCGAGTTTCCCTTTTACAAACGCGGGTTTGTTCCTCACACCGAGAGCGATTTTCATCACTCGATTCCAGCCTCATCCGTTTAATTGAACAGAGACGAGAACCATCGCCGGATTATCTGAATTTTGCAACGCCAAGATATCGTCGACGATCATTTTGGAGATCGTAGGAATCGAACGGCTTTGTAACCTAACAGAGCTGCTCTTTACCATTTCTCGTTGTAAGGAAATATTTCGGAAGGGAGAAGAGAAGAAGCTGGGTAAATGGCTTTGATACCATCTTGGTTTAATGAAAAATATATACAAGATACCTATTTATAGAATGTCTAGCATCTATAGACTACTAATCAAATGTACTATAACCTACTGGAATATTCTTTAATACAAGATAATACTATATACTAATAAGTTTTTCTCAAATTCATTGATTTGATGTATTAAAAACAGAATTTTTAAATATTTTCAAAATTCATATTTTTACCACTATAGGTTATGCTAAATATAACATTACATATAAAACCTTGTAAACATTGTTTTAACTACCTGTTGGATACAAAATCATTTGTACTTATTTAGCCTTAAATTTAAATTTATCACTTATCACCAAACTATTAGCAATAATAATGAAACCACATAATAAAATTTACATTTTTTTCCCCAATTTTGTTGAGGTTGTACTATAATTTCAATCTTATACACAAAAAAAAAAACTAATATTTTTATTAAATATTTATTTTTAATATAATTATTAATTTTGATTAAAATTCAAACTCAAAATCTTACATTTTGTAACTCATCACAATCAACTAATGCACGAATTCATTTTTTTTTTTTTATAACCGAGTTATGGGTAGATCTATATGCAACTAAAACTTGTACTATTTCATAAATTTTTCACTTTCATTAAAAACTCTCAAAATTGTCCCAATTGGATCATGACTTCTGCTACTTATTAGCTAAAATAATGATAAAAATTTGATAGTGTGGCTCACTTGTACGCAGGGGCGGAGGGAAGATACGGTAAGGGGCACGTGCCGTACCGACGACCGAAAAATGCTTTGAAGGGGAATGAAGGTGCCGCAGCGGCGCAGCCGGTGACCTACCAAAGAAAAGCTCCCGGCTCCGCCACTACTTGTACGCATTAATTTAAAAAAGATATATATATATTAATTAAATCAATAAATAAATAATTATACCGATAAATATTGAGTATAGTGATAAAGACTCATCCTATTCTTAATAAAATAACTTTATTTTATTTTTATACAGAAAATTACTAAAAATTGTAGTTATGAAACACCAATAAATTAGTATTCTGTGATCGTAAAAACGATAAAGTTGTATATATATCTGATCAAAAGAAAAAGAATGGCATATTGTTTTGGGCATATCCTGTGAAAGTTATTGCATGGTTAGCTACACATGAGTTTGAGCATTCAACTCACCGAAAGCTCATTTAAGATCACATGTCTCTCTCTCTCTTATTTCTTTTCCTTCATTTCTATGCAAGACTTTCGTGACTTAATTTCTCCACTCTTCTTCCTTTCTTGATCTCTTTCTTAATGTAATCACCATCTTTTTTATAAATAAAAAAAAAAAAAAGATTTTTGCCTTTTTTTTTCCCACTTTTTTGTCTATGCATAGAAGCAATGAGTTGAGTGCTAATAATATAATGGGTTAAATCATAAGAAGTTTAATGTCTTCCAAGTTTTTATTATAACATATTGAATGCTAACTTCTATTTTTATATTTATTAATTGAATACAAATTTATATATATAGTCAGTAACTAGATTGTGTGGATATGAATAAAGGACAAGTGAGATAATTATAATAATGCTGACATATTATTTTTAATA
Organism: Manihot esculenta; assembly: GCF_001659605.2. Classification (NCBI taxonomy): domain Eukaryota; kingdom Viridiplantae; phylum Streptophyta; class Magnoliopsida; order Malpighiales; family Euphorbiaceae; genus Manihot; species Manihot esculenta. The sequence goes on from NC_035168.2 coordinate 39,194,122, forward strand.
ATATTTTTTATGGGTAATTTTCATTTGAGAGAGAGAGGTGAGAAGATCATAAAGATAATGATAAATAAAAATTATAAAAAAAGAATAAAGAGAAGAAATGCTTAATTAGTTTAGTTATTTCAATTAGAATTGGTTTAAATAAGCCAAAGTTAATTACATTTGCTAAAAGATTCCAACTTCTCAGAAATAGATTAATCTTTAGATCCTAAAACTTCCCAAAAAAAAGTAATAATGATAATAATAATAGAAGGAAGGAGCAGATGTTGATCAGAATATTGGAGATAGTTCTTCAACTTGAGCAGTTGCAGTTTCATCCCAGAGCCAGTTCTCAAGAAATGAAAATGGTGGATTACTCTCAGATTTCTGTTTCTTCTCTGCTACTGTAATAATCTCATGCTCTTTCTCTTCATTTTCAGAATTTTTACGACAAACTTTTACTGTAGAAACGGTGTTAGAATCACAGGTGGATTTGTCCCATGCAACATTGTTCAAGTTCTGATCAAAAGATAAAATAGATTCAAACTCTTCATGAGAAATCAGCCCACCACCGCCACCAGTTTCTAGCTCATCTTTTGGCCTGTAACACTGAAGAGAAGTGGCAGCCACTGAATTTTCAATGCTTCCTTCTGCTTTGTTCCATGGATCATTAATGCCATGATTATCAGGCCTTGGAGATGATCTCATCCAACCTTCAAGAAGCCTTGAAATGTTCTCAGTGCTTGATGCATAGGTGGAGGAGGTTAGTTGGTTGAGCCTGAGATCAGATGATGAATTTGGGCTCAAATTTAAGCTTCTTGATCTCTCACTGAACAAGCCCTTTGACACAAACCGATGGGTAGTTGATGTTGTTGAATCCTGCGAAGCCATTGGATTATGATCCAAAGCAGATTGAGACTTCTTTAGCTTCTTCTTCAGGTGAGTATTCCAATAGTTCTTTATATCATTATCTGTTCTTTGTGGAAGATATGAAGCTATTGCTGCCCATCTGTACAAAATCCAAAGGAATGAACTTCCCAATTCAGATTTCATCACAATTTTTTTTAAAAAAAAAAAAAAAAAGTTCAGCGAGAGAATTGAGTATTACTTGTTACCCAATAGAGCTTGCAAGTGAATTATCATCCCTTCCTCATGAGGTGTGAAATTTCCTCTTTTAATTCCTGGTCTGAGATAATTTGTCCATCTAAGTCTGCAACTTTTGCTGCATCTTAACAACCCTTTTGCCAAATTCCCATAATTCAATTACCCAAAAAGGAAAATTGTGAAAAGAGATGATAGCAGAAAAGAAAGAAGATAGATTATAATAATATTATGAAAAAGTTGGATGTGAAGCAGATGATTTTTTTTTTCTTACCAGTATTGGTAGGAACTGATCTCCAGTTTCCAGGGCCATTTTCTTGGATGTAAGAAACAAGAATGATGTCTTCCTCAGGAGTCCATGGACCCTTCTTGATGCCAATTTTATCACAGCAAGGAGGCCTTCCCATGGATGGTTTCTCTCTCTTTCTTCTTGAACAGACTTCTTGATATAGCTATATATGGATAATGGACCTTTCACATAGTGGCATGACCATGTGACTGTATATACTACATGTATAAGTATGGTACTTTTAAAGAGGGAAAGCAACTTTTTTCTTTCTTTGTACAAACCAAAATTAATCCTTTTTACATGCTGACTCAACAGCTGAAATTAAGAAAAAGTATGTATCTATCCAAAAATTAGATTTTCCTAGAAAATTTTTAGATATTCTGATTCATCGTAAATCAAAATATATTAAATTAAATTATATTTAGATAAATATTTTTCATTAATTATATATGAAGATTGGTAATTTTTTTAAGTAAACACATCCTTTATATAATGACCAAAACTAAAACTAAAAGACAAAAATTAAGATATAATCTTTTAAAATAAAAAAGAAATAAATTGGTTTCAATGTGTGATTTTAAGAAATCTAAAAATAAAAAGTGGGACCAACTCTCCAAAAGGCTTTATTTATAGTATAGTGACCACATTGATTGCCCTTTGACATCATTGTTGAGAGTTGTCGACATAAATTTATATCTGTTTACATATTATTTAAAAAATATTTTCTACAGCAAATAAATAAATAAAAACATTAGGCTCACCTTCTAAGATTCAAGGGATTCTTCCAAAATGTTAATGGTATTTGTTTGTATGCTCCAAGAATTAATGACGGGAAGTTTACTGTAAATTATATTTTTATTTTTAAATTTTACTACCATCTTTTTATTTTTAAAATCAAATATTTAAATGTTTACTTTTATTCAATGAATTTTATAAACACTCTTTATTAAATTCTTTTTTTTTTAACTTATTTTATCTTCTCAAATCCCATAATTCTAAATCTATTTCTATTTAATCAAAACATCATCTTACAAACCTTTCATTTTCAAAAACTATAAAAGAAAGAAACTACATAAATTTCAATAAATCTATACACATAATTTATAAAATTTTCAATAATCCGTTATTGAAATAATATTTCAACAAATCCATACGCATATAACCTTTAATAAATTTTAACATTTCTAAAATAAAATTTCAACAAATCCATTCACAATAGCTATATAAATTAAACCCATCCACAAACTATTCAAAGCAAACTTTGACCACCGGCAATGGAGGAAAAGCAGGCCAGCGGCGTGACCGAGAAAGAAGCAGCTGCGGTGGAAGAGCTGCAGAGAAATTGGCCTACCGAGTGACGGAGGAGAAATTGCAGCGGCATGTAAAGGTGAGGTTGGGGAGGCCAAGGGCTGCGCGTTTTGCTTTTGAGAGGAAATGTGAAATAGCAGTGAAGTTGAGGTTTTAGTTTGGATCCTGCTGAATAAGTTATCAAAAGAGGGTTTGTGAATTTTGAGAAGACAAGAGGAAGAGAAGGAGAGTTCAGGAAAGGTGTTTATGAAATTTAATTTTTTTTTTTTTTTTAAACTTTCAAATTAATAAAAAATATAAGAGTTTAAATATTTAATTTTAAAAATAAAGAAACTGATTCACTAAAAGGATTTGCAATCATGGCCACTCAGGCGGAGAAGAGTGTAATGAGAAACCGAAAATATTGCTCGTAAATTATAGCCAATTGTTGAAGCTACCCACCTTCAACTTGTAATTGAAAACGCAAGAAAGCGTGAACAGGAAGTTGCCCTTTTCTCTGCCTTCTAGCAGAGGGTGCCTAGATCTGTAAATGGTTTTCGCTATGTTTTGGTTTTGTTTTAGTTTTGTGTGTTTGTATGTGGTGTGCTTATTTGGTACTGTATTCTGGTGGTTTGTTTTCTCCCTCGACTCTGCGGTTTTTTCTCGAGCGATAATGTGAACCAGTGACGACCGGCATCAAAACTTGGTGTCTAACTCCATAAGGTGGGTCCTAGGTATGTTAGATTGGAAACGCCATATGCTGGCCGTTTGATCGAAGATTGATGGTGATGAACACGGTAGCCATGAGAGTTGTTTTCTAGTTTGCATATGTGATTGGATGTTGTGTCGTTTTTGACCTGGTGGCTTCATTGTGGGTGATAGGGTGGCAGAAGGATCGGCTGGTCTGTTTGCTTTGCTGTCGCCGAACAATGGCTAGGCGGTTCATGGGTCGATGGTCGACTTTTTGTTTGCCTTTCTGGGTACCTTCGAGTTGGTTTGTTTTTCCTTGGGCTGGGCTTATGGATTAATCCTTTGTGTTGAGGTTTGGGCTTGGTTTTTGATTTGCCTCTTATGTAGCCTGGTTGGCATTTCAACGGCAATATTTACATTGGTGTAAAAAGAAAAAAAAAAAAAAAAGAATTCTTTGTTTGATGCATCCAAACTTGACTTGCAGGTTCATGTAAAACTCCCATGTCTTTCTTTTGATTTTCTTTTTTTTTTTTTTAAACAAGTCTCAAATTCCTAAGTTGACAAATATGTTCATTTACTATAATTCCTGATCAGCAACATCTAAGGGGAAGTAGAATGGAATGGAGATCTATTAAGTGGTAAAAGGGCCGCATAACAGAGAACTTAAGCTACTCATCAAGGGGCAAAGAAACTTTCTTCAATAAGTTGGAAGAAATTAAAAATCGATTCAAAATTAAATTTAAAACAATTTTTTTAGCAGCAGTTAAATTGTATTATTATTATTTGTTTTAACATTTTTTTTACTATAAACCTAATGCTAAAGCATTAAACACACTTCTTTCAAAATTTTAATGCCGAACTGAAGCAGACTTGTCAAAAGATAGAGTCACCACTCAGACAACAGTGGCCCACCCAACCACGTTCACACGAGACACGGGACAACGAGAGGGCCACAAAAATCAACCACTTGTGATCATTCATCAACTTATCAATTCTAGTCATTAACTTCTTCAATCCAGAGGGTTAAAAATGAATAGAGATCTATACAAAAATCAATGTATAAATCAACATCAACTTCTTTAATCCACAAAAATCAACATTCATTAAGAATTTAAATCCCTGAAATTCTTGGAGTTCAGGGAACCCCAGCGGTTTCTTCTTATTGATTATAAATAAAGTCTACAATATTACCATTTCCATACATGCTGATGATAACAATAGGCAATCTTAACATCGGCAGCCCAAATTGGGTTTCGACTACTTGACCATCCATAATTTCTCACACATGAATTCTGGACTAACCTTCCTATTGAGAAGTAGCTGTTGCAAAGCATGTGAATGGCATGTAGAGACAAGTCCAGCAACTTTCCAGAGACCAAGTCTAGTTGGATGTAACTAGAAATGAGCAATAGCAATGCTGCTATTCTACTACTTTGATGCCTGCTCATGATCTTCAGGAACTGCATCGATGATTAAAGTGTCATTCATACATGTTTCACAAACAAGCTTACCACAAGAAGTTTCAAAATATTGAATATGCATAAAATGTTAGCATTTCCAATGGTCAGAAATATATAATATTTGCAAGAATACTATTGTAAATTGCAGAGTCACTCAATATCTTCTCATTATAGCTGGCTCACACAATACGGATCCAACCATAATATTGTCCTGTATACAAATATTTGTCAATTCAAATTTCCAAGTAATTATACACACATACACAACAAAGCTCGACAACGTGAATTGGGGTAGATGGTGCATTCAGTGTTGCAAAAAAGTTAAATTCATTGACACAGGTGGGAAGATCAGTACAGAGTGAAGGCAATATATGGACTTCACTAGGAAGAGTTAACAAGAGAAGGAAAAAAGTCATATGCCCAAGATTTATTATCTTTAATAATTAATATGTGGCAAATATTTCACTAAATATGAAAAGAACAGAATTAGAACCTTACAGTTTAACACTTCTTTTCAACTTCTTCCTCTTTTTGTCACCTTCATTATCCCCCTTACGGGTCAACCTATAGTCTTGTAAAGGATGATACTTCATGTATGCTAACTCTTCCTTTGCAGTCTCAAGCCTTTGCATCTCATCTTTCTGCCATGAAGTTATACAAGGAATTATAGATGTTGTGTACACAAGTAATTTGTTTGACAAGAGAACTGTCAACACATACATGGGCCTTGTTGAAACCTGCTATTTGTTGCTTACAAAGCCTAAGCTCCATCTCAAGTGAATGAACTCGAGATACAACAGAAACTACACATTGCTCCACTATTTGCTTTTGCCTACCCCTAACTACCTCTGGTTGCCACACATTCAAAGCCACAGAAGCTTGCCTGAAAAACAATCACAAGATCCCATTCATGAGAATGCAAAATCCAAAAGGGCATCTAAAACAAGGAAATTTCTTTCCACAAGAAACAGAATTTAATATGGCAAGAAACAACACAAACATATCACCTCATTATAACTACTTCTATAATGTATAATTTAGATTTTTCCTGTACTACAAACTTTTATTTATTTATAAATGCAAAAAAAGAACTTTTGAATTCAGTGAACCCTTTATCTTCTCTAAGGCTTCTTTTAGAATAAATCATTTGCAAGAAAAGAATTCAAGTGGGACTCTTATATCATATCAATTCAAAATGAATCATTTGAATTGAATTCTTACAATAAAGCGTTCAATGAATTATTACACCATATTCAATTCAATAAAGGATCTTAAGATATAACTCTCCAGAAAACAAGGAATCTGATTAAACCAATCCTAATTGATAATTTAGGCTACCATACAGTCAAAAGACAAGACAAAAGCAACTCTACGTTCATCCATAACCATAGCATTTACTTAATATCAGCTACAATCCACATATATATACATACTCAGAGCGTATATAACTATAAAATATATATGCAGAAATCACTTAGAACAGATTACCTGACCTTGTGTAAATTGGACAATTCGGTAGAGGTGGCTCTCATTTTCTCTGTCTCTAGACGCCATTGGGTCTCTATTTCCTTTATCTTCCTCTCGCGCTCCACAATTTCACTTTCTTTTCTAAGCACCGCCCTCCTATGCGCCGCTAACTTCCTCTCCTTTTCCTTTTCAAACCTAAACAAATAACCACAATCACCACCAAACTCATCTTCAACAATAAACATCAAATCGAATACAACAAAAGCAGAACTTTTTCGATTGTGATAGTGAATTTTTGATACTTGATTCTGTAGGTAGATTTGGCCGATGTTGAAGTGGAACGACAGTAGTTGCTGCTAGGGTTTTGTTGCTGGGATGTTGAAGGGAAATCTGAGAAGAGGAACTGAGACCAGAGAGAGTCCTCACTGGATAACCGGTGGAGACGTCTGCAGGAGATAGAGATGCAACAGAGATCTTTATAGCTGAATTTGGAGTTTCGGATTCCGATTTCCAGGATTTGCCTCCATAGCTCGTCTGGTAAGCCCGACATTTCCTCTGCCCTGCTTCTTTGCGTGTGCAAATTTTCGGACTTGATTTTTTGTAAGGCACACGACAAGTCGTTTAGAAAACCTTTTCTTTTCTAGTAAGTTGTAGGACATGCTTGGGTGCGTTTTCTAGCGTTCCCACCCCCACCCCCCGGCCCCCCGGTCTAAACTACTCGCACGTGACCGCGTTTACTTTTACAGTAATTTTAAATAAAAAAGAATATTAGTTTAAAATAATTAATTTAATTTGATAGTCATAATGTTTGTATTAAAAAAAATTCTGGCATTGGCGTATCATTCTAATTCAACTAGGAATTGCATTTGAAAAAATTGGATGCGTATTTTAGTGTCTGAGATACCCTGTTGGTAATCAGTTCAAATCATCATCAAATAAATCTGCAGCCATGTTCATGAACCTAATTGTCATCATATGAATCTTAAATACTATGCATAAATCATGAGCACCAAAGCTAAAATCAAATCCAAACTCCCCTTCGTTTCAAACTCCCATCTATCCAAACATATCTCAAAATCAAATATATAAGAATGACTGCAATTTAAAGCACTAATATAAGCTAACACAACTGCATATGTGTTTGTAATTCCATAATGAACATCTCAACTAAGACTGAAGGTATATGAACAAAACATTGTAAACAAGCTTCAGCATGATATATTCCAAATTCTATGAAGCTAAAACCCAAAAGGGCAGTCAAGTTACACTAAATCTTCAGGTTGTTGCATCAGCCAATTACGGACTTCAATTGTGAGAAACTACATGAGCACATGAAAAAGATAACTTTGAGAAACTAATACTATCCATGCTGTATACAAAATTTACAACTGACATCAGTATTTCTTTGTACAGTGCAAAAAAAGGCACTTCTCTCCCTTATAAGAGAGGATCAAAACATTATCAGATTTGTCGCTGTCCCAACAACAAAAGGTTCCATCAATAATCGAGTCAAGAAGTAAAAGAAGACACCCAATGCTATAGAAATAGGGAGAGCCGGTAAAGCCTGGCGGCACACTGACAACAAAATAAGTGTGCACCCAAGTCCTGACATAATTGCAAGGTAGCATGCATATACTGTCATGAGATCATACATTGCAGCCCTACCCACAAGAACACTGTAGAAAATAAAATCTCCAAGACCGAGTTTTATACCTCTACTGGCAACCACAGGGTTTTCAGAAGCATCCCTCCCTGCCTGCTCCCCCTCATTCCCAAATCCCAGGATATCAACCAGAGGAGACCTTTCCTCATCCACAACAATTTCAGACTCCTGGTTACCAACCACAGTTGAATACTCTGATGATTCGCTGGTGGATGAGCTCCTGACCAACAGCGACCTCTCTGAATTCTCTCTATTTCCTACACCTTCCATATTCCCAAAATTCTGAACTGGAGTGACAGCATATTCAGCGTTAACACGATCATCATTCTCATTCAGATTCATACTGTGATTTGACATTGTTTGCATCTCCACCAACCCTGAATTTGAAACTCCTCCAATCAAAAGGTCCAAACTCCGACCATGGTTATTCATGTTTTGTGAAACTGCAGGCCGAGCCTCATAAACCAGTGCTGGAAGTTCTTCATCTCGAGTCTGGGCCAATTCCACTAGCAGCTTAAGTGGCCCACCAGGTGCCAAAACTGCCACCAAATCATATAATGCCAATGCCACCAGTAGAACCCATGTAGTCCACTCTGGTAACTTGGTAAACCAAGCTGCCACAAATATCCCCAGAGCTACCATATATCCTTGCCTCAGAAAAATCGGTATCCCACCAGAAAACACCGATAATACACCCACAATTGTAAAATTAAATAACATAATGAAACAAGTAATGGAATCAACAGGAACTGAGAAATGCTGAATCAGTGACAAAAAAATTGAGCCCCCCATTGAACCTAGGAAATAACAAAGACGCTTAAGTTAAAAGAGCATACTTAAAAAGTAACCACCAATAGTTAACTAAAAGAAAAAAGCTACAAAAATGCATCCAAAAGTAACAGAAAATTGTAATGAAGTCCATGCACGGTGAAATTTGCGCAAGCACACATGCACAATTGCAATATATTAAAAAATGACATGCAATCCAGTCAATGAGCATTGAAAGATAGAATTATCATAAAACAATCAAACAGGAGTATCATGCTAACATGAAAAATGTATCTCACAAACATAAATTGGAGAAAAAAGCAGAAAACATATCATTCAATTATCATAAGAACTCTGCTCCATAAATTTAATAAGATCAAAATGCCCGTCACTAGTCCAAGAACAGCTACAGCCTAGTAACGCAAGTCATAAAGTGTCGGAAAGTTGGACTAGGAGCTAATTTCTTTCAGGAAAATTACTACTACACCGGACTTAAAATGATGGGATGCAGTTCAGCATCATAACAAAACCAAAGAAATGAAATTCAATGGCCATATAAATTTTTGTTCCAGAAAACCTGAATCATTAAAGCAAATCATCAGACCACGTACCCAACCCGAAAAACCACAAACCACATTAGGAAATTCAAAAGGCACCAGCAACCACAAAAACGGTACAATGAGAGCAGGTGAATCAATCACACACAGAGAGGTGCTACATCAATTTAGAAAGCTATGCAATGAAGTCAACTGCTCAATGGGCATCCCAAAATATAGAACAGTAAATTCCAAAAGCAATATATGGTAAATTACAAAAAAAAAAAACAAAAGAGGCTGATTTAGGAAATGTACCTAGCACGAAAAAGGTCGAGAAACGCACGTAATTCTTCAAGAAGTTGTTGAACTTGTAGTAGTACAAGAGAACCAGAATAAAAGTGAAGACGGCAATGACAATCACAAACACAAGCGCATTAAGGAGCGCACCTTCCAGTTTCTGGGCAGCGGAGTCGGAGGGGTTCTCGACGTAGACGAGGTTGGCAGCAGTGCGGATCGGGGGACCCGAGGCAGCATCAGAAAAAGGGTTTGATGGGGAGAGAGAATAGACAATGAGAACCACCAAAAGCATACAAATTGACACTGGGGACATCACCCCAATTAACTCGACCCCGATAGACTCCAAGATGCTCGACTCCATGGTTAGTTTGCTTTGCTTGAGGAACTTCGTCGAGCAAATGGCAGGTGTTTCAGGGTGGATTGGGGTGTTTAAGGCATTTGGGAGACTTGGGGATGGAGGCTTGGAGTTGCAGAGATGAGGATGCTTTCTTCTGTAACTTGATCTGCCCCTTTCTTCTATTGGCCGGCTCTCTGTTTCGCTTTATACGCTTTGTCGTTTATCCCTCCTAATAAAATCGGTTTATCATTTGAAACTAAAATTTCAAAAAAAAAATTGCAAGTGATCAATAAATTAAATTTTATATCCTATATATATATGAAACCTTTTTCCTACCGAATTATTATAGAATTAATTGCATATGAATTTTCTTCCTAAAATAATAAAATAATTATCACCCACATTAGGACAAAATTTTATAATTAATTTTCACATGTATTTGCCTTTCTACCTTAATTAATAAAGCATTTTCCAGCTTATTATAGGAAATACCGTAATTAAGTTGCACCCAATTCTGTCCTTCCTTTTCTTAATTAATAAATTAATTAAGATTGAGGAAAACACAATAATAATTAGTATGGGAAATATGTGGGCGATACCCATTTCAATATATAGATTTCTTAGGAATTATTTATCAAATATATTAATTAAATTGACTGAAAAATAAATAAAAAGAGTGAATCTATTCCAAATTACATGCTTTCTTGAGCTTGGTTCATAAAGATCTATTGATCAATACCATTAAGTTGGGTTGAATGCTATCCTCGTTAAAGATTGAAATCCTAGTATAATTCTCCAAATGTTGATGTTCCAGCATTTCCCCGCTCTTTGTGCCTCTACAACCCCTGGTGCTGCTAGAGATGCAGTGCCAATTGGCTCAAAGGGAAGTTGTAGCACCCTTCAAATGGTAAATTTGTGTTAGACCATCACAATCAATCCGTGTTGTTGTCTTCATGGTGCAGGAAGAGTCCCCGCATTTGGCTTGGAATCGCTTGCAACACTCGCACCTTTCTGGGTATGTGGTTCCGCTGCCTAAGCCATTTTCCATTGCCACAATCAGAGACTACCGATATTGAGTCTGCTTACATGAAAATTTGGATCGTTGCTTGAAGGCCGGGGAGGCACATTGGCATAAGCCTGACCTCGCCTTACGCAAACTTCCCGCTGTGAACTTTTCGCAGCTAGGAATCATCTGTTTTCCCCCTTGGTACACTATAAAGTAGTTCAAAACAAAAATAAAGAAGCAGATTCACAAACTAAACTGTGTTTTTGCTTGAGAACTCTTGCATTTCTAGCTAGGAAAAGGGAATCTCATGAAAGTATGTAAGTGATAGTTTTTAGCAATCGCACGGCTAAATTGATGATAGGGAAACCAAGATTCATCTTACCATTACAAAATCATTGCAACTAAACAAAAAACAAAGGACAATAAAGAAAATTACTTCCAATTTTTGCAGCTACATTCAATAATACACAACCGATGTTACAATATGATTCAGATACAAAGACAAGGCCTTGAACGTGAAACTAATTTTGAGGCCTTACAAACTAACAGCGAGATAGAAATAATAAGGTTTTATTTTTCATAAAGAATATAAACACAAATGATTACACTATGAAAACAATGAAAATAGTGATAAATGGTGATAACTCTGGTGCTACACAAACGACTGCCTACAATTAGTCCTTTAAAACTTCTACGATGAGCCAAAATAATAAAACAATTAATGTTATTTTACTTGCTGAATCCTTTAAGCAAATGGATTCCCACCAACAGAAGCAAGAGGTCCTTGCGTTTGCCCGTTTCTGTTAAAAAGGTGGTTGTTATGAAAAATGACAGTGACAACGATAATTAAGGAAATTTTATCATAATCACTTACAACAGAACAAAGAATACAGAAAACTTACGCTAATTGAGGGCTTGGTGCCTGTCCTGCCATATATGCCAAGCTACCTACAGCAACAAGGAGAGTTAGATTTTATGAAGTGAATGACTTGCCAGACATGTCTTGCACAGTTTCCCACCCTTGTGCACAAAAATGCTTCAAATTTCTGTGGAATTAACACAACTCTGGCAATGACAATCCCTGAATTACAACAGCTAAAAACAAAATATAAAGTTATGGCAAGAATCAAAAAAAAAATCAACCTTGTGGTGCAGCTGGAATATAAGTTGTTGCTGGATCTTGAGGAAACCATGGTTCAGACACACCGCCAAGGAAGGTTGCTGGCAAGTGATCATTAGGAAGTGTGGTTTGCAATGAGCTCATTTCCAAGAACTACAATATGCCAAGATGAAAATTATCAATATCTTTTAGTAAGCTTGACATGCTAATAAAGGATTATTTAATGAGAATTAAAAGTTCAATATAGAAACAGTGATTACACAGTAATTGAACAACTGATCCATAATCTACAACACACCATTACCATGAAACATGTCCAAATATACATTTATAACAACATGGCAAGCTTTATACTTCTTCAACATGAAATTTCGTAGTGTGAACACCTCCTAGATATTGCAAGATCCTCCAATTTGCTGAAGTTATAAAGCTAGCTGTTGATCTTTCTTCGAGAATCTCATTGAAACAGTAGGCATATACTATATATAGATGTAAGCATTCATCGTGCAATGCGTTGCACCAGCATATTAAAAAGGTGCCACACAACTGCCTAAGTATAAAAAATCTTAGATACAGTTGGCTGCCTGATATCACAAGCGCACTTCATTGGCTGAAATTACAACAGAAATATTACAGTAACTAGGTATCAGTATCAAGAATGTTGATCTAATCTTGAAATTGTCTTCATAAAATGAATCAGACACTTCATTTCCTAGCATCAACTATGATTCACATTTCTTCTGTCTCTGACCCTCTTCACAGTAGCAGCCTTGCACTTCCATCCCATTTGTTCTAGGGTTGGCAACTGCTAGTTAGCAAAAACAATCTAACTTTACAGGTAGCCCAAAGCACCATGCCCAAGTGATAAAAGGTAAAACCCATAATGATAGGAGTTCACTTGTTGCATGGTTTCAAGTCAACAAGTTCTGACTTGCATCGAGTAAATTAATCAAGTAAACGTGACCAACATGCAAGGAAACTTACATAATTAATTCAAGGAAATAAAACTAACCACCTAAGCCAGATAGAGATGAGAGAGGAAGGAAAATATCCTATAGCCAAACTGTAATTTACTTATATGAGACATTCTTAAGCAACATATTACAATTTTCCTTTATATAAGAGTAGAGAGACTCTGTGATTGCTCTCTCTTCCAACCCTGAACCTTTGACCTTGAAAATAGTAGCTAGCACTTAACTAATTATACTACAGAAAAAGCTTTCAGGACTCAAGAACAATATCATATAGTGTGATGTCGTATGAATATTATTTTGAACAAATATTCAGCCAAATTATTTGAATAATGCACAATGGACAACTCATTAACACATCATATGTCTTTAACATACCATACTGGGCTCCAAATCAGAATCATATGGAAGATCAAATGGATTAGTTGATTTATGATTGATTGCCTGTGGTTGAGGGGCTTCCTGTGAAAATAAAACAGATTCAATACTAGATAACTACTCCAACTAAAGTCAGAAAGAGTAAGGCTGACACAAGAGTACAAACCATCATAGGATTCACTGAAGGGGTATATGATGGCTCCAGAACAATGCCCAACGGTCCATTCAGACCAGAAAGCCCTTCACACAGAGCAGCTCTTTGAATCCCATCTTTACTAGGCTCCTGCAACACAAAATTGTGAGTGCAAATTGATGACAAGACATGTCTTGAAGCTTTGTTGAGTTAGACACAACCTCCGAAACCTTCAATCCTGAATATGGGTTAGCAGTTGATGAAGGCATGTGAGTTGCTACTCGTGGTAGACTACCTTCATTTCTGCCCTCTAAAGGAAGCTGAGTAATAGAATTGTCAAAAGCATTCCATGTCTGCACAGATGCAAAAGTTTGCCTTTAACATGCAGTGTAGATACAACACAACACAAAGGATTCAAAGAAGCACAAATTCAACAGTGTGGGATAGCTTACCTGAGTACTAACTGTGTTAACAGAAGCTTGAAGATTGTGCAAATCATTGTCCCAGGGACTAGGCATCAATGATGACCCTTGGGCAATTGAGTTCTGAAATGGTGGCCACTGCACACCTGTACCTAAGGATGAAACCTGGTCAAAATTTGCCAAAGTACCTACACTTGAAGGTATTTCTGAAGGTGTAAGATTTCCGGTCCCTGGAGTGAATGCTATTGGCTGAGTATCAAAAGTAGCCCACCCTTCGTTTTTAGGGACTGATGAATCTGGATTAGTAACTGATTGCTGCTGAAAAATCCCACCGAAGAGATCAGTGGAAGAGGGAAGAGAAGTTTGGTTAGTTTGATTTGCATTCAAAGATAGAGCTGGGTCCAGTGGTGCCTGAAACAGATTGATAGATGATGCTGGTGATGCTGTTGGCAATTGAAACAAATCAATTGGTGAAGATCCAGAAGCATCTGATTCTGCAACGACGGGTGCCTTAAAATGATCCAAGCTATCACAACTCTTAGGAGTTGATACTGACTCTGGGAAAGTGGGCATTCTACTGTTTTGTTGAACCCCATTAGCACACTCAGGTTCTGTGACAGCATCTGGTAAATTACCAGAATTATAGGACTTGAAAGATGTGGAATTGCTATCAAATGATCCAACACTTCCTAAAGATGCAGTGCTCTGAATAGAAGAACCACCTTATATCAGTTGCAGAAAAAGAGAGAATCAACAAGACAAAAGGTGGTTAAGGACAAATTGGACACAACAGATACAAAGAAATTATATGTGGCATAACTGTAACAATTCCCTCAACAACTAGACCCTTTTGGAGGACAACTGACAGGTGATTTGTCAATCAACCATACACCAATCCCACAAAATTAGAAGCTCAAAGAAAAGATCCCATCTGCACCTTTCATATTTCAAATCCATATATATATGTATATGTTGTTTGCATAAGGCTGCATGTGCCTATGTATCTTTTTGTATAGACTGCATCAGAGTATCAAAAGAAGAAATAAGGACATAAGCAGACCTGGTAATTTGATGTTGCAAAGTTCAGTTAAGGCAAACTTCCTTTTAGCGTGACATGTTACTCTACTATATTATGCATAACACTAACATATTTTATCCAACAACAATGATGCAGAAGGACTAATATCCTTTTATGCAAAAGCACAGCACAGATGTGGAATAGACATTCTCATTTTGTCAGTGTGAGGCTCTAAGAAATATGACCTGTCTACGCGGAAACCCTTCTGCATCTCTTTTAAAGTTTTCCTCTGAAAATAGATCTATAATTTGATTATGTGCAATTTCATTTGAATTATTCCTTGGAGTCTGAATGGGTGGACTGACATAGCCGATATCCTTCTGAAAATTTGGGGACTCTGCACTGCTTGGATCACCCCCACTAGATACAGAATAGTCTGAAATCCTAGAAACAGAGCCCTCATTAGCAAACCTGTCCTCAAACATTTTTTCATTTAAGCGGGTAGGACTGCAAATAAAACTAGACATCTTCCCGACATAAAGGCCTCTATCTGAACCAGGTTTCCGTGTGAGAACAGCAGTTTGCTTTCCGTAACGCCGATCTTCATACTGGAAGTCATAAGGAGGACTTTGAGAATATGAATGATATGAGCTTGCACGCCTAGTCTCATCTTCATGGTTTCTATGTCTCTGTCAATTCATTGATGAATACCACATATTAGGATATCATTTGAGGCTTAAGCGAGTATTACAGAACAGAACATCAATGGTAGAGTCATAATAGTTTGATTCTGCTTTATAAATGTAAGTTTTCAGGAAATCCCAATAATTAAGACAAAAAAATATGTTTCAACCCAACCCCCATCATCAAAAAGGAAATTATAAAATAAAAGGCAAAAATAAAAAGCACACATATTGCTGAATAGTAATCATGGTCTTCGAAATTCTTTTTCAGAAACAAAATTCCACATGAATTTTCTTCTCCCATAAACGAAGTGGTAGAAAATTAACCAGAAGACATCAAATTTATATAATAATGTTACCATATGGGGGCATTAATAATAACATTACCTGCAAATCTCTCGGAGGCTTGTCAAGGGTCTTTCCGCCAGCATATCTTTTATCAACATATACAGTCTTTATAAATTCTCGTACTTTGTCAACATTGCTGCAGGAAGAAATCATTATTAGATAAGTTCTATTTATATATATATATGCTTAGCAAAAAAGAAAAAAGGCCACACATCTTGCACCTGTTATCAGGCAATCTCTGCCTTTGTTGGTCCCAATCCCTCAAGTATATTTCCCTTGCACGCTGGAAAAATGAAATTTCATGAGCAAGTCAATAAGCATCCAGCATTCCCTCAGCCAATGGAACTATAGCACCATCTATACCTGATTACCACCATTTTGAAGCGCTTCAACTTCTTGAGACGTGAACTTGGACATTGATACAGACTTTACACGATGAGTGAACTCCCGACTGTGAGGAAAAATAGTATGCTCACATAATGAGAAAATGAATGGAACAATTATGCAGACCAAGCCAAGCAAAATAAACTAAGCAAAGGAAGTGTCCAAATGGAATACTACTTTAACTATTAAGCACTCAGTAAGTTCAATGCAAGATGGTAGCAACATTATACAAGCTACCAAAGGAAATCTTTATGACATGAAATATAAACCCAGATGCATCTGCATTTCAATTAATATCTTAATTCATCAAGCAAAATCTTTAGAAAATTACATATTGAACACCACTTTTCTAGGAATAAAAGGAGCAAAAAAGAGAAGGAAAAAACTCACTGAATCCCACTACAAGTCATACAAATGAAAGTCCAGAAATTAGTGCAAACATACTGCGGACCCTGCACAAACAAGACTTTGTAAAATTAGTCTCAAATAACTAATATTCCTATGATAAAAAGATAACTAAAATTGAAATCCTCCTCTTTCACAATGATTCTTCAGCTAAAATATTACTTAAAAAACAAATTCCGTAGAGAATATTTTGCTCTAGAATCTCATACTATCCAGAAAATCATGCAGCAACCCAGAAACTAATACCTAAAAAAAATAGCTTCAATCATCATTTTCCACCGTATACATACACGAACACTAAGTTATGCATCAATCTTCAGCTAATGAAAGCATTTACGCAACAAAAGTAAAAGACAAAAGATAGCTCATCAAAAGGCATCTGAAGTAATATAAAGTACAATTACCAAGCTATTGCAGTTGATGCAGCGACGATTAGGTGGCAACTTCATGAGACCTCTAATAATCTTCTCGTTGCGTTCTTCTTCCTTCCTACTTCCCATTCCTCTACAGATTCAAAACCTATGAGCCAAAAACCAAAAAACCACAAAAAAAAAAAAGGAACTTTCTCTGATCTCAAAACCCCCAAAAAAAAAAAAATAGAAAGACCAAACCCCAAAAAAAAAATCTAGGGTTTGAGAAGGGTTTTGAATTCCGTTATTAGATGAACAGTCTCTAAAAAAATAAGCTCGATTGAGACCACGAAACCGCACACGGCCCTATTGCGTTTTTTGTTCGTTCTTAAATTAACTTTAAAATGATAAAAAAATAAAGTCATTTTTGTTATTTATAAAAAAATAAAATTTAAAAAAAAAAATGAATTGAATCTCTGTGTATTATTGGCTAGTTCTTTAAAGTAATCTTGTTCAACTATAATTGTAACGTCTTTAACTCTTTATCGATCATAGCGAAGGTGCCGACTGCAAGAGGAGTTTGCTTCTTCCACGAAGATGGAGTGTGAGGTGGCGATTTCGAATTGGACTCCGACGGTGGTCGTTTGGTGTGGAATCAGCAAAAGTGAGCTTGCTGGATAGTGGGAAGTGGAACTTAGGGAATTTGGATTTTAAAAAAATATTTGTAGGACCCAGCACTGTCCACAATTAAAAAGCTTGAATATTCAGACTCATTCGAGCGAGATGTAAAGACTCGGACTGCGTTCATTAGAATATTCGCTTTCAAAGAGACTCGCATCTGCGCTAGTAAAGTCTTTTCAAAAATTACTTACCATTGGTTTTTCATTAGTGAGTTAACAAAAATGCTACAGGTACATCAACAATTAATTAAGAAATATTATAAATTTTTTAAAAAATTCAAGTTTTTATTTTTTTTAAAATTAAAATTTGTAAATTTTTTTTAAAAAAAATATAATGAAAATAATTGTATAATTTTGGAACTGTATTAAATCTCATTATTAATAGTATTAAAAGATTTATATCAATATAGGTAATCGGGTTCGGGTAACGGGTATCCGATCACTTAATCCCAAACTCTATCCGAATCCGAAACGGATAAAATTTTTCAAATCCGAATCCGCCTAAATTCATTTTGTAAAAACTCAAATCCATCCTAATAGAGTTTGAGCGGATCGGATACTCATAAAAATTCATAAAAATCCGCCCACCTGACATCCCTAAGTGTAAGTGTAGTAGCAACACTTCCTGCTTAGGCCCTTGACCCAATTTCAATAGATTAATTAATGAATTTTATTAAATTTAAAAAATTAAAAAATTATTTTTTAAAAAATAGTAAAATAATTAATAAATTTTATATATCACAAGTATTAAAAAATAATTTTCCATTTTATTAAACTTCATTTACCTGCAAGTCGATTGTGATCCAAGATAGACTATCATAAATGGAACACCATACAACTTCTCTTCCTCAGTGCGACACTGCGCTGTCTAGTTTCCCTTTCAATTCCACTACACTCCTACCTCTCTCCCACTCTTACTCCGCCCTTCAATGGCGACTGCCCTTAAAACGCCACTGTTTAGGGCGTCACTCAAGCCTCGACTGCTTACCACAGCCGCCACCAACAATATTTCCTTAAATTCTTCCCTTCTCTCTTGTCTTCCATTTAAACATAGAAGCATTAGCGCCAAACTTTCTCCCACAAATTTTCCCCAGTTCGCCGCCAAATCTTCTCCCCGGTTGGTAAAGTTCGTTCCTTTCTGTTCTCAAGCAGAAACCAAAACCACCGAGTCTCAAGAGATTCAGGAACCAGAAATACAGGCATCACCCTCTGCCCATGTATGTATGCTCACTTGCACAGTGCAGTCTTTTTAGGCCATTTAAGCTTGAATTTATTTTAGGGTTTGTTTGGTTTCTGAGTTATTAGTCTTAATTTGATTCATTTTGATTCTGTAACAATTTGATAAAGAAATGGGGAATGTGTTTGTAGTTTTAGTCGTTGCTTAATTGCTCCAGTCTAAGTCTCTAAGGCATAAAAGCTTAACTTCAGATGAATTGCAATAGCTTTGGGCATGAATCTAGTAGGCTCTTGGGACTTTATTGTAGTCTTATTTAATACCTCTAATTATTACAGTTAGGAAATTGCTAACATTTACAATGCACTCTTGGAGAAACTGTTTAAATAAGATTACTTGGGATAGTTATAAATACGGGTGTAAATGAACCAAACCCTATTCGAGGTTCGATTCGATAAAAGCTCGACCGAGCTCGACTCTATTTCTAAACGAGCCAAGCTCGAGCTTAATTTTTAGGCTCGTTTGGTAAACGAGCCAAGCTTGAGCTCCATAGTATTCGGCTCCTTAAGACTCGTGAGCTCGGCTCATTTCGGAGTTCATGAGTAGGCTCGCGAATAGGCTCGTGAATAGACTCGTGAACAGTCTCGTTAACTAAATTGAAATTGCTATCATAAGAGAAATAAACTCAAACCTTGCCAAATCTGAATTTTTTAAAATTCAGCTCTATATAGTTTAGTTACACTCTTAAACTTGCATATATTTAAATCATTAATATTTAAAAACTCATCTTTATAAGTTTACATGCTAATTTGTAGATATACTTATTTAACTAAAATTATTTTAGTTTTAAACTTATTAGTTTTAAACTAAAACTCATTATACATGTAAATAAATTAAATTACTCGTGAACTATTTGAGACTCAGCTCGATAAAAGCTCGACTCAGCTCGATAAAAACTCGACTCGTCTAAGCTCGTTTGCTAAACGAGCCAAGTTTGAGCTTCTTAATACTCGGCTCGAGTTCGATATGAGTAAAGCTCGAATTCGGTTCGAGCTCGAAAAAATTTTAACGAACCAAGCTTGAGCTCTTCAAAACTCGGCTCGGCTCGGTTCGTTTACACCCCTAGTTATAAATAATAAGTTGTATCTATCCATAACAGGATCCAAGAAGATCTATTGTTGAAGAATGAACAGAGCACATTTCTCTGGATAGAGTGGAATCATTTACTTAGCTCCATCAAGTTGGAATAAAGTGAATTGGCATTGCTTTCCAATGTTTGAAAAAGTGTTGTTTGTTTTGTGTACTACTTTTTATATATGGTCTGATGTGTCTGTTTCTATAATCTAGATGTTGTTTGGTAGCTTTTATGTCCACTATCCGAAGAATTCTAAGATTCTTTTCTTGGATTGTTTTGCTGATACATTATTGTAACTTAACAGGATTCTTCAGATATCGAAGTTGTTGGGGAAGACGATGCTAGTGATGTGGAAGATAGTGCCAGCAGTGAAGATGTTGCTGATCTTGAAGAATCACCTTCTTCAATCATCATGGCTTCTCTCCAGTCATACAAAGAAGCTTTGGCAAGTAATGATGAGTCCAAAATTGCTGCATTTGAAGCTTTTCTAAAATCTGTTGAAGATGAGAAAATTGAACTTGAAAAGAAGGTTACTAGTTTGACTGAAGAACTGTTAATAGAAAAAGATCGTATTCTCAGGATTAGTGCATACTTTGACTATTTCCGGAAGAGCAGAGAGAGGGAAAGGCTTTCGTTGGTAACAAATGCAAAAGGGGAAATTGTGGAGAGCTTGTTGCCTGTTTTGGATAATTTTGAGAGAGCTAAATCCGAGATTAAATTGGAAACTGAAGGAGAAGAGAAGATCAATAACAGCTATCAGAGCATATACAAGCAATTCGTACAAATTCTAGGTTCACTTGGTGTTATCTCTGTGGAGACGACAGGGAACCCCTTTGATCCGTCGGTGAGTGCTCAGCTTTGAACTTCAATTTATGTGAATAATAGTTAAGAGGGAAAGAAATGGATATTATCATTTTATATTGCAGATTTGCCTTTGGTTTTGAGCAGCAAAGTGAAAGTTTCACGTAGATCAACTGTAAACAGAAAGAATTTTTACTGAAAGTTTCACTTCGTTAACCATAAATAAAAAGAATAACTTTTTGATGAACAATATGCTTCAAAATTGTGATTAAAGTGTTTTTGATTAATGAAACCTGCATATGAAATCATAGCACTTTACAAATAACTGGTAAAATTGATCATTGTTTTCATGCAGGCAAAGAACCGAGTTGGCTCAAAACTTAGTCAAGTACTTGGTGATATAATTCGAAAGTTTGATCAAGTTTATTCAGGTTTTATGAAGAATTGGATACGCTTTTAGCTGAAACCAGGTCATTGATCGATTCAAGCCAACTTGGTGAGTTACAGAAACAACCTAGGGATTACGCTTCTGCCATGACATTATGACTAGTAAAATGGGGGCTTTTTGCCCATATGACATGCATATCTTTAACCTCTTCATTTTCGTGTGACAGTTGCATGAAGCGATTATGCGTGAGGATTCAACAGAATTTGAAGTGCGTATCATGCTTGAGGAATTTTGCAAGGGGTTCCAGCTTGGTGACAGGCTTTTGCGCCCATCAATGGTGAAAGTATCATCTGGTCCAGGTCCTGCAAAGCCTGAACAAGTGGGTTGTTCATCAGGAGGAGCTGATACTGCAAACAAAACCACCCAGGACATCGAAGAACCAAAAACTTCTTAAGGGACAATATGCTCAACCTTGACAAGTTTTATAAAGGCATAATCTATATTAATGTGATATCGTTAGGAGCCTCAGATTGTTTTTCATGTAATATGATGTTGAAACTGAAATGTCTCTTTTTTAGGGGAGGAGACCTAAAATGATTGGGAGAGCAGTGTTAAAGATTTATGATCAATAATATTTACAGTATCAATCTAGGCTATTCTCAGCTTCCTGCTGAATGCTCTTAACAATCTGAAATAACCATATCTAGTGATGGCAGATTGCCCTTTTTGATGTAGATCGGACTAATTTTAGTTTGAAATTATAAAAGTTAACTAAAACTAAAATTTATTAAAATTAATCCAATTGATATAATTTAATTTAAAGTAACATTCTTTTTTAAATTTTTTTAAAAGCCTTATATAAAAAAAATTAAGGACTTTTTGTAATCATTGATTCATATTTTAAAGATTAAAATTATTTTTTAAAAAAATATAAAAGGACTAATTACACAGTTAAATGTGAATGATAAATAATTATTCATAGTAATATAATTAAAGAAATGGGATATGCCTCATTTTTTTCAAAAATCATTTAGAAATACCAAGCAAATGATTTGTATTTGTGCATGCATGAGTGCATCTTTTTCTCAGTCATGGAGGAAAATGTACATTATTTTAATGATAAAAAACTTGGAAATTGAATTTTAGCCAATTTTTTTGGTCCTCCTTTTTGCAAAAGTAGATTCGGATTGCTTCAGCCACATGGCTCACAATTACTCCTTTTCTGCCTTTTATTGACCATTCCTTCTAGCAAAATGCTTGTGCTTTTCACGTGGTTGTTGTTATTCTTTTTATATTTAATTTTGTAATTATATTGTACATTTATAATTATATTTTTTTCAATTAATCTATATGTATCAAAATTAAATCTCATTCCAAATCTTTTTTTAAAAATATTTTATTTATTTATAACACATAAATAATAAATAAATTAACATGATATAAATCTATGTAAATTGAAAAAGATTAATTAAAAGCATTTACAACGAGTAAATGTAGGCAAATTATAACATATAAAAAATAATGACAGTTGAAATCGTGATACGTTTGCTTATGATTTAAAAAAGATACGTTAATCTTTCCATCTTGTCTAACTGAGCCGAAGAAAGACGGATAAGGAATCGAAAATCAGGCCATTAGCATTCCTCATCTATTTAATATCCAGGATGAACAGGGCGACCTCTTTAATACTCGTGCCGCACACTAAACATAAATATAAAGAGCACTGATTCCAATGAAGATTGTGTAGACTGGGCATGACTTGACGAAACCAAAGCAAGTCAACTGACCTCCATGCAATAGTCGATCTCTCTAACCCGCTTTGATGTATTAAATGCGTGTGCAAAAAGACTACTCAGCCACTTAATACACTTGTCAAAGGGTATAGACTCAACGGCTCAGAATTGATCAGTCATCTGTCTAATCACCTAACATACCTACTGCACCACACCACCATCTAATCTAAGAGGACATAAAGTATAAAATCGGAATACAAATATCTCAAAACCCAACTCGCTCTCTGATGCATCAACTGAGAAATCCCACCGGATAGAGACTCTCTCTTCTCTAAAAATAAAGGCCCTATTTCTTGAAGATGTTTCACTATTTTTTTATTTCCTTTTTATATTAACAAATCTCAAATAATACTTGATCTAACTCGAGTGTCAAATGGTCCCCATTGGGACATCACCGGTAGACTCCTGACTATCTTTTCTATCTTACAGATCTCCTCCCCCAAGATCAAGTATGGAGGGGCCCAACGGAATCAATCCTAAATCAACAGTTAACACATTGGATCGAACCGCTACCAAGTGTTCACATCTCGACACCTCCCGGAATCTCGCTTTATCAAGTAGCGCCGTTTATAGAAAAATGAAAGAGACTATCTTGTCTCCAGAGTTTTCAAACCTATTGAAATCCACATGACAAACTAAGAAAAGCTAAATAGCTAAACAACAAAAAAGATGAAAAGAAAGAAAGAGGGTGAAAAGACTAAGGAATCACCAGTCGCATCTAAAAGCCACATGGTAAAATCAAATAAAAAAAATGCTGATGCAAGGAGAGCAACCATGGAAAAGGAGTGATGTGCACGAATTACTCAATTTATACAGTTACTTTATTTAACTCAAAGTATTTTTGTTATTAGGAACTAGTCAAAAAATTTACAATCTTAGAAAAGTCTTATGTATATGAATCCTAATATGATAAGTACACTAAAAAAGCTTAAAATCTCCCATCTATGATTAATTTTAGCATAAATCCATTTAGAAAAAGATTATACCTTTAAAGCATGTTGTATTATGATTTGGAAGGTGTGAAGTAATTTATGCATGAGAATACTTATTAGATTCTTTTTGAATCATATGGAATGATATGATTGCAAAGAATTAATGTTTACAATAAGTTAAACCATGAATTTGAAATATCTTGCTATTCAAATTAATAACGGGCATTCTTGTTACATATACTTTGTGCAAATTTTTATTTTTTATAAAAATTAAAAAAAAAAAAAAAGAGAAAGACTAAAGAATCAAGACCAACAGTCTAGAAATTACCCAAGGTAAAAATGCTAAGGAGCAAGTCCAGGACTAAAAAAGTTCGAAAATCGACTAGCAAACCAAGAGACTGGTCAAAGCTAAAAAGTCAGAAGAATAAGATAAAGCTAAGTACATCGTACGCTCAATGTTCATTGACAGGTATTACTCAGTTAACAATGAGTATTCTCACTATATATATATATATATATATATATATATATGCACAGTACAAGTCGTTATTTTGCATATAAATTTCAGAAGTAAAAAATAACGCTAATAAGTCTAAAATTGTCAGTAAAACTATGAGTCTGAATCTCGAAAATTGCCAATAAGACCACGAGTCTGAATTTTTGAAATTGCCAGTGAAATCGTAGTTCTGAATCTTTGAAATCACTAGTAATGTCACGAGCTTAATTCTCGAGAATCACCAGTAAAATCACAAACTTGAATATTTCAAATCGTCAGTAAGTTCACGAGTTTGAATCTCGAAAATTACCAATAAGATCACGAGCCTAAATCTCGAAAATCGCCAATAAAGCTATGAGGATGAATCTTCAAAATCACCAATAAGACTACTACAATTCCAGAACCCGTTTTTTGTTCTTGAGGATCTTAAAGAGAGATCTAAAATGATTTACTGATGGTTTGACTCTCCATCCCAGCATACTGCCTTAAATTGATAGGTGTCTAACACTCTTGTAATTAGTCTCTGACTTTATTAAATGCAATATAATTTGTATTGTTTAAAAAAATAATAAAAAAAATAAATTGTAATATTTTTTGTTATCCTCCAAAATTTTCTAATATATTGAAAAAAAAAGGAACTTATTGGACTTATATATATTAGTACCACATTACTTCATGTTTCTCCAAAATCCATAATTTTACAAATGAATAATTATTGTTATATATCATTTTTAATTTATAGCGTTAAAAGCACACATATAAATAAAAAGACAATTACTATTAAATTTTCAAATTTTTAATAAATTTATTAGTTTATCCTAATAATTTTTAAACCCAATTAAAAAATTAAATGTAATTATTTAATCTTTTATTAATTTTCTGTTAATTAAAGGATTAAATAATTTATAATAATAAATCACGAATCACATTTTAGTGATTTATTTAAAATATTATTAATTAAAATTTAAAAAATATTTATTATATATATTAAAATTTTGACCGACTAAAAAAACAATTTAATGGAATTTAAAAATCATAAGAACAAATTAATTGTAAATAAAATATTTGACTGTAGAATTTACATCTAAGATCTGAGGAGCAGCATTTCTTATCATCACAAATTTCACAAAATATTTTAATCAGATTATAGTAATTTAATCCAATTAAATTTTAATAAAATAAATTTAAATAATTATAATTAAATTTAAAATAAATTTAAATTTAAAAAATATTATCTATGAACCGTGACCAAACAAGTCTATAATTTGATCAAATGGTAATTAATTGTTAATTAAATCTCATGGGTATTTATTAATATTATTATCTCTCATTTATTGATTGCAATCAATTCTCTGTTCACGGGCAACCTGTGATTTGTCCCATTCCTTTGACACCACGAGCAATCCTGCAGTACCAATAATTTAAGTCTTATTTGTAATTATTAATTATTCTTGTCTCTGTTTCTCTCTGTCGGAACATCAAACAAACATATGAGAGACTTCATCAGTTTAGCATAATCCCAGAAGAAAAGCAGCTGCATCAGTCCAAAGCCCAAGTAAGCTTCTTCTCCTATTCTTATTGTTGATTCTTTGTCTTCTTCTTACATCTTCTTCTTTCATTTGTTTCTTGAATGCAATAAGCAACCTTGCCATTAATAGTAAGCTTGAAAAGCATCTACTACACAGACAGACAGTATCCTTAAAAAACACACCCATCATGTTTCTGTGTCTTAATTTGTTTCTTCTTTTATGAATTTCAATGCTTATCGTATTCTGTTGTTTGTTATAATTATAACTTCATAATAAAATTTTTAATTAATCTATTAAATGTTATATTTGATATTTAGCCAATTTTATTTTAATTTTATTTGAAAAACTCCATCTATAAGTTTAAGAATTAATTAGAAATATAAATATGCGCATCTCATGAATCATAATATTCTTTTACTAATTTATTATATATTAATTACTTTATTTTTTTCTATATTAAGAAATATAATTTTTTTATTAATTTTTTAATTATATCTATTTTAAATAGATTAAATTTTATTAAATATTATAAGATATGTTTTAAGAAATTTCTTAAAAATTTTAAAATTTATTTAATATCATTATTTAAATATTTTTTCAGAAAATATTATTTTAAAATTTTAAAGTATTAACAGTATTTTTTTTTCTTAAAAATAATTTCAAATTCATTTTTCTAACATCCTGCAATTAACTTTCTTTGTTGCAGGAGATGTCTCTTTAGTGAAATTATTGGTGTAACCATTATACCTATTAAATGTTCCGTCATACAATAAACCAACGCACCCAACAATTTTTTTTTCTTATCCACTCACAGATTTTGTCGGATAATAAGTAGGTCTGAATAAATCGATTTGGCAAATTTGCGAAAGCTATAAATAATAAAAAAGCATAAACACTTGCGGGAACTTTAAAATCTAACCCCACAATCCTTCTCTTCTTTTAAGACCACTGAGAATTTTATCTTAAAAGGATACTTAATCTAGTTAGAGGTTAACTCATATTGTTTCTGCTCTTATTCATAGCTACAAGAACATTCATAGAAAATGGAAGAGAGGCTAATTGAATCAGAAGCAAAAGATATTAACGATTTGAAAAAGAGAATTTGGGCAGAAAACAAGAAGATATGGAAGGTTGGATTTCCTGCAACCTTAGCAAGAGTATCACAATATGGAATGTTTGTAGTAACACAGTCATTCATTGGACATGTCGGGGAGCTAGAACTTGCAGGTTATGCACTCATCCAAATCATTACTGTTAGATTTGCAAATGGGATATTGGTAAAGACTTCAAAATCTCTTCTTTTACAGTTCTTAAATCTGTGCATGATTTTTTATTTTGATTCCCATGATCATTTTTGCAGCTGGGCATGTCAAGTGCTACAGACACTTTATGTGGACAGGCATTTGGAGCAAGACAATATCACATGATGGGTGTCTACTTGCAAAGATCATGGATCATCAACTTTCTTACAGCAACAATGTTGCTTCCTGTGTTTATATTTTCTGGGAAAATCTTCAGGCTACTGGGTGAGGAAGAAGAGATTGCTGATTCTGCTGGATACATCTCTGTGTTGTTTATTCCTATGCTCTACTTCTTTGCCTTAGCTTTTTCACTGCAGAAATTCTTGCAAACTCAGCTCAAGAACATGATTGTTGGGTGGCTTTCTGCTGCTTCATTTGTGGTTCATGTGATCTTGTCATGGATTTTTGTGAGCAAGCTCAACTGGGGAATTCCAGGAGCTATGACTGCTATGAATATTTCAAGTTGGCTGGTGATAATTGGAGAGCTGGTTTATGTGTTTGGTGGGTGGTGTCCTGATACTTGGAGAGGATTCACTTCAGCTGCCTTCACTGATTTAGTTCCTGTAATTAAGCTCTCAATCTCTTCAGGTTTGATGCTCTGGTAAGTCCATTTACTTCTCCAAGTTAGGTTTAGTTTAATCCAAATTTAGTATTTACTTTATGGAAAATTTATTAATTTATTTCTTAATTTTAAAAAATATATTAAAAATATCTCCAACCCCTTTTAAAATCTATTAATTAGTCTATTTATTAATTTTGAATATTAAATATTAAAAAAAATTATAAAAGATCTCTAATATAAAAAAATTAATTAGTAAATTTTTTATAAAATTCAGGCCAGTTAACAAGTTTTTTTAGATTAAAAAAACTAAATAATAAAACAATTAAATAGTGAAATGAATTAATAAATTTTTTAAAATATCAAAAATATTTTAAATGTATTTTTTAAAATTAATAAATTAAATAATAAATTTTTATATAATATAGACACTGAATAATAATTTTTTCATAGTTTAATCATCCTCGTTTTTCTTTCACTCATTGCTTATCTTGCTAGCTTAGAGTTTTGGTACAATGCTTTACTAGTCCTCCTGGCTGGTTACATGGAAAATGCAGCAACTCAAGTCTCTGCACTGTCCATTTGGTAAGACTATTCAACAACTGGTTTCTTAGTTTTTGATTTTGCATCCTGAAGTTTTCTAAATGAAAGTGGAAACCTGCAGCCTTAACATCACAGGCTGGGAATTTATGCTGTGTGTTGGCTTCCTAACAGCCTCCAGGTACTCTAATATGTTGTTAATTTTCTGAGTCTACGTACCAAGGGAGGCTGCAAGCTAACGCTGGTTTCTTTGTCTGCTGTTTAGTGTGAGAGTTTCAAATGAACTGGGAAGAGGAGATGCTAAAGCTGCAAAATTTTCTGTTAAAGTCATTTTCTTCACTTCACTGTGCGTCGGAGTGCTTTTCTTCTTTGTATGTTTAGTATTTGATAGCCAAATTGCTAAACTGTTCACCAATGAACAAGATGTCATTAAAGCTGTTTCCAGTCTCTCTCTCCTGCTTGCCTTGTCTGTTTTGCTTAACAGCTTCCAGACAGTACTTACAGGTATATCTGCATACAAAAATTTATTTGAACTCGGTCCATCCAATCTTGTTTTGGAACTAGAATGAACAGGCTCTTGATAAGAATTTGCCCATCTACATATCTTATGTATTCAACACTTGGGTTTATTTGGAATGAATCGATTTTTGAACCCAGGAGTGGCTGTAGGAGCTGGTCGACAGAGTATGGTTGCGTATGTTAACATGAGCAGCTATTACATTGTTGGAGTTCCAATTGGAGTTGTTCTTGGATATGTGGCTCATCTGCAAATCAAGGTAAGAAAATTTTCTTGCATGATCAACATTGGCATAAGACCCACCTTAGTAGGCTTCTTGAAATTGGGCTTGCTTTCACTAATACACCCCAAATTAATTTTTAATTTCATTCTTTATCCATGTAGGAGAGTCTCATTATCAAACAAAAGAAGAAATTGAATAGTAGTTGTTGAAGATATTGATTAAATTGTTTCTGAAATTGTAGGGTATCTGGATTGGAATGACAATAGGAGTTGTCTTGCAAGTTTTGCTACTTGGCTACTTTACATCAAAAACTAATTGGGATGAACAGGTAATTAAGAATATATAATGGTGATAATAATTTTCCATATATAATTTTTAACACTTTTTTGGTTTTTTTTTTTTTTTTTTGAGCAAACAACAATACCATAATGAAGATTGTTATTGTGTTGAATTACAAAGTATTTCTCTTTAATTATTAACATAAATTTTCATTCATACAGGTGATAAAAGTATCGAAACATCTCGATCGTTGGCTCTTAAGCAAATCTGAAGAATCAAATAATGAAAATTCCATATGAGAAAGTTTGGGTTATTAGCATGGTTATTTGGCTACTTATGTAGTTACATAGAAGAAGAGTACATTACTGTAAGATTTTATAATAAACTTTGGTATATAAAGCTCTTATAAATTAATTATAATTTAATTTTTGAGTATCATTATTATTAATACGTCAGTCCTTATAATTTTAGAAACTTATTAAAACGTCTTATCTTTTCTTTCCGTTAACGAAATAACTCTTCTATCTTTTTTTCGTTAAAAATAGATAAAGAACTTGAGAGAAAATTTTTAAAATATAATTTTACTCTCAAATAAAATCTCTTATTTAGTTATTAAATATTACTATCATTAACAAGTCAATCCCTATATTTTTAAAAATATATTAAAATTTTTTTTCTCATATTTATTAAAATGTTCTTATCTTTTCTTATATTTATTAAAATATTTTTATCTTTTTTTATATCTATTAAAATGTATTTATCGTTTTTTTACATCAATGAAATAATCTTTAATTCTTCTCCTAAAAAAAAAAAAAGATGATGATGCAGAAAAAAAAAGAAAAATAAATAAAAATATCCTCTCACAAGAAGAATAAAAAGAAAAATCAAAGAAAAATTAAAGAAGAAAAAGAAAAAGGAAAAGAAAAAAAAAGGATAATTTGATTTTTTGCTATATTTTTAATAATAAAAATAGACAGAAAGATTATTTTGTTGACAGAGAAAAAAAATAAAAATATTTTAATAGAATTTTAAAAATGTAGAGATTGACTTGTTAATAATGGTAATATCCATAAACTAAATTATAAATCTCCTTATTGGTTTATAATTAACATTTTAATAAACACATAATTATTTAAAATTTTAAATATATATAATAATCACTCCAATATTTATTTGTGAATTTTAAGTGTAAATTAACTAAAACTCATAATGAATTTAAATAAACTTCCTTTACTTTATTTCCAAGGTTACAGTATTCAAAGGGGAAAAGGAAAACAGGTTAATTTGGAAAAGATTCATTATTCATCATCCCCTGACCATAGAGCTGAATTCCTTTGGTTCTTTTGAAAATATTTGGTTTTTCTTAATGTCTTATATCAAATTAATAAGATTATAATAATTAATTTATATGTTATTATAATATAAAAAAATAAATAATAATTTTAATATAATTAAAAATATAAAAAATAAATAAAAATTATGAAAGTGAGAACACTTTATATTAATTAAGACGTAACTTTATTTCTTTCAATTCAAAGAAAATTAGGAAGCCATTAAAACACCACAAAAGAAAAGTAATAAAAAGATTTTAAAAAAATTATAATTAGGAATGAACCATTTAAAAGTTAATTAAACAGCATTAATTAATTTCAAAATAATTAATTTTGTTTATTTAAATATATCAAAAATATTAAAATCAACAATTTTTTTAAACTTAAAACTCTTATAAAAAGGCTAAAAATTATGAGTTTATCTTTCTTCTAAATATATGTTCCTTATTATTATTACACTATGTTTTGAAAGGAAATTTTAAGTTATAAAATAAAGTTTTTTTAAAGTATTATTCATATTTGAGAGGAATATTTTTTAAGAAATATAAAATTTTTGGAGATTATTAAAACCACCACTTCCAACGCTAACATGCGCCAACTTTTCATAGAAATTTATTTTCTTGCAGGGACACAGTGAAATAGTTGATAAAATACATGGAAGTAGAGAAGCCTCCAGGAAAAGCAGCAAACAGCGATTTGAAAGACAGGGTTTGGATTGAATCAAAGAATCTCTGGTGGATTGCATTTCCTTCTATGTTAACAAAGGTTACTCATTTTGGAACGTTTGTGGCAACACAGGCTGGCACCTTGGGGAACTAGAACTTGCTGCATATTCAACCATGCAAATCATCGCTGTCCGATTCGGGCAAGGAACTGTGGTATGATTCTTACCATTGCTAGACAACCTGATATTCATATGGGAAGATGTCTCTATGGTTCATTCTATATCTATATATATCATTCGGTATTTAACCACAGCATCCAGAAGTTCTTACAGACTCCGCCCAAAAACATGATTGTCGGGTGGCTTTCTGCTATTTCATTTGTTCTTCATTTGCTTCTGTCATGGATTTTTGTTGTTAAACTAAACCTGGGAATTCCTGGTGCAATGGGTTCGATTATTTTCACAAGTTGGTTTGTTGTGGTCGGCGACTTTGTCTATATATTTGGGGGCCTGAAACATGGAAGGGTTTCAGTGTAGCAGCCTTCTCTGATTTATTGCCCGTGTTAAAGTTTTCATTGTCCTCAGGTGTGATGCTTTGGTAAGGCTAAGAAAATTCCACCTCTTGAATGTTTCCAATTACTACTACAATGTAATAAATCCAGTTTCTGCATGGGTTTCTTTCAATAGCTTGGAGTTATGGTACTATGCTGTCTTAGTCCTGCTGGCTGGATACATGAAAAATGTCAAAACTGCTACATCAGCCTTTTCAATTTGGTAAGCTCATATCCAAAATCACCATTTTTGTATCTGTTTGCTTCAGTTGCTTTCCAGTTAAATGACTTACAGGACAATGTCTGTACAGTGTCGACGTCACAGCTTGGGATTTTATGCTGTGTCTAGGCTTCCTGTCTGCTACCAGGTCTGGATTTACTGTCTTTTTGTTGTTAACCGTCTATCACTTGGCCATATGAACTTATGAATCCAGAATAGTCTAAAAGTATATCAAAATGGAACATAAAGTAATCAAGAAAACTAATTCTTTTCTTGTACAACTATATAAATCTAATTTTATATGAGACTGAGTAGTTTAATAATTATTAAATTAATTATTTGTTTATTCGATTTAAAAATTATTGAACGTGTTCCATGAAAGATTTGAGTTCATATTAGATACACCCATTTCTTAATTACATTTGGCGTAGACTTTAAAACCAAAGACCAGTTAGCATTAATGCCGAACTTCTATATATATGTGTGTTCTTCTTCCGAGATCAACATCTGGTCAGTAGCTAAGACATCAAGGAAGAGAGGCTTCTTGCTAAATCAGAATCTAGTGATTTGAAAGAGAAGTTTTGGGAGGAATCAAAGCAGCTCTGGAAAATTGCATTTCCTGCAATTGTGTCAAGGGTGGCTCTCTTTGGCATCTATGTGGTAACACAGGCATTTATTGGACATATAGGGAAACTAGAACTTGCAGCTTATGCAATTGTCCAAATTATGGCCATAAGATTTGCACATGGCATCCTGGTAAGAATTCTGTTTCTCTATTTTCATTACATAATGATCCTTGTATTAATTCCCATGAAACATTTAGCTAGGCATGACTAGTGCTATAGATACTCTCTGTGGCCAAGCATTTGGAGCAAAACAATATCACATGCTGGGTATCTACCTGCAAAGATCATTGATCATCAATCTGGGCACGGCCACGGTTCTGCTTCCTGCCTTCATCTTCTCAGAGTTCATCTTCAAGCTACTGGTTGAACAAGAAGATATCGCTAAACTTGGTGGATATATATCCCTGTGGTTCATTCCAATCCTCTACTTTTTGGCATTACATATAACCATCCAGAAGTATTTACAAGCACAGCTCAAAAACTCCATTGTTGGCTGGGTTTCTGCACTCTCATTTTTGCTTCATCTGGTACTGTCATGGATCTTTGTGAGCAAACTGAGCTTGGGGATTCCTGGAGCAATGATTGCAATGATAGCATCAACATGGTTGATTTTAGTTGGAGAGTTTGTGTATGTTATAGGGGGGTGGTGTCCTGATACTTGGAAGGGATTCACTTTGGCTGCCTTCTCTAATCTGTTTCCTGTGTTGAAGCTATCATTATCCTCAGGTCTCATGCTTTGGTGAGCCATTAACACAGTACTTAAAATATTAATTTTCAAGCAAAATTGCATCTTATTTACAATTTTGTTTGGTGGGTTGTTTCCATATATAGCTTGGAGTTATGGTACAATGCTGTTTTCGGGCTTTTTGCCAAAATAGGGTCCCTAGAAATTTTATTCGGCTATTTGGGGTTGAATGCAAAGATTTTACCGATTTGGGGTTCGCCTGCCACCTGGCAGGCGAAAAGCGAACCTGGCGCCTCTCAAAGAGGCGCCAGGTGAGATCTGGCGCCTCTTTGAGAGGCGCCAGCGAGATCTGGCGCCTCTCAAAGAGGCGCCAGGCGAGACTTGGCGCCTCTTTGAAAGGCGCCAGGTCTCGCTGGCGCCTTTCAAACAGGCGCCAGGTCTGGCCAATTATTTAATTTTTTTGAAGTTATTATAATTAAATATTATAAGTAAGTATTTTTAATAAAGATTAAGATTCATTTATTATTTATTTAATTAATTTAATTTAATAAATTTTTTTTATTTAGAATAAGTATTTTTTTTCACTAATATTTTTATTTGACCAATTCTAATTTTAGCGTAATATTCAAGATTCCAAAAAATACTATACTGAATTTGGATTTTTCTTATTCCCGACCGAAATTGAATCAAGTACCGTATCCAGACGCCAGGCCAAGTAAATGTAAATTTATATACTTATAAAACTACCATTGTAATGAATGTGTATTACTATAATTAAATAAAATTAATTTAATAAAGGTGAATTTAATAATGATGTAATTAAATATAATTCAAGAAATAAGAATGATATTAATTAATAATTAAAATGTAATTATACATAAATTAATTTACATTAATATTGTAAAATATGTTTAATGATGACCATATAAATGACCGCCGGTCCCACAATGTCGTGGTCTCCTCTCATTTGAACGTCTTGTGTTGTATCGACGCCCGTCAAATGATGGCTCCTGTTGAGTTTCTTCTGAATTTCCAACATCATCGTCAGCCATAGATATATTTAAATCAGGAGGTTGAGATCGAGGTCTTGAACTCTCCCCAATAACTGGATCCTGAGTTGGAAAGCCGAAATCCCTTGAGTAAGGGGTTGAAGAAAATAACTCAGGAAAATCCGAAGAAAACAAGCTTAATCGGCTTGAGGGGTCATCCAGTGATTGTCTAGGGAATGCTGGAAAAACAGACTCTGATGGAGTATGTGGTTGCGCTGGAGAGAAGAAGTCGAACGACGTGCTAGCCATGCCTTCCCCTCCAGTCTGATCGTAATTGGGAGGACTTGGAGTAAATGACTGAAAAGGCATAGAAGAAGGCCCCGGTGTCCATCCTGTATACTGACTCTGAAAAGCGTCTCCATAAGTGGGCATTTGTGACGATTGGCCTAATTCTGTGTATGAGCCGTATGGATGGAATGCAACCGGTGATGGTATCTGCATTACAGCAGTGTTTGGCGTAGGCCGAGGAATCTCCGTCTCCCTTGATGGCTGGGTAGCCTGGCGACGATGTCGTGGAGGATTCCTGGAGGACGATGGTGCGTTGTCGTGTACATCATGTGGAAGCGGTTGGGAAGGTGGCGCCGGTTGTGGAGGTGGTATTTGGGAAATGCGATCGAACAAACGAAGTGCATGAAACATTGAATTGACCGCATTTCCAATCTTGTCTACTGTTGGGTGACGAACTTGACTCGCCCATAAACGACAGTTCTCTAGACCATCCTCCTGTAAAATGTATTTATTAAGATATCTATCTCCCAAAGTTAATTAATGTAAAAATTTATATAATTAATACATAAATGATAGTGAGTCGCTCATTACCACAGCCCCGATTGATGCACCCCTTTGAGACACCCACCGACGTGCAATCATTCTGTACCATTCCATGTACTGCGAATGATAATGTAATGGCTGGGTCATAGTATTGCTGGCGACGATGCGTCGGTGCCTTGATTCCCAGAGCATAATCCAATGTTGATTCTCGGTCATCCAGTTCGTAGTTGAAGATGTTAATTTTATTAAATGCATATTAGCGGTTTGACGGGGTGGTTGTGGAATGGGCTGAGAAAATCCAAACTGCCTCAGCACCCTGTCAGGTTGATGCCACTCCACAATATGAAAACATATCAGTGGGACAACCGATCTCCATATTTGTCTTCCCTGTAGACAGTAATCTGGCATACCGTCCACCACAACATCAGAGTATGGCTCCCATATAAACTGTTTCGATAAGATAATGTAAAAGATTAAAATTGTAAAATTTGAAAAGACTTGTAATTTAAAGGTATAGAGTGATGACCTCTTCGGCTTCCATTCGATCAAGTTGGTACCGAAGTTGCACAAGCACATGAGTTGTAACTTCAGTAATACTTCTAGCATTACTCCACCTATTAAGTTTATAGATTGAAATTAGTAACAAAATATGTTGATAGTATAGCACATGTGTTTATAGCACATACCGATTGCCAATAGGTGTATCTGGAAGGGGATTTATCTGGGAGATGGTAGGGGCAATTGTTTTTATTCTGTCCCATGCCCAAATCTGTAAAATATGCAGTGGCCCGCCAATTTGCTGCACTTGTGGTGATGTTGCCCTGCATAGCTCTTTATAAAGCCAAGCAAGGCAGGCTGCACCCCAGCTGTATTGACCACATGTATTGAAATTGGCGAGTAGTGGCAAAAACATTAGATTGACCCTATGAGCAGACCTATCAACAAATAGGGATCCACCTATTAGCCGTAAAAGGAAAGCCCGGGCATGCCTCTGAATAGTAACTTCATCAGCGAACTCTGGAATCTGGTCGAAGTTATCTCTCAACCATGTGAGTGGAACAGTATTTCCTTTCATAACTTCACGATCTGGGACTAAACCAAGCAATTCTTGACATAGTAATTGCCATGGCTGTCCCGTAGTCCCAGTAACAGCACTACCATCAACATGCAATCCAGATATCAGTCCAATATCTTGCAGTGTAACTGTACACTCTCCATGGGGTAACATAAAAGTATGTGTTTCTGGCCTCCATCTCTCAACCAAAGCTGTTATGAGGTGGTGATCTAAGTGGAAGAAGCCTAATCGAACAGCTCCGTAAAATCCACTAGCCCGGAGATAAGGAATAAGCCTATCATCAATATCATGACCGTGTAATACGCTAGATGATCGTCGGCATGTGATTACTCCAGCCTCTTGTGGCTCATCCCACACGACTTGGGACCTATGAGATGCTTGGGAATATAGCAATGAAGTATCACGTGGTCCTGGGTTGATGAATAATCTACTGTCATGTGAGCCCTCCATTCCTGCAAAGGGTTATTACAACTATAAATTCACTACGTAAATAATTTGAATTGAAAAATAATTTACTGTGAAACATTAATTTGAGTTCATATGAGAATGAGAGTACATGAAAGTCAACTAATAACTTATATACGGAAAATAAATACGCATATCATTGTCAATATATTAACATATTACATAACACGATCAATGCATGTAAAAATTTCAACAGCATTTCGGTAGACAATGTGGCAAATATTTTATAAAATCGCTACAATCACTGTCACTATAATCAGACAGGTCATTATCGAGTACATTAAAATTGCTGGAACATGATAGTTGACTATCGTCTTATACACTTGGAAATTCACTTTTTTGAGCATGGTATTTATCCAGTCTCATTTCCATTAGCGTAATTTCCTTAAGTAGTTGATCCTTGAGCTTGTTTACTTGTTCACATGTATTACGAGCCATGTCTGCCGATATAGCTTTTGGAATTGGCAAGTCATGGTAGCCACAGTAAGCTTCCAATTCGCATCGAATTTCCCACAAACGTTGCCAATCAGATTGAGGAGCAATTGTCGCATTTCCAAAATCAGAAATTTTGTTGGAATGATATCCGACAAATATATGGTTAGCAAAACATTGTTCCAAACAAGCATTAGTTGGTTGATTTGAAAAACATCGCTTGTGACCATACCATGAACAACTGTTTGGATCTATATATTTGTCTACTACAGTGTTAATACTATTATATGTTCTCCTTCCTCTACTTGATTGGCGTGGCGATGACATTTTCTGGATGTAACATGCATATCATAAAATTGTTAAATATCATAAACAATCAAGGAATCGTAAAAAATTGCTGAAAATATGACATGCCATGTGAAAATCATTAATTTTTATTCACAGTACAAGTCTTTTTATTATGTCCTGATTGGCCACATATAGAACAATGATTTTTTCCCGGAATATTAACTTTTGTAACCCTCCAATCCATTTCATTTTGGAACCTCGATGATTTTGGTCGCCCTTTTTTCCTAATTCGATTCTTGTTTGGAATTAGTGGTAGTTCACAATCAGGAGGCCAATAGTCTGAATTACCCAATGGATTAAACATGTCTTCATAACATTTGAGTGTCCTTTCGAGAGTGTAGTAGCTATCAACGAATTGCTCATAATCCACAGATCTTGACATGCATGCTGCTATGGCATGTGAACATGGGATCCGCATCTCTTGAAATTTACCGCAAGTACAAGTGCCTTCTAACAGTCTTACAACTTGTTTTTGACCTGATTTTGCACTTCTGACTTCGACAACTAGTTCATCACGGTTAAATGTAGTAACACGATGGCCAGCTGCAGACTGTGCATTTTTTTGTATGATTTCTGCTGTTGACTGGGTGAATCTATAGCCATCTTGTTGCTGCCGGAGAAATTGACTTCTTCTAGTGTCGAAGTAATGCGCACATTGATAAAATATTTTTTCCACCATTGCTGTGATTGGCAAAGCCCGAAAACCTTTTAACATTCCATTGACAGACTCAATGGTGTTAGTCGTCATTGATCCGTATCGCTTCCCACCATCGTGGGAACGAGTCCACTTCTCCAAAGGAATCTTGACTGCCCATTCAAATGTCTCGACATTTACTTCCTTAATTTTATTCATCGCCTCATAGAATTTCCTCCTTTGGTTATAATTAGCTGTTACGGTAAAAATATATTATTAAGTATGAATAGATTATGTAAATTAAAATTCTAAACTAAATATGAATAAGATATTGCAATTGAAGTTTTACCAGCCTTTCGCAAACATTCCTTCATTGTTGCGTTCTTGAATTTTGTATTGTAATTGCTCAAAATGTGACGTATGCAGTATCGATGATGTCCACTTGGAGGTTGCCACCAATCTTGTTGCATTGATTTCTTAATTCCAATGTGACGATCAGAAATAACACATAATTCTTCGCGTTCTGTGACATAAGTTCGCAAACAAGACATAAACCAACCCCAATTATCTGAATCCTCCTTATCAACAATTGCAAAAGCCAATGGAAATATCTGATTATTTCCATCAAGCCCTGTTGCACACAATATACATCCACTATATTTACCGTATAGGAATGTACCGTCAACAAAAATTACTGGTCGACAATGCTTAAATCCTTCAATAGATTGACGATAAGCCCAAAACATGCGGTCAAATACACGAGACGTACGATCAATACGATCGTTGATGTAGTGGGAATCATCTTCAATTACGAAGATTGAACCAGGATTGAAGTGACACACTGCAGTCATATACCTACGGAGCCTTCCATACGATTCATCCCATCCACCAAAAATTTTCCTAATTGCAAATTGTTTTGCCTTCCATGTCTTTGAATATGATGGTTCATATCCAATTTTATCTCTAACTTCTGCCTGAAGGGTTTTTATTTTAATGTGTGGTTGTTCTTCTATCATAGGCATAATAAATTGACAGACAAATTTAGTATCCAATTGAGGATGATCTTTGTCAACTGTTGGATTGGAACATGTATGCGGCCCATCGTAAGATACAATTCTCCACATCTCAAATCCCTCCTTCTTTGATGCACGCAGATGCCATTTACAATTATGTTTTTTATATTTGCATTTAATACTATATGTTTTTCTCTTAGTCTCATCAGAACAAAAATGATGATGTCTACGCAAATGGTACTCCTTCGCTGCTTCCATGACAGCATCTCTACTAGAAAAAATCATCCCAACAGAAAACTCCTTATTTGGATTCCAAAACATATCAGACGGTGGCTTTGCATACGGGTCTACACGCATTAATTCAAAATCTATTTCTGAAAATGGAGGTGGATGCACAAGTGGCAAAATAGGATTACTATACTGAACAACAACATTATCATCACCTGATAATAATTCGTCGTCATCAATCCAACTACTTTCATACTCGTTATTGTCATAATCAGATTCTGAATCGACATAATCATCAACTTCATCCTCAACTTCATTGACAAAATTATAAACACTATTAAGGTTAAAGTCTTCAATACAAATCGGATTACTTGGACATACTATAATTTCATCTTGCTCTTCACTAATCGGACGACTTGGAAATTGTGAATTCCCTAAATCATCAGTATACGAGGGACCGGCACAATCATCTTTCTGATTTCTCTGAATATCTCTAACAACATCGACATAAAAAATTATACTTTCAGATCCCATTGTACATACGTAATCAAACATGATCTCTACATCGTCATCGTTAAGCAGCTGAACTAGTTCAAATTTGTAATCGTTATCGATGAATACTGGTTTCCTATATTCAATCTTGCATATGAATTGATTACGTTCTGACAAATTTGTACAACGAACTATTTCCAAAAAAAGTTCCTCATATGTCAACCTTCGTTTCATACGAAAGAAATTGTGCTGACCACCAACATAGTCGTAACCTAATTCGGTTCTAATAATACAGCCATCCCAGTGTACAATGCCATAAGTCGGACAATTCATTTTTCACAAATCTAGTTCACATTTAAAAACATAAAAAAAGAATAAGTCTCTAATTAACATTCTCAAATTTAATGCAATATAATAACTCATACCTGTTTGTTCTGACTGGTGGATATTGAATAGTCTTACAATCAAGATTGTTTATAAAACTGCAATATAAACATTATATTTATATTCAGCATTAAAAATATTATATGATCAAAATATTTAAATTATATCATAAAAAAAATAAAAAATATAACTAACCTTTTGAAATACTTTAAAAATGAAAGATTTAAGGGTTGGGGGCGGGGTTCGTATTAAGAGTAAAATTGTGAGGGTGGAGGGTTGGGGGGAGTAAAATTGTGAGGGTGGAGGGTTTGGGGGGGTGTTTTATAAAGGGCAGCCTGGCGCCAATTTGAGTGGCACCAGGCTTCCTGGCGCTACTTAAAGTAGCGCCAGAATGCCGTATGAGTAGTCCCGAGGCGTCCAGACGCCTCGGGACTACCATGCCCAGCCTGGCGCCAATTTGAATGGCGCCAGGCTGAGCACATATCAAGTCACGAGGCGTGCTTCTGCACGCCTCGTGACTACCATGCACGCCTGGCGCCATTCAAATTAGCGCCAGGATCAGGTAGTATACCTGTCCCGAGGCGCCACGCGCCTCGGGACAGGTCTCTGGACCGGTCCTTGGCTCCACTTAAAGTGGCGTCAAGGACCGGGCTCTTCATGGCAGAGATTCTCTGCCATGAAGAGACTTCTCTGCATGGCAGAGATTGTCTGCCATGCAAAGAGCCTGGCGCCTATTTAACTGGCGCCAGGACTTCTCTTCATGGCAGAGATTCTCTGCCATGAAGAGACTTCTCTGCATGGCAGAGATTCCCTGCCATGCAGAGAGCCTGGCGCCTATTTGAATGGCGCCAGGACTGCTAAAATTTATATATATATATAAATATATATATATATTTATATAAATATATATATATTATATATGTATTTATATTTTATTTTCAGATTAAATTTATATATTACTTAAAATTATATTTTGCTCGTATATTTTACTTTCTTTTAAATTTATGAGGGTTGTAGTAATTTATTTAATTGGAATGTTTGAAATTAAAATAACTGAATGAGTAAAAAAAATTTTAAAAATTAATCATCATTTGGTTATATGGCAATGTGGCTTATAAAATTAATATAGCTCTCAATTTTTTTTTCACCTTAATTTTAAAAATAATAAATATAATTTAATAGTATGTGGTTCTTTTATTAAAAATTTAATATTTTATATATTTAAAAATGTAATTTTAAATATATTTTAAATTTTTTTATACATTCTAAATTCTTTATAATTTAATGAAATATATTTTTTTATCCTTATTTACATATTATTATTTTAAAATTATAAAATTTAATGTTAACCGTAACATGCAAATTAATTAAATATAATTTTTACTCATTAATTTATAATCAATATATTCATATTAAATAAACATAACATAATAAAATAAATATTTTACAATAAAAAAAAGATTACAAATTTAAAATACTAACAACTACTAATGTAAGATTTAAATTATCTATTTTTTTTTACATTTTCCATATTTGCGCCCTTCACTTGAACGTCTAGCGGATTTAAATGTTCTTGCCCTTCTTTGTTCTAAATAATCATACATATTTGCTTCATAACTTGTCCGTTCGCCTCCTCCTGAAAGTAATAATTAATAAGTTAGTAAATAAATTACAAACAATATACATTAAATTAAATATTAAATTTAACTACAAACGTACCTCTTAATCTTCTATTCTCTCTTTTACAAAATTCTTTTTGAGAAATAGGAAGACTATATTGCAGACGCATCCAAGGTGCATAATCCAATTTTTCGTAAACACGAAAATAATAATTGACTACATCAGAATAATTTTCTATTTCGGGTTTTGACCAAATAAAATTTAAAATCTTAAAATAATTCAACGGAACAGTTTCAATTAAAACATTAACCATTTCTATATTACGCATATTATAACCAGAACAAATTATTTCTTGCAAACAATAATTAAGCCTTAAAACATGTTGAAAAAAATTACTACACGCATTTATTCTTAATTTATATAATTTTTTCCACATATTTTTTACTCTATTTTTAGCTAATTTACCTCGTAAAACTTTTGGAACAACATAAATATATGCCATTAATTATTTAAAACAGAAACAGAAAATAAAATAAAATTTAAAAATTAAATGAGCGAGAGAGACAAAATGAGCAAGGAGGAAAGGGAGAGAAATGGTGAGCAGGGAGTGAGGAGGGGGGGGGTTTTATAGGGAATTCTCTGGCGCCTCTCAGGCTAGTTCCCGAGAGGCGTCAGGCTACTTCCCGAGGCGCCAGGAAGAGGCTGGCGCCTCGTTCACCACGCCTGGCGCCTCTTTGAGAGGCGCCAGGTTCGCTTTTCGCCTGCCAGGTGGCAGGCGAACCCCAAATCGGTAAAATCTTTGCATTCAACCCCAAATAGCCGAATAAAATTTCTAGGGACCCTATTTTGGCAAAAAGCCCGCTGTTTTAGTACTATTGGCAGGATACATGAAAAATGCCACAACTGAAATAGCCGCCTTCTCTATTTGGTAAGGTTGCATATGCTAACTATAATTTGAAATTTTTCCTTTTTTTATGTGCAATTATGTATTCCAGCAATTTCTTAAACATAAACAACTGGCTTTATTAATTGCAGCCTCAATGTCACAGCTTGGGATTTCATGATCTGCGTTGGCTTTTGGGCAGCTATCAGGTACAATACTTTCCTTGTAGAAATTGGTCAATGCTCAATAAGAGGAGTTGGATTTTAGTATGCTTGTTTAACTTGAATATTGAACCATAATAATTTTGGTTGTACAGTGTGCGGGTAGCAAATGAATTGGGAAGAGGGAATGCTAGGGCTGCAAATCTTTCTGTGAAAGTGGCTGTCAGTACTTCAGTTTCCATAGGAGTATTCTTCTGGATTTTGTGCTTGGCATTTGGACGTCAAATTGCCTACTTGTTTACAAATGAGAAGGAAGTTGCAGACGCTGTTTCAAGCCTCTCTTTCCTACTTGCTTTCTCAGTTCTTCTTAATAGTTTCCAAGCAGTATTCTCAGGTAAATATGCTCTTCAGTTTTAATGTTTCATTCACATTGAATTTATTTTGGTTTTTACATTTTGGGAATTTTTATTTTAAATCGAATTTGTATATTAATACATTTCTTTTTTTTTTTATTCCTTGACTTACAATACTATATAGAGAGAGAGAATTAGATTGAGAAAAAATTTAATGGAAAATGAAAATATATTTTATTATTACAAATACTATCTTCTATAAGTAAATTTAATATAGAATAATTTTAAAGAAATTGATAAAAACATTTAATTTGGTCAATTTTGTCATCTTTTATATATATACTCAATCAAAACCTAATATGTTTTATGTTGTAAGATTAAAAGTTAATAAATCATTTTTTATTTTCTTTAAACACAGTATGTAGCCAAATTAATGTTCCTATGGGACCAAACTCCCCCTTTCACCCTCTTCTGTTCTTTTTTTTTTTTTCTCTCATTTTTTCTATTCTATCTTATTCTTTTTCATTTTTCTTTTTTTTTTACTTTTTGCCATTCTATGGGCCAACCTAATATGGTCAATTTTGACAGTATGAATAATTTTATTTTATTTTCAAATAATAAAAACTTATCAAAATTTAAAAACCACAAAGAACCTCACCTCATAAAATTTTATTTTAAAATACCTTATTTTAATCCATTTCCTCTCAAACACAATATAAAATATTAACCTGAAGAGTTTATTCAAATATGCTTTAATTGATTTGACGTTAATAACGTTGTTGTTTTTTTTCTTTTTAATAATCTACCCTTATCTT
The DNA here is from genome assembly GCF_001659605.2 of Manihot esculenta. NCBI lineage: Eukaryota > Viridiplantae > Streptophyta > Magnoliopsida > Malpighiales > Euphorbiaceae > Manihot > Manihot esculenta. Next base: position 39,238,358 of record NC_035168.2, read on the forward strand.
AATTCCAAAAGGCAAAAATAAATAAATAATGATCCGATTAAATTCAGGCAAACAAATAGAATCGCTCCTTAGGAAGTTGTATTTTCATTTTCATTTTTACAACAAACCAAAACAAAGCCTTTATTGAAAAATCATGTCATTTGAGCATTGCCACACAAGTTAAGATTGGATGGTTAGACTGTTGCCAAGTATTCTAACTATTGAACTGAGAACTTACTATTACAGAACTGACCCTACATCCATTTGATTCCAATGGAAGAAAAATCTCACTTCTTTTTTTAAAAAAACAACATACAATTTTTTACATTCTATAAAACTTATCCTGTTAACATATTGTATGCTGGTAAATCTTTCACACTACGGACATCTTCAAGGGCAAGCTCACGTTCTAACTGGGTCCTTGTAGACTTCAAAACCTCCTGGACAATGTAACATTAAATATGAGCAACTATAACAAGAATTAACAAGAGTGCACACATGAAAACATTCAGTGACGAATTTACATTAAATTCCATGTAAGACGCACGCTTTGCAAGCCATTGAGCATCCATCATTTGAAAGGCTACACAATAGAGGTTGTCAAATGCCATTTCATCTCCTGCAAGTAATTCTACAAATTTGATTCCTGCTGGAGTGGATAGCTTCCCTGCATTTACACCATTGTTTTTATTACCTGCCATCTCATCATATCTTGCACCATTTCCAGCAAATGTAACTGTTAAAAATATTCAATATCATTACAGTTTACAATTTTAATTACCAGTTTGAAGACCCAACATTTGTATCAACATGAAGGAAATGTTTATGCCAGCTATAGCAAACGGATACTCCCACTCTGCTCTATTTCCATCTTTCTTATGTAACAATCTCTGGAATGAGTCCTATTAAAAAGCAACAAACATCACCAATTAGCAGTATTAGAACTAGCAAACAAAATAACTAGAATGGTGCAAACTTGCAAGCATTCAGATGCAACTGTGTATTCCAAATTAAGTAGACCATGGCCTCATGCTGATTGACTAAGACTCATTGCCGAGGGTAACTAGCAAGTCCTAGCTGATAATACTTATAGGATACGTAAATATTAAATAAAAATTTACAGCTCATCCAAAGTACAGGAACAAACCGGAAACTTCTTCGCAAAAAAGATTAGATTCTCCAATGATATAAATCCACCGCCCCTTCCAATAACATGGAAAAATTTTGCATCAGTATACATTTGCAGCAGGATAAACTCAGAATAAAACTCGATTCAAAATCAGTTCCAATCAAAATCTTCTAACATACCGAAAATCAGTTGAGGGGTCAGAACCTTGCCAACCCATCTCCTTCCAAAGCTCGGATTTAAGTTCAGGAAGCTCCCTACCAGGATAAGCCAATCTCCACAATAGTTTAAGTGCATCCTGGATAGGTAGAAGGAAAACAATTTCTCACTTCAATTTCAAAATATAAAGGCCAATATGTAGAGTTATTCAAATTGCATTGCTTTAGTATAGACCCCAGACCTGATTAAATTATGACAGAAGTTCAACATTATTGGATAAAGTGGCCACTCTTAATATGCAAACCTTGCTAGCTTATAACTTTGATGTGATAACTGATAAATCCAGACATCAGAATATAAAACAAAGAAATTTTTTATATTTTTCTTCTTTATGATATCAGCAACTACTGTCAGAAGCAAATTCATTTTTTTGCTATGCATGGTTTGACTATAGCACTTTGAGATATAACTAGAGGTCTTAATCTTGAGGGACATCACCAGCAAGGACAGCACAATAAACTTACAGAATGAAACAGGAGAACCAGAACCAATCCAGAGTGTTTTACTATTTATCTTCTAGCCTATAAAGATATGATTATTAAATGAAATAGTTCGGTACTATATGAACTTATGAACCTAGTAGAGCCTAAAACTTTTCCATAAATACAGATGCGGATATTACTAATGATGGACAGATCTAATAAGCCGTATCCGAAACCACTTGAAATGGGGATACAGATATACAGTTAATGCCATATTGGAATCCTTTTTTCAACTATCTAAAAAGGAGGAGAAAGAAAAGGTGTGGTTTTCAACTGAATGATTTTGCAGGTCATTAATGGTAGTTTCATAAGTCTTCTCTTCAATTAAAAGGAAAGGTTGATTTTCAATTAGTATATATGCAAAGAATGGTTTTTAATCAGTAAACAACAGCAAATTCAAAAACTAAAAGGAAAAAGAACTAAGGCATAAGGAGAATCACTGTAAAATGAGAGAAATGGAAGAAGGCCTACCTGGTGCTCCACTTGAGAACCATCAAAGGGTACTCCCAGCCTTCGCCGCAAGTTTCCGAGTCGTTCTTCCTTAAAACACACCATTTGTGCATAAGAAATCTAGATTACCATTTAAAGCAACTCTATATTCAAAAAATGCACATAATTGATTAATAAGAAAGACTAAAAAAATGGGGAAAAGAAAACCTCATCTTTTAGAAGACTGAAATATTAATAGCAAGAATCCAGATGTAGAGCTCAAAAGGAAAATAATACCAATTGAACTGATAGTGCAAAAAAGCATGATTAAAGCAGAATATACAATAATACTGATAGACATCATGTGAGCATTAAGATCAGCTAAACAAGTCAAATATTTTGTATAATCATACTACAAATAAAGAATACCATGGCATTTTCTCGGAGTATTTGACAGATGGATTATCATTCTCTTATAAGAATACAAGGCACGAAGTGTTATCAATATATGAAACACTTCCTTTCTTCAAATAAAGAAACATATAATAGAATTCTAAAACTATAGCACCAAATCACTAGATATACCTGTAAAGGACTAAGATAAGGATGAAGAAGATTCCTGTTTGATCCACTTTGAGCAGCAAAGGGCAAAAACCGTCCAATAAGAGATCCAGAACCTAGGACAATATTCGCTGGAAAAATTGAAACTAGTTAAATATTCTGATAATCTATATCTTTGGAGCATATGAAACTTCACATGTAAGCAAGTACTTTGAAATACTAATTATTAGTCTGTAGTTATATAAATTAACAGTCATCTCAGCAAGTTTTCGTCACATGCAAACGTGTGCACACTTCACACACACAATAATTTTAAAAAATGCAAACATTACCCACGTAACAGCCTAAATTGCATCCAAATTGTTCTTCTTTATACTGGATGCCAAAACTTTTTCAAACACTTTTAAGTAAATTTAGAAACAGGTTACATTAAAAAACAAGCCAACCAAGGGTGAACACAAAAATGAACCATCTAAAGTGTTATTTCATAATCTGCCAGTACCACAAATAACATGTCACGCCAAGAATTAAGTCTTCCATTCATGATGGATGCCAGGGTTTGCAATGCATATAAAAGAATTGATGGGTGGAAAATCTATTCTTTTATGAAATATGTATCAATCACATTCAATAAAAATTATGAGCACATAAAACTATTAATTAATATGTGCAATAGCTCAACAATATGTTGTTAAGCCTCTCCCAGCAAACACTGCCAATAAAGATTATGGTCTGGTTGGTCCCAAATATCATAAAAGGCAATGAAGTGAAAGATTTAACTGAAGCAAGACACTCAAATAACGAATAGCATACCCAACCATTGTGCCCACTCTGCAATCAGCTGTGATAATATAAATGTCCAGTGGAGGTGTTCTCTCCTCCCTTCTGAATTCCAAATATCATCTAGAGTGCGTCCCTGTTGACATAGCAAAGTATTAAATCACATGTATATATTTCCTTCTACCACATTTCTAGAAGAAAAAAAAAAAAAACAAAAACAGGAAGAAACCCTCACTCCTGCTGGCATATCATCATGTTCGTGAGACCCAAGTAAGGGTTCGTTCAAGCTATCATAACCCGATGTGTCAAAATTTTCTTCCCTTCTTCCATCAACATCCCCGTGATGAAGTCTCCTCCTCAAAGTTTTTGCCGACATAATCAAATTTAAGCCTTGATAAAAATTACACTCAAATACATTAAAAAACCCAACAAATAAAACCAAATATATTCCTTTCCTAACCAAAAATTTAGTGATAGTTCTTAGATGTATAAAATCCCAAACAAAAATTCACCAAAAATGGTAAAAGGAACCACAAGAGGAAAATAAAAAGGATTCTAATGGCTTGTGGGACATACTGTCATGAATTAAAACAAATCCTTAAGAGAAGTGAAATACCATAAATATGATGCAAGGCTAGGGTTTCAATCATGTGATGTGATAATCCCCAATTCACAAATCCAGTAACAACCCATTAACCACCACCAAAAACCACCTATGTATATACGATATATAGAACATAAAACGCAAAAATTTAAAAACACGGAAAGAAAAGGGAGACGCACCAAACCTGGAAATGGAATTGATGCGAGCCAGGTCATCAACCAGAGGCCTCAAGTACGCAAGGCAGCAGAAGAAAGAGAACCTTCGATATTAAGGAATCGAAAAGAAAGTATACACAAAAAAAATAAAAAAAACAAAGGAAAATGAAGATTGAGGTTGAGGAGAAGAGATATTAAATCATATGAGTGCGAATTTGGGTCTCTCGCATCTCTCCCTGCATCGCCTTCCTCGAAGCAGAGAAGGGAAAGACAGAGATTTGGGAGACCTGAGATCGGAAGCCTGAATTCACCTAACTTACGCTACCAGCTCCCCTTTTTTGTTTTTGTTTTTTTCTTTTTGTTTTTTTTTTTTTTTTGTTTTTTTTTATAATGACGAAGAACTTCTGGTTTCCTTTTATAATGGAAGCTCAGCCAGAATCAATTATGCAACATCAATTAACTACTTAATCTGCTAATTAATTTACTTTTTTTTTAAATTAAATATTTTTTAAGACTTAAAAATATATATATATAAATTAAAACAATTAAAATATTTATCAATATAATCCGAGTACTAAAATATATTTTATTTTTATTTTTATTTTTATTTTTTTAACCATATACATTGACAATAGGAACAATTAGAAAATTTTATTATTTTAGTAAAATCTCTCAATTTTAATAAATTTATTAACGTTCTTATCTTCCCTCTTTTAAGTTAAATTATCCTTTTTTTTTTTTCCTTTCTCATCTTCTTTTTCAATTTTTTTCTTATTTATTTTCAATTTTTCTTTCTTTTTCCTTTTCTTTCTTTTTTTAATAAAAAATACTATTTTATTAAAAAATATTTTAATAAATTTTTAAAATATAAAAAATAACTTTTAATAATAACAATACTAAAAAATTAAATAATAAATCTCTTTAAAAATTAATCCTACTATATAAAAAATTTATGCCATTTCATTGCATTGCGTGATTTCGAGAGATTATTATTATTATTATTATTATTTTAAATAAATTTAAGAATAAATTTGTATATATGTTATTCAGTAAATTATTTCTGTAAATTAAAGGCAAATTTGATTCAATTATTTTATTGATATATATTAATTTTAATTTAATTTTAGAGTAAATATATGTTTTATTACTGATAAATCTTTTCCACTTCCTGGTCCATGATAGATCTGATTTTCTTCTGGGTCCCTTCTTGCTGGGCTCTCTGATGGGTCTCCAGCTAGGGGTGAGCATTCGGTCGGTTCGGTTCAAAACCAAACCGAACCGAATAAACCGAAAACCGAAATTTTAGTTTTTATGAAAACCGAACCGAACCGATTTTGGTCAAAAACCGAATCGAACCGAACCGGTCTGATTCGGTTCGGTTCGGTTTGATCGGTTTCGATTTTTAATATTTTTTTAATTTTTTACTCTTTATTTTTAGTATTTTAAAATTTAATTAAAATATTTTAATTTTAATATAATTTAATTTCTCTATATTATTGAAAAAATATATTATTATCCCTAATCGGTTCGGTTCGGTTTTTTCGGTTTTTTTCTGATCAAAACCGAACCGAACCGAAATAACTGGAATTTCTGAAATTTAAAACTGAACCGAACCGAAATGTATAAAAAACCGAACTAAATTTTCAAATCGGTTCGGTTCGGTCGATTTTTTCGGTTTGAACCGGATTCTGCTCAGCCCTATCTCCAGCGGGGCAGGTTAGTTATTTTCCTCTTTCCGGACTGGGTTGAATGGTAGGGCTGAAGTTGAGCCTGGTGAGGGCCTGATTACTGGGCCAAGAGGTTTGGGCCGGCTTGATTGAGGAGTCTAGGCAGAGTCCGACCCTGTGACTGAGCGGGCTAGACCTGGCTCTCGAGAGGAATATTGAAACTTTCGGATCATGGACTGTTTTCATGGGCCTGGCCTTTGGCCGGGGTGAAGAAATCCAGCGATCATCAATTACCGTGCATTGAAATTTAATCCTAAATACCTAATTTTATATATATATATAGAGAGAGAGAAAATAGCGTGATTAAAATTATTTTATATTTATTTATTTAAATATATAATTTATTTATATTTAAAAATTTAGTTTAATGATAAATATATTAAATCTGAAAATTTTCAGATTTTATTGTTTTAATTTTTAATTTTTATTTTTAAAAAAATATATATATAATTTATTTGCACTAAAAGATTGCTTTTCTTTTATATGAGTAATATCTTTGCTGATTTATTAAATCTGAAGGAGCTAACATGTCACCGAAAAAAAATTATCTACGCAAAGGCGACAGTTTTCCTTACCAACAGTCTCGTGGAATTTCAACGGCAAAATTGCTCGAGGGACTTCCTTTTTTCCTTTTTCTCCTCGACCAGGGGCTGCGTAGTCGGATTCAGAATCAAAGCTAGGTTATTTTCCATCTAAAATTAATTAAAATTAAAATCAAATTATATCTAAATCTAAATGATGAATCATGAATGCTATTAATTTTCAACCGAACAAGAATTAAATTTTTTTCATTTGAATAAAATTGTAACGATCCGAAAATCGGACCGCTACCGGCTCTAAGATCCATGTTGACTTAAGGTCGCCGAGACCCGTAGCAAGCCTATTATACTCTCTGTGTACCTGTAAAATCTCATACATGATCAAACATTTGCTATAAAAATATAAAACTTTTCTCTGTACCAAGGCTCAACTTGTGCATGCACTATCTCTGTACTACAGAACTCCTTTCTCGAGCTTGCTTCAAAATAATATAAAACCCATCAAAATTTTGAAAGATTTGAAGAAAACATGAAAATCACCCAAGAAAGAGCATGGTCTCACTGCTGTCTGTAAAAATGGAAGAAATCTTATCCATTCACCGACCTAGGGCCTTTTATAGGTGGCTGGTTAGTATTAAAGATAAAGACTAACTATAACAGTTTTATCTATTTGTAACTTGAGTTATAGCTGTATACTTATCTTGTATTTAGTTAGTGATAAGGGTTAGAGTTGTGATAAGGTTTAGAGTCATGATAAGGTTAGAGTTGTGATAAGATTTAGAGTTATGATAAGGTTTATAGTTGGTTGAGATAATATTTGTTATTCATATAATCTGTATCAAACTCAACCACTGGTATATACTATATAAATGTATTCTATACAGAAATACAAATACATAGAATTCTCAATATCATAAATCTTCTATAGTTAGACCACCTTCGGCGGCCTAACGTGATTCCAAACTCATGCATGTTCGGCGGCCGAACTTCAACTCGGCGGCCGAACCTGGCATTTCTTCCTTGGTGCTTTTCTTTCCAAAACTCATTTTCTTTTCTACTTAAAACATTAAAACATACTCAAATACTTACAAAAACATAAATCTTATCATTTTAGAGGAGTCAGACATCCGAAATTCCACCGTAAAGTAGAATTCCGATACCGAATTCTAACCGGGTATTATAAAAATATATAGAAAATACTGTCTAATATCCGGACAGAGCTATTGCTAAAAATTCGACCTTTTCTTGAGATATTTCATTGTGAAATTTTTATCCAGCCATATTCTATATGAAGTAGACTATTATATTATTGTCAAATTATTATAAAAATACTATGATCACCTTTATTTCTTACTGTATAAAAATAAAAAAACTATAAATATTAAAATAACTATTTCTAATACTATTTAAACTCTGATTCACCTATTATATTATTTAAACTCTGATTCACTTATTATATTTTTTATGTGATGTGTTACAATATTTAAAGTAAAAATTTCAATTATATTTAAATGATTTTAAATTTTTTTTAAATATAAAAATAAATAGTGCATTAAATTATGGAAATAATAATTTATATAACATTGTCCTTAAGATCTTTATAATTTTCATCAACATTTTTTACTATTATTTTCTAATAATTATTTAATATTTTAATTTTCTTTAATTATTTTAATTCATATTTTTTAAATAGAAATCAGAAAATAAAACCTGAGACCTCTCAACAAGAAATCTCTTAAATTTATTTAGATTTACTTACCATCGAATTAAGTTTGTGAGTGCTTAATATATTTTTTCCAACTAATGGAATACAATAATTCAATCGGTGTCATTAATTATAATTAACATAACAATTCAATTTAATTTAATGGTTTTTAAGTATGTTCTTTTTCTTCATTTTATTGCCTTTTTTTATATATTAATGATATATAATAAATTATCATGCTAGTAATAATATGAAAATAAAATATTAATATTATATTAGTAATATATAATAAATAATATTAATTTATATAGTATTTTATTATTCTATATTTTATATTAAAATTATATTTTATATTTATATTTCATGTCAAATACTAATATTATATATATCTTTTTATAATAATATTAATATGAAAATAAAATACTAATATTATATATATCTTTTTATATTCTTAATTTAAGGGCATGAAATATTATTAGTAAGACTTTAATATTTTCGCCCATGTCAGATATGTCCAGGAACTCAACTGAGTCTCCTCAAAGAACTCCACAGGTTTTGGCTTAGCACATCATACTCTCTCTTTTTATCTGTTCTCGGACCCCAAAATTTCACTTTTATTTACTGAAATTAGATAGGAACAAATTGTGTCCGTAATATTTATCGGGGAAAAACTCTATTTTGATTGAAATTGTGGAAAGAAATTGAGATATTTATTGGGTTTGTGGAAAAAATGACCTTGGAATTTCTGGGTTTATTATTAAACGTTCTTCATGGTTTTTTTGAATTTTATATTTTTTCAATTTTTAATTAAAAACATTAAGTAATTTTTATAAATTCAAAATCAGAGAAAATAATATTTATTGTTAAAAATATATTATTTTATTAAGAAAAATTTACATTTTAGTCTCTAAGTATTATCATTATTAACAAGTCAGTCTCTACATTTTCAAAAATCTATTAAAACGTCTTTCACTTTTCTTTTCATCAACGAAATATTACTTTTGTTACATTTTTCTTTAAAAATAAATAAAGAATGAAAGATAAAATTTTTAAAATTTAATTTTATCGTCAAATAAAATTTTTATTTATTTATTAGATATTACTATTATTAACAAATCATTTTTTACATTTTTAAAAATCTATTAAAATATTTTTATTTTTTCTTAGATTTATTAAAACGTTATTATTGTTTATTTCCGTTAATGAAATAGTAGAAGAAGATGAAGAAAAAGAAGATGAAGAAAAAAATCTCCTCATCATCCTTAAAGAAGAATAAAGAGAAAAATCAAAGACAAAGAAGATAAAGAAGAATCAATAAAAAAGAAGGAGAAGAGGGAGGAAGAGGAAGAGGAGGAGGAAAAGAAGGGGCTAATTTGGTATTTTACTATATTTTTAACGGTAGAAATAAATGGAAAGACTATTTTATTGACGGAGAGAAAAAATAAAAACATTTTAATAGGTTTCTAAAAATATAGAGACTGATTTATTAATAATAGTAATACTCAGAAACTAAATTATAAATCTTCCTTTTATTAATATAAGACTAATATGAACTTAATTAAAATTTAATTAAAAGAATAATTATTTATTTGGCCTAATAGATAAATTTGGACTTATTTAAACTTTACTACTAGTTGTATTAATAAAATTTCATCAAAACTAGTTGTATTAATAAAATTTTATCAAATAAAGAGGGATATCATTCCAAACAGAGACGACTATACCTAATAGATTTTCTAGTCAAAATATGAGCAATTAGAGTGGCATTACAATGAATCTATCTAATAAAAATATTAGTTCTAAATTTAACAAAAATTTATATAAAATCTTAATTTAATAAATTTATTAATAATTTAATTGTTATTTTATATTCTCTTTATTCATTTTATTTAATTAATTAATTCAAATTAAACTCAATAAAAACTAATATTAAGGTTATTAATTTATTTTTCTTTAATTAATAAAAATTTGCTGTAAATAAAAAATTTTAAATATCTAAAAAAATATAAAATATTTTTCATAATGTGTGATGAAAGGAGTTCAATAATATTTATATTTAAAATATTTAATAATTAATGTTAAAAAATAGAATATTATGTAAAAAACAATAGTATTTAGGTAATATTGAAATAAAAAACTTTTATTCACATTAAATTAAACTATAATTTTTTTAAATTTGTTCACTTAAAACTTTAAATTGGTGTAATGGACGGCTTGCTACTCTGAGTTAGTTGATCTTAATTCCATTAAAATTTTTTTGAATTTTATTATGAATGAAATATTGAGTTAAAAAAAATTACCTTTATCATTTATTGATTTTGATTCATTTTCATGTACTTTCAAAATCTTATTAACACTTTGTATAAATTTGTTAACATATTTATTTTTTAAATTAAAATTAAACAATATAAGATAAATTATTTTGTTAGAAAATACTTTTTATAAAAAAAATTTTAAGAAAAAAATTTATATAAAAAATATTTTTTAAATTCAAGATATAAAATCTCTATAATTATTTAAGTATTTATTTATTTTTTTAATTAAAAAACTTAGATATGTAACTTTTTTAATGAAAATAACTTGAATTTAAAAAAAATATGTGAAAAATATCTTTCAATAAAATAATTTATTTTTAATTATTTAATTTTTAATTTAAAAATAAAATATATAAATAAATTTATATAAAGAGATCTCAGTGCTAAAATAATTTATTTTTATAAAGAGAAATTAATTTACTTTAAAATAATTTTTTATAAAAATATTTTTAATTTAATTTTTTTAAAAAATATTTTTTTATTTATTATTTTTTTAATATTTTAAATATTAAAAAATATCTTTCATTAAACAAATGGAGTGAATATACTAAAATTTTAGTTTCTAACTTATATATATATATATCAATAAAAATAAAAGTTATATTAACTGAATATTTTTAATTTTTTTTTTAAAAAAATAGGAATTGAAGAGATACCTTTCATGTTTATTTAGATCTATTTAATATTAGATTATAGATATTTTTAATTTTTGAATTTTATAAATAATTATTTTTTTTAACAATATAAGCATACGGCCCACACCAATTGGCGACAAGGATAGTAAGTATATTAATATAGTCAAATTGCTTCTTGACAAAAGGACGAAAATAAAATAATAAAAAAAGCCTAAAAAAGAATGCAGTAATAAAATGGAAAACTTATGGTGCACGGGAACATCACGTTCCTTACTCTCGGCGAGCTTCAAAGCCGCGGTGGTGGTGGCTGCAGCTGAAGCAGGGTGGAGGATAAAAGAGAAAGGAGAAGAAAGAAGAAATAAATAGAATGGAGGAGGACTCGCTTTACTTGCAACTGCACAAGCTATCGGCAATTAATTCGGAGGAAGCGCTCGACCACATACTCACTACGCTCTGGAAATCCAGGAGAACCGGTCTCCGCTCACCGGAAAAGTCTCACATCCAGTCTCTCCTCAGTCTTCCTTCCCTCTCCGAAGTGGATCCTGTAAGCATATTTTAATATTCTCTCTAAATTTAGCATTTCAGCTTTGAATTGGGCGAGAATTTATGTATGTATATATATATATATATTATTTATTCGAAATCCAGTTAATAGTAATAATAATTAATAATAAAATCTGACAATAGGTTTTGGCATGCCTTCGTTCGCTTATCAGAAAAAGTGTGCATGAGAGATTCACTGGGGATGATCTCTTGAAGCTGTTTCCTCCCGATCTTTCACTTGATCTTCAGAGTTTTCTGGTATTGTTGCTCCAGAAATATCAGAATCAATGGAAGGAGGAAATGTCAAAGGAACAGGTTGCATATCTTGAACTCATTGAACAAGTATTAGACATGCTATTTTTATCGAGAAATGCTTAAATTTGTTTCAGTAGGAATGCTATTGAGGCCAACCAGAAGATGGTAGTAACCAACTAACCATAATTTTGTGAATTCTAATTAGGGCTTCATTGGATTTTGCATGATTGTTTCGTGGTTTGAAGGTTGTTGGTTTTGTTTTGGCTAACTTCGAAAATGGAGTTATTCTTTTCCAATAGAGAATGGGAAGTGAATTCCCTTTTTAGACCCTTACTCACATGGTTGTTTGGTTCAATTCTACTCTATAAAGTTATCTGGAATTCAATTGAATTCTGGATAGAATTCATTTGAAATAAATTTTATTGTTTGGTATGAAACAACTTGAAATGTAGAATTCAATTGAATTCCACAAAATTATAGGAATTGGAATTGAACCAAAACCAAACTATGTAAGTAGCCATGAAGCAAAACATTTCAGGCTGTGAGGATTTCCTTTTTTTTTTTTTTTTTTTTATAAAAGGATTATTCGCAAATGATGTCAAATGAAATTGTGTATGAGGAGGGGATTAAAAAGAATATTTGTAATTACTATTAGCCTGTCACTAGGCTTTTCTTTTTTGTTTTATCTCCTTTAAATGATTTCTTGCCCTTTTACTCTGATTACCTACTTACAAGTTCTGGATGGTTTTCACAATAATTATCAGAAAGTTTGTCAATGTGGACTCCTTATGAGGAGCTTTCTTGCATGATGACATGATTGCTTTCTCATTTGTAACATTAGTTTCTTGGTGTTCTCTTTTTCTCTTCTCTGTCTGGTTTATTAACTTTCTTTTTATTTTTTCTGTTGTCTTTTCAAATATTTTATTTATGCGCATCCTGGTCAGCATCCTCTGCCAAGGACCAGTATCTCTTACCAGGTGAAAGCTAGTGTACCTCCATCTTTCTCTTCATCTGAGATTTCAATGCCTGTTTGGCCTCGCCAAGATGATCTTAATGGACGTTTGATTCGTAATGATGTTGGGATTTCTATGTCAATCATCAGTGACAGCAGTGCCTCACACTTTGCACCAGTTACTATCCAACATGATGCTTGCCCTTCTGAAAACTTGGTAAGAAGAATATATTTTGTGTCTGTTTGACTGCAAAATCTGAAAGTTTCAGTGAAGGACTCAAGTTTGCTTATCATTTTATATATGAAAATTTGGATGGTTTATGAACTTTTCCTTTATGACTTTCCTTTTATCATAAAATAGGGTGTATTGCCACGCCTCAAGTCAATGACATGGACCATGGAGAATCACAACTCTGCACCAGCAAATAGAGTAGCCATCATCAGTCTGAAGGTCTGAAAATGCTGTTATTATGTCTGTTGCAGTAGCAGTAATCTTTGCAAATTGTTCAAACTTTCTCAATCCTTGTTTGGTTGATTTTACATTGTTCTGATTACTGGTCAATGATCATGCATTATGCTTATTCTTTAATGTTATAATCATATTAATAGGTCATAATGCATGTTTTTGATTAAGAACTATGCCCATTCTTGAGTGATAAAAGAAGGGAATACCATGGTCATGGAAAGTCATTTGCAGAGGCTGAGAAATCTAATATTTCAGATTTAATGTTAACTGATTTAATTAAGATTCGCTGAAAGGGATTTCCAAAAAAATAAAAAGATTTGCTGAAAGTAATTGATAAGTTTTTCATGATGCATGGATATGGGCGGTTATATTTATATTGTTTAGGTTTCCATTAAGTTTTGCATTAATCTTCGATATTAACAGACTATTCATAACAATCACCCCTTCTTTAATAGTGCTAATTCTTGTACCCTTTAGTTAATGGAACATCATCATAATTCCCAGATGTATCTTTTTTCTTTTTAATATTTCTTTTCGTTTCCATCATTGCAGCTTCAAGATTTCACCAGGTCTCCTTCAGGAGAAAAGGAGGTGAAATTTCAGCTTACTAGAGACACACTTGAAGCTATGTTGAGATCAATGACCTACATCAGCGAGCAACTTTCTAGCATGGTATAGATTTTCTCTCCATCGTATGTCCTTGAGGAAAAATTAGAGTTTTTGTATGATTTGCTCAGTGCTTATGCGTCTCATACGTCTCATGTCTCATTTAAATTAATGTGGTGTAGTTAGACTAACCTCATAAAGTCATATACATAAAGTCATATACACAAAGTCAAGGATTTACAAATCCACATGATACACATGAAAATAGTGAACTTTGGAGAAAGTAGAGTCGAAGGGCCAAAATCTATGCTTTCTACAACTTTTTGTTTCCACAACAAATTGGAACTTGCAAATTAATGGAAAAAGGTCTCTGCAATTGGGTTGTTCTTCTTCTGTTCTGGATTTTGTTTTGATGAATTTAGTTAATTGTAAAATTATAAATTGAAAAAAACGAAGCACAGCTAAAATTACACCTGGCAAATAATTTGAAGAGAGAAACTCGATGCACAGAGAAAATAGCATTTGCATCGGCTTTAGGCCTGAGGTTCCTTTTTCTGTTTCATGTACTTAAATAGAAACCTCCTCACCTCTAGATGATATTTGGTCATTTGGCTGATGGATAGGGCAGCCAAGTTGATTTTTGTGCATTGTGCATGCTTAAGTTTTGTGGTGTCAAGGAATGGTTAACATTGATGTGGGATCAGCCAATATTGGTGGATCTTCTTCACTTTTCTCATTTGATTCTGAATTTGTTTTTGTAAACTAATATTTTGGCAGGTTAACGCTTCTGCAGAGCCGGTTCAGAAGAAGCAAAAGCAATAGAGTTGTAACAGCCATTTTGATTAAGCTCTTTATTTGTTTATAGCAATCGTTGCAGAACTTAATAACAGCTTGGCATCTTGATCTGCTTCCTGCGAAGTAAGCTGGATTAGGACTTTGAAACTCAATAGTAGCTTGCAGGAAATTAGCTGTTCAGTATTTACATGTCGTTGAGAGTTCTCCCTCTTTGGAATCCCTACAAAATTCAACTTGATGTCATTTGCTTTGTCGTTTTCATATTTTGAATTAATTTCAATCTACGATGTAATTGAGATGCTTCAACCCACTTGGAAATCCAACACTTAAGGATGACAGATTTTTTTTTTTTCTTTTAAAAATTTCAAGAAAAGACTTGCATAAATTCAGTTTACATGGATTTAAAATACATGAATGTGAGTTCCTCTGAAAAAAAGATCACATGAAATTTATATTCATATGTCTTGTGTTTATAATAGGTTAGGTTCATCTAAGAATCTAAGAATTTCTTAAAAATCAGATGCCATTGTCAAAATCAATTTGAAAACTGTTTTTAAGTTGTTTTAAATATAATTTCATTTAATCTTTTATTAGAGATTTGAATGCCAGCTGAAACTAATTATATAAAAAAAATGCATTTATATTTTTCAAGCTTGAACTTAATCTAAATTTAAATCTAAATCCTAACACAATATATATGCTTGAATTTTTAATTTTAAAATACTAAAGAAGCAAATAAGTTAAAAAAGAAAATAGA
This sequence comes from Manihot esculenta, assembly GCF_001659605.2. NCBI lineage: Eukaryota > Viridiplantae > Streptophyta > Magnoliopsida > Malpighiales > Euphorbiaceae > Manihot > Manihot esculenta. The sequence continues at coordinate 39,253,988 of NC_035168.2, forward strand.
AGTCATAAATAATAAAAATGTTTTGATACTGAAATGTTTTACATTTAACTAACGGAATCTGACATAAATAATTAATATGATCAATAACGAATTTTTTTCTAAATGATTAGGATTTTGACAATAAAAATATAAAATTTGCTCTATACTCTTATTTTTCGTATGACAGTCTAGATAGACTTTACCTATAGATTAGGCAAATTTGCTTCTGGAAACTAAAAATATCAAATTTTATTTTTTGCCTGCATCATAAATTATCACAAAAAACTAAATAACAGTCAGTTGTCAAGATGTGAAAGCGTAACCTATGCTCTATTCAATCAATTTAGTTTTATTTGATTATGTTTAATCTTTTAATGATAGTTTATGAGTATATTTAGATTAAAAAATAAAATTAGATATTTTTTATTCTTATTTTATAGTTCAAGAGTAAATTTGATCCTTTTTCCATTCTTTGTATCTCTTCGCCCATTGGAGAATTTTTTATGAGGAAAACTTTTCACTATAAAAGAAAACAGACGAGATTAAATTTTATTCAGAATTGTAGTAAATTTTTAATTTTAAATTTTAATCCATGTTAAATAGAATTATTAAAAGAACTTAAATTTTAGTCCTTGTTGCAAATGGTTCAAAACAGAAAGATTTAGGAGAGTATTGAATCCATCAACCACTAATTGTTAACTAAGCAGACAAAATTTATTATCGCGATTATCATATTGATAATGGATACACTGTTGATTATGATAGGATCCATACTAAAATCAAATAAAACCGTTGTGCATTTGACAGATTGAGGAACTTGTTGAAAAATTAATGGATATGAAATGAGAAGTTGGCGCATGAGGTTTGATGGCATACCAACTCTCTGCATATCATCCCAGCATAGAGTTTGTTCTAGAAAATGACTGAAAAGATACACAAACAATATACGTCTCCATTGATCAAATCAGCGACTTTACAAAATATAATCTACAATATGCAAAAATTTCAAACTTTCTCCCAAAACCTTCAAACTTCTCACCTCTTGAAGCTAGAAGACAGAAAAAAAAAATGATGATAATAATCACACTTCAAGAAATCAAACCAAAACTCATTCTTGAAGAGATCAATCAATTGAAAGGGCAAAACAAAAACCAACTACAAAAAATGAAAACATGATAGAAAACCAAACTATAAAAACTAAAAGACCAATGATCGGAAGTAAACCACACAATGGAAAACTCAAACCACAAAACTTTCTTCAACTTCAATCTCTGTCAATCCTCTTTTAAAATCTTGTACCTCTGGAACTTGAGCTCAATCTAGGAGTTCTGCATTCTCACCTTTTTTACTGATATGTTCCAACTTCAAATTCCAGATGTTTCATTAAATCATTGCTTAGGTTCGCCAGGAACTGCAGTGCTCATTTGTTGAGAACCAAACTCTACAGAACTTGATCCACTCTCTTGGATGACACCTGCTTCATGTGCTTCTACAGTACTTGATTCAATGCCCTTGGTAGCATCAATTTCATTTACTTCTGAAGTCCTTGATATGTCTTTGATTGAATCTGATGATTTTGGCAGCTGTTCAATTTTAACCCCTGAAACTTCCTTCATGGCACTATCAAGATCTTCCACAGAGCTTGCTTCAATATCTTGCAAATCAGGACTCAAATATAGAGGATCACTGGATTGATTCACAACTAGATTCTGCCCAATTATGCAAGGAAAATCTGCACCGTTGTTAGGTTGATTGAAAGCCCGGTCAATATCATCAGTTGTTCTAACTTCAAGAACTGGAAGCTCCTTGGTAGAAATGCTAGAACCCACTTCATTTACTTCTGCTGGTCCTTTGTTTAAATCTGATGGTTTTGACTTCTCTTCAGTATTTGCTTCTGAAACTTGCTTCATGGCCACACGAAGATCATCCAGAGATCTTGCTTCAATAACTTGCAGATCAAAACTAGAATGTTGAGGATTTCCAGATTCATTATTTGCTAGATGCTGTTCAATTGTGCTGGGAAGAATTACCTCCTCAACATCTACACCTTCATTCAGTTGCTTGAAGGCCAGGTCAATATCATTGATCGTTCTAACTTCAAGAGTTGGGAGTTCTTTCGCAGAACTGCTAGAACCAACTTCATTTACACTTGCTGGCCCTCCCATTGAATCAGACAGTTTTGGCATCTCTTTGTTGTTCCCTTCTGATGCTCGCTGCATAGCAATATTAAGATCCTCCAAAGATCTTGCTTCAACAACTTGTAAGTTGGAAGCAACAAACGGTTGATCCTCAATCATACTTGGAAGGATGACCTCCTCAACCTCTACACCTTCATCAAGTTGCTTGAAGGCCAGGTCAATATCATTGATCGTTCTAACTTCAAGAACTGGGAGCTCTTTCGCAGAACTGCTAGAACCCACTTCATTTACACTTGCTGGCCCTCCCATTGAATCAGACAGTTTTGACGTCTCTTCGTTGTTCCCTTCTGAAGCTTGCTTCAAAGCAACATTAAGATCTTCTAAAGATCTTGCTTCAACAACTTGCAAGTTGGATGCAACAAATGGTTGATCCTCAATCATACTTGGAATGATGACCTCCTCAACATCTACTCCTTCATGAAGTTGCTTGAAAGCCAACTCAATATCTGTAACTGATCTAACTTCCAGGATCGGGAGTTCTGGTTTAATCTCTCGCGCACTTGAATCTCCTGGTAACAAGTTGTATTCAGGAATTGCAATACTAGTTTTTCCTGGTATTTTTTCATCATGAAGGGACTCACCAACCACTTCTTTGACACTGAAATCCCCAACTGTGTCCAGTTCTGACAACAATCCTTCATCTATCTCCTTTATCTCATCTTCATCTTCATTGATATTTTCCTCAGCAACAGAAGACCTGTGTGTTTCTGAGTAGTTGGGGTGTTCTAAGACATGACCACTGTCCTCATAGACAATTTTATCAAGGATGTTGTCTTTAAAATCAAATTCATCAACCTTTGATTTATACTCTAGGCTCTCTGGTGAGAACAAAGCAGTTTCCGATATCTCATGATCAAAGACTTCAGGCACATTTATGTTATTCACAATGTTCACTTCTCCTCTAGACTCCACCAACATTACAGATGGTTCCTACATTACGTTACAACAACTATGTTAAGCATCCTGTTGCAACTATTCAAAATAATAAATTTGAAGTCCAGCTGATACAGATCCCCACATCGCAAAAATCAGATGTACCAAACCAAGTATTGACAGTTAACTGAACTGAACTCAGAAGAAGCCCTTTTCATTTTTTTTACTCAACAAAGCCTTAATCCCAACTATTTGACAAATGTACCATGTAGCAATGGGTTCCATGCATAAGAAACATGCTTAAATGTTAAGATAATCACTCAAATACTATAATGGAGCAACTGAAAATGAATCCAACAAGAAAAATTCAAATAAACTATAAATCTAAGAGCAAGCAGGAGTAACATTGCTCATATACTCCACAAAACAGTACATGAACACATCCTTCTCACATATGATAACTTCATATACTAGGTACACATATATGTGAATAGTCAGCAATGGGTATATAAATTAATAAATTATCTGAACTCCACCAGTTTAACAGCTTACAATGTGAAAGCAAGTACCTCTGTTACAGCCTAACACATTGAATTAAAACCCTCCTAAGGAAACAAGTTTAGCTCTCATTTTATTTCTATCAAACAACTAGGCAACAGATGATTTATCATTTATGCAACCCCAGGACATTCTATTTAATGTAAAGGCAGAATAATATAGTGTTAAATTTGGATTAGCCTAACTCACCCTAAAAACTAGCTAGCTCAGGAGAGGATTGTCTAAACCCCTTATAAAGTACAATTAACCCTATCTCAAACCGATGTGCCCCTCACGTCCATACTACACTGGAGCCCTCATGCCTAGGACTATACTGGAGCGTTAAAATATTTACGCGAAGCTCACATGGAGAGGCTCTGATATCGTATTAAATTTATATCAGGCCTAACTCACTCAAAATTAGATTAAAGGTGAGGAGTGTATAAGGAAGGTTACCGTATCCCAAACCTGATGTGGATTCAATGTATAGTTTGCATAATAAAGGGAAGACACCATAAAAGACAATAAAGCTCTTTTAGAACAAGCAGCAGACAGATAAGAGGCAAGTTTCAACATTATCACAAATAATGAGCTAGAAGCAGAATAATCACTGGTCTTACCTGGGATTTATCATCATCTACAACAATAGATTTATCTGACCACGAAAGCTGTTTCTCCACTTCAAAGTGAGATTTTGCCTCAGCAGGCACATGACAACTAGAGCCTGAAGAAACAAGCTTCACATCTGCATCTTGAAGAAGGCTATCAACAATCATTGCATCAGCACTTGATGAATGCTCCTCCACAAGCTTAATCTCTGAAGAGGATGCATCTGGATGTGCCTCTAGAACTTGCTCAGCCACCACTGCAGGCTGTCTTTCCTCATTCTCGGACAAATTTAATTCATTAGAAGACATAAGCTCAAGACCTGATGAAGGGACTTCTTCCTGCTCAGGTTGAAGAATGTCTTCCATATACATTGCATGCTCCTTCACAGATTCAGACCCTGAAGGAGATAATTTGGAGTCCATTGAAACATCAGCAGCAACTGGAGGATGTTCCTCTAGTGCATTTAAAATTGGTTTTTCAGATGCCATATGATTACCAGAAGACACAGAATCCAACTTATCAATTACATCTTGGTGGTGCCCAATAACTATTTCAGCATTAGCAATTGATGAGTGCAGTTCTTCCGACTCATTATTGGAGCTTTCTTCCCCGTATTCATGATCCTCCTTGACAGATCCGTTGTTTGATGAAGATGGAGGTAAATCAGCTACATCATGCTCAACTACCGATTCTGACTTCACAAACCCATTTTTATCTTTTTGAAAATCAAAAGCCAGATCATCTTCTGACAGCCCAACGTTCGCATCATGCTCAACTTCTGTAACTTCTCTTGATCTTGATTCATTTTCATCTAGTGAGTGTTCTTTTGAGGAGCCTTCATATGTCTCTTTGTTGCCACAAGTATTTTTCCCCATGTTCCGAGTATGCACTTCAGATTCTTTACCAGAAAATTCAGCTAAAGCTGAGGGCGAACCCATTTCTGATGTCGCCCGTGTATCAGATGAGACTGACAAGAAAGAGAACTTCCCAACTCCTTGAGGGCTTGAATCATAAACAGGCTCCTGATGTTGAATGTCATCCACAACCCCACTTACAAAATGAAAATCTGAATTGAGTGAAGTCTGTGTCAAAATGCAAGATTCGCTACCACTTGGCTCCAGAACAAGCTCCTGTTGTTGATCATTATCTACTACCACAGTCTTGAAATGTGAATCTGAATCTAGTGAAGCTTGCACTAAAATGCCAGAATCCCCAGTATGATCTCTTGTTGGCTCAAAAACAGGCTCCATGTGTTTATTGTCATCTTCCACACCATTTGTAAAATGAAAATCTGAATCAAATGAGGTTTGCATCACACTGACACGTTCTCCAAGATGATATCCTCTTGGCTCCAGAACAGGCTGCCTTTCTTGATTTTCATCCACCACCACATCCATAAAATGAAAAACTGAATCAAGTGAGGTTGAAATGTGAGATTCCGCAATCTGAGTGTCACCTGGATCTGGACTCGTTGATCTCTTTTTCACATCAGGTAACTTTTTATCTACTTCTGACGCTGATGATAGGCTTGATCTGCTGCTACACTCCTCTTCAACTGGTTCCATTTGCAGAAGAATTTCACTTGTATTGGGTTTTGCTGGAGTTTCCTCTCTTGGTGTAGACAAACTTGAATCTAATTCATGGTGATTTTGTACATCTCCAAGTATAATTTCATCTCCACCATGCTGAACATCTTTCCTCCCGATGTTCTCAATGTCTATGGAATCAACACCTTCAGATGACAGGCTTCCATGTTCAACAAGGAGAGAAATACAGTCCAAATTGGAGAGCATTTCTGTTTCTTGAGAAATATCTTCTTCATAGAGCTTCTTATCCTCCTCCTCCAAAGCTGAACTCACTGATTCAGTATCAGGAACTGAGCTCAGCTTCGACTCACTAACTTCACTCAATTGCCGTTGGAAGGTTTGATAGCTTGTTTCATCGGTACCAAATCTTTCAGGCACAAAATATGGCTTCCACCGAAGACCTTGCCTCTCTTGTTTGGGGGGTCCAAAAATTGATGGTCCCACGCTGAAGCTTTCATGTCTTCGAAAGACTAGTTCCCTTTGCTGAAATGCTGAGAATTCTTGTTGAAAACTATCAACTTTAAGATCAGGTTTTTCCTCATTTGAATCATAAGGAAGATCAAACGGGTTATGTCTAGGCAACAATACAGATGGAGCAGACCCAGGAGCATTATCATATGAATCATAAGGAAGATCAAAGGGGTTGTGTCTTGCTGTTGAAATAGGTGGAATTGCAAGGGGAAGATCAGCCCCATCCAAGTCTATAAGATTCTTCTCAGCCATCAATCTCATGTTTCTTCGAGCTCTTCTCCTAGCAATAAGACTCTCTAGACGCTGGTTTCTTTCAAGCTCTGAAGTGCCCAAATCCATGAGATTCTTTTGGTCATCCTCTGTCCATTTGATTGCACATTTACTCTCATCCTCTTTATCTCCCTGTGCTTCTTCCCGTTCCTCATTGTCATTATCATCATCACCATCTTCTTCTTCTTCTCCTTCTTCTTCTTCTCCATCTTCCTGGTTTTTGACATCATACTCTGACACAACTCTGCCCTCCTTAAACTTATGAGAGCACTCTGAACCAGCATCAGAACCATCTTGAGACATACCAGCTGGCTGTGGAGTTTCCTCATCTAAAAGTGGGTGGAGCTCATCAAGCATTGGAATAATATCTGCCAGTGAAGCATCTGGAGAGGAACTCTCCGCCCCATCTGACCCAGAATCAGAAGCCTCATCATCCTCTTCTTCCTCCTCTTCCTCCTCTTCATCATCATCATTTATTCTTTTCCAAGATGGAAGCTCAAAATTCAAGTGATCACCTTTTTCAGCTTCAATAAACTCTGCAGGAGATTTATCTTCTTCCACTAGAACACTCTCATCTCCCACATCTTGGACCAGAGAAAAATGATTCTCAACAGCCTCCTCATTACTCAAGACCTCTCCAATCCCTCGTTGCTCCTTGTAAATTTCCCCGTTCTTCTCCTGCTCCAAATCATTAAATTCTCTCTCCACTTCTTCATTCACTTGTTTCTCAAATTTAATATCCCGAGAACTCACGTCAATCAGTGGCTTATAATCACCTAAACCATCATCTCCCTCAATCTTACTAACTCTATTCTGCTCCCAGTTATCTTTTCCAGTGGCTTCCTCTGCTGCATCCTTTTTCTTCCCTGCAAAATTCTCTACAAAGAAATCCTCATCTTTTTCAAGAACGACAGTGGCATCCCCTATGGCCCCGGCTTTAAAAGAAGAAATCTCATGGCTAACTTCTTCTGTCTCCTTCTCAATTTCAGGTATGTTGGGTTCCCCAAAACTCAAAAGGGTACCAAGCAAAATAGCAGTACATACAAAAACAGGGGATGAAGAGACTAAAAGGGAAAACAAAAGAGGAAATGATCTGTACAGGAATATCAAGAAAAACACCACCCCCACAAGAAAAGGATGCTTACAAACTGATTTATAAGATGTCCTAATTGAAACGACCAAAAATCTCCTGATTAGAACTCTAATTCTCATTGCATCAAGACCCATTTTCTCTATTTTCTTTCTATGTTTCCAAACCCAACCTGTTTTTTAAGAGGAAAAAAAAAATATTCAGAAACTAACCAACAAGAACTAGATCCACAGAAGGCAATACTTAAAAAATAGAAGCAAAAGTTAGTGATTTGAGAAATGAGAGTAAAAGCAAAAACCCACCTCAAAAATCTAATCAAACTAAATACAGAGCAATCCGATGATGATTGAATTCAACACCTGAAACCCAAATAAGCTCAAGATTTAAGTGATGGGTTTCGGTTAGAGTTGAAAAGTGAGATAAAATTCTGCAAAAGGAAATTAAAATTCAGAGTAATCAAAAGATGCTCACCTTACTAACACCAGTTGCCAGAAAATGAGAAAAAAATATGGAAGTTTGGTTACAGTTTGAGACTTCTTGAAGGACAAGAAAACCAGAGAGGAAAAAAGTAACTTGCCAGATTGAAACAGAGATCAAAGTATTAAAAAGAGGATTCAAAAGAGAAGGAAATGGGATCCTTTGCTTTTGTCCTTCTTTATGTTCCTTGTTATCTTTCTTTAGCTAACTTTTTTTATTTTTCAGAGATTTTAAATTGGCAACAGCTATTCAGAATCGGAGCTTTTGATTTCTCAGTGTTTTTTGATATTAAATTGTCCTTGACAGAGAGAGATGAAATGGGGCGGTACAAAAAGAAGAGAAAAATGATAGATTGAGAGAGGAAATAGGGAAATTCAAAAAAAATAAAAAATGTATTATTACATATTCTTTTGTAAATGAATATAAGAAGAATATTTAGAAAAATAGATTTAAAATTTTATATTAAATATTTATATTATATACAATTATATATAGTATAATTAATTATTCATGAATATTAATGTTAATATTATTGATTTTTTATATGAAATCAAATTTATATAAATATATTCATTTTTAAACTTGTGCTATAAGAATTTAAAATGGTAAACATAAAAGTTATTTATCATATTAATTTAAAAATAATAATTTAATCTAATCATATTGTCTTTACTATAATTAGAATAAACTTGAATACAAATTTACTAATAGTTTGTGTAATTATTATTTGGATCTAAATCAAATGGTGAAAAACAAAATATTAATTTTTTCTGTAAATTTTTTTAAGAAAAAAGAAAAATTATGCAAACTTTACAACAAGCATAGACCTAATTTAATTTGGGAATAATGATTACTTAGGTGGATAAAGTGATTTTTATTCTCTTCCCAGACCTTGCTTTCCAAGTTGGAAGGGGGGACCTGTCAACCCATAGCATATCCACTTTCTTTAATCAATATTTTTTAATTAATGGATTTGGGAATGGACCTGGTTCCCTTTATAATTGCATCAACACATTGATTTTAGACACATTAGGGCTTAATGCCCTAATCTTTTTCCCCCATTTCCATGTATTTAGGAGGCCAATCACTTTCTTTAATGTGAAATGGATTTTGATTTTTAGATTGTTTGTACCATAATATGCTGCAAATTTCAAAAAGTTAAGATGAGCATTTGCCCTTTTGTATCTAGCACAATTCAATAATGAATACTTTGTTGATTTGATCAATTCTTAGCCTTAGGTTGAAATTGGTTTTCACCAAGCAATTAAAAGATTATTACAAGCCAGGTTTTGATTTTAGCCTTGATATTAATTATGAAACAGCATTCAATTCGATTTAAGATGAGAAGAAAAATGATATTCAAGCATATCCTTATTAAATTTCAAATTTTGAATTGGTTCGGTTAGATAACAAAACCAGTTAGATTGCAAGTATCTCTTTATCACCAATTTTTTGTTAACAGTATTCCCATCTGGGAGAAAATGTTCAACTTTCATTTTATAATTTTCAATATAAGATCGTTTAAATAAAAATAATTACTATTTTTTTTTTATAAATAATTCATCTTAATTTTTCTTATAAAATTATAGTATGAAATGGTGTACTTTAGATTTGTATTCTTTATCAAGTTAACAAAAGCTATTTTCCTTTTCTTTTAAAAAAGTTACTTTATTCATTTATCTTTCAAAATGTATTACTATTTATGTGGCAATGTTGTTTTTTTTTTTTTTTTTTTAAAAGAAAAACTATTTTATGAAACAGTCAACGCCTCCAACGCCTGTCCCACGACTACATGGACGGCTGGAGAAGTCGCACCGGCACCGCCACTAGTTGCTTTCCACCACCTCAATGGAATTAAGGAATCATCATTGACTTGGTAAGGTGACATTGAAGTGAACAATGTGCTCAAACGACAATGTCGTCTATTCTCAAAGACGCCAATAAGGATTGGTTTTGTTGACTATGGAGTCCCACAACCTTGCTTTCTTTTTGTGCCGATGGCTGAAAATGATTAAGAATTCTCGAGGGAGGTAGCTTGGAAATGTTCCACTTTTATTTATTGTACTCAAATAAAAAATGGAGCTTGAGATCTTACCATTGCTAATGACGACGGAAGTCATCATCATCAGAAAAGCCCCATCAGCTGGAGCTAACGATCCTGATTGCAGTGATTCCATTGCGATAGATACAATTAATGATGAAGGTTCGGTGATGTTTATATCAGAAACTCTTCATCATTTTGGGTCATTAGAATGTAAATTTCTTGCATACATCAAGATTAATTTAAATTTAAATGTGGGAACTATCATGATGTTAGCTAAAATGTCATCGTTTAAACAAACTTCACTTTCTTGTAAATCTTGGCTCAATGAATGGTTTCACCATCAGCAACATGGGAAATTTTAACAAATGTCAAATCACAACAAATATTGCTCATGGAGTTATGGCAATTTGAACCAGATACAACAGAGGAAGTCCACAAAAAACTACAAAAGTGCATGAGGTTGACAGTAGAAAGCAAGCACCAAATTTACCAGCTGTCCTATAATCCTTAAGCTATTCAATTTCTTCAGCGCCATACAAGAACCAGTTTCCTTGTTATTTTTAGCAAAAGTGAACCAGACTTTGATTGATGAAACTACTGGAGATGAACAACTACATTAGCCGAAGTTCAAATTGGCTATGCAATTTTGCGGCACAATAGGTTAGCTGAGCGTACACTTCTAAAGAAACTGTGGAACTACTGAAGGACATCATCCCATGTTTCACAAAGGATTTAGGTGTTGTATGGGGAGGACTAGATGCTCCAACTAGAATTGGAGAGGAAATCAGAACCAGATCCCTGTTGTTCCTAAGGACTACCTCAAAATGGTAGCCCACATATTATAGACTAAAAAGAAAAGACTTACGGTGAAGCAAGAAGAATACTCATTTCCTCAGCATGAAAATGCATTCATATAAAACTGAGTTGAATTTGTTTCTCAACAAATGAACAAATATTGGTACCTTGTCTGTCAGAACAGTAAGCCCATCCAGACATGCAGTGGTTGATTGCAAATCCAGAGGGAACGAATCCGAATATTGAAAAGCAAGAATAAGTGACAAGAACTTTTGAGCATGACTGCCGGTGTTTCTCACTCTATTGTTGATGATGTTACAAACCAGAGGAAGAAGTGGAGAAAGAAGAATTGAGAAGAAACCTAGAGAATGGATTGCAGTTACAATAATAGTAGTCATAACTGTAATAGGAGATGAGCTAGCCATGACCGACTTAGATTTGTATAGTGCATTGGAAAATAACAGAGAACTTCTGCTTTGGAAACAATGTTTCAGGATAAAATAGATGAGAAACTAATATTAACAAATCAAATATGTCTTCTATTTCCTTAAGGAAATTTATCATGAGTGGAAAATCTTATACATTCTACTAGCAATGTTTAATTAACATACAAGAAATGCCTAAAAAATAGCAGAAAAAAGTTGTGTGGGTTAACTAGAAGCTTGACCACCGCATTATCAAAACACTTCTGTGATTACAAATTAGTTCATTCTGAGTAACCAACTGAAAGAAATCATCAACTGAGAATTCAAAGAAATGTCAGTTATGTAAGAAACAAAGTGGTAATGGTCACATATTATAGCACTCAAGTCATTTTACTATTGTCTGTCGCCTGTCTGTTCTGATCATTTGTTAGAACACTTGGAAAAAGACCCGATTTTCCTTCTTTAACAGCTATATCACAAAGTACAGGAATATTTACTTAAGAAATTGGCATTTCTCACGAACCTTTTTCACTTTCCCCTTCCCCTAAGCTTCTCTAACTCAAAAAAGATTGCTTGAAATGCTAAGCACTTTAATTGGCAACTCAAAATCCCATGCAAGCCAACAATTCAGTAAAACTTGGACAACGCCACCTAAAGATTATTAATGAAGTCCTACAGAATAAAATTCTTCCTACAGCTGTGTTCAAGGGTTCACTTATTAATATTCACTACATGTTAAACACCGTGCTAGAAATCTTTAAAAGAACTTGTTGCATTAATATCCAATAGTAATGATTGAAGTGCAAGCATAAACCAAACTGAACACCTCACTCCTCAAGATAGTAAAAATGCACTCCCAACTTTCTTAAATCTCATTCTGTTGGATATACAAGTGAAACTTTTCAGGCTTTCAGCAAACATGATCAAGTCATTGTGGTATCCAATTGGTTCCTGTACCTAATTTGATCCGAACTTCCCATAATTGACCCAGAATTCATATGAAGAATTTCATAAGCTACAGTCGTGAAGCTACACTTTTGTTAAGGAAACCAACTCCTCCATGACCTCTTCCACTCCAACAATCTATCCAATTACAATCCAACCTAACCTCCGTCTCAGTCCCCCATCCCTCGTAATTTATTATCAGATTGTGTCAACTCTAGCATAATAGCCCTATAAACAATTGCCTTGAATAAAGAACACTGAAAACCCAAAAAAGCCTTCAGTCTCCAACTTAGTCCTTCCATTACAGTTAACTTCAAAACCTACTCTCTAACCACTCACCTTCACAAATTTCCCATTTTAACATCCACCACGTAAAATCCTTGCTCCCATCTTTGCTGCTAACTGAATCGACTACTCCCTCAGAAAAAACCAACACTTGCGAACCACCGGTTTTTTTTTTTAAAAAAAAGAACATCCCATAAGCATAAATCAATCGAAAAAAAAGGACAAAAAGATCAGATTCGATTCGGTGATTTAGAATACAGTCAAGTTTGGTGGGGGGACTTTACCTTGCTATCCTTCAACAAGATGGCGATTACAGAGGAGGCATTTGGGACTGTAAGGCAATTCTTTCTGTGCAGGAAAAACGGGAGCTAACCGACGTTTTAACCGGCCGTTGCATCCTTCATTAACCACCGGTAGGCCGTAGCAATTTTCATTTTTAAAGTTTCCCTACGACATTAGCAGATTTATATATATATATGTTTGGATTTTTTAATAACATTGATTTTGAAAAGTTTGACGACGAGAGAGTGCAGCGAATAAACAATGATGCTCATCCCATCAAAGGTCTCTGTATTGAAATTATTGAGTACTCCTCAATTCTCCAATAGCTAATGTATTGAAGATTTGTTTATTAGTTTAAAATTGGATATTTTATTTTCGATAGAAAAAATTAGTTTTTATATGAAATTTTTTTATATTATTTTATATATAATAATTAAAAAAAATCTTTTATTAACATAAAAAAATTATGTGTATGTTTTTTTCAATTTTATTGATTTAATATTTCGAAAGGTAATATTCAATTGAAGTTTATCACAACGAGGACATTAATCTTAGAATTTTATTCGAATTCTGTCTCGTATAAGCTTTTTTTCATGATTTTATTCGAAAATTTTTTATGATTTATACTTGAAAGATTAGAAAAAAGAGGCATATCTTTTTCAAATTATGAGTTTAGATGGATATTTGAGGAGCATTTTTGTCAAAATACTCTAAAATTGATATTTTTGTTAGATGAATTCGTTATAATATTATTCTAACTCATATTTTGACTAAAAAATCTATTAGGTATAATTTTATAAATATAATCGGTAGTTTTAATTTTAAAAAAAATTAAAAAAATTTAAAATAAAATAATTTTTTAATTGATTTTAGTGGAAATGCTCTCCCCTAACAATCAATTTATTTTTCAGAAAAATAAAACAGTCAATTTATTTATTTTATTATTAGAACGATGCAGGAAGGAATGTAAGCGGAGCTCTTGGTGGACGGAGCTTCATGTGCGTTAACAGCATTACTTTAAATATATTTTTGATTTGTAAGTTTATTTTATACCTATACATAACGTAGCAATAATAAATAGATAGATTTTGATGTATGGAATTTATAAAAATCTCTATACATATTATATTTTTTAAATTAAAATTAAATAATAAAAAATATTTTATATAAAAATATTTTTTAAATATAAATTATTTTTCATAAATAAACAGAATATTAAATATTTCAATAGCTGAAATTCTAAAATATTTAAATAAAAGTTAATACCTTTAACTTATTTAATTGTTTATTATTAATTTTAAATTTTAGAATGAATAATAATTTAATTATTTAAATTAATAAAAAGTTGAATTGTAAGATAAATATAAGTACTAAAAAATTAAAATTTAAAGATAAATTTGCTAACATAATACATTTAAGCATTAAATAATTCTAAAAAATATAAAAAAATAATTTTGATAATAAATTTTAAAGTAAATTATAATTTTATTATTTTAAAATATTTATAAATACTAAAACATCAAAATTTTGAAATAAGATCATTAAAATAACACATTTCAATATGTAATAATTTTTAAAAGAATATAACACAATAAATTATAATATTATAAAATTAATAAAAAATCGAAGTATTTTTTAAATTTAAATTTTAAATTAAATAAGTTAAAAAATTTATGAGTGGTATTCTTTTAAATATATATAAACAGAAAAAGTGCAATACTAATATTTTGTGTGCAATTAATATATTTACGCATAATTATTTGTATAAAAAATAAGACAAAAAGGGATTTTTTTTTTCACAAAAAATAAAAGAAAAAGAGTTGCCTTAAAAATTCAGAAAAATGAAAGTACAACACATGAGCAGGTCGTTATTATTTATATATTATACCAACAGATAACGAAACAAAGGGTTTGGTTTTTCACATCGCGGCCAACCAAAAAAGCTATCGTCATCCGCCTCCGTCTCACCACCGTCTTCCTCCTCCTCCTCCGCCCTCTTACCCTAACCCTAATCTCGTTAATATTTCCGTTTCAAGCATACCGGTACGCCTTTCTTTATGTAATTTGCGTTTTAACCTTCACTCTCCCTTAAAACTTCCAACCCTAATCTTTATCTGCATCTCTTGCTTCGCTAATGTCTTCGAAACCTTGAAACCAGAGCATTGACCACCCATAGTCAGGCATTGTGATTGACTAGTTGGAGGTTAATTGTTTCGATGATTTCATTTTGCACACACAGAGAGGGAGAGAGATAGTTACCGAGCGTAAGTGAATTGGATGTTAAACGAGGTCGTTTATGGTGTAGAGTGGAGCTGCTTGTGTTTTTGTCATGGCTCAGCAGCAGTCCTCGCGTCTCAATCGGTTACTCACTCTATTAGACAGTATCCTTCGATTATTGAGCTGTCTTGGCATTCTTGGATCTGATTTAGTTTGGTGCTACGTTGCATTTTGCTTTTATATTCAGTGGTTATGTTTTTATTTGTCAATTGTTTGTTTTTCTTTGACAATAATTTCTTTTAAGCTGGTTCGACTCAAGCAACAAGATTTACTGCCGCAAGGCAAATTGGAGATATTGCCAAATCACATCCTCAGGATTTGAGTTCTCTTTTAAAGAAGGTACTTGCATTGTTACTGTTTTACTGCTATTTTGTTTTAAATATATTTTTTTATGAAGTTTGTGTTGCACTGGCATTATCTTTTTTAGCCTGGTCTGTGGTGTATTGTGTTGGAGGTTTACTATTAAATTCTGATCTTTTATCTAGTGCTGGTTCCATTCTAATGGTAATTACCAAGTTTGAAGTATACAGAAGTAGAAACAGATAATTAGAAGTAACCCAAATTACAATTTAGGCTGTCAGGGGCTATGCCAGTTTTGAATATTTTGGATGAGGTTCTGATTTGGGTATAAAGGGTCATTTAAAAAATTGTTGGTATGTGCATCTACACTTGTATTAAGAAGTTGCTATGACCAATATGAGGATAGAGAAGTAAGTTGGATGGTGTTTGAAGTGTGTCCAAAAAGAAATTTCAGAAGAGGGAACCAAAGGGCGTAACTAACAAGGGGATACTAGGAACGTTTTTGGAGATGTTGAATATTAATGAAGTGTTGTTGCTAGCACTTGAAATAGGTCCTTTTAAACCAACTATATACAAGACAAGTTAAAATCCCCCCCCCTCCTGTTTCATTTCCTCGAAATGCACAGTCAAATTAACTCTCTCTCTCACTTTCACACACACATGCACAAATGAAACAGAAGAATCAGTGCAAATTCGCTGAATTTCAGAGTGATATTATGTTCATATTTATGGTTTATTATTTGTTCTGGTTGGAGGGAAAACATTATTATTATTATTATTATTATTATTATTATTATTATTATCATTTTTGCTTCAATGGTGACTGGTGATTGTTATCCTGTAGAGTGGGTGTGATAGATAGGGATAGCTCTTTTTTTTGTTCAACAACACAGATTTCATGAGAAAGAGGAGATTCACAGTATGCAATAAATAATAGTCTGTCTCTCTAGAGGTTTACTTTGGGTGGTGAGTTTGTGGAACACTTTGTTCATTAGATAACATTTGGGACTTCGATGTTCTTTTTTTCAAGTTATAGGACAAGTTTGGAGCAGGGTTGATTTAATTTTTTTGAAGTAGTTGGGGTGTTTTGTTAGTTGGTGTTGCTTTGATTATGTCTTAGACCTTTGATGGTGATATTAGCTTTTAAGGAGGGATGGGAGTTTGCATAAGATGGTTTGTTGTAAATTTTTTAAATGGTATTACATTTGGAGAGGAGATGAGTATTCTTTTTGGAGGGAAAATATTCATTGCTTTGATTGAAAGAATAATATCAAGTGCTCTTTGCGCTAGTTCCTGAATGTCTGCTTATGCTGCATCTAACTTATGTTTTTGAAGCCATTACTTTGCATAATCATAATGGTATATTGTATTGTGCCATCTTCTATAAAATGTACATTGCTCATGTGCTTCCTTAGTATGCTCACCATGTAGCTGTGAGCATGCCATACTTGTTATCCTGTTGGAGATGGTTATCCACCAAAAATTGAATTGGATTTCCCCCAGAATTGAGTCCCTCTAAGCTATAAAACTATTATAAGTATTTCATTATTTGCTTTACTTTTGGCTAAAAGTTAGCAGTATTACTTTGAACCTTTGGTTCTTTGTCCCCCACCCCATACACACGCATGCATCACAATGTCGTAGTGATCCTTCTCTTGAATCATTCTTGAATGGTTCTGTTATTTTAAGCTTTTTTATTTGCACTCTTGTTGAATAATTGCATTAACTTTAATATTGGTTGAGTTGGCTTTGAAATGTTGTTCTCAGCAATTATCTTGTCCTTCCTGCCCCCTGTTTTTTTTCCTGGTATAAAGCAATCAATATCCACATTCTGACTTGCTTATGTGAAAATAGGTTTCTCAATATCTCCGTAGTAAAAACTGGGATACAAGAGTTGCTGCTGCCCATGCGATTGGGGCTATTGCTCAGAATGTTAAGCACACATCTTTGGCTGAATTATTTGGTTGCATAGAAACAAAGATATCTGAGGCTGGCATTTCAGGTGTTGTTGAAGATTTGGTTGCTTGGCCTGATTTTCATTCTAAGATCATATCAAGTGGTTCATTTAGAAGGTTGTTGATGGATTTCGCATATGCTACTGTATTTATTTCTCTAATGGACTCAGTTTATTTTGATGTATCTCATGTACTCGGTTATTTGATAGATCCTCATAAGAGTATCGTGTTTTTTTTTTCTTTTATGTAATTGATATTTGTACAGAAATGTAAATGATTATATATTTTGATATCCTAACGTTTTTAATTCTTCTCAACACTGTTTAAACAGTTTTGATATCAACAAAGTGTTGGAGTTTGGTGCTCTATTGGCATCTGGGGGGCAGGTAATATTCTTTCTTTTTTTATTTTTAGAATCAACTACATGTTCAGTTTATTTTATTTTTTCTTTTGGCAGTTATCCTTTTGTTTTGGTCTGCTTCCCCCCCCCCCCCCTCTCCCAATCACATGAAGTGTGGTGTAGAAGGTGCTGCAATGAAACAAAAAATGAATTGTTGCTCATTTACTATAAATCAAAGAATACCAACATAATGAAAGTTGTTTAACTTTAACATCACAACAGTTGAAAAAATTAATCAGGCCTTTAATGGAAATTGTTGGAGCAATTCCACATCCTTTTCTCCTCAGTCTTCCCCCACTTCCTTCCTAGCTTGCAAGCTTTGGAATTGCCAACATAAATTTGAGAGGTTGGTTAAACTCCCAAAAAAGAAAATCTGATCTGAACTAAATTTCTTTGTTATCTTGGCTATAGATTCTAAATTGTTCAATCATAATGACATCATATTTATTAAATGAATTAGGCATCTGTTTATGAAAGGAAATTCTCTCCGAGATAATAGGACTATTTTGTCATCTTGGATTCCACATCCCTTTTCTCCTCAGCCTTCCTCCACTTCTCAACAATCCCATTAAATGATAGGTCTTTCATCATAGTGATTTTATTTGATCAGCCACTTCTAGTAGCTGTTCATCCTTAATTATTGGTGGTTGTGCTATGGAAATTGACCAAGTCTCCCTTCCCCTTGTGTACTGCTGCTCTTTCTCATCATCATCATTGAGCAGTTGCTGTGCTTTGTTTTAACTTTTCCTTTGAATTTGAAATGACTTAATATGATACATCATTGCCGGTATGAGCCTAGCTTGTGCCAGCTCCTTTCAAATGTTCATTTTCTCCTTTTTGAATGGCTTCATTTGTCAGTTGTTCTTATATCAGTTTTGGTCCAGGAGTATGATATTGCAAATGATAATTCCAAGAATCCAAGGGAGCGATTGGCTCGTCAAAAACAGAACTTGCGACGTCGTCTCGGTTAGTTATTGGCACACTTTTGTCATTCTATATCAATTGATATAGTTTTAGACGTGCATGCATTTAGATACTAAGTTTATATATCAGGGTCAGATGGAGGTTTGCAGGGTGATTCAATTAGAAAATTTGCTTTTCAACATGTTTGAATGGGTTTACACTTATTTCTTTCTACTCCACAATTGCCTAGAAAGTGATGCAAATTATGTTTGGATTTTTTAAACACAGTGTGTGTCTATCACAAGTAGGGAAGAGAGGGAAGTGGGGATTGGAACGACTTCTAGATCATGGTTTCAGGCAGAGACTAGGCACTGAAAAGTCTGAAACTATTGGGATATAGATCTTCCATCCTCAAGTTAAATTTGCTGACTTTACTTGTCATGTTTACTCCATACTTAATTCTTCATACCTTTGATTGGTACTGATTTGATTTGATGGTATGAATTCTATTGAAGCTTGCTGATTGGATACCTATAACCTTTTAGGTTATATCTTTGAAATTTTCTTTTGTGTTGTAATAACATTAATCATTTATCTTTTTATGTCAATAAGTTGAATAATTATGGACTTGTAGTTGTGTAGTTTTAGATTCTAATTGTCCGTGCTTTGTGCTATGTAGTGATTTTAGCTTGATGTTCTGCATTGTTGGATTAATTTTACTTTATTTTGATGTGCAAAACCATGCCTTAGGAGTTGGGAAGAACTGTAATCTTACAGTTATCTATTTATGAGGTTTTAGTTACATGCAGCTTGTCCACCTGTTCTCCGTAGACCCACCTTTTCTCTTAAAAAGGTTAGCTTGTCTTGGTGGGTTACCTGCTTTGGTTGAAGGGATGCATAGTTTTTGTCATACAGCTAAGATGATAGTTGCTTTTTAGGGTCAATGGTTCATACCAGCATATATTAACAACGTCTTTGTGTCTGATATCTAGTTAATGAGTTCCATTTTTGAGGGTGGAAGCGAAGTTTTATTGCTTAGTTCTTGCACTTGCTAATTATTTGGAAGGTGTCAGCTTTTTTTGGCTGTTATCTCCTATCACTAGCTGATTATGTTTCAAAGAACCTTAGATTTTCCATTTAGTTTAGAGCAACTTTGTAATATTTTTGTTCAAATTGGAGACTTTGTCTTGGGAGGGGGCTATAGAAAATTTGAATTGGCATCTTGCAATTTGTTTGTGGAAGGTACAGAGGAAAAGAGGACAGCATGGTTATCACATTTAGGATTTGTATCCTTAAGGTTTTCCTTGTTTGGGGATGGAGAGATAAAATCTATATTAGAATACTACAAGGTTGAACCTTGATAAGTTACTAAATAACGGAGAAAAACTAAAGTTTTAAAAATAAATTCTCATTATAGAGGAAAAAAAAACTTCAACTTAACTTTTTAATTTCTTCTTTATTATTTATAGCCAAATATCTCCTAATTCTAGTTGGAATAGAACAAATCCTAATTGAAATAGGAAAATAAAATAAATCTTAATTGAAATTGTAAAACAAAAGGTAATTTTATTTGAATAAAGACAAATTAAATCTAATCCTATTAATAAAGGGATGATAATAATAATAAATCATAGCCTAACTAGAATATAAATAAAAATCTACTTTCTTCCACAATTGCCATAATTGCCACTTCAAAAAGGATAAGAAAATATTGGAAGTCCTCCACTTGATTTAGGACGATGAAATTCGTCTATCTTTTTAGCTTACAGGAGAATTTTAATAGTCAATGATATAAATTTTACTCTTAATTCAAATAGGATCATAAAAAAGATCAAAACACATTAAAATATTTCATATATGAGTTTTCAAAAGTGAATTAATAAAATTTAAATTGGACTCACGAATTTTAAGAAAAATAAGTCTATTTATTTTTCTTATCTTCCAAATATGGTAACTCAATGCTTTTAGGATTTTTATGATTTCATGCCTTCCTAATTGAATACTTGAAGAATATTATCACATTTTTGCACTTCACGTTGTTGGAAAATATTACCCCTTTGTGCACGTATCAGGTATGTATGTGGTCTTTGTTCCTCCTATATCATCAGTAAAGTTGAGGAGTTGAAACAGCTATAAGGTGTCAAGAATGAAACTTCTTGATGTCTATTTGACTCCATTGCTAACATTCTTTCAAATTTTAACCATCTTTTGTTATTGCTGGTGGTTCAACATTCACAATTTAATTTCATTTTTTTCATAAGAAATGTATTTGTTTGATCTATGGTTTTTCCATCTCTTTCCAGGATGTCTGTTTCATGTGGTGGGTTACTGTATCATGTTAAGTTTTTTTTCCTGATGTGCCAAGTCTCTTCTCACTGACTTAAACTTTGTGAGCAGGTTTGGATGTTTGTGAGCAGTTTATGGATGTCAATGATGTAATTAGAGATGAAGATCTTGTTGTCCAAAAATTAAACCCCCAAGGAAATGGATTGGAGCATAGGTTTTATATGCCTCCGTCTGCACATAACATCCAGCGACTTGTTGCAAGTATGGTTCCTAATGTTGTATCTAAAAGGCCAAGTGCAAGGGAACTGAATCTCTTAAAGCGAAAAGCAAAAATAAATTCGAAAGACCAAGCAAAAGGTTGGACTGAGGAGGCTGATACAGAGGTGTCATTTGCTCAGAGTACAACTCCAAAGGCCTCAATTCAAGATTCATTTAACTCTAATAAGGTATTAAATTGGTTGTCTTCCTTCCTCTTTAGATATAGATGACTATCAGTTACTACTGCATGTGTGCTTGCTTTTCAGTGAATGCATACATGATACACTGATGTTTGTTCTTGTGGCTGCTATTGTTGTTATTTGTATTATCATTGTTGGTGCTGTTATATCATTCTGCTATCTGTCAATTTTAAATCCTTCCTATCATATCAAAAGATGTTATATATGAATCCAAAACCTACTTTCTAAATCTTTGAGGATATGAAACATCTGCTACATTGGGAATATACATTAGGAGCCTTTTAGCTAACTGACACAGAATAAGTTTCTACATACTTCATGTGTCCTGATTATGCATGCGCCAGCCTTGCAAATCCAATTTTTTAAGGAAGGGAATATAATTGTAATATTTTTATTGCTGATGGGATCTGTTTAATGGCATAATTTTTAAGTTGGAAAAATATTCCAAAGTCGATTGGTTTTTTACAAATTTGAACAGTGAGAGTGACAATTGTGGCCTATTTTTCCTATTTTGGTTGTCAAAATTCCTACTATGTAACTTGTCTTTTGGCAACACTTTGATGCTGAGTTTTAATGCAGGTAGATGCTGATGAAGACAATTTTGAGCATGATGGAGATGGGAGGTGGCCTTTCCGTGGTTTTGTTGAACAAATTATCCTTGATATGTTTGACCCCAGTGAGTTTGTATATATTCTGCTAGGTGTAGTATTATATTATGCTGTTCATAACTCTCAAAATATATTTGCAGTTTGGGAGGTTCGCCATGGTAGTGTTATGGCATTGAGGGAAATTTTAACCCATCATGGTGGTTCTGCTGGGGTGCTTATGCCTGACTTGAGTTTGGATGGTGCCGTAGATGATCTAAAAGATCTGGATTATTCAAGCACGGTGAAAAGAGAGAGAGAAATTGATTTGAATATGCAAGTTTCGGCTGAGGAGTTGGAACCACATCTGAAAAGGCCAAAGTTAGAAGAAGGAACATCTCTATCAACTGGTACCATGTCCTCTACTGCTTGTGGTGGTAACTTTGACATCACTGTCAAGGTTGAAGATGGTGGATGGAATATCCCTGCAGGACAAGTTAATGGTCAAGTTGATGTTAATGCTGTTAAGATGGAGGAATGTGATAATTACACTGATGGGATATCTTGTTCATCTAAAGGTGCAGCTGTTGTAATGGAGCCAAAGGGTCACTGTGAAGATAAGGGTTCTATTGTGAAATCAGATATACTGAACAACCTTGCAGAAAATAGTGACCTGACGAACTTTGTTAAACTTGCTAGGCATTCATGGATGAAAAACAGTGAATTTCTTCAAGATTGTGCAATTCGTTTCTTATGCATTTTATCATTAGACCGGTAAGATCTCAGTCTTCACTAGATATTACTTCTAGATTTTGGCTCAAGATTAAGAATTCTTTCCTCTGTGTTATAATGCCAAAGTAGACCCCATCAACTCCAAGATTCAAGCTTGTTGCATTTTGCATACACTGATTACCATAAATTTGATGTTAAGGAGCTTTATATGTCCAAAATTACCCCCTTCATTTTTCTTCTTTTGATTGGTTTTGCAATATTGTGATTGTGTCTGATTATCAGCCCCTTCAATTTTTTCTTCTTTTGATTGGTTTTGCAGTTTTGGAGATTATGTGTCTGACCAGGTTGTTGCTCCAGTAAGGGAAACTTGTGCACAAGCACTGGGGGCTGCATTTAAGTACATGCATCGCTCATTAATTCTTGAAACGCTGAATATTCTGCTTCAAATGCAGGTAGATATCATGCAAAAAATGAATATTGTTCTCAATATTATTGGAGATGTTGGGTTTGCAATACACTTGGTGACTTCATGGTGGTTTTTTTGCCTACTTCTTTGTTCAGTGTAGACCAGAATGGGAAATTCGTCATGGAAGCCTTTTGGGTATCAAATATTTGGTTGCAGTTCGTCAGGTAAACTTTGTTTGTTGGCATTAGTTGTAAATTCTAAACCTTCATAAATTGTGTACTCTATGATGTTGATTAGTGGTCCCTGGTGCTTTGAATTTTATACAATAATGCATATTGAAGTAGCACTGTACCATCTGGACTTGAGTATCAGTTGGTTGGGATAGGCCTAAAACTATGTCTTAGGATGAGGCGTTTAGTTCTGTGGTTGGGCTGTGTGGGAAGACCATAAAAGTTCTAGTACTTCAGCTTAATCTGACATTTTCTTTAGAACACTGGGTGGCAGTAATGCCTGATATGTAGAACAAGAAGTCTCAATGATATTTTAGGCTCAGTTGATTTCCAGGTACCATTTTATGGTCTCCTTCACAACAAAAAGTTTAACTCACCTATAATATGGATATTATTTGTACTTGAAATCAGCTTCTCTTCTATTTCAGAATTTGTCAATTGTTTTTTAATTATATTCTGATTCTATGTACTTTTAAAAAATCTGGAATACATTGCTTTGTGGTTTATTTTCACTTTCTATATGCAGTAAGTTATTTGTAATAAATTCAGTTTCTGTATATTCTGTTCTATCCTTTTTACATGTGTCCTTACACACGGACAGTATACTATTTGGTATGTATTGTCCTGCAAAGCATATGCCTACAGACTGCTTGTTGTGAACAGTCATGCTGGAAGAGCCTTTGCCCTACCAAGGATGTTGGATTAATTCCTTCCATGTCCTGACACAAAGGCAAAAGGAGCTGACATGGTCACTTATCTTTTATTGCTTATACATCTATTACATTCAAGCCCTTGTTGTATTCAAGTTGCACAGTTGTTTGTTTACCAGTGCTCATATCTTTACTTCTTGCTTCTTGTAGGAGATGTTGCCTGATTTGCTTGGCTATGTTTTGCCAGCTTGTAAAGCTGGGCTTGAGGATCCTGATGATGATGTTCGGTCCGTCGCTGCAGATGCTTTAATACCAACAGCTGGTGCTATTGTTTCTCTGAAGGGTCGAGCTTTGCATTCCATTATTATGCTACTTTGGGATATATTGCTTGATTTAGATGATCTAAGTCCATCCACTAGCAGGTATTTCTGCCAGCTAGTTGCCTTGGTATTTTGTCTTTCTTTATTTTTTCTTGTTTTATTTACTATTTACATTAGCTAGTAGTCATTTATTTTCCAGGAAAAATAAGAGAGATGATATATACACTTATTTGTGTTACACCTGTTTTTAAAAATCGGTTTTTCATATTTTTTTGTGGTTTCTTTCTCTGTCTTCCTATGCATCAGTAGATATTTCTTATGCCTGTGTCTGAACTTGTTGCTTCAGTAGCTTACCAATTAAAAGTATTCAAAGATATGCAAAAAGGCTTCTCATGGAATCCAGTGACGAAATGAATTGTTGTATGTGTT
The DNA here is from genome assembly GCF_001659605.2 of Manihot esculenta. NCBI lineage: Eukaryota > Viridiplantae > Streptophyta > Magnoliopsida > Malpighiales > Euphorbiaceae > Manihot > Manihot esculenta. Next base: position 39,278,784 of record NC_035168.2, read on the forward strand.
TTTGCAGTGTGATGAATCTTTTGGCAGAAATTTATTCTCAGGAGGATATGATTCCTAAGATGATATCAAAAGAGAAACAAGAGTTAGATCTGAATGAAGTACTTAACGTTGATGATGCTGGAGAAGGAAGAGATCTGCAGGAGAATCCTTACATGTTATCAACGTTGGCGCCGCGATTATGGCCATTTATGAGGCACACTATCACATCGGTTCGATATTCAGCCATTCGAACCCTGGTATGTGATGTTAACAATTAACATATGCCATCTGCTTTTGAATTTCAATCTGCATTCATTGGAATATCACATAGTTGGCTCCAATATTTGGCTTTAGGTATCCATGAATCCTTGCCTTGCTTCTAGCAATGCATTTTTTGCCCTTTTCCTTGGCATATTGATTCTATTTGGCTTCTATTTTGGTCTTCAATCTCAATGCCTTCAGTGTGTTTAAAAATATGCTAGTACCAGTGTCTTGCTTCTTAATATGTTAGATTTTATATCCTTGTGTATATGACTGAAGAATCTCATTTGCAGGAGCGATTACTTGAAGCCAGTTATAAAAGGAACATCTCTGAGCCATCTGGTACTTCATTTTGGCCCTCTTTTATTTTGGGTGATACCCTTCGGATAGTTTTTCAGAACCTGCTGCTTGAATCCAATGAAGAAATTTTGCTATGTTCAGAGAGGGTTTGGAGGCTACTTGTTCAGGTTTTCTCTTTGATTAGGATGCCATATTCTTTGGACGTTAAATATTTTTCTTTAATCCTTTGATTATTTATCTTCTCTATCTCTGTGGTGTTTTTTTTTTTGGTTGTTGTTGGGGGGGGGGGGTTGAGGTCTAAAATTAGTAAGAAGCCTTCTTAGACTCATGTGATATTAAAATGAAGTAAAGAGTATTTATGTTGAAATATGATAACTAACCTTGTTAACTTTTTAATTGGAAGGGTCAATGAATTGGTTATCATTTATAACTTAGTTGATAACTACGAAAATATGAATGAATGTTTTGGGCCTTAGCAGCAGTTGCAAAGATAGGGGAGAAGTGGAATGATGTCTAAAGCGGGTCTACAAGTAGCAGTTGCAAGTTCTCTCCCTTGAACCATTAAGAAGTGTTGAAATATTATGCATATATGTTTACTTATTTATTGCAGTTCATGTTCTATCTTTGATAAGGATGCCTTTCATACCTTGATCATACATTTTAACCATTAATGCTGCTCCTATTAGTATAGTGACCCTAAACTAAGAAAATTCCTTTCTAAATTGCATTAAATTTCTACTAGGCGTTAGTATTAGAAGAAAATTACTTTCTAAATGACAAAAACTCCTGGTGAAAGCATAACATCACTAAATTGCATTAAAATTCTTAATTTTTTAATAGGAAAATTTTCAAGAAAGCTCTGAAGTTTCATAATAAAGAATTAAATAAAAGTAACCTACAAATTTCTTTTTCCATGATTGCATTATGCAGCATATTTGTTATATTTTAATCGTGCTGCCAAAAGTCTGGAATTGGCAATAAGCTCAACATCAATAGTGAATTGGACCATATCTTAAATATACTTGGTTGAGTAGAAATGATATCTTCAATTGCACTTGGCAATTTTTAAATGACGTCTTAAAGAAAGTTAACTATCTAGTCTGGAACACCAATGTTTGAGATGATTGAATTATGTTTCATTTAACTGAAGCAAGATACTGTGAAATACAAATTCTTTTGGTACTTTGCAGCTTTGGCAACTATCATATGAATTTTTTGTGGGATGGTCAAGTAAATACTTGCAATTACTGCTGTTTTATCAGTTCCCTTCAGTGTGCATTTTATGCAAAAATTTGTTTTTCTTTAAGCTTCTAGTCTTATTCCTCATCTTTAGAGTGGACCCACACTTCTTTCTTTTCCCTTTAATGTTAGTGTCCAGTGGAGGACTTGGAAGCTGCTGCAAATTCATACATGTCTTCTTGGATGGAACTTGCAACTACACCATTTGGTTCACCATTGGATTCTGCAAAGATGTTTTGGCCTGTGGCTCCACCTCGAAAGTCTCATTTTAAAGCAGCAGCTAAAATGAGAGCTGTGAAACTTGAAAATGAGTCTTGTAAAATCATCGGCATGGATTCCGGGAAGGAAACTATTCCCCAGGAAAGAAACGGAGATGCTTCTGCCAGCACAGTTAAGATCATTGTTGGTGCTGATGGTGAGATGTCAGTCACTAATACTCGAGTGATTACAGCATCAGCATTGGGAATTTTTGCTTCTAAGTTGCGTGAAGGATCTTTTCCATATGTAACAGATGCACTGTGGAATGCCCTTGCCTCTTTATCTGGAGTCCAGCGGCAGGTAGATTTGAGAAGTCTCTCTCTCTTCCTCTCCCTCTCCCACCTCCCTTTATCTCTCTCTCTCTCAATAATTATTCTACTTTATCAGGTGGCATCCATGGTTCTTATTTCATGGTTCAAAGAGATCAAGAGCAATGACCTGTCTGAAAAACACGGAGTTCTACCTGTTTTTCCTAACCATATCAAAAGTTGGTTGTTGGATTTATTATCAGGTACTGACCCTACATTTCCTACAAAAGATTCTGTTCTTCCATATTCTGAGCTCTCAAGGACATATGCGAAGATGCGCAGTGAGGCCAGTCAGTTATTACATGCCATTGAGTCCTCTGGCATGTTTGAGAATATATTATCATCTATTAAAGTAGACGTGGAAAGCTTGAGCACTGATAAGGCAATCAATCTTGCTTCAAAGTTGCCTCCATTATGTAATGACAGTACTGGGAATGAATCTATAGGACGAAACATTGTGGATGATATTGAATCATCAAAGCACAGACTTTTAACAACTGCAAGCTATTTGAAGTGTGTACAGGTTGGTATAGTCTTGTCCTGTGGTATGTGGCATTGAACCTTTTTTGTGCATGTTTGTAGGAAATTTCTGCCTTCTGGTGGAACCCTTATCCAAACTATATTGGGAAGTTGATTTCCTTGATTTTTCTTATTGCATGCTTATTTTTCGGAGTGAAAGGGCAGATATGCCGATGCTTTTGTTCGCTGCATTGAATGTTTGTATTCTCCATACTCTTTCATTGACAATGTTGTTCACGAACAATCTGCAGAGTAACTTGCATATTACTGTCTCTGCTTTAGTTGCTGCTGCAGTTGTCTGGATGTCAGAACTTCCTGCACGACTTAATCCAATTATTTTGCCTCTGATGGCCTCAATCAAGAGAGAGCAGGTGACTATATAAACCTTACTTTTTTTTATTGCCAATGTTGGTTGTTACTGAATTCTACTTTTTGATATTCTTTTCTGAAGGAGGAAATATTGCAACACAAGGCTGCTGAGGCACTTGCTGAGCTAATTTGTCGTTGTGTTGCACGTAAGCCTAGTCCGAATGATAAGTTAGTAAAGAATATTTGTAGCCTGACATGTGCTGATCCCTTAGAGACGCCTCAAGTTGGAGTCATCAGTTCTATGGAGATTATTGATGATCAAGATTTTCTTTCCTTTGGGAATAATATGGGAAAACAAAAGTCAAAGGTTCATACCCTAGCTGGTGGCGAAGACAGGTCAAGAGTTGAGGGCTTCATTAGCAGACGGGGTGCTGAACTTGCATTGAAACATTTGTGTGAGAAGTTTGGCGCTTGCTTATTTGACAAACTTCCAAAACTATGGGATTGCCTCACTGAAGTTCTGATGCCTGGAAGTCCTGCAGATGAACAACTAATTGCACAAAGTATTGAGTCTGTGAAAGATCCTCAAGTCCTTGTAAATAATATTCAGGTCTTCTATTATCCTGATTTTATCATTCAGATATACACTTGGAAGTTGGAAATTTGATTATATAATTAGTTATCTTTTGTTTTATTCATAGCTGGTCTTTAGTCACTCCTCTTCTTATCACAACTCATAGGTTTGCATGACAGAATATCTGTTTCTTTTTCTAGATTTTTTCTCTTGACCATTTATAAGTGGCAACACACATGCACACAAACACAGTTACACAAATGTTAATGCTCATGCCATTGGAAACCAGTATCAGGGGGCAATAAAAGAGACTGGGCAGGATAACTCTATGCCAGCTAATTTGATTTAACCTTACAAAAGAAAGGGGTATTTTTGGTATGTGTTAATACTGTTAGTTGTTTGTTGTAAAATTTCTCCCAAATTTCCTAATTATTGTTTCACCTCTTTCCCCAATCATTACAGCTGGATTCTTAGTTGTAGATCCTTTCATGGGCTTGTGTTTATTTATATTCTTTACATTGATGAATTTGTAGGTAGTACGTTCTGTTGCTCCATTGTTGGATGAGACATTGAAGCCTAAGTTGCTCACACTTCTTCCATGCATTTTCAAGTGTGTTCGCCATTCTCATATTGCAGTTAGATTGGCTGCTTCAAGGTGTATCACTTCAATGGCCAAGTCAATGATAACAAATGTCATGGCTGCTATAGTTGAAAATGCTATTCCAATGTTAGGGGATGCTACTTCTATTCACGCCAGACAAGGTGCTGGCATGCTTGTTAGTTTTCTTGTTCAGGGATTGGGTGTAGATTTGGTACCATATGCTCCTTTATTAGTTGTTCCTCTTCTACGGTGCATGAGTGATATTGATCACTCTGTTAGACAGAGTGTGACACGTAGTTTCGCTGCTCTTGTTCCTCTTCTTCCATTAGCACGGGGTCTACCCTCTCCTAGCGGATTGAATGAGGGTCTAACAAGGAATGCTGAAGATGCTCAGTTTTTGGAGCAACTACTTGACAATTCACATATTGATGATTACAAGCTTTTCACAGAACTGAAGGTGACATTGAGAAGGTTGGTAACTTGGTATCATTACCCATATGTTTTTTATCTTTAAAATGTAGCTTATCATATTTAAGTTAAATTTGCATGTTGTGTACACTATGGGCATGGTGAACTCTTCCCTTTACATACCAAGAAAATTGACAATTATGATGACCAATCATTTCTATGATTTCCTTTTCTCAATGGTTGAAATTTTGGTTAAATGCACTCAAATGTAATTTGGTCTAGGAAGGTTTGCTGCTAATGCTTGTAATATTGACGTGCATTGAATTGATTATGTTGTAGGGAATAACTGTAAATTTAGGGTGTGTTTGCCATTGTTTTAGTTGCTGTTTGGAAAAATATCATCATGGTAACAATATTAAGGTGGTTAAACGTTATTTTTAATGTAAATTTAACATATTTTGATTTTAAGAACTCCAAAGCAGTCGTATATCAGATTCGTACTACTTAGAAAACCTTTAAAGGGTGCTTTTTAAAGAATGTTATTTTGACCTCTTTAAATACACTTGGATGCAAGTATTGAAGTGCTTTGTTTTATTATAGTTGAATCCTCAAAATTTTCTAATTGTGAGAGGTTGATGTAGAATAATGTCTTGACGGTTAATTTATTCTTTGTTTTGGAATTGGGGATGGAACAAGGCTAAGATGTGTGTTTTCAGATCCCATTTGAGGCAGCATATGATTTCTTTCTTTCTTCTCTCTCTCTCTCTCTCTCAAATAAAAAGGAAAAAGGGTTTTATACAGACACGTAATTGCAATGTTGTAGTGATGGAAGGATGAATACTGAAGGAAAAAGGGTTTTATAGATGGTGAAGACAAGATAGTTTTCTTTTTTTTAATCCTTTTTTTTTTGGGGGGTTTAGTTCATTAACAAATTGTATAGTTTAATCTTGGGTTATATTTGAATTTAGCCTTCCAATATGTAGTGTTTTTTCAATATGGTTGGTGGTCCTTAAATTACATGTTGTGCTGTTAATCCTGATGCTTTGTTGTGACACAGCAAGATTCTGTCGTGTGGTGGAAATAATTAATGTAGACGTCATGGGACAAATAATAGTATTTAATGACTTGATTTTGCTAGAAAGTGTAGTGACCACATTGAAAATTTGCTTCTACTTTGAGGCCTGTTTCCCTGCGTATCCCTAGTCCTTGGTGTGGATTACAGATGCTTTCGATTATTTTCCTTCCATGGTTTCTAATAAATCAAGGTAACCTTTCCTACCTTCCAAATTTATTTTACTTGATATCTTCACTTAACCAAACAGGGTACAGTCTGTTTCCCCTTCTCCACGTTGCATTCTTTCCGCCTTCTTCTCAATCAAGTCCATAGTCCTTTAAATTGTTAAATCATGAGCGCAGTGATTAAAATGCTGATCGATGATGGGAGAAAAGGTAGCAAAACTGTTACTCTACATAATGTGAATAATGAAGGTAGGATCTATGAGCTTGAATAACTCATGTTTGACTTTACAATACAGACGAGAAATATAAATTAACTCTAGTAAGTAAATAACTTAAAATAAGCTAATCTAAAGAGATATAAAATTTTGGTGACCTCGTCCAATTTTGGTAGCTTTTGATGGATGACTTCAAGGTGCGTCCTTTTACTGCACCGGAAGCTCTTTGTTGCTATTGTGTGAATGTATGTGTAAGTTTGTTTATGCACATGTATAGGCATACTTTTGAATGCATCAGAACCGTAACGATAAGTTTGGTGTTTTCAGATATCAACAAGAGGGGATTAACTGGTTGGCTTTCTTAAAACGTTTCAAACTTCATGGTATTCTCTGTGATGATATGGGACTTGGTAAGACATTACAGGCATCAGCAATTGTGGCATCTGACATTGCAGAGCGCCGTAGTAGCCATGAGGATATTCAACCATCATTGATTGTTTGCCCATCAACACTTGTTGGACACTGGGCCTTTGAGATAGAGAAGTATATTGATGTTTCTGTAATATGCACGCTACAATATGCTGGCTCCACTCAAGAGCGTACATCTCTTAGAGAACAATTCAATAAGCATAATGTTATCATTACATCGTATGATGTGGTTCGCAAAGACATTGATTTCCTTGGGCATTTTCTGTGGAATTATTGTATTTTGGATGAAGGGCATATAATCAAGAATGCGAAATCTAAAATTACAGCTGCAGTGAAACAGTTGAAAGCCCAACATCGCCTAATACTTAGTGGAACACCTATTCAGGTTGGATATTTGTGCAAAAATACATTAAAATTAGCATGTTGGTGTTCCTGACAATTGGTTTACCTTTTCTTGCAGAATAACGTAATGGATCTATGGTCTCTCTTTGACTTCCTAATGCCAGGGTTTCTTGGGACAGAGAGACAAGTAAGTTAGTGTCATATATTTTCTTGCACCTAATCATGATAACTTGTTCATTGACTGGCACTGCTATGGACGTCAGGCTCTTCTACTTGGGTTTTACTCTATTTAAGAGAATGTGAATGGTACAATGAAAAGTGGAAAATTGAAAGTGGATTTGTACATGTCAGCTTTATCATTAATCTACCTATTCTTTTACATATATGTACCGCCACTTTTTCACAATATTTCTGGTTGGTGAAGACTTTTCACTCATGCTATTGGAACCGTTGCTGCTTGTTTGAGGCTCTTAGAAAAATCAGACAATCTCTTAGAGTTTCGTAGACATTTCTAGATTGTTTTTTCTTTGTAATTTTTGATATCCAATTGTCTTGATAACCTTTATAAAAATTGAAACACCTTTTGTTATTATGTAATAGTTGTTGGACTTTTGGATTGCACGGATCGCCTTGAAAACATTAATTGAAAAGGAGATTTTGTGTTGGAAATGAATGGTTGTTTCTTGCATGATTTATGTTTGTACCTATGGCAGTTGGTGGATCAAAGGTTTGACTATAGAATTAGTCTCCCACAATTCTTAACTTCTCATTCCTAATGATTATCATCTGTGTATGCAAGTGTTGATTTGATACTGTTTTTGCAGTTCCAAGCCACTTATGGGAAACCTTTGTTGGCTGCTAGAGATGCTAAATGTTCTGCCAAGGATGCTGAAGCCGGGGTGCTTGCCATGGAAGCCTTGCACAAGCAGGTGATTTAATTTCCTTCCTTTCGTATTTCCTTGCATTCTTTAATTCCCATTTTTGTCCTGCAACTCTCCTACTCCTGCTCCTGCTATTTTGTTAGAACCATTGCAGTTCCATTTATTGTCAATTGCTCTTTTATTGAACAGGTGATGCCCTTTCTCCTTCGGCGAACAAAAGACGAAGTTTTGTCTGACTTGCCAGAGAAAATCATTCAGGACAGATATTGCGATTTGAGCCCTGTCCAGTTAAAATTATATGAACAGTTTTCTGGTTCACCTGCTAGGCAAGAGATTTCAAGTATGGTAAAACTGGGTGAGTCAACACATAGTGAAGGACATAGTGCTTCACCAAAAGCATCTTCACATGTTTTCCAGGTAATACAGGCTGTTCTCCATTTTTCTTTTTCGTTTCTTCATTTTCTGGCCTAGCAATTAGTTACAGATGAACTGATATATGTCCTGCATGTTTCAGGCACTTCAATATTTGCTAAAACTTTGCAGTCATCCATTGCTTGTTGTTGGTGAAAAGATGCCTGAAATACTTGCATCCCAGTTATCTGAACTCTTTCCTGCAAGTTCTGACATAATCTCAGAATTACATAAGTTGCACCATTCACCAAAATTAGTTGCTCTCCAAGAGATTCTGGAAGAGTGTGGCATAGGTATAGATACTTCGAGTTCTGAGAATGCTATGAATGTTGGGCAGCACAGAGTTTTGATATTCGCTCAACACAAGGTAATGAATACTTCATGTTCCTTTCTTTTTTTCATAATGTTATTTCTTGCATGCTCTTTTATGATTTTTGGTTACTGTGGCATCTTGTGTAGGCCCTGCTTGACATTATTGAAAGAGACTTGTTTCACTCCCATATGAAGAAGTGAGTTACTTTCTGCTACTGTTAAACTGAGTTTTATAACCTCATGACATGAATATCTTTTATTTTCTTGCCTAACTCCAACACCATCAAAGAAAGCTCTAAACGGGGACTAGTTTTAGCTTGTTCTTCTTCTTCTAACCTTTTTACACCAGTGATTTTACTGCTCTCACATCTGTCAATTTTTTTATGAGATATTGAACATACAGGATTGCATTTTTACTTAAGCCAATCTATTTCTTCGTGTGATATAGCATATCTTTTATTGCAATTAAATTTGATGACAATATGACATTACCCCTCAGAGATGACAGGATTTCATTTTGTTGATAATTACGGAGGGAGGGTATCTTAATTGACCTTGGGAATGAAGCTGAAGGAATGGGAGAGGGCTTATGGTTATACTTAGATCAAAAGTTTATAGTTTCACCCTCAACCAGGGTCTTATCTGTATTGGTAATGAGAATAAATGAATATTCGAGCTTCTTTTAATATCCAAAGAAATAAACTTACTTGTAGATATTGAATAGAAAAGCAAGGATGTCAGCTTGTATAGGTCCAGTTGGATAGTTCTATAGTTAAATTCCATCTAGTAAAGTGGGAGAAATATAATTCTTGAAAATGATAGACAGAAATATTGCAAATAAAACTATTGAATATGCTGATGTGGCAGGGACTACCGAGGAATTCAAAGGAGAGTAGCTTTGTCATGACTACATTGGCATCCTCATATTCCTCGCACTTTTCTCAAACCAAAGAAATAATAATATCTGCTTCTTAGTTGTGGGGGTGGAGGCGGTTTTCAATAAGATTTTCTGGGTTAGCTGGTTGTTTAATAGATGAACTCATATGATGATGTGTTGACATCAGACAAAGTATTCATGTTTTTCTTTGTCAATCATATATTCATATTAGTTCAGTGGTTACTGGTCACTGCATTTATGTCAACTAAAGTTGTTCTGTCACTTACATCCAATTGTTTTGAGGGCAGTTCCTACTGTGCCTCTTCTTTTTCTGTAGAGAATAATTTCCTTGAGTGATGACTTGGCTATAAATTAGGTGAATCAATTGATGATCAGTGTTGTTAAATCCCATATTGGTTGTGGAAAGGGTAATGTATCCCTTATATGGGCCATAGGCACTCCTCCCCTGAGCTAACTTGCTTTTGGAGTGAGTTAGGCCTGGCCCACATTTAACATGGTATCAGAGCCTCCCCATTCGATATTGGGCTTCCCATAAATATGTCATGTACCAGTAAAAATATTGGGCGTTAAAAGGGGTAATGTGTACCTTATATGGGCTATAGGGACTCCTCCCTGTGAGCTAGCTTTTGGGGTGAGTTAGGCCTGGCCCTCATTTAACAAGTGTAAAGCAATTTTGAAAAGCAATATCATTGCCTTGATGCTTGTTTCTCACTTTTACTTTTTAGGATTTTGATTATGGGTGAGAGGATTTATGTAGAAATTCAGCTTGTATTAGAGTAACCTACTTTTGCTCTTTAATCATAAGAGCAAGTAATTTTTGAGGTTTACAAGCATTGGACATCTAGATAAAGCAGTTAACATTAATACACCATTAAACCTAACTGTTCTTTTAATACCTTATGTTCAAAATTCACTAATTCAGTAGGATGATGATTTGGGAATCCACCATATCTTGAAGTAACGAGTGTAGTAGAATAATGGTACGTGGACTTTCAGCATGCATTTGGGTAGCCATGTGACTGACTTGAGCTAGTTTGCAATTAGGATGTAGTTGGTTAAGGAGTTGTTGAAGGGAGAAAAAAAAAAGAATAATTCTTTTGATGGTAAATATGAACCCTCGTGTACATTAATAGTTCCTTTTTAATTCTTGTTGGTGAAGATCCTGAAGCATAAATTTAATGGTTGCTTTCTAGGCATATCCGGCCTGCAACCACCCCCAAGTATACGCTTCAACAGGAATTACAAAAAGTATATGGAAGGGGGGTTTGCATTTTCATTGCCCTGTTAAACTAGAAGTATTTGATTTATTACGAGGAACTTTTATTTATATAGGCTGGCACTATCACATGATTTCTGATGGTGGCCAATTAGCAATAAGCCACTACAGATCAGATTCACTAGCTCGGAATTTGGAGGACTCTGTACTAATTATTTTCTTTCCCTTCTCCTTGTCATTCTTCCCTTTCATATGTTTGTGAAAGTAAAGTACAGGATTACTTTCATTAGATATAAATACAATTACATGGTTCTTATTGGTGTTACTACTGGTTTAAAACAGTGTCACATACTTGCGGCTGGATGGATCGGTTGAACCAGACAAACGTTTTGACATTGTAAAGGCTTTTAATTCAGACCCTACTATTGATGCCTTATTGCTTACAACACATGGTAAGATTGTTCTTTTTTACTTTGTTGTTTTTAACTTGTGAAGTTGGTTAATTTATTTGTTCTCTACTCTCTATGCAGTTGGGGGCCTTGGTTTGAATCTGACATCTGCTGACACCCTTGTTTTCATGGAGCATGATTGGAATCCAATGCGAGATCTTCAGGTACAGAAGTTCAATCCTGCTTGTGGGCCTATCCATCCACACTGCTCTCAAATAGGATGTGTAATGTGAATATAGTTTCTTGTCTATATTAGCTTTACCAAAATAATTTCCAAACAGATCTTCTATGTGTTGCAACTTGCAAGATGGGCAAAGTTCAAGGCTCATGAAAATTTGGTGGCTCTACTTGATTTTGCATGACATTGGAATATATGTTATCATCAGAAGTTCCATTAAGCGAGTTGAAACTTTAACACTCCTTGTGTCATGTTCTTTCCTATTTACTCTTGTATCGGTGGTAATGGATTTATGGATTCCAATTCAGCACTTTTAAATTATTTGTGATTTGAATGTAAAACATATTATGCAACATAAGGTTTCAACTGTTGTTCCTATGGGCTATCAATCATTGCTGTCCACTACTAACAGCTTCACCTCTCTGTTTTGGATCTGTGTTTGCAGATGTGTTAATTTATGTTTTTTACATTCATATTCAATTATTATTTTTTACATCTATGTTATGTAACTATTTCATGTCTAAACTTTAGTTGCTGCTTCATCATGCTCGAATGTTATGTCTTGCAGGCTATGGACAGGGCACACAGATTAGGTCAAAAGAAAGTTGTGAATGTTCATCGTCTCATCATGCGTGGCACATTAGAAGAGAAAGTTATGAATCTCCAGAAGTTTAAAGTATCTGTTGCTAATGCTGTTATTAATGCAGAGAATGCCAGCCTGAAAACAATGAATACAGACCAGTTACTTGATTTATTTGCATCAGCTGAAACCAATACAAAGGTATAACTAGGAGATGAGTTTGACGTGTTTGTGACTATCAATTTCCGTTAGGAAATGTTTTTTACTGAGCCTCTTTTACCCTTTCATTGTCTTTACGAGTTGACATATTTAATATTGGTTTAATTTTCAGGGAACTATGACCTCAAAGCATGCAGATGGTAAGACCGACGGAGACCCTAAATTAATGGGCACTGGGAAGGGCTTAAAAGCTATCCTTGGGGGACTGGAAGAGCTGTGGGATCAATCACAGTACACTGAAGAGTACAATCTGACGCAGTTCTTAGCCAAGCTCAACGGGTGAACCGCAGTTACTGATACTGTGTACAAAGTGTATAGTTTTTGAGTTAGGAAAAGAAATTTTGACATTCTAATGTTAGTTCTTTTTTTCCCCACCTTTATTTTTGCCATTTTTCTTTCCCCACATTCATTTTTTTTTTTCGATTTCTCCAATATGCGTGATTGATGTGGGAGGCTGGGGAAAAGATGGTTTTAGTGGTTGGTTCAAGAGCCTGACACAAGGGATATCAAAATGTCAACCCAAAACGCATCAGATGGGAAAGAGAAATTGTAAAGTTCGAATATTGTATATACGATTAGCTTCTTTCTTATTCTAATCTAAAAATCAATCATTTCAAATTTTGTTGTCCACAAAAGCACTTGAAATTATGTTTCGTGTTTCATGGAAGATTCTTACGTTATGAAAGTAGTTTTATGTATGCAATGCGTGGTTATTGATCTTTTGCTAGCAACTATATTTAAATGGGCCAAGTCCTCCTCACCTGCAAGTGTGAATCAGTCCAGGTGGAGGCGGCTTGTAGCATCTTCTTCTATTATTTTTGTTAAAAGAAATGCCAATACGACAGTAGACTGGCTGTGTAAAGCTTCCTTCAAAGATTCTTGTCCCATGTTCTAGGTTTCAAACCCTGCACCTCATTTGAGGTCTACTTTTGTTCTTTGATGCTCAACGGGACTTCCTATAAAGTTTCTCACCTCCGCTCATGAACAATTTTTTTCTACAAAAAAAAAAAAAAGAAAAATTCATGCCGCTTAGCTTCCAGTTGGCATCAACTTTTCACAAATAATTATACCATGTTCTTCTGTTTTCATCTTTAGAAACTGATTGGTGATTGAATGAAGCATGTTCTAGTTGTTTACCTGTCAGCAAAGACTAAACAGCTTCTCTTTCTCATTTTTCAAAAATCTAAAGAATTTCTGTGATGTTTGCTTTCCTCCATAGCTTTCCCTTTTTTTATTATGAATAAAATATAAAATAAAAAGCATTAACTTAACTTCAAAGCTACGTTGGAATTGAATTGTGAAATTGCAAGTGTAAATCTTTGTCTGAATCAAACAAACACAATAATATTAATTATCTTTTGGAACATATTCTTACCTCTCCTTCCAACTATCCCCAGATTACTACGCCAACCAATTCCTTTTTTTTCTTTCTTTCTTTTTTTATATATATAAAAAAAAATCTCAAATAAAGGGGTATGAAAATAATCCAATGCCCTTTTTCCATCTTCCAGTTAGGTAGGAGGGTCCATAACCATCAAAATCAATCATCATCAATTTTTCCTATATCTCTCATGCACAACTAATGATAAGCCTTAGTGGCTGCAGGAATGCTTTCTCAAATTTAGTCATACATTTAATGATTTCAATAATAAGTGTTTTTTGAATTTTAGAGATAAATCATATGTGTCAATACTATTATTAGCTTTTATTAGGCAGCCCAAAAATGATTTTAAGTCTTGGAAAAACAATGGGGGATTTTTTATTTTGTCAGTTTTAGTATATTTAACATTTAATTTGCTAAAATACTCTCATCAAAGCAAATAATTTTAGAAATGCTTTGGTTTGTTATTTTAAAATAAAGACATATATATTATCAAATAATAAAATTTAGAGATAACATAGTAATTTATTTGAAATTTTATCTTTTATTTAATTTATTTAAATCATAAAATATTTACAAATATATATATATATATAAATAGATGAAATAATTAATGCATTAAATTAAATTTTTAAAATTTTTGATAATAAATTTGTAGATATTAAAAGGCAATTTCTATTTGACCATCACTAATTTAAACTATTTAGTAAAAAATTATCAATAAAAAAATTCATATATAACACCAAAACAAAATATTCATTTTGTCCCATGAAAAATAGACTTAATTATAGTCACACGGTTTTAAAAAAAGTATTAATATAATTTTAACAATAAATTCTGTTATTCTTTCTAATATAATATTCATTATGTTCCTCTATTAAAATTGAGTAATTCATTTTATTAAATTATTCTTAAAATTAATAAATATTATATTTTATGAATTAATGAAAAAAATAAATTAAAAATTATTTATAATTTTATATATATAACAAAATAAATACATATTTAACATATCATTATTTTTTATATAGTAAACAATCCTATATCATCATTAATATTGAAAAAGAAAATCTGTCACATCACCATTGCTAATACTATGGGCATTCAAGGGCATTTCTGCAAATTCAACTTTGTTTTTTTTTTTTTTTTTTCTCAATTTTTAATAAACTTTGTACTTATTTGGATCATGAGACATCATTGTCAACAAAGGAATATGACTAATTCACACACGTGTTGCTATAATTGATTGATGAATTTGTCTTTGTTTCAACATAAATTGATTACCTTGTCTTTTAAGTTAATATATATATATATATATATATATATATATATTTATTATTTTTTTCTCTTTATTGTAATTCAACTCTCCTTTAAGATACATTCTTTTTTTTTAAATTCTTTACATCATATATTATAAAAAAATTAAAAATCATGTACAATTACAAAAAATTATTTTTATAAAATAAATTAATTTAAATAAGTCTATTGGGTAAAATTTTGAAATTTGAATATATAAAATATTAAACTAAATGGGAAAATTTTGAAATTTATAACTTGTGGACAATCATTAAAGTATAAAATATAAAATTATGAAAAAAAATTTGTAAATAAAAAATAATAATTTAATAACTTAATTGATATGATAAATTGTGAAAGAAAATAAGTAATTTTTTTTATTATTTTATATAAATTGTGAATAAGGAGTTTTTAATTATAGCATTCAGACTCATCATTTACCATTAAACTAAAACTGAACATATGGAATATAGTAAACGTTCTCTCGCGGGTCATGAAAGGACTTTGATTTTTTTTTTTTCAAAAAGAAATTTTTATTTTTTTAATTTAATATAATAAATTATTCAAGTTTTAGTGAAATAATATAATTAAATACTATATTAAAACTAAAATAAAAAATATACACTTTAACTATAATATATTATTTTTATAGTAATAAGAATAATATTTAAGTTATTTGAAAATAAAAATATTTATATATCTTTCAATTCTATAATCTTTGTTATTTTATTTTTGCACACGTTTTTAAAGGTTAATTTTTATAATTTTTTATTATATTTATTTTAAAAATATTAAATATTAAATTTTTTTATATATTTATTTTAAAAAATAATAATTAATTAAAATTATTTTAAAAACAAAATAAAATTATAATAATAGTGTTATTATAATTTAAAAAAGTATAAATAAAAATTATCAGAAAGACAGATGAAATATTATAAAGAAAATATTTATGAGATAATAAAAACAAAAAGTAGCGCGTCAGTATCGAACAACACAGACAGATTTTATAAATATTTTTGTTATAACTACGGAATTTTTTGAAATTAAGAATTAAAATATATTCATTTCTACCGAGTGAATTCCGAGTGGGAGATGAAGTTTGATGCAGAGGGACCACAGTGTTCACACACACATAGTAACTAGATTTTCTTCTTATAATTTACATTAATTTTATTTTAAAATAATAATATTTATTATTATTATTATTATTATGCAGTATAAAGGAGTTTGATAAGATATTAATGGTTTGAAACATTATATGCTATTACCTGGGAGGAGGAGGAAGAGGAAGAAGGAGAAGGAGAGATGAGTGGTGGAGGAAGTGAAGAGGGAGATTCATTAGAATTCACACCCACTTGGGTTGTTGCTGCTGTGTGCACTGTGATTGTTGCCATTTCTTTAGCTGCTGAAAGATTTCTCCATTATGGGGGCAAATATCTTAAGATGAAGAACCAGAAACCCCTCTTTGAAGCCCTCCAAAAAGTTAAAGAAGGTTTCTTTTCTCTAACCCTCTATCTCTTCAGCCTCTTTTTGCTAATCTTTTTAATTTCATAATATGGAAATTTTCTGGGTCTTTTCTCTCTCTCTCTCGCTCTGTGAATGTGTGTGTGTGTGTCTGTCTGTTTGTTTGCTATGAAAGTGTTGCTATGTGTTAGATTCTTACTTGGCTGTTTTGATTTTGCAGAGTTGATGCTTCTGGGTTTCATATCTTTGTTATTGACAGTGTCTCAGGGCACAATCTCTAAAATCTGTGTACCTGAGCATGTGATTACTAATATGCTTCCTTGTGATCTCTCCGAAAAAAGAAAAGGAGGAGAAGAATCTAATACTACAGCTACAACCGAACATTTTCAGAGGTTCTTTACTACTGGCATTTCTGGCACTGCCAGGCGCCTACTGGCTGAATCCACTGAGTCCCAGATTGGTTACTGTGCGAAGAAGGTACTAAATTACCGTTTGATGCTGTTGTTATTGCAATTTTTTAATTTAGCACAAGTTTAATGATGTCTTCTGCAGTTGTTCGAAGAAAGTTGCCGACAGGCAAACTAATCATTTTATTAACAGTATTTGCATTCAAAAGAAAAAAAGGAGGGGCAAAACAATGATCCTTCCAGACTTCAGTCATACATTTGTGGATTATGCTGTTTAATTTTAACCATATAAGCCTAATATCCTAGTCTTATCATCATTCAATTGAATAATTTTGGTAGATTGCAGTTGTAATACTATCCTAATCTTATCGTCATTCAATTGAATAATTTTGGTTCATTTCAGTTGTGATACTTTCCATCATATTCCTTTTTCTGACTATTACCATTTTTGGTTGGTAGGATAATGGTAATGACTGACATCTTTTCGTTTGTTGGATTGGATTTTCTCAATGAGATTATAAAATAAATGATATGTTCGCAAAAAAAGAAGACAACCATTTATTCAATGCATTCTTGAACTACCTCATTGAGTTCCTAACAGGTCTAATCTAACCTTGTTGAAAACATTTTTAATAATCTTGTTAATGTCGGTTGCATTTAATACATAATAGCTCTATTGTGACTTGTGATATCACTTCGCATATTTCCAATTTAGAAATTTGATCCCTTCTTCCACTTCTAAAAATAAAAGATGAAGAATATGAGAATGGAAAAGAAAGGAAAATGATCAGTTGCTTTTTTCACATTATTCTGCAACATTGGTGATGGAACACTGGTTTTGGAGTTAATGCTCTGTTGATGTTTTGAATTTCTGTAGCTGCACAAATAAATTTGAATTATGCACTTCTATAATTCTTTCTGCTTTTGCCCCTATTTCTTCAGGGTAAGGTGCCATTGTTATCTATAGAAGCACTACACCATCTACACATCTTTATCTTTGTCCTAGCCATTGTCCATGTCACTTTCAGTGTACTCACAATTGTGTTTGGAGGGGCAAGGGTGAGCATCTGACACAATTCTCTATATATGTTCTCTTCAATTTCTGAAGTATTCACAAGGATTCATTTTATTTTGATTTAGATTCGTCAATGGCAACATTGGGAGAATTCAATTGCAAAAGATCGATATGATACAGATGAACGTAAGAATTTTTGGCATTAAATTACTTACCTTTGTGTTTCATGTACTTTATATTCAGCAGATGCTTGTATGGATGTTGTCTGGTTATACCTTCAAAATTGTTATTATTAGCATTCCCAATCTTCGATGAAAGCTGTGGGATTCAAGTTGTTCGAACAAAGCCTTATTTTGGATTTAACTTTGCGATTGAACTTGCAAAATGAGATATTGTCTCATTCTTAATTCCTTGGAAAGACATTGTGTAGGTTTATTTTTATGCTCATTGTGACTATTCTATACTGTGGCTGTGCAGTTCTTAAAAAGAAGGTCACCCATGTCCATCAACATACATTTATCCAGGAGCATTTTCTGGGCATTGGTAAAGAATCAGCTCTGCTGGGGTGGGTGGTAAGCTATATTCTTATTTATCTTCTATACTTTTTCAGACTTTTTTTTTTTTGAA
Source organism: Manihot esculenta (assembly GCF_001659605.2). Classification (NCBI taxonomy): domain Eukaryota; kingdom Viridiplantae; phylum Streptophyta; class Magnoliopsida; order Malpighiales; family Euphorbiaceae; genus Manihot; species Manihot esculenta. The sequence goes on from NC_035168.2 coordinate 39,297,102, forward strand.
ATTCAGAAAGATTATTTTTAAATGCACTATTTCTTTATGTCATATGTGAGAATCTTATCATCTTTCTTTGTTCTACACCCTTTGTCATTTGAGAGACATGATATTACTTGGTTCAGTAATCACCTTGGCATGGTCATATATATATATAAGTTTTGGAGGAATGAATCAGGAAGATGTTTAATCTCACTAAGCCTTTTAAACATAGTCTAGTCTTAGGTTCTTGGGGGCTGCCTCAACCATCAAAATGACTTCTTTGTCAATAGAGTCCTTTTCTGGGCCTTTGTCTCTGCTCCAACAACCATCTCATTCTCATTGCCTTCATGGTACCCATAGGTAGTGTTTGGAAACATGGGTTTGTTAGCATGTGAAATTATCCTCTTTATCTTATGCTGTTAAGTTTAGAGTTTGATCCACTTGTTTTGGAGTTTTGGGGAAGGACAATATTTGATGGGAAGGAATGCATTTAGACCTCATTTGGGCTGAGGTTGAAAGGCCAAACCAGTGCTTTTTGGACAAAAGCGCCATTTTTGATATCAAATTTAACTTTAAATCAATTCTAATACCCTTTAATAGCAATGCCAAACAACCTATTAGTGGTGAAATTGCAAGGGTTCAAATGGCTATGTTTTCAGTTTGATGAGATGGGTTTGTTAGCGAATAAAACATATTCTTGAACCATCATTCACATGTTTGAATGGTTCATTAATTATGAAAGTGGAAAGCCTTTATCAAAAAGGGAGTTCAAAATCTAGTTGTCCATCCTTAATCTGCCTAATGTGATCTTGACTGGAGTTTCTAGACTTTTGCGCTGAGAGGTGCACTTATAAAATTTACATCTCTGTGTAACCTGCAGAAAGCGTGTGTTTACAATAGAATCTGTTCTTAGATCCCCACATGCAAGTTTGAACTTCTAGAGAGAGATTCATCACTGAAGTTTACCCTATCTAGTAACTTGAGCTGAGGGTATGTCTAGGAACAAACCATATTCTTTGGTCCTCAAGTACATGCATGGATTTGGTTGAGAGATTCATTCTTATTTCTTAGCTTGTATCTGTTCTAAGGATGTAATATAACAATTTATATATCATTGCTATTTATTTTTTCATGATCTACAATTGTATAAACAAAACCTATATAAGAGCACGTCAAGAAATGATATTAATTGACAGCTACTTTTTTGGTACCTGCAAATTGATATGATTCTATTAGTTTTTGTTTGTTTGTTTCTTATTCATATTTTTAACGTCTTGTTTGTTTCTGCAGCATTCCTTTTTCAAACAATTCTATGCATGTGTAACAAAATCAGATTACGTAACTCTGCGACTCGGTTTCATCACGGTAAATTTGAAGATTTCTCTCAGATATTTATCTTGTTTATTATTGTGTTGCATATGAATGGATGTTTATCTGCCCATTATTTCTTGTGGTGTAGACACATTGCAGAGGAAATCCCAAATTTAATTTTCACAGATACATGGTGCGTGCCCTTGAAGATGACTTTAAGACAGTTGTTGGTATAAGGCAAGTGCTAATACCTTTGTGTTGTTTTGACTTCAGAGTTTTTACGGCCTGTAATGTATATTCCTCCAATTAGTTAACTTGAAATTGTTGTTGATTTATTCACTGATCTCCTCAATTCACCTAATTTTGTTGGTTGCAGTTGGTATCTTTGGATATTTGTGGTTGTCTTCTTATTGCTGAATGTTAATGGTAGGCATGCTTCTCCATTGATTAGTTCATTGATTTCATAACTTATTGCAGACTTGCAAGTAAGATGGTCCTATAACATTGAACATAAGAGTTAATATGGTATTATAAATTTTAAGTTAAAAAGGGATGTGAAATAAGGTTTGGCTGGTAGAGTTAATTTCATATTCTGATAATGTTTTGACAATATTTGAGTTCATCATAGAGGTTTAAATAAGTCAAAGTATGTATTACAATGTATGACTTGGGTGGCTTGCAAACATAAAAATAGTTACCATATTTAAATAAATAATTTATAAATAAAAAAAATCTAGAAATCTTTAACATTAAGGTGGACTCGGTGTTTGACAAAGTTGAATGGCGACAAAGGATCCAATCCCAACTTGTTTGGGATTAAAGTTTAGTTGTTGTCATTGTTATATGACTCAAGCTTGAGATCAAGCTCTAATTGAGATTGTTATAGATATGTACAGTTGTAGATTAGCTTAATAAATAGCATGATTATAGGATTAATGGTAGAAGCATATCTTCTCTTAATTGTAGAATATTTCCGTACTCAAGAACCTTGTAATCTATATATGTGCAACAATCATTCAGAGAAAGAGACAGAAAAGTTGAGAAACCTTCAGTTTTTACAAAGATATATAAAAAAAATTTGCCTAAATTTTAGTGGTGATTGAGCTCCAGCTCGAGTATTTTGAGTATCCCATTGAGTTCAGTTCAAGCATGCTTATAAATTTGATTGAGCTTGAGTTGGACTTGTACTTTTTATGGATTATCGACTATGCTTACTGTTTTCTTTATGATTTTTTTCATTGTCTAACTTGCTGTCATGGTATATGTCGCGGCTAGATTTCACTTCTAATTGTAAGTTGTCTCCTTTGTGCAGGTTGGCATACATATTTCTGGATAGCCTTCATTCCTTTCATTGTCAGTTGACTTCTATCACACCTAAATATGCTTTCTCTTTTTGATCGAAGTTGCCTATTATCGTGTTAACTGGAATCATGCACTGTTATAGTCCTTTAATAAGGCCAAAATCACAAAAACTATTGTAACAAGTTACTTTGGCTTGTTGCTATAAAATATGCAAAGTCTTGGGTTGATAACTTCAAAGGCATTGCTCAATAGTTGTGACGTAATCAATGTTTACCTTTCATGGAAGTAAATCTGCCCCATCCCACTCCCCCTCCCGTCAAAAGATAAAAGGGTTAACCTTCACCATTTTGGTGGATAAGTTAGTGTAATTGGAAATTTAAATCTGCTGTGTACATGTTTACTTGTTTCTTACCATTATGCATGCATAGCTCAGATGTGGTATATATTGATACATATATATATCAGACAAGTTGGATATTTCAGGATAAGAACTAAATTTTGATTAAAGATCTTTCCTTTCATTTGTGCCAAGTTTCACTTGCATTTTGGTTTTCCAGCTTCTACTTGCTGTGGGAACCAAGCTGGAGCATGTAATCACCCAGTTGGCTCGTGATGTTGCTGAGAAACATGTAGCCATAGAAGGGGACTTAGTAGTTAAACCATCAGATGAACATTTTTGGTTCAACCGACCTGATATCGTCCTGTTCTTGATCCATTTCATCCTCTTCCAAAATGCTTTTGAGATTGCATTTTTCTTCTGGATATGGGTAAGCTGGTTGTTTGTGGTGTGCTTTCTAGGACTTGTTAAGATAACACGACATCATGCTGGCTTTACACCTCTGTAGGTTCAATATGGCTTTGACTCGTGCATAATGGGACAAGTCCGGTACATTGTCCCCAGGCTAATTATTGGGTAATAACCTTATTACATTATTTTTTCAGACTCCTAGTAGATTTTAGTTGAGAACTGCTCTCTAGTATTTGAGAAATTTCATGAATATACGATGATGCTATATTTTCATTTCCTTTTCATTTAGGGTTATCATTCAGGTACTCTGCAGTTACAGCACCCTTCCACTTTATGCCATTGTCACACAGGTTGGTAAAGCTGCTTTAACTTTCAGATATTAACAGTTTATTCTATCATGCAACTGTCAATCATAACCCTTTTTTCTTTTTGGAAATGAAACGAAGATGGGAAGTTCTTACAAGAAAGCAATATTCGAGGAGCACGTCCAAGCTGGCCTTGTTGGTTGGGCCGAGAAGGTGAAGAGAAAGAAAGGCCTAAAAGCAGCAGCAGCAGCAGCAGCAGCAAAAGAAGGACCTAACCAGTCAAGTTCTCATGACAGTTCTCTGGGAATTCAACTTGGAAGAATCGGGCGTAACGGCTCTGCTCCTCAGGAGATCCAACCTTCAGCTGGTTCTGAGGGACAAACATAGCTAGTTTATTTACAGCATCAGTCAGTAGTAATATGCAGTCTCCATAGAATTGTCCGGTAGGCCGTAAATCTGTTTATAAGCATTGCGTATTAAGCTTTGTGTGCTTTGGCTCTTGGCCATAGATGAGTGTATTATGGAGCATAGCATAGGTTTAATTGCAGGCTGAATCTAATTTCTTCCCTATTGTGAAAGGGATTGGGATTTCTACCTGTAATCATAACTTGCTTGTACTTGTTTATAGTGTGATGAAGCCAAATTTCTAATGCAAATTTAAAAAAAATAAACTTTTTTGTTTCTGTTATTTGGATTGTGCAATTGAGCTAATAAATGAAAATATATATTTCTAATTTATTTTACATATTTGAATTTTTTGTGTTTTTATGTGAAATGCAGAAAATGGATTTTTTTAGTTATTTATATAAATTAATTTTTAAACTTACTGTCTAAAATAAATTTATTTATAATAGAAGCAAATTGATTTAAAATTAAAAAAAAAATTAATGAATATTATAAAATATTGAAATAAAATTTGAGTTCAAATTAATTGACAAAAGAACGTCTGCCCCATATATATTAAAAATTAGTAAACTTTAAAATCCAATATATACTTAGTTTTGCAATTTTTTGTAGTTTATTTTATAATTTAGATAATTCATAATAATAATAATAATAATTATTATTATTATTATTGAACAAGCGTGAAATGTCAAAGTCCTTTATTTCATTAAAATTAACTTAAAAACTCTCTTTTGACAAAAAAAAAATCAAAAATTAAAAATAATTAAAGTATTATGGTAAAAAAAATCTCAATTAAAATATTTATATAAATATAAAGTATCGAATTTAAATTTTTCTTGCAAAAAAAGTCAAACTCCTTTTCAACTTAATTAAAAAATCAAATAATATAAATAATTAAATTTACAGTTAAAAATAAAATAATTAATTATATTAAATTAAAATTTAAAAGGTGTAATTTCATTTATTATTTAGTTTTATTATTATTATTGATTAGTTAAATATTTTTAAAAATTTATTAAAATATTTTTATTTTTTCCATTAATAAAATAGAAGGATTATTTTTATTAAAAATAAATAAAAAATAAAAATTTTTAAAATTCAATTTTATTCTCAAATAAAATCTCTTATTTAGTTTTTAGTATTGCTATTATGGATAAATTAATTTTATATTTTAAGAATTTATTAAAATATTTTTATTTTTTTTAATAATAAAAAAAATTTTACTATATTTTACTATATTTTTATGATAAAAATATATAAAAATTATTTAGTTAATGAAAAAAAAAAAAGATACTGAATTCTTAATAATATTAATAAATCATCTCCGATAAAAACTGTGGAATAAATTGTGAAAGAGTCGCAGAAATTATTTAGGATTTATTAACAACATAAACCCTATCAGGATATTGCGACCTGCTGCTTCTCTATTTTACTGCTAAGAACTGAGAGTAGAATTACACTACTTCCAATTTCTGCACATGGAGTAGGATTCGACTTGTATGATTTGATTGCTCGACATTTCAAGCAACCACCAAAATCAAAATCAAGATGACCATCCACTCCATTGTAATCCAGAAATTACTCAGCACTAACGCTCATTTGGGCCGCCGCGTCGCCGCCGATCACTTCAAGATCTATACTTACGGAATTCGTAACTCGCAGGCCATAATCGATTCTGATAAAACCCTTATCTGTCTTCGGAATGCTGCTAACTTCATTGCCCATCTAGCTCGTGACAAGAAGGCCCGGTTTCTATTCGTCAATACCAATCCTCTCTTCGATGAGATCGTAGAGCAAATGACTAAGAAAATTGGGCTGTATAGCCCTAGAGATAACATTCTGTGGAGAATGGGCGGTTTTTTGACTAATAGTTTTAGCCCTAAAAAATTTAGGTCGAGAAATAAAAAGGTTAGCCTTGTTCTAGATCAAACAGAGGGAAAACATTTTTTTGTTATTGTTGATTAAATGGGTTTTTCATTTCTTATGGTGAAGGTTTGTTTTGGTCCAATACAACCGCCGGACTGTGTAGTTGTGTTGGACACAGAGAGGAAAAGTTCGGTGATTTTGGAGGCTGATAGGCTTCAGGTTCCAATTGTGGCTCTGGTAGATTCCAGTATGCCATGGGAGTTCTATAAGAAGATTGCGTATCCTATTCCTGCCAATGATTCAGTTCAATTTGTGTACTTGTTTTGCAATATGATTACCAAGACATTCTTGCTCGAGCAGAAGAAGTTGAAAGCAATGAGAGGAGATGTCGCTGTGGAAGAGCCCGTTGCTTCTAAGAAAGAATCCAGGTAATCCATTCTGTGTAATTATGTTTATTTCAAGAGAAGTTACTGTTTCTGCAAAAGGCTGGAAAATCTATAATCTATCATTTTCAGCCATTTTTATTTTTATTTTTATCTTTATTTTTATTTTTGAGATGATTATGAACAAGGAATCATCTACACCTTTCTGTCAAGGTTGGATTCAGGTAACATGTAAGAACGTACTAGTGCCAGTTCTTGAACTGGATTATCCTGATGATAAGGTGGAAGACTGTGACATATACTGATAAAAAGTTACTTGTACATAATTCATCTGTTCTTCTGCTTATTGTTGGTTTTTGTTTTTTTCTGAAGCAAAGTTTGGAAGTTGTACAAAATTTGTGTTTTTTGATGCAATTTGAAATTCATGTGGATGAACAATTTCAATGTTTTCTTCGCTTTGTATAATGTGATAATAAATTCTGTATTGAAGGGAGAACGTGAAACAAATTGAGCAAAGTGAGAGTGAGAGCGAGAGCAAAGTCAGCACTCCAATTGAAGAACTGCTAGTTGTTCCTTATCAGAATTTAACTCCTGCTCCTAATGGTAATGAATGTCAACTTGATGTATGGTTCATGTACTTGAGAAAAATGAACTTATTTAGCCTGTATTGCACAACCTCCCTCCACCTGCATTTCCTATTTCACTTGCTAAAAAATATTGTGTCTTTGAATGTAGACATTGTGGAAATTAAGCAGCTTTTGGACAAGCTCGTCGTCGTGAAGTTCAATGGCAGTTTGGGAACCTCGCTTGGGTTTAGTGGCCCCAAGTAAGAATTCATTCTGGCCCTGTATATTTGCCTTTATATGTAACTATATTTAAATTCAGTCTAAATGACACTTAGCTCAAGCCATCCCTCCATTAATATCATTGGATGTCCTAGTACTCTTTTAGCATTAGCTATAAATATATATTTGTTTGTATATATGGATTCCATTACTTATTAAACAAAAAAAAAAGGGAAAAAAAGAAAGAAATGATTTTTCCTTTACCTGATCTTAGGTCAATATGTGGGCGCACAGCCGCACATGCTCTGGTGGATGTGACTCCTTGCGCACATGTTTAGTGATGTAGTTACTAGTTAGATAGTTGTATGACTTGAGGATTTCACAACTATAAATTATGGAGCTAAGCATTATGGAATTATGAATATAGTTTCTTCTTCAGCCTAATTAAAAGAACTTCTTTACTAGCTAATTTGCAGTGGGGTTTACTCTGTGTGATTGAAAGAATATTTTCTGCCATAATTTTTAAATTTGTTTGCAGCACCTCTTATATAGTGATGCTTAATCTGATAGCTTTCCAGCTACCAATGATGACTTAGTTTATATAGCTCACTTTTTTATAGTATATTTTGTGTAACCTCACAGTTAGTCTTTTCTGACTTTAATTTGACTTTTAATTCAATTATTCTTCAAAATTTATGCATAATTGTGTCATTTTATTTGTAGGTCTGCAATTGAAGTTCGTAATGGTTTGACTTCTCTTGATTTAATTGTTAATCAAGTTGAGGTCAGTTTTTTTTTCTCTGCTGTATGTAGTTTTTATTGTCTTGAGTTTTTACCTATTCTTACATTCTAATTGTCCACAGTCTCTCAATTCCAAGTATGGGTGCCATGTACCTTTAGTCCTCATGAATGCAACCAAAACACATGATGATACCTTAAAGGTGATCTGTGTTTGCCATTTTCCTCTTTGTTGATTCCATAATTAAAATCCACTAATTGCTGCTTTTTTTCATGTTAGGTTTTGGGAAAATATTCCAAGTCAAGTGTTGATATTCACCCGTTTATCCTGGTCAGCAACCTTTCTCTATTTTGTATATTCTGTTTTTTATTATTAAGAATTAGTTTATGCGTCGACTAGATTCAACTGAGCGTACGTGAGTTGATCACTTAAACCTTGAGTTAATGACTCACTCTCCCTTGCATGACCTAATATATGCTGGGTTATTGTCCTCAACAGGAATCTCTTGGTGAGCATAACAGCAATGAAAAGTCGTATGGGATTCTCTCTCTCTCTCTCTCTCTCTCTATTTCTATGCATCCTTATGTTGCTGTAAACATGTATTTGGTATATTAATAATTTATTGTCTAGCATTAGGAAACTGATACATGTTTTTATTTCCACCAAATTGTGATATTCTTGCTACATAATTTTGGAGTTCTAATATTTTTCTCCACTTTTTGCTTCACTTTCTTATGCTGCTTTTGTTTGTTTTCCCATATATCATTACTTTTACCAAAAAACTCATGTACCATCTAGAAAGAGAGGGAATACTTTTTCATTGATAGAGTAGTAGATCTTCATGCCCTCTATTCATTAATTATGTTATGAAATTCTCCATTGGAATTTGTTGAAAACTTTCTAAGTGAATGTGCCTACATATTTCATTTGAAGGTATGCTTCTGATGATGCTTCAGCCTTCCTTTCCTTGATGAAGAGTGGGACTCTTGATGTGTTATTATCACAGGTGCTCTGTGTTTATTTGATTTTGACACCTTGTTACTTGTATTAAATGCTATTGAAGTCAATATTATTCATCTGAGGAAGGCAATAATATTACATGGCTACATGCCATTTCATGAGCCATATATATTTTTTTTGGTAAGTGAAATCTGTTCCTCAATTTGTTTTCCAGGGAAAGGAGTATGCACATGTGATTAGCTCAGATAATTATGCTGCTGCCCTTGATCCTAGTATCCTTGTTACAGTTTCTTTTTTTTTTTCTTCTTTGGTCGTCTTTGCAGTGTGCATATTTGTTATAGTTGTTTGTTCTTAAGGGCTGATTATTTTGACAATTGTTCTCCTTGAGTGTTTCTATAGATGTCTTGAATCATTTGATCCAAAACAAGATTGAATACTGTATGGAGGTAGGCTGGTTGATTTCATATTTATTTAGCTGCTTTCACTCAGAAAATGTGTTCACTTCTTAAATCTTTCAGGTGACTCCAACTGCATCAACTTATATGAGGAATAGTATGGCTAATCAACGTCAAGGAAGGTTTCAGGTTCAATGTCACCTTAACTTAATGGTTCTTTATCCGTGTAGATGTGACCATGTATGATTTTGGTGAAGAGCCTTAAAAATTCATTTATGTTCTAAATAAATAGTGACCTTTAATGATTAATCCTTCAATTCTTAGAACGTAATATTCCATTATATTTAAAGGCATTTAACTTTCTGCACATTGTAGTTGATCTTGATCATGAAAGTTGTAGAACATGTTATAGTTGTATTTGATTTTGTGGAAATTAACATATAGTGAATATTGGACCTTATACTAATGCACATACCAAAATAACATGACCTTTATTTCTTATTCGTCCATGAACTGGTGTTAGTGTTTTCGGTTCACAATTATCATATTCATATGCACACAATATTTCTGATTATTAATGGCAAATACCTCTGTAATTGCTCTGAATAATCAACAGTTTTGATTGATTATGTTTTCTGCCAAGGTAAGTTTAGAGGACACATTTATAACATTCATTTTGGGCTGAAATTTTCCTCCAAACTAAGCAAGTGTTGCGGTAGAGAGAGGCATGAGTTGTTTTTATATCTTGGTATCTTTCAGTGGCTTTAAAGAACTAAACAAAGGAAAGAAAATGATTGGTGTAGTCCAGCCCAATTAGTTTGGGTGTAAAAATTAATTGAGTTCATTTATAGTATAATATTTACTGAATATTGATATTAGTTGTGACCATAAAATAGCATGATGGCCTTTCTAATCAAAATAACGTGATCTCTATTTTTGGTTTGTGCATCAATATTTGCCTTGTTTGTATTTGACAATTGCTTTGTGTAACATTTCCCTATCAATGTAATGCAGCTTCGGGAAATTATGCAAAATCCTTCTAAGCATGTAAGTTAAGATTTACCATTACATTTTCCATTAGATATTTAGGTCTCTTGCTCTCTTTAAGCTTGGGGTTCATTTCTTCAGTGGATAAATTCTGTACTTCAACTTCATTTTTGAATATGACCTTGGCTTCTAAAGTGAACATGATTACATTGTTAAGTTAAGCAAAGTTTTTTGCCTTCATGGACTTAATTTTCATTTTCATTTGTGTTCTCTTTATGGTTAACAAAATCAAGTTGATGGAGGAGTTCAAATTTATAGATACGAGAAGCTTGTAAGTGGCCTATGCAACTTTATTTTTTCTATCTGTAAACTGGGATGCATGCTTAACCCTGGACTTCCTACTATTTTGTTCAGGTGGGTGAATTTGAAAGCCATCAAAAGGCTTGTTGATACTAATGCATTGAAGATGGAGAATCTTTCTATTTCAAAGGTTTGCCATCACTTGTTTGTTATTTTATGAAAGGATGTGCTTTTTGAAAAAAATCAGGGAGTAAGTGAAATTACTGTTTTTCCCAGGGATATATGCTAATAAAATTGATTTTCGGTTCAGAAATACAAATATTCAATTCTGTATATTAAATGCTTGTTCTCTGTATTTGGTTGATTTCTGATGTTATTCATTTATTTATTTATGTAATTAATGTTGAGACAGTTATTTGATCAAGCTGTTGGCATAATCGTTCCTCAATCTCGGTTTGTTCCACTAAATGCAACATCGGACTTGCTGCTTCTCCAGGTATTTGATGCTTTCTTCTTGTCTAGATCATGATTATAGAACGAGAAGTTGCTTGAATCTTGATTTAAGGCTTTAATGTTGCATTTCTGTGCCTTTGCAGTCTGATCTGTATTCATCTTCTGAAGGCACTTTAGTTTGGAATGCTGCTAGAGATAACCCTATAAATCCATCTATTGAATTAGGACCTGAATTCGAAAAGGTAACAATTGATGTAGCTGCCTTAATTCTGTACATGCATGCTACTGTCTCTTAATGTTATTTTCGCATTGCTCAGGTTAGTGACTACCTAAGTCGCTTCAAATCCATCCCTAGTATAACTGGGCTGGATGGCTTGAAGGTGATTGGTGATGTGTGGTTTGGAGCTGGTGTGACTCTTAAGGTATTTTTAGTCTGTTATGCCTTGATATATTTTATTGCTTTTTCCCCCTTCTTATCTTATGTGTATGAGTTGATAGATAGATGATGCCACTTGATGTTTCCAAGTTCTCACTTTTGGAGCTTTTGGAAGTAATCTAGTTTTTTTTATTGTCGTTTGCAATTGCCAATAAGAGAAGTTCACAAGTTACTGAAAATGCTAATCTTCTGGATCCTCGTTTCTGAGGAGACACGCTGTGCTTTTTTTTATTCTTTTTGTGTCTGTTTTTGTGTGTGTGTGTATTATATGTATATCATTACAGGCTGTTGTATTTATGGACATTCATATTAGTAGTTCACAAGGCTTATTTTGGGAATCAACATATTTATTACAAAGTACACCTGTGATGATTTTTGTTGTTGAGTGTTTTTCTATCAACTTAATGGTGTTTGTTTTTTGGCTGAATATCTATGATGTCTCATTATTGAAGGGAAGAGTAAGTATTGTTGCAAAGCCTGGGCAGAAACTGGAAATTCCTGATGGAGTGGTACTGGAGAACAAGGTGAGACACTAAAATTTATGATTGCAGTTCTGTTTATCAAAAGCACGGAAGAGAATTTGAAACATTTATTTTTTTGGATGTGCAGGAGATCAATGATCCTGCTGACATTTGAGGATCCCTTAAACCCATTTGTTGTTTATTGATAGAGTTTTATGGGCTAAAATTTTGTAATAATAGGCGAATATTTTGTTTGTAGGCTCTTCTATCTCTGTATTTAAATTATGTCACCTGATCATTCTTATTTTTAACTGACAAAAATAAGGACGATGGAATAGAGCAGGAATCCAATTGGAAGTGCCCTATATACGTGCGCCATTGTTAAGGCAATTTAAGGCCTTTAGTTCGCCGATGAAAAGTGGTTGAAGGTTGAAGCCATCAACAAGAACAGTAAAAGTCATTTGAAATCATTTTTGTTTGAGCAAAGATGCAATGTTTTAACCATTGTCGATATATTGTTTAATGGATTACAAAGCAACAGCTTTCTGCTTCTTCAAACTTTGGAGGAGAAAGGATTGATTTATAACATGCATAGAAAATCTGGTTCTGATAAATTTAGATTTTGCCGATTTTGATATAGTTTTTCAATTTCTAGTCGGATCTTAATTGCCCCTATGCTATGCGGGCTAAAGAGGGGATGGTTGGATTATTATGCCTATGACTAGGTAAAGAAATTTAGTTCACACATTCCCCCTTTCTGGAGTAGAAAAATCAGTAAATCTGTATAAATATTATAGCGTTTAAGCCTCATAAATAAAATTGAGAATTAAGAATTAAGTGATGATGAATAAAAATAGAAATTAATTGAGGGAAGTAAGTGCTGTTTGCTATGTCACTTAATGATAAAAAAGGATTGACATTTGCGTGGTTTTGCATTTTCATATAAACATTTAAATTTTACATAAATTAATCAAATATTTGTATTTAATATAATTTTAATTAATTTTTAAAATTAAAATTAAAAATAAATCATAATAAAATATTTTTTTCATTTTATAATTTTTATTTTTTTTAATGTATATTTTTTTGTTATTTTATAATAATATATAAATTGGCTATTATATTTTTTTTATATTATGATTATCATAATATTATTTTATATTATAAATTGATTATAAATTGACTATTAAAATATTTTTTTTATATATTATAATTATCATATAAATTGATTATTATAATCATATTTAATTTAATTTTATTTCTAATAAAATCTCTTATTAATTATTATTTTTTAAAATAAATATATCTTAATATTTAATAAAGTTTAATATTTTTAAAATAGTATAATTAAAAAATTAATAAAAAAATTACCCTTTTTAATATACGTAAATAAGTAAATGAAGCAAAAATTATGGTACATTACATGTAAAATGCCACCTGACTTTTTAACATTGTAACTTTTAAAAATGTGTTAAAATTACACCTCAAATATAAAAAAAATATAAATGTTAAGATTTTTTCAATCGATTAACCTAAATAAAAATGCCATATTAAATAAATTAATTTTATAATAAATTCTTATTAATTTTTTAGAATCATTTTTTGAGTAATGTTTAAATTAATTTTGTTTATTCACAAAATATATGTTTTAACTATAATAACAAAACACTAGTAAAGTAAAAAACACCATTCCTATTAAAAAAAAAAAAAAAAAAAAGAAAAGTCAAAAACACCATTGAGTAATGCATGAGCATGTGAAAGGAGTATGTGCAGTGAGTGCATGGCTACCCTATGCAATGATCCTCTTCTTGACATCTTTTGACTTGTGGGATGTTAGAAGAATGATCCTTATTAAATATCAATCCTTTGTATTTTTATCCATCGAAGAGCAGATTACGGGAATTCTTCAGGGGGAGAAATTCCCGAGCTGGCAATTTCAAGACTGATCTCAGGCTCAGCAACAACCACACTCATCAATCAAGTATCGTTAGAAGACCTACACATGCAGAAGCTTCAGTTTTTGGTATCTGCTATTTTCTTTTATCCTATTTTTCTATTTTTGAGATTTTGAAAGAAATTGAAAATACTCTAGAAAAAGTGCGATAATAATACTCAAGTTTCTTTTTTTTTTTTCGCAATGTCATAATAAACCTTTCTATAGCATATGGCATATCAACATCATAGAGAGGTTTTATTATGATATATGAATATGTTTCTCTAATTTCAAAGAAAAAAATGTTTATCTAATTAGATCATATGTAACATTATAGAATTTGATGACATATTCATAGTTTGATCCGCTTTGAGAAAAATTGACTCTGTTAACATATTCTAATTGACTATATTCTTCATTTAATAGACTTAAATTCGAGTCTTGATGCTTTTAACATCTTGCTTAAAAAAGCAACAACAAATTGCAAACCACAAAATTTACCAGTGCCATCCTTAAATAGCTTTGGGTGGGTATATACATCAGATAAGATTGCATTCAACAAACAAGAGAGAGATTCAGGAAGTAATCTTCTTACCAAATGCTATACAGAACAAAGAAGAGCACAAGTAGAAGTAATGTTCCGAGGCCATATCCTTCAGAATCATGGCCATAGCTACTGCTTCGCTGCCTTGTTGAACAACACATGCCAAGTCTAGGACACAACGTAGAAATCAAGTGTAAAATCACTAACAATAGAAGAGGAAGCACCATAATAAAGGAGAAAGATGCACCTTCATCTTCACCTGCTTCAAATAGAGGCACCACATATTCCATTAGCATAGGACCAAAGACTATCAGCCCTAGGATACCCACCATTAGAGAAGGTACTACTGGGGATGGCCCTCTATTCCCCATTTCCTGCTCTGCAATCTCTACCTTCAGTGACCCTTTCTCAGGATAAAAGAGAATAAAAAGTGTGGTTGGGTGCTGCAATTAGAGATGACTATCTGATTCTTTTCTTTGGTTTTGTGCGACTAGTTAACCTATAAAGGCAACTTGTTTATGAAAATTTTTAATAAATTTATTTTATATAATCAAGGATTAGATTCAAGGCCTACCTCAACTAACAAATTCCAAAGGCAAAAGAAACAAGGGTATACTACAAGGACATGAGACATAGTATAAGTTTAGATTTCAACAAATTAAGTAGCAATGAAAATGACATCTATTTGTTTTCATTATCTTCAGCAAGAGAAGGGTATCCAATGATAATATAAACAGCAAAATAGAATAATAAATTTTAGGTCATTATCCAATGTTCATATCTAGAAATAATCCACGACTACTGTCATTATAGAAAATATCCGCTCCATCAAAAAAATCATTCAGTTTCATGGAACAAAGATGCTTACACAAGCACTTTGAACCTCAAAATTTCGGATACTGTCCAGGAGAGGGAATTAAGAAACAAAGATGATATTCATTGGCAAATGACAGACCAAATACAGTTATAGACGAGTTCTAGTAATCTACAAGTTAAATATTTTGAAACACAAACTGTAGGCAGATGAACTACAAAATATCTAATCATACAAAAGGGCCTGTACTATCTCCTGCAACTATAAAATTACAACTGTACATAGACAAAAAGATGGGATCATGTGGATCGCATACGATAACTTCCCTTCTATTTCCCCACTGAATCATGTACTGTACTTGAGATGTTGCTCATAGAAGTCAATCAACTGTCCAAAAAGAAGAGAGCAAATATAACGATAATAGTAAAAAATGAGTGCTTGCAATATTAATTCAAAGTTTGAAGATCTATAAATAGGGAATGGATTTATCAATACCAAAAGTGGATTATTATCCTTGAGAAACCTGTTATCTACTATGACTTCTTTCCCATCAGACCTGCCACGTAAACCACATAAAAATATTTAGCCAGATGAAACAAAAAACATAAAACCCAAAATTACAGCTCAAAACATTTTCCTTGCATAATAACAGAGCTCAATGGTCCCACTTCCATCTCCCTCTTATTGCAATAAACAAATGCATACAGGTTTTTGGGGGTAGGGAAATGATATACCTGTCTATAAATGCGATGAATTAGGATTCAAGAGTTTGAGTTGAACAAAACAGGTATATGATTTACAGATTGAAGTGAACTACCTCGTTCATTCTATATCATGAACTTGTTCAATCTTTTTCTCATATCAGACTATGTGGCTTTTGTTTGGTTTTAGACTTCTGGTAGTGGTCTGTAGTTTTTATGGAGTCATGATCAAGTGAATGAGAGTGAGCATATCAGCAAGTAAGCTGGAATAGGCAGTCAAATCTTCTATGAGGTGATGCCGTGATGGAACAGCATTTTGAATATTGGCAAGAAACTTTATTCGCTGGCTGTCACTCTGATAATTTTAAGAGAAAAAATGTATAATAATCTTCAATTGATTTTTTGAAAAGTGAGAAAACCATTGATCATTAACTTCTTTGCAGACAGAAGGTGAAAGCTGAAAAGGACAGGATATCCTCGGGCACAAATTACCTCGCCAATTCCAAACATATATTTTTAAAAGAAAAATTACAAAAAACCAAGAAATATCAAATATAATCTCATTATTACAACCAAACAACCTCAAATAAGTGAATAGCCCATTTTATGCAATAATACTCCTAAATGCACTCCCAACTTCCAAAATACTCAATTACCATGCAAAGCATTTCATGTTGTACAATGAATTTTAGAGTACTTCAACAAAAAAAAAAGAATTGTAATTAAGTAGAAGTTTTGGAGTACAAAAGCCCCATGATTTTTCATTCCTATGACCCTATCTCATGTCTCGTCTCACTGTTGATTCTCCAACAATTAAATACTTCCCTCTACTTCAGCCCTTAGAAAACAAAAGGAAATAAGTAATTAAACTAAATATAGAGAGGGAGAGAGCCAACCCAGTTCGTAGAGAGATCAAAAGAACACCAAGACAGCTGACTTCATCAATATGTACCACATTAAGCGATTAAGAGCTAATCTCCAGCTATTTATTTATCTCCATACACCAATTCGACCAGTCCTCAAGATCCAATTTGACCCTTGAACCTTACCACACATTAATCGCAAGCAGCATCCCTAAAACATGAATCAGCCTATAGAACACCTAAAATCACAGCCAAGACATACTTATCTAATACTAACTTCTATTCTATCCTTCCCTAAACTAAAACTAATCTGCTAACCTGCTGAGCATTCATAGATCTAGAAATCTACTTTGTCGAATCTGCTACTTTGACATGAAATGGTATTACATCCAAGAAGTTATCCTACAATTAATTAAACAATAGTAAGCTCTGAAATTTCTAAAAGGTCTATTACCCAAACAGCTAATGCTATCAAGAAACACATAGTTTTAGACCCCAGCATGGTGCCATATCATATGGACTGACACGGAAGTGTAAACATCTCGAACGGAAAAGGTGTTCTGGCGGACAAAACTTCTTCTACTGTGGATTTGGGAAGATCCATCAACAAACCATAAATTATTCCCAATAATACAAGACATTGAAATTTTGGAATTAAGATGACAAACCTCAAGGCCACAAAGTTTACTAGCACATCTTGAACGTTGTCCATCACAGAAGCTGAGAAGCCTATTGGCTTGAGGATCTTGGAAATAGTTATAGAATTTTCATCAACTGGCTTGTAACTTGAATTAGTACCTGCTAATGTCCCATTTTCAATTCCTAGCTGTGCAGTTGCCCCAACAGAGATATTCAATGGTGAAGGTTGTAAGAAAAATGGCGAACTTTGGAAGCAAAGCGATTCACACATGTCCAAGTCCTTTTTAAACCTCTTCACAGAACCAGATTTCCTTCTCTTAGCACCTGTGCGCCGACTGTTCTGATTAGAATCCACATAGTCAACTCTGGGAAGCACATTTGTGGGGACATCACCTCTTGAAGCATTATCATCATGGAAATGTATTGCAAGCATGTCTGCATTCACATCATTCGTAGTGTGTGTTCCTCTCAGCTCACTAAGCTTTGGATCATATTCATTATCCTCTTTCTTGTCAAAAGTTTGCCTTGAAACATTGGTGTACCCATTCTCATCAGCTTTCTTCACTGTTTTGAGTTTGGCATTGCTAATATCTTCATTTTTCTCACCTTCATGACCTGAACCCGCAGCTCGATTGGCAAGGCTCAGGTTTTTTAGAGAAGCAGAGAATAAAGGTTTATCCACAACATTTACTTCAATACCAGTCATGCTATAGCCAACAGAGGAATGGGAAAGCTTCTTCTTCAGCTGATTATGAGGGCCTCCATACTTGCGTTTCCTCTTTCGTGAAGATTTACCAGACCGCAAGCTTGAATTCCAGGGTGAAAAGGGGGGTGGGGAAAGCAAAACAAAAAATTAAAAAAAAAAAAAGGCGAAGGGAAGGCAATTGTGAGTAAATATGCAACACTATGAGGCTACAGATTCCATATTTCATTTCTCGTCGATTATTTGCAGGAAAAAAAATCTCCAGCTTGCTAATCCAAATAATTATTATAACTCAGATAACTCTTTCGATGCACTGGTGTCGTAATTTTACAATTCAAAATTCGATTTTCCCTACTACCAATTCAAATGTATATATTGAATCTTAAATGTACCTGAATCGTGACCGAACCTTATGATTCATTACTGAATATTATGATTCAATGTGAATCTATTGATTCAGTCTATTCTTTTAGAGAGTAGTAAGATTTACAGCTTCAAAATTCAAGATATCACTTCATTTTCACTGTAGAAAATTCACATAAAACCTTTCCTTAGTCTTTTTTCCCCACTATCTTTTCTTTTTCCTTGTCCCTCTCATTCTTTTTCTCATTCTTTTTTCCTATTCTTGTTAATTTACTTCTCTAATTACAGTTGTCAAACTGTGACACTTATATTAATATGTTTCGACCTTTTAACTTAACCACTATTTTTTATTATGTAATTATTTGATTAAATTTAAATGGGAGTTTCAATGCATGCACTACAATAATAATTGTCTACAATTCAAGAGTTTATAATTTATAACATAAAACTGGAATATATTTATCTATTATGAAGCATCCTTCTCATTAGCCAAGTTATAATTCTATATTTATCAACATACATTATTCTGATATTCCTTAACTTATTTTTAGATCATACATTATTTCTATTTAATTTTGATAATTTTATCAAATCTTGCTATTGGATTTGGTTCTCAATTCTTGACTCCCAAAATAAGGATTTTGATTCTTGATTCAAATCTCAGTATGCCAACTGTATCTCTTGTATCAAATAACTAATTAGTTACAATTTTCTTATCAGCATTCTCTAGAATCAGAAAAGGTTAAAGAAAAATAGTTAAATAAAGGGAATTTACCTATCCTCAAATGCATCAATGACATCAGAACATGACTGCAGATTCTCTAAGGGTTCCCAGGTGTTGGCCGTTTCCGGCCAGCCCCGCCTTTAAAACAAATAACAAATATAATAGTCAAGAAGTTATGAAGGATCAATATTCTGGATTAATCATTAATATACCCTGATATTACTTCTAACACCCTACCAGATTAGGCAAGAACAATACCAAAAGAGAAAAGCGAAAATTGATGGATAAGAGAGGCACTTACCATTTTATGAGATACTGAAGCTGACCCTATTTTGTGTAGCATTTGGGCAGCCATTTGCATCATCATTAAACAATAGTAGAGAAAATTCAATTCAGCAAAAAACAAATGATAATCACAAAACAAAATTACACCATCCCATCCACCCATTTACTTGCAATAAAACAAGCTTGAAAATAAACATAAAACCTTTCTTTTATTGTGTTCCCTGATTAGATTTTCCATTCCAAAAAAAAAAATACCTTAGCAATACAAGAGGCAAAGACAAATGAAATACCATATTGTAAGACACGAGTGAAAAACATGGCTACGTAAAGAAAAAGGGCACATCATTAAAGCATAAACATACAAGAGTATGCGTTAATGGGAAAAAGAGAGAGACCTTGCGGACACGTTTCCGTCGAATAGCCTCGATTTCGAAGAAACCCTCGTCGAGCTTAGGCCGTTCCTCTTCTCCTTTCTCTTCCTCGTCTTCATTGTCATCATCATCCCCTTCATCTTCCTCTTCTTCTCCCTCTCCTTCACCTTCCCGATTCTCAAAATTATCAGAAAGCCCATCTCGTTCCTTGTCCTCAGCAGCATTCCCACTTTGAACAAGAACCTCTACCATGTTATGGGCATCCTCCAGAACATCTGTCAAGGCCATATTGGGGCTTGCGGCTGCCTTCCTCTTCCCCTTCATTTGTATTTATAGTGTGGAAGAGGAGAAAAAAAAAAAGAAGCAATTGGATTGGTCGGGGAGTGTCGAGGCGTGGTGGTTGGGGAAAGGCACCTAAGGGTTTTGGATCTACACCTTTTGTAAGAGCGCGGCAGTGGAGTGGTTCAGTCCCGTGTTTGTTTTCGGATTCCCAGGACACCCCAAATCCAGAGTGAGAGTCCAGACCAGAAAAGACTCCAGTCCTTTATATATATATATATATATATATATACAAGTTTAAAAACAAAAACTTTTCTCTAATGCTTTACCTGTGATAACTTGTGGATCCAGGATCAAGACACGTGGTGGCGGTCTGAGAATATGGTTTCACAAGGCATGTTGGGACGAGCTAAGTTAATGGAGCAATGGCTTTGGATCTCAATTGTTTGACAGGTTTAAGTGAATTGTAGAGTGAGTTATGAAATCCAAGAAAATAAAGTGCAGTTTGTGTTTTTTAGTGAGCAAAAATTCTCATATTATTATCTATATAAGCTACAATTGGTAAATATTTCTTTAGGACAGGAAGTTGTACTTGAAAGTAATTTTTAATTGATTAATTTTAATGCGATTAATTTATTTAATATTTAACTCTATATTTAATATGATCGATCGAAATATACTTATCGTTACTATTTCTTTTTTAGCTACTTGCTATTATATTAAGTTCAAACTACATACATTCACGGCAACGAACACTCGCAGGATAAATAAAAATTAATACAAATGCATTTGTTGATTCGAATATGAGTTTTATGGGTTTAGGTGTTATTGTACTTGATTCATATAAAAAGTTTGTGATGGTTAAAGGATAACGTTATCTACAGTTTTTTAAGTAAAAAATGCATAAATTATAAGTATGATTAAAATTTTAAATTAATCTATAATTAAAATTTTAAATTGAATAAAGAGCGAAGATTGGCGACGGATCTAATTAAATTAGATACTTTTATAATTGTTTAAACAATTAATTCATAAAAATTTATCGATATATTATTCTTTAATTTGATTATTAATAATCGTAAATCTTAAAATAATTAATATTAAATTTTTAATTATAGATCTATGAATATGGTTGTTTATTTATTAATAACAAGTGTCCATTCTCGATCAGACTTGAAAATTTAGTTACTTATTTAATGGAATAATAAAATCACAAATATCTTTTAAAGAAAATGGTGGTTATACGATCTATTCAGATATAAGAATATGGATACATTGGTCCTCTAATCTCCCTTATGACTTTATTTTCATAACCAAACTTCTGAAAGTGTCCTGACCTATTTCCGTATAAAGCTCCAGTTTGGTCGCTACCATGATATTATAGTATCATACACGTGGGGATCCTAGATAGGGTAACATTTGTATGTTATCAGTTTGGCGGAGGGAAATAGAGAAAAAAGAAAAAAATTAATTTCTCAAAATTATCTTATTTGGATATTAAATAGAGAAGAAAAAAAAAGAGAAATAGACTGAAAATATGGGAAATTATATTTCTCAATTTTTTATATTTAATCCAAAATATCTTATTCTAAATTGGTAATAAAAAAATATCATTAATCATATTAAAATATTTAAATAACCCCTACTTCTAATTCTCCTTTTTAACATATAAAGATATAATTATCACTTAATAAATTACTTTTTTCTTATATTTTAACTCTTCTCCGATAAATTTAAATATAGAATCAATCCGATGCACTGTAGTTATGAATTGAATGGCACGATATTAAATTGGTCTGTCCAATTCGTGTGTTAAAAATTCGGCAGTCATTATATCTTATAAAGATAAAATTATATGTTTTCTTTAAAATAATTCTTTACAATTAAAATAACATAAATGAATTATTATACAATTTTACATGATTTTATCTCTATCGCCAAATTATTCTTATAACTAATAAAATTATTTTTCTCAATTTTAGTAAGTTTAACAAAGTCCTACTTCAAAAAATTCCCCTTTTTTTTTTCCTTTCTTTTTTTTTTTTTTCTAAAATGATGAATTTTAATTTAATAGTATAGCAATTATATTCAGCAAATTATATTTAATGTGTACGATTCAAAAAATGGAAGTGCAGGGATTTTGAAGGATGACTACTATCAGAAGCTAACTGAGATTAATCTATGACAATACTAACTTCAATTGCTTATATACCAAAGCCAAGTACTGGGAAAAAAAATTCTTTAATTAAAAAAATTTTGATCCTATGCACAACTGTTCTTACTCTAAAAATTCTGAAGAATAATACAGAAGTAGACATTTCAACTGCTGGAGAAAGGGAAAAATGCAGAAATAAATACAGATAAACTATAAGAGCATCAGGCAAATCTAGCTGCAGCTTCAGCAATATATTTCCTAGATAATGTAGCTCATGAAACTAAGTACTGCTTTAATTGTTTGATCCTCTTCTTATTCGTTAGTTTTCGAAATGCACTCGACTCAATTTGCCGAATTCTCTCCCTGCTCACGCCCATCATCTCCCCAATCTCTTGCAGTGTCTTCATCCTCCCATCATCCAATCCAAATCTCCACCTAATGACTTGATTCTCCCTTGGACTTAGACTGTCCAGCACCTTCTCCAAGTCCCGCTTCATAAATTGCTTCATTATCAAGTCTTCTGCTGTTTCTGCATCAGGATCAGCAATCACTTCCTGGAAATAAGATGAACATTTTGTTAAGCATTATATTCAAAGATTCAATTAAGGTTCTGACACCAGAAATGCATGGTGAAAGGGAACATGACTAACTGAAGGTTTAAGATCCATGTTAAGCCCCATCTTCTGGTCAAGAGACCTTGGAGCTTTCGGAGTGAGTAGTACAGCACTAAGCCTTTTCATTGAAAGCCCAGCTGCCTCTGCAACTTCTTCATCATCAGGATGCCTTCCATTTTCGCTGTACAATTGCCTTCTAGCCTCCTTCACTCTGTAAGTTGCTTCCACCATGTGAAACTGTAAATCCGGAACATTGCAAACAAAAATGTTCAGACATTATGCACCTCGCTGTTACTGGCAAAAAACATATAACTTCAGAAGACAATTTAGTTCTTAGAGGACAAACAACAGGATATTAAAGAATGTACCGGTAAGCGTATTGTCCTAGATTGATCGGAGAGAGACTTGCGGACTGCCTGTTTAATCCACCAATGGGCATAGGTTGAGAATTTAAAACCTTTTGAAGCATCAAACTTCTCTGCACCTTTCACAAGACCTCGACATCCTTCCTGTGAGTCAAATCAAATTTCAGAAGCCACAAGCATTAAAGGCAACAGATAAAAGCTTTTTTCTATTCTTTATCTGCCTTCTCTCATAAATTCATTTTTGAAAATCTGCATCAACTTGCTTGGCTGCAAACAAGGCGGTACATACCTGAACAAGATCTTGGAGATTCATCCCAGCTCCCTGATAATTTTTCGCAATTGAAATAACAAGCCGTATGTTGGATTTTATCATTTTGTCTTTGCAAAATGTACCATGGTTTAAGCGCTCCCGTAAAGTTCTCTGATGTACACCAGCAGCAGCAGCCCACTGGGCAAAAGTGGGCTCACCTCCACACCGCTTTGCAAGCTCCTCATGGAGCCCTTCAAGTTTCAGTAGGTCCTGAATTACATTATGAAATGAGAAGATATTAGAAATCTGAAAGACCCAATTGAAATTTAAAAAATAAAGAAACAGATATGAAACTTCCAAATAACAAGGAAAATTGTGAAGCTTTCCAAGAAAAGGAGGAAATGGCCTGACATATTTCTAGCCATTTGTTGTTTAAGCACACAACAATATCAACTTACACAAATTGACTGTCTAAAGAAGCATTTAAGTAAATAAATATTCTCCCTGTTGTGCATCTAATATTTGTGATCTCCCCTCAATGAAAATTCTTGCATTTTTAGATAGGTTATCTTTAAACCACTGCAAGCAAATCAATTGTAAGGATAGGATTATGATGCATATCACAAGATTAGTAATCAACCTGTATCCCTTCAGACAACTCCAATTCTTCATTAGCAGTTAGAAGCCTGGAAGTGCTTGTCGTTCCTCTCAAGTAACGCAATGGATCAGAGTAGTCCACCTCTTGCAAAGAAGCACGTTTTTTCTTGCTGGTAGAACCAGACTTCACAGGCATGACAGTTGCTGCAGACTTTTCAGCTGCTCTGGCTCGTCTGGCTTTTCTTTCTGCTTGGCGCCATGATCTCACAGTTATACCATCTGAAAGTTGTTTCTGCAGAAGTGCAAGCTCTTCATGAGTTGGCTCTAAATCATCAGATTCTTTGACGGGATATTGCATGGAATATTCTTCCCTTTGTCCAGTTTCAGCTGTCACCGAATCTCCTAGAATACAAGCTCGTTCTGTTTCTGTAAACTGAGGCAATCTAGATGATAAGGCATCAGCTGTGGATTGTGGAGTTGCAAGTTTACTTTCAGTTTCTGCACTAGGGGAACTTTTAACCAAAGTGGCAGCTTCCTTTGCAAACTTGACAGCAGCTCTTGCAAGAGCAACTGCTTCAGCAGCAGCTGCAGCAATTACAGCCTCATCACTTGTAATAAGTGTTTCTGTAGCTAGATTTGATCTAAAGGTTTCCTACACATATAAACAAAGACAATAAATTACAACCACCTTGTCATAGACATCAATTAATGACTTTAAGTCAGAAATGCAATGTCGTAAGCAAGCATATAGAAATTAAGATATAGTTCCAAGACTTTTCAAGGAGATTTTGTGGAAGATAAACCAGAAAAAGGGAGATCATCAACAGCTTCAGAAACAACAAAACAGACATAAGCACAGATTGAGAATCTGCTATCAGTATACAGCAAAGAAGGAGGGAACATAAGCATATCACTACTATTGGATGATCATGGGCTATAAAAGATCCCTTTACCTAATGAAGATGAAAAGTTTATGAAATGGTATACAAAAAAGATGCTACTCCATTGTTTAGAAGCTTGTTGTACATCATTATCACCCTATATAACAGATGTGAGATGACTAATGTAGGTTTATCATGGAATAGTAAATGATGAACAAGACTAACAAATGTTCCCATATTGAGCTACAAAGTTAAGACTGTACTTAAAGCTAATATCCATAGAGAACAAGTCTCACCTCTTTTCGAGGACCAATTGCCCCTAAATATGTCCATGGACTGTTTGCAGCAACTGAATCTGAATGAGCTTCAAAAGAAGGTAATCTCAGCTTCTCTAAATCAAGTACTGCCGTAGATGTTGATGATGTGGAGGACAAAATACATTGTGCTCGGAAACAGATTGGATCTCTCTTTGCTGCTGATTTGAACAAAACAATCACAGTAAAGATAATTTCTCAAAAGATGTACGGCTCTACATCCTAAACTACACAACCAGCAGAGACCTGAGTGATAACTGAACTCCGTACAATAATTATAACCTCATGGCAAATATTTCCAAATTTTACATCACTACATACATAAAAAGCAGCTCTAGGTGGCATCATTTATTGATACCACCTACACTCAAACAATACTTGCAAAAAGCAAGTTTGGGAATTAACCAGGTTATTTCTTTCTAAGAACTTAAAAAGATATAGACAACTCTATCGCCAAAGGAAAACTATTGGGATTTAGTTCAATTTTTACCATTCTTCATAACCTTACAAAATTAGGTAAACCTTCAAAAAGAAGTGGTCGATTGCAGGAACCAATTAATTTCAACCCAAAACAAGAGGTTTCCCTAATGAAGAAAGAAGAAACCATTATGAAGGAGAACATGTTGACAGAAAAGAAGTCAAGGCAATTGATTTGAAATTTGTTATGCTGGCAATAGAAGTGAACACTATCTAGTGGTTTGATGAAAAAAGCGTAGATAAAGTTGCTTATTGGCTACTCCAGTGGCTGCTAGCCCACCCCCAATTTAAAAATGGTGTACTAGAAGAATACTAGATCAGTAAAACTAGATTATGGAGAGTAAAACACACATACCCTTGACAGTCTACTCAAACTCATTTTCAGGCATATGCCCGCTGTATTTTTAACCATACAACTGTTGAATGAAGCTACAACTGATACCACAATGGAGTTCCCATAAACTCCCCAATAATTGGAAAGATAGTTTGATGTAGTTTAAAAAAAAATGAATTTTGGGTCTGGTGAATTACAGTAAACTCAATGAATGGTAAGTGGTAACTCTCTCAATCTACTGCTATCAACTACTCTAAATCATAACAAGTTACATACGATTACTTACTACATTTTACAGACAAAACGCCTCATTATGTTTAGAATAGAATCACAAATATGAGAGAACTCCCTCTTACATCAGGCACAATTTAAATAAAATTACACACACACGTATACACGTAGAGAGATCAGTTAAATCATGCTGCGAACAGTGAAAGATCCGCACAACTCGAATAACTCTCACAATACTAGTCACCCATTGCAGAGCTGATTGAAATGAGGAAGTCTGAAATGAACGGCATCCAAAACACCAACCAAAGTACACCACTTCAGTTCTGATTAAGCAAAGCATTTGTGATTTGGTATCAACCCAAAAACATAAAGACAAATCTATTCTATTTCTCTCTGAAAGTAAGGCGTTGTGTGGATATACAAAAGCAAAAGAGACACATTTTTACTTTTGGCTGAAACAGAGGCATTTGACATTTGAGATTGGAAGTCAAAAAGGGAAAAAAAAAAAAAAAAAAAGGAAGAACACCCAGCTCAATTGAGGTTCAAACAAATGCATTTGTGATTGAATATCAACCCATAAAACAGGAAACAAATTACAAAACCAATACACGCCTATTTCAGCTCAGATTGAACTAAAAACATTAGAAATACAATAATGTGAAATTCAGAGAGGTAGAGAGGAAGGGGAAGAGAGTAACTTACGAGATTGGCTAAAGTTGGGATTGTGAAAATGGTTAGTTTTGAAATAGATAGAGAAAGTGTCTGGTTGGCACTTGAACTGTGGCAGCAGACAAGACATCCTCCACTTCTTCAGCTACTAATAGTATTCGTATGTTTTTCATTCAATTGACTCTTTAATCTCTAAAATCCATGAAAGGGCCATATCAATTATGGAAGACGCCGAAAGTTCAAAACTTTGAGGACTTCACATAGAAAGAAAGAGAGGGAGAAAGAGAGAGGTTCTCTGCTAATCGCTGGTATTGTGATAATATAAACGGATAAGGGAGCGAGCCCTGCCTGCCTGCGGACGAGAGGGGGACAACTAGTCTCTTCTATATTTACCTAAGCAAATATACTAGAAAAATATATATATATTCTTTCTTTTTCTAGGACAATTAAATAATTTTAATATATAAAATTTAAAATAAAAAATTATAACATTGTAAATTAAAAGGTAAAAATTTAGAACATTGTATTGTAAATTTTTATTTAATTATGACTTTATTTTCAGAATATATATAATGTTTGTGGTCTTGGGCTTTACTAGAAGTGGAGTTTTTCTTTCTTTTGTTTTTAAAATTTGGGAGTTGCATGGAATTTACGTGTTACTCCGGGTAAGAATGAGACACTGAACCCCAAGCAAAACCCTTTCCCTATCGGTTTGCACTTCGCTGTTTCAACCCTTTCAATTTCATTTCTCAAAGCAAACTAGCAAAACCCACAATGTCGTTCGCATCATCTAGGGCTTTCAAGGGCTGCAGAGCCCTGTTAGCTCCGTCGAAGTCCGCTGCCACCGCCACAACAGCCGCAGCATTGAAACCCAAAGCCACCAAGACAGCGGAAAAACGGAAGTCAAAACCGGCAGATTCTATTAAGCGCACTGGAATACTTCAGGCCACTCCCATTTCCTCTGCTCTTCGCGACTTTCTGGGAGTCCCTGAATCTTCTCGTACTGATGCTGTCAAGAAGATATGGGTTTATATCAAGGATCAAAAATTGCAGGTCTTTCACTTAACCTTATATTACTCTTGATTTTCCCTTCAGGGATTTAGAATCTATATCTACCAATGTGCTCGTTAGACCCTAGCTTTATTTTTTTTAATGAATTTGTCTGTTACCATCTATGAACCCTAGATCAAGTTTCATATTACGTTCATCTGCTAATTTTGGAATTTTTTTTAGCTTCTTTAGTTCTAATAGTTGTTAAACCCTAGTTTTCTGAAGTTCAAAATGCTTTTTCGCTTGGACGCATGATTTTCTTAGGGCCAGTTTGGTAATGCTCCCACTGTTGCGAGAAAAAATACATTATAAGATATATTAATTAGAGTATTAATAAATGATAAAAAATTTAATTTGACAAAAAACTCACTTTTTTTTTAACGTCGTAAAGAGGTGTTTTTAACGGAAAAATTGATTTTTTTTTTCTTTTTCTTTTTCTTTAATCACTGCGAATCCCAAAATTTCACATTTTGGTGATACTTTTGCATTTACATATTTGAAAATATATGATTATAAAAATATCACATAAATTGCACAAAATTGAAAGAAACTGAAATCAATATAACTCAAGTCCTTTCAGATTACACGATTTCTGTCTGCTACTAGAAAAAAAAATTGGAAGGAGGGGAGAGGAGTGGGGGGCCGTGTTTGAAGATGTATGCTTCTGGGTTGGGGTTAAGTAAAGAAAAGGTAAACAATTTAAAGATGGAATTTATTTCTTTTCTTTTCCTTTTTTTTAGAATGCCTGGATTTGGTTAATGATGTTCAGCAATTGTAAATTTAGAATTTTTCTTTTTTTGGTTTTTTATGCTTTATAAAGGCTAGAGGTGGTAAAAGTTCAAAATGTGGGTGAGAATTGTACCAATTGTGTTTAAGGTTTACCAATTCATATCTCATATTAGCATCAGGAACTTTGAATTGTGGTTTTGCCAGAATGAATATTATCAAGTCCATTGTAAATTTAACCCACTGGCTTGCAAAATAGGAATTGGTTAACTTTCATGGATGGGCTGTTGTAAGTTTAGCTTTATGTGTTTCATGATTGAATTTTCTACGTGGACTAAGGAGGCATATGCATTGAGTTGTTTAACAAATCTAAATTGTTCTCACTGTTCGGCTGCTCGCATTGCTGTTACATATGGCTTTTTTTTATTAAATTTATGTGGTTACTAGACTGGATAGTTTGATGAATAAATGTTGTTGTCCTGTTGTACTATGTATTAAAATATGCGGATGCTTTTACCTGCAGAACCCCACAGATAAGAAGGAGATCTTTTGTGATGAGAAGTTAAAGACCATATTTGATGGAAAAGAAAAGGTTGGATTCCTGGAGATAGGGAAGTTACTATCACGTCATTTCGTGAAGACCAGTTAACTTTCGCTCTTGGGTGTTAGATTTTCTTGCTGGACTTTGTGGAGTGAAGCTCTTAACTACTGATGTTGAATCCTTTTTTGTGCTATTATGCTGATATTTCCTTTTGCATGAGAGCCAGTGTTTATGAATTGTATTGCACCTGAACAAGTATTTAGATGGACATTATGTAAAAATGGGCTAGTAAAAAAGGGTTCATATTTAACCTGTTTTCTGATATCAGTTTATATGATCTCTCCTTAGGTGTTTATCTAATTTGTTTAGGTAAATGGCTACTGAACCTTCCCTCACATTGTGCTTGTGTTTTCCAGAGGCAGGCATTGAGCCTGGGACGCAATCCGTGAAAGAATTCTTTGTGGTAGCCATGTTTTTTAGTATAGAATTTGGCTTCCAAAAATTGTGGAAGTGTAATAGGAGGAATGGACTGGTCAATGGCTTTTGGTTAACTGATGAACCAAAACAAACTGTATTCTTTCAGTTGTGGTGTATTTTTATTTTTTATTTTTTGGCGAAGATGAAGATGAGTGCATTAAGAAGGGATTAAACCCTTGATAAAGCTTGATAAAGTACAACTGATTTACAGAATTCCTGGCAAAAGAAGGGAAGCAAAGGGTTTTCTGTGTTTGGTTGAGTTCTCAATATTTGTGAAGTTGGTTTCTTACTTTTTGGTTCGATTTAATTAAAAACGGAACCAACCTGTAATTGTTGCATGCCCAACTGCTTCAGTTGGGGAGATGGTCCATCCATTTCTCTACAGCAGCAGGAGAACCATACCATGATCTCAGCTCATCATCTGAACCAACTGGTGAGTGGTAAACTCCATCCAAGCTAATCTCGAGTCCATCCTCAAGATGAGCCGACACCTACTGCCCCATACGTCTACTTGTCCACATACCTGCAGAATGTACAATGTAGCTCTCAGATTATATTCTGTTAGCTGTTATTCAAGGAATTTTTAACAAAGCGAGCCCCATGAACATACCTGTAACAATCTTGAGTGCGTAGGAGCTATCAAGAAAATGAGTTTCTTTTTCAAAAAAGCAGATGATAGTTCATCTGTATCTACAGGACATGTCTTTCTTTTTATTATAAATTGATTGGTTTCCGAAAACTTCATAAAAGGCAAATTGCCTAAGTGAATTAGAGAACTAAATGCTTAGTTAAAGAAAAATGAAAATTTACTATATAATATAAATTGGAGTAATTTAATAGTTGATTTTTTCATTTTAAAAAATTTATTAAAATATTTATGAAATTTTTTAAAAAAATTACTAATTAGTTCTTTATTAATTTTAATCGTTAAATATTTTAAAATTTAACAATTTAACATTAACTTCTCCGAAACAATCGAATCAATAAAATTTGAAAAAAAATTAACCACAGAAAGAAACTCATAACTCTTCCACATTAACGAAAGACCTTCTCTCAATCATTGTCTATTGACCGAGAAACAACCATCAAAATATAAAAAATTACGAAAAAATTACATACGAGAATTAAGAGTTTTTATTTCTATCAAAAATAAAATGTCCGGCTTGTAACTAGAAATCAAATCTTTCAATACAATAACTGTAATTCCATACGAGAATTAAGAGTTTTTATTTTTATCAAAAATAAAATGTCCGGCTTATAATTAGGAATCAAATCTTTCAATACAATAACTGTCCGGAGATTGCCACCATAAATCTATCAAAGAGGTCTGTATATTCTGAAAATTGATTGGATTATATGTGAGAAACATCCCCACTATACAGAAATTATAAGTGACGATCGAAATATTTCTGGAGTTCTTAATATGGATAACAACATTTTTTTCTTCGTCAACAATAATCAATTGACATAGATCGTTTTTCATGGGGAGGGGTGAGAAGAAGTTAGATTAAAAAAAAAAAGGAAAAGAGAGAGTATCAAGTCATAAAGGAACTAGAGAGAGAAACTTGCATCGAAAGTTTTAAATTTAAGACTTTTTTTTTAACAAAACTACTGATTGTATTAATAAAATTCCATCAAACAAAAAGGAATACCATCCCATACAAAGAAACAATTATATCTCATAGATTTTTCGGGCTTTAAAATCTTTAATATACCTTTTCATTATCTTGCATTATTGTTGCATCAAAAAATAAATAACTCATATTAATAAATTATTTTTAAATGAAATTTAGAGGTGAAAAAGAAGAGTAATATATTAATAAGAATACAAAGAAAATTAAGTTTATTTTTGTGAGATTTATGTGACGGTGGAACAAATGATAATTAAAATAAAAATAAATTGTTGTTTTAATTTCTTTAAAAAAAGAAAAATCCTTAATAAAGAGCAGAATGCGTTTAAATTACTTATAGTTGTTATAATGAGTAAATTATGGAAAGAAGGTCCTCTCATGAATATTGATTTAATTAAGGCCACTTTTTGAACAATACAAAAGAAATAAAAATATTTTTTAAAAATTAAATTTAACATTTAAAATATTGAATTCGTCAAATTTAATTTGATTTTGATTTTAAATTTAACATTGAAATTTTAATTTAAAAAATATATAAAATTTTAATTTCATTAAATAATTTTAAAATATAAATAAACTAATAAATTTCTTACAAACGAAAAAATCTGATGATAATATATTCAAAAGAATTCTCAAAGTTAAAAACACTATCTTCCCGATTGGATACTTATCTGTTACAAAAATGTAGTAAAGCAAACAAAGATCGAAACATAGACGCGTGTAAGCAACGCGCACACATATCAGCAGAAACTCCTATTAAATCTCCTCTATACTGCAGAGCATAATCCGATATCTTTGTGCCAATCACTCAGAGAAGTAATTCTTGCTCCTCATAGAACACGCAAAAGCAAGGAAAGGCATCGCCTTTCAATCTCAAACCCTGACTGAAATTACATTTGGTATGCAATCTTTCATGAGAATTGTTGTTGTTTTCTTCTATGCATGAATCTTTTCTTGCAAATGAGGGTTGATTCAAATTTTATCTCTTTGCCTTATAGTTATAGTTGTAGTATATGGTGATTATGTTGTGTGACACTGACATCCCATTATTCCTCGGATGTAACTGGCTCTTGAATTGGGTGATTGTGTTTTTGGTTATCATGGGGATCCCTCAGCTTGATGTTATCATGTAATTAAGGTGTTTGTTTAATTGTTCTGAAGACTTATCTTAGTACGCTTATAGAAAATACCATCCATGGCAAGTAACATGGAGACTTATAACTTTTTTCTTGATGCATTATTGTCAAATGTTATTTTATTAAAGTTCCTTCTAACAGCTTGTAGTTTTCTATTTCTGCAGCATTAAAATTTAAGTTGAAGAAGGATGGGAGATGGGAAGGACAAGCATGAAAATGATTCTACTGATAAAGGGTTGCTTTCACATCTTGCTGGATTTGCCGCTGGTCACTACGCACATGGATCGCATCCGCATGGTTATCCTCCTCAACCATATACCCAACAGGGCTACCCACCTGCTGGATATCCTCCTCCTGGTGGGTGTCCGCCAGCAGGTTACCCTCCCCCAGGTGGATACCCACCGGCGGGTTATCCTCCTCCTGGCGGTTACCCCCCAGCTAGTTACCCTGGCCCGTCAGCTCCCCATCATTCAGGTACACCCACTACTACAAAAATATGTTTAAGATTATTGTTTTATATAATTTAACCGTAGTTATAGGTTAATGGCAATAGTTTGTAGTCAACAGTTTTTCTATTTTTTGATAATAAAAAAAGTAGTGAGCTTTTTATGGTAGAGGTATGTATTAGGGGTAGCTAGACATTCTTCTAGTGGAATTTATGATGATTAATGCACATAAGGAACACCTGAACAGTTACCAATCGGCAGGTTGGGGTTTTGGATCTAGCAGCTGAGCATCTTTGCCCTCAGGAAGAAACTACCTGGACAAGAATTTTCTGATACAAATCCATTATGATATATCTTGGCTGACTAGTAATGATTATAGGGCATGGATCGCATGGAACTGGTATGGGGGCGCTGTTAGCTGGGGGTGCAGCTGCCGCGGCTGCTGCTTACGGGGCTCACCACCTATCACATGGACATGGACATGGACATGGCCATCATGGGTATGGCTCTGGTCATGGGAAGTTCAAGCATGGAAAATACAAGCATGGGAAGCATGGAAAGTCTGGAAAGCACAAGGGCAAATTCGTTAAGAGATGGAAGTGATTATTGCCCATTTGACTCCCTCTCTTGTAATATATGCACCAGCTTTCTCCAATAACTGTTTTGGATTTTCATGAGTGCTTTATTTTCTCCTATGAATCTATAGTTCTGCTGCTTTATTTGTTTTGTGTGTGAAAATGCATGAGTTGGTAAGGAAAAAGGAATTTTTTCCCCTTCTAAAAGCAATGCAGCTCATATTTGGCAGTATCCTTTGCAACTTCCAAGTGCTTGGGTTAGGCTCTGTAAGAGGAAAAATTTTATGGTTAAATGATAATTTTGTGGAGAAGAGCGATAAGACAATAAAATCATGATAGTAAATATAGTTTATTCATTTTCTCTTAATAGTTTTGATCTTGAAATTTCCATATGATTGAAAAACATTACATATACAAATTATACATGGGTATAGCTTTTTATTATTGAATTTGAAAAATGCTAGATAATTGTAACATATGATTGAAAAATAATAAAAACAAAATGGAAACTTGAAAATAAAAATTGTCCAGATCCCTATCTTATCATTCAAAAAGATAATCAAGAATATTGCAATTAGCTAGTAATTAAGCAAGAATCTTGGTATGAAACACTTTCTAGAATTTGAGAAAAAAAATATTTGCACGAATTTAAATTAGTGAGAAGATATATACAGAAAAAATAATATCTATTGATAAATATGGCCATGAGCAGATTTCAGTTCAGGAATAATGGTTCATTTTATTTTTTTAATTAAATCACAATCAGATTGATTTAGAAACGGTTCGAAGGCAGTTTTAACTTTTAAAATATCTATTTTTCAAAATTTCAGTTTTAATTTTAATTAAATCCAAATTATAAACTCTCAATCCGATTTTAGATTTGAAAAAAATTTAAAAATAAAAAATTTTAAATAAAATGTAAGTCTTAAATGTTCTTAAATATATTTTTATTGAATAAATAAATTGTACAAAAGTATCCATTTACATGATATAAAAATAAAATAAAATAATATATAATATAAAAAATAAATAAGATTTTTTATAAATTAAAAATAAATTTAAATTCAATTATTTGATAATTTAACTTGCTTATATATTAATTTTAATTTACACAATTTTATAAAATAATTTCTTTTAGAAATAAAAAATAAACCGAATTTAAACTTAACATTCGATTTAAATGGACCGATTTCAACTAAAATAAAAACTCTAATCTACCTCTAATTTAATATTTCAATTCCATTCAAAAACTGAAATTAATTTAATCAGTCCGATTCACGGTTCAAATCAAAACATGGCCACGTCTATCTACGACAATGAAAGTAACAAATTAAGGAATCAGATTTTTTTTTTTAATCTTTTCGAAAACCACGGTTACCAGCAGAATCAAATTAAGCAATGTTTGGCGGCTCGCTCTAACTAAAAAAGAAAATTTTAATTTGTGGAATAAACTTTACCAGCCGGCTTTTTGTTTCTTTAATCTTGAATGAAACAGCTGGCTTAATGTATACTTAATATTAACATCATGGATTGGATGCCACTGCTTAACTTATGTGTGGTGCAATTTTGGCTTTCTTTTACTGAGTAGATCCTATATAAATCCAATGCCTTGGCCTAACTTTCACTCATCATACTCTGTTTTTCTTCCAGTTCTTTCCTTTTGATCAGTTAAACAAACAGAAACAAAGAAGACGAAGCATGGACATCCTTATTGCCTTTGTCGTACTTCTCATCACTCTTCCATTATTATTTTTCATGTACAAACCAAAATCCAATGCCGCCGGTGGAAAGAGTCTCCCCCCTGGCAATACTGGCTGGCCGCTTATTGGCGAGAGCATAGAGTTTCTTAGCACTGGTCGGAAGGGTCAGCCAGAGAAGTTTATATTCGATAGAATGGCAAAGTTTTCAAGCAAAGTCTTCAAGACCTCGTTGTTTCTTGAACCAGCTGCAGTATTTTGTGGGGCAGCAGGGAACAAGTTCTTGTTCTCCAATGAGAACAAGCTGGTCACTGCGTGGTGGCCTAACTCTGTCAACAAAATTTTCCCTTCCTCTAATCAAACCTCTTCACAAGAAGAATCAAAGAGAATGAGAAAGCTTCTTCCTCTGTTTCTGAAGCCAGAAGCACTTCAAAAATACATTAGTATCATGGACGCCATTGCACAAAAGCATTTTACAAACGACTGGGACAATAAACAAGAAGTAATTGTTTTCCCTTTAGCTAAGATGTACACTTTTTCAATAGCTTGTCGCTTGTTTCTAAGCATGGAAGATCACGACGAAGTAGAAAAGTTCGCCAAGCCATTCGAGGTTTTAGCCTCAGCAATCATTGCAATACCCATTGATTTTCCAGGGACACCATTCAACCGTGGGATCAAAGCATCAAATTTGGTGAGAAAGGAGCTGACAAGAATTATCAAGCAAAGGAAGATTGATCTAGCAGAGAATAAAGCATCTCCAAGACAAGATATATTGTCTCATATGCTAACCACAGCAGATGAAAACGGGCAGTACATGAATGAAATGGACGTAGCAGATAAGATTCTTGGTTTGCTTATTGGAGGCCATGACACAGCCAGTGCTGCTATAACGTTTGTTATCAAATATCTTGCAGAGTTGCCTCAAGTCTACAACAAAGTTTTAGAAGGTATATATATGATAACTTGTAAAATATAGAGACTGTATTTCGCTTAAAGTGACTTGACCAGATAAGAAGTAACTGAACATCAAAATAGGCAGGGCTCCAAGCCCATCAGCCTTCAGGGCTCCCAAAAGGGTCTTGAATGGTCCGACCACTAAGGTGTTCGGTACTCAAAATTTCATCCCTTCTAGGAATCTTATAAGACTACTCTGCCTGCTATGATGTAATGTGCGTCAGGAATATCACTTCAGTATCTGAAGCCATTTGCCAGGCATATACTACATTATACAAATTAAAGTATATACACCCTTCCCATTTTTAAGAAAGAAAATTGCATTTTATCTTCTCCTACTTCTAAAACTCTTCTTGCAACTCTAAATCTTAACATCTCCTAAAAAACCACTCGACCTTATACTACATTATATATGCAGAACAAGTGGAAATCGCCAAAGCAAAAGCACCAGGAGAGCTGTTGAGTTGGGAAGACATACAGAAGATGAAGTACTCATGGAACGTAGCATGTGAGGTAATGAGACTTGCTCCTCCTCTCCAAGGAGCTTTCCGAGAAGCCATGGCTGACTTCTCCTACGCTGATTACACAATACCTAAGGGATGGAAGGTGAGTTCTTTTAATGAATTCCTTCATATAGATTTCATTTTTGTGTGTTTTTCTTAATTGGTGAGGGCTTGCATGCAGTTGTACTGGAGTGCCATCTCCACTCACAGAAACCCTGAGTGTTTCCCAGAACCAGAAAAGTTCGAACCTTCAAGGTTTGACGGGAACGGGCCGGCGCCGTACACTTTTGTCCCCTTCGGCGGAGGACCGAGGATGTGCCCTGGAAAAGAATATGCTAGGCTGGAGATTCTAGTTTTCATGCACAACGTTGTGAGGAAGTTTAAATGGGAGAAGCTCCTTCCTGAAGAGAACATTATTGTTGATCCTCTCCCAATTCCTGCTAAAGGCCTTCCCATTCGCCTCCATCCTCACAATCCTTAAATATTTCATACACTCCCGACTGAAATTTCACAATAATTTTTTCTTTTTTCTTTGTAAGACTTTACTTTTTCTAAATATTTATTTCTTTTAATCCATCCTTTTCTAGTATTATAGTTGGTTGTTGCTCCAAATTGAATTATAATTGAATATTTCAGTCTAATTGGATTCAATATTTTCAGTAAAATCAATAAGTTTGTTTAATATTTAATAATTAATTATGATATTCTGAAATCTATAATGTAGGTTTTACACATGGAGGAATACGTTTTTTTTCTTTTATTCCCTTTTTTTTTTAAGTTAGTCACGTCTAACTGTCTCTCTATTATAGAATAGAGTATCATTCGTGGCTATAGCTCAGTTCTATATATGCGGATGTGTAAGAGCCCCTTTTCCATCATGCGGCTATTTAATTCTTCTGGTGCGTGTAGAGTATCACCTGTGACTATAACTCAGTCCCGTATGTACGGATGTGCCAGAATCCCTTTTTCGTCAGACGACTATTTAATTTTTTTGGTATGAATGCGAGCAGAACTGCGAAGTGATTAAATCTGCTCTTCTTCCTTTGGTCATATCACTAAATTGGACTTCTTTCGGAAGAGCTCATATATGAAGTCCCTCGCCTGATCCCTAATTGGACTGAGACGCACTATTTGGATCGGTTTATTTCAAAAGAGGTTTGGTGGATTTTAAATTTGACTTTCTCATCAGGATTCGGCCTTGTCTTAGATATAAAAGATTCGGTGGTCATCCAATTATTTTTTTAATAAATTTATTATAACTAACCTATTCTTTGATCATATGATCAAGTTTATTCTATGAAATGTTAATATTTTATTGTTTTATCTATGACGGTCCAACTGATGAAATTATTATCGTACACGACACAGCAAAATTTGCTGTATTGACCCAATTCTTGATATTATATAAAATTAATTAAAAAACAATTAATTATTATTTATTACTTACATATTTTAAAGATTTTTAAAAAATATTTATATTAATTATTATTATATAAAATTAATGATTTTTTAGGTGTAAATATTGAATTTGAAAAATTATCCAATGAGTATCGTTAATTCAAAGCCTCAAATCGCATTTGTCAATTTCTTGACTAATTCAATTTTTTATATAATTTATTTATTTATTTAATATGGGAATAAGGTTGTTATGTGATAATTAGCATAATCAATTTATGATTAAAACTTTTGGTTTGAGCATGTTGCTGTTTAAAATTAAATCATAATTAAAACTTTTGCTTTAGGTTTACCCTGTCCTGTCTCAAAAATCTCAAAATTTAATTTTTAATTAATAAAATAATTTAATTTTTGTAATGTAAAAGTGAATAAATATTATAATTCATATGAATGGATTAAATTATTTTATAATTTAAACTATTTATTGAAGAATTAATTACACATTCAAAACCCTAAAAATCTACTAAAGAGGGGAAATTCACTTGCATAGGATATTTACCAAAATATTATTAAATTGAAAAATGAAAAAAATAGAAAAAAATTAAAATAGAAAAATGGCGGGGACAGTTATGAAGAGGTGAAGTCAGGCATATGTGTGTCTGAAAGCGATTCCATCTATTTCTATAAACCAACCACCATTGCCTCCAGCTGTCTTCACTACTTTCTCTCTCATCCTTCCTTCTTTTTCCTTTTTTTCTTTAATTTTATTAAATAATTTACTTAAATTCTCCGTATATTTCGTGACAAATATTGCTGTAAAAAATGACCAAATAAAAGAAAGTTCGCATTTTTCTTTTTTCTACTGTTTGGCATTTTCCCTTTGTATTGGATAAATTTATAGTTCCTTTGATTAATCTATATATAGATTTGTAGAGAGAGAGAAAAAGGGAAATAGCCATAGGAGTCTGTCTATGTGGTATGTTTCCTCGTGATCTCTGCAGTCTACGTGAAATCCCAGATTGTGGTATTGTTTGCTCCATTGTAGTCGTGAGAACAAGTCACATTTCTTGTTGGGTTTTTACTTTCTGGAGAGAGAAACAAGGAAACTGAGGTTTTTGAGGGGAAAGATGGGGACTTTTTCTCTCAAATTATGGTAATTTTGAATGTGGAGTTTAAGGGTTACCTAGTTTATCCTCGAATGATGTTTTTGTTTGCCTGCTAATTCTGTCTTCATCATCGGATTCCCAGCTGAATTTAGCCTTTTCAAGCAACATGTTCAGGTGGGTATCTTTTCTTTTCTCTTATTTGTTTTGTGCATATATGTTTATACGTATTTGTATTTATGATTTCTATGTGTTATTATCTTGACCAGTTCTTTTTTCTGTTAATGATTCTGTGCGTCTGAATTTGACTTTGGTTTGGATGTTTGATGTTTTCTTGTGGTGTTGTTGGTGAGAAATTTGAGAGTCCCAGTTGGGAAATATGTTGGTGAGCCATCCACAATTTCCTCTGATTTGTTTCGAAGACCCAGAATTGTTTAGATTACAAATTTCAATTGCTTTTTTCACTTCTCTTTCATTACCCAAAATAGGATCTTTCCTGATGTGCAACTTGCAATAGAGCAAATAACAATACTTGGACATTTGACCGTTTTCTTTTATGTTGGGAAGCTATTTTTTTTTTTACCCTTTTCTGACAATGCACAGGATTTGTTTGTTCCCATGAATGATGAGAGAAAGAAGAAGAAAAAGGTTATAAAAAAGAAGAGAGAATGTTTGCAAATGGTGTATACTTTTGATGATCTTTTAGAACATTTTCTTCTCTTTGTTTGAAAGAAGTTGAAAAGTGGAGATAACAGATAATGTTTATTCAATCTTTAAGAGCCTGTAGCTCTAATATGAGATTTCACTCAATCCAATTGGGGAATAAAAGCTGTAGTTGCTCAGAATAGTCTTAAAATAAGGATAGAGTTCAGGACTAGGCTCTTAATTTGGTTGATAATGGCATATTTCATTTTATTGACACTGCAACAGTATAACTTGCTTGTCTTTTGATTGATTTATATTATTTATCAAATAAGAAATTTTCGTTAAAGATACTATAAATCTGGTTAGAATAAGAATGAGAAAAATAAAATGCTTAGATACATTAAACTCAGTTGATCCTTTTACAAACTTGTTTGACCACCTTTTTAAGTGTCTGATTTGACTGGATCAGATGATCTCCTATATGTAATCAATGAAGTAAGCCAAGTAATGTTAAAAGTTTCATGATTTGGGCTGAGAAATTGCTTTGTCATTGGAACTAAGTGTTGGCTCTTAGGCAGTAGAAAGGATCTAGGAAGGTGAGTTTGGCTTGCTCATGTATCATTGTGGAATATGGATTTTTTGGGAGCGTAGTGAGGTGAAGAAATTTTGTTTAAAAGAATAAAATCTTAATTGTTGGTAAATTCTTATGTTCTTTCATGTGAGATGTTGAAATCTTTCTCATCCTTGCTTGTTTATTTTGGGAGTGTTGGTCAGTGCTTCATCCAGTTAAAGATGATATAACCCTGCACCAGGTACTCCCATTTTTTATGCTCTGCTCACTTCCATATGTTAAGCTTTGATGAAAATTATTACTTGAGGAAGAATAAAGTAGGTTACTACATGTTGGCATTTGCAATGACATTTGATTTATTTTGTTAATTTAATTTGAAAAACTTCAGGTGATAAGATGCCTACTTGCAATTGGTTTTTTTAGGAAGTGAACAAGTTCTGATATCATATGTGCATGTAATAATAGATAAACTGTTAAAATATTTATAGATTTGGCTCAGTTGTTTGTAGATTTGTCCTCCACCAATTTAATGGCTGCCTACACATCTGATAGGGTTCTTAAG
The DNA here is from genome assembly GCF_001659605.2 of Manihot esculenta. Classification (NCBI taxonomy): domain Eukaryota; kingdom Viridiplantae; phylum Streptophyta; class Magnoliopsida; order Malpighiales; family Euphorbiaceae; genus Manihot; species Manihot esculenta. Next base: position 39,338,029 of record NC_035168.2, read on the forward strand.
CTGGCCGAGTACATAGCTCTTGATCCAATGGGGAAATATTTCTGACCAGAATGGATCCTCAGGCTTTTATCAGGTTGTCGATAGGCTCCCTTGGATTGAGGATTCCTGGAACAGCACTAAATACTGCAAAGTCAGGAATCCATGCATTCTCTTCCCCATGTTCGTGTGAGATACGGCTTCGAGGTTTCCCTGTGCAAACAACATCTGTTCCTTTAGTATCCTCACCTGATGCGATGCCTGATATTCACAGCATTGCCTCAAGTTTTTATCTTGAAGAATCAGATCTGAAAGCATTATTGACACCTGGTTGTTTCTATACTCATCATGCATGTCTTCAGATTGTTGTTTTCACAGGGAGAAAGGGATCCCACTGTGGTGTTGGCACCAAAAGGCAGCAGATAGGAAAGTTTAAGCTGGAGGTGGGTCCTGAATGGGGAGAAGGGAAGCCAGCAATTCTTTTCAGTGGCTGGACAGGCATAGGAAAAAAAAAGCAACAGAGCAGAAAACCAGGAGCTGAGCTTCATTTGAGAGTAAAACTGGATCCTGATCCAAGATATGTCTTCCAGTTTGAAGATGTGACCACATCAAGTCCTCAAATAGTCCAGCTTCAAGGCTCCATCAAGCAGCCGATATTCAGCTGCAAGTTCAGTCGTGACAGGTGAAATGATTTATGTGCTCCCTTCTACATGATGTTTGTCTAATAAGCTATAGCTTCCATTGGCTCTAGCTACACTGATTTAAGGTATTGAGTTTCAGTTGAATTCCTGTAGTCAAAACAGCTTCGTATGTGCACGCATAGTCTGCAAAATGGATAATTTAAGAGAAAAAGTTAACAGGCAGCATGCTCATTTTGCATGCATTAAGCAGTTCTTTAACCTCAATGCAAGTAACATGATGCGCACTATGTCATAGTGAACTTATCAGGATGAGCATGCTATCATCTAATCATTATATCATAGTTAATTAAGCTTTTGAATGGCATATGATCTGACAGGACGCCTCAGGTGGATCCATTGAGCACCTATCGGTCAACCTCTCTTGATAGCATTGACCTGGAAACAGAAAGAAGAGAACGGAAGGGATGGAAGGTGAAGATACATGATCTCTCTGGCTCAGCTGTTGCGGCAGCCTTCATAACAACTCCGTTTGTGCCATCAACAGGTTGTGATTGGGTTGCCAAGTCCAACCCAGGAGCTTGGTTGATTGTTCGTCCAGATGTCTGCCGGCCTGAGAGCTGGCAGCCATGGGGAAAGCTGGAGGCATGGCGTGAACGTGGTATCAGATCTGATTCCATTTGCTGCAGATTTCACCTCCTTTCTGAAAGCCAAGACGGGGGTGAGTTTCTCATGTCCGAAATCTTCATCAGTGCTGAAAAGGGTGGGGAGTTTTTCATAGACACTGACAGGCTTTTGCGGGCTGCATCAACTCCAATACCAAGTCCACAAAGTAGCGGAGACTTTTCAGGGCTAGGTCCAACAGGTGGTTTTGTCATGAGCTGTAGGGTGCAAGGGGAAGGGAAGCGTAGCAAACCATTGGTTCAATTGGCAATGCGACATGTGACATGTGTGGAGGATGCTGCAATATTTTTGGCACTTGCTGTAGCAGTTGATCTTAGTATTGTGGCATGTAGGCCTTTCCGTAGGAGGCATAGGAGAGGGTCTCGCCATTCTTTATGAAGAAGGAAGAAAATTGCGACTATTTTTCGTGAACAGAGAATGGCTTTACAATATTACGCATTGTGTACATGATCTCCTGTTTATCTTTACTCTTTCAAAAATTGTTCAGTGGGGCATAAGGTATCAATAAAGTCCTCATGATATCTACTCTTAAACCTCACTACTTGTTTGGGACAAAGGTTTTATTGGAAGGATAAGGTCTTAGAGGAATTTTGAAGGTTTTAAAAACCTTCAAAATCCTCAATTTGGGGCATTAGAAGTCAGTAAATCATCATTTACCATACTTTTCTCCCAAACATGATAAAACTAAAAAATTTCACTTTTATCTTCCATTACCTTATTTTACTTTAAAAAATCTTACCTTTCTTATACTCTTTCCAAACAAATTGTTAATGGAACTTCATTTTGCAGTAGCGTAACTTGAAAAGGACTTTTTGGAGGATGGCATATCCTAAAACCTCTTATCTGATAAATGATGACCTAGGATCGCTCCTACCTGACCTTAGAGACCTTAGAAAAGGATTGGTGGTTAGGGGGTTTTCGCCGTATCAACGCTAAACGAGTCATGCTGATCAAAGCATATTTGTTAGAAAGCACCAACTGTGTTTTGCCACACATTCACTTCAAATGATTGAAAAAACAATGGTTGTTAAAACAAACTTGTGGAAAGTTAGACATCATCTAAGGTAACATTAATTTTCCAACAGCTATTTGTGAAGGGAAAATCATGTAAGACCTTTAACTAGCATATTCGGCTGGAGATGGTGTTTGTACACAAAAAATTTCCAAAACCCATCACAGAAGCAATCCATATGATTACAAGCTGTTTACGACTGTGAAAGCGAATCATACAAATCCATATCTATGTCCAACTCTTACATTGATAGTTGGCACGTACTATGCATCTGTTGCTTGAAATAATTGGGCAACCTCTGTAATAGTGCTTCGAGCAGTCTCAATATCTGGTCCGTCCTTCTGATCAGACTCCTCCAATTCAGCCTGAAAATTGAACTTCTCGTGACATTGGTTACATGCAAAACCATATAGATTAAAAAAAATTACACATGGCAGACAGATAAACTGGCAGAACAAGGACGCAATACTTTTTCCACCTTAGCACATTTGTACAAGCATAAACAAATAATAAGTTAACAAGAAAAGCTTCTTGTTTTGCATGTTATGCATAAAAATAATACAAACTTAACAACCCCTGGAGGGTCAAGAACTGAGAGAATGTGGGTTGATTGCAGGGTTCCACTGATAATGTAACAACATTCTAGTAATAATCCAGTTTGCATGAAAAAATTTTCTTCTTAGCTCTTCAACTACATTATGCCCATCGGCTAGCTCGTCATTTTTCTTTTACGCTTGGGTGTTCTCAAATTTATCAAATGAAAGCAGTTAGGTAAAAATAGCCAATGGTACGCAACTACATAGGCTTTACACAAAAGAAAAGAAGGTTAGCTCCTATTCTACCCTGTGGCAGCCTATCTGAATCATAAAGGTTTTATCTCTTTGATAATGACACCCGGGTTATGTAAACACCTTAGTAATCTTCTGTCGCAACATATAATTGAGGTCTTACAACATCATGATATTTCTCCTAGCTGCTGGGGCTAAGACTTGCTAAACTCATTATATGCATCCAGAAACAGAAGAGAATTCTTTGAAGCACAGTCAGAGTGCATTATTCTCAATGACTGAGCAAAGGAACTGTAATCTCTTCTAGCTAAAATCAGCTGATCAAGATTCTAACAAGTTACACAATTGGCACCTCACTGTCCAGTCCCATTGAAATATCTTGTAAACACCTAAAGCTATGCCAAAAGATGATAGGAAATTTCATTTTCATACCCAATTTTTTATAGCAATGAAGACCAACTCATGCAGTTCAGCTCATTGTCCTGAGCTACCAAATTTCATGAACCTCTAAAGTCTTAAAAAATTTCAGAATATTCTTGTGTGACAACTTGAGAGGTGAGAATCAACAGTATGCTAATTGCATATAATATCATACCAAAGTCCCTTTTAGATCAGCTAATGCAGCTTCAAGGCGCTTGTGACAATCAGGAATCATCATCCTTGATTCAGCCAGCACATTTTCCTGTATCAACCAAGAAGAGAAAAAGGTTGACAATTGAAAGATAAAAGAAAAAGAGAAGCCATATTACAAATTAAACCTGTTTCTATATTTGGCTTGTTAGTTATATAATTCAAAATACCAAATTAATGTATTGGCTAGTGAAGCTGATCATATGAATGGAAATTGCATTTTGGAGAAAGCAAAATCAATTCCAAACACGGTTGATGATTGCAATTTCAAGAAGATAATCCAAATTCAAGAAAAGACCAAATCAATGTATAGGCCAGTCAAGCTGATCAAATTAATGAAAATTGCATTTTGGAAAAAGTAAATTCAATTTAAAACATGGTTGAGGATTCCAATTTCAATGAGCTAATTCCAAATTCAAGATCAGATTAACTATAGCTCCCTACACAGTCACCTTCCATACAGTTGTACAGGAATGAGTTGATACAGGTCAAGGTGACACATTACTGATAAGATGGTCTTAGATAGCTTTCATTCATTTAATCAACAATAATGCGTGAAGAGTTAATCACAAAGACTGATAAAAAGCACTTAGCAATCATATTCATTCAGAGACAAGTCCTACTCTCTATGTCTGAAAACTGGACCTCAATTAATACAGATTCTACAAAAAATTTACATATTATGGATCTTAGACATCACGAAACCATACCTGAAGAAGACTAACTGAATAATCCATGAGTCATCTCTGTTCCTATCCTATTGGTCCACTTCTATCATTTCTTCCTTGATCATTCAAAACAAACATTTTCCTGTGCCTCTGTGAGTGTATATGTACACGTTATACTCTCCATCCTAGGAGTTCCTTTCCTCCTTTCTCCACAATGTTTTATTATATATTTTTTTTTAAAAAAAATCAAATTTGTAATTTTCCATCCTTCCCTTCCAATTCAAAGTTCATAATATTTCTCCCACCAAAAAGCGAACAGAAAATTGCAGATCTCCAGCAGAACCCAACAGCACCAGCAAGGCTAAAGAAACACTATTTTCGATATTCCTAAAATAAAAACCATAGACCAATACCATGTCTACGTAGTCTTCAAAAGTATGCATACCTGTTGCTTAAGGTCATAAGGGTCCGCTCCTTTCTCCTTCATGTCAGCTGTTTTAGCAGCTTCTCTCTCAACCTCTTTCTCATAGGAATGCATTTCCTTCAAAATGCGTTTGCAAGTACTCGTCTTGATTTTCAGATTTCTAAGCGTAGCCATCTAATCTATTCCCGAAAAAAACACAAAGACCCATTTAAAGGGCTTCAATAAAAAGGAAAACTTCATTTCTTAGCCTGCATTTTCTTACTTGGACGGAGTGAAGGAATGTTTTATAAAGTAAAGTAATGGAATATAAGGCATTGAAACTCCTCAATTCACCAAGATGAGTTAAAAAGAGAGGTTTCTTTTGGAAGTTTCAAAACCTCCAAAAACCTTATCTTGCTTAAAAATCTTGCCTCCAAAAAGTTCCAACCAAGCACAGTGTTAGAAAACAAAATGAGGTTAGGGTTTTGGCATCTGAGAGAGATAAAGGCAATGGGATCTGAATTATCTAAGAAACTGGAACAAATTTCTCAACGACAAAGGTTTCACAAAATGAGATAATTCCATTGAAATTCAAATCCACAAAAAGTGAAAGAGAGATTGAGAAAGAAAGAAAAAGAGTACCTTAGCTTGAATTGCTTTGATGGAAGGGAGAAAGAGCGTCGGAAGTGCAAAATCAGTCAGCTGCAAAAGCTCTGGAGGAGAGGGAAATGGATGATTCTGTTCATGTCACGTGCAGCACGTGAGACAAGTGGACTGGGCCTAAGCCCACTTGAAACGGATCGTTATGGACCACCGGCCTTTTCGTCAGAAACAAACGCTTGAATCATTCATCGTCTTCTTCCTCGTGCTCTTCTTGTGTGATTTTTCAGTTTCAGGAGACAGAAAGGTTTCTGTAATTTGAACCCTAACTGTGAAGAGAGAGAGAGAGAGAGATGGAGATAGAATTGGAGCCAAGAGTAAAACCACTGAGCTACAAAGTGAAGGGAATGTCGAGAGAATCTCTGTCTCAAAAAGCCTCTCACGTCCTCGATACCGACCTCCGCTCCCACTGGTCCACAGGCACCAACACTAAAGAGTGGATCCTCCTTGAACTCGATGTAAGTTTTTCTGTTTTTTTTTTCTTCTCCCTTTTTTCATATGCTTTGTGACTTGTACTATTTCTCAACGGTTATTTATGATCCAAGTTAACTGTATGCTTCTTAGCTATGCTTTGAAGTCTGAATTAGACCTTTGTATGGTTCCTGGGTGCACTGAGTAATTAGGAGGAAACAAGAGAATTCTTGGAATTTTTTTTAATTAGTACAAGAGTGGAGAAGATGTTATATACTGAGTTTCAGGTTGCTTTCACTTGGTTTGAGTAAAAATATATTGAATAAGCTTGTTTGCTCTGATTATTGGTTTCAGGAACCTTGCTTGCTGTCACATATACGGATATATAACAAGTCAGTACTTGAGTGGGAAATCTCAGTTGGTTTGCGATACAAGGTTAGTTGTTGGTCCTTATATTTAGATTCTGATTAGTTTAACATTTCATTTTGTGGTGTCGTACTTTACACTCTGAATTTAAAATGTGAAAACTGTTCTGTATTATAACAAGAAGAGTTTAGTAGCAAAAGAATACTTGATGATAAGTGATAGTTGACATTGACGCAGAAATTAGACTGTGTATCGATAACTCTGGTAAGTAAAATGAATTCCTCTGTGATTATCGGGCTATAATCCTTATCTATGAAAATGATACATTGGAGATGGATATAAAATTACTTTTGGCCGAAATAAGTGTTACCGTCTCTGTCCTTGTACTACTGAGCTTCAATGGTGCCTCCAGTGTATGTGACCATGGACTTTAAAAACTCTTTTCAAGTCACCATTATTACAGCTGTTGTTGGCCATTAGGCTTTAGCTCTCAATCTGGTTCTTTCTATTAGTAATTTGTTTTTGCAAAAAAGCTGATCGCTTTTGCATAATATCATTAATTGCATTTATTAATTTTAATATGCATATTATGGTATCTTTTTAATTGTATGATTAGCTAGTATGGAAGAGCATTAAGTTGGTTCAGCTCTGAACTGAAATGGAAAAAAAAAAAAATACTGATTTCATGTAGAATACCAACAGACACCAAACTGAACTAAGAGAAGAACCAAATCTTTTTGGTTCAGTTCAGGACTGTTGTTTTGAATCAGTCCAACTTCTGCCGTTTTATGAAAAAAATAAACACTGGTTTTTCAAATTCATCCCTTCCACAGAAATTCCATCAAATAAACAATGCAAGGACAACAATTCAACAACTTCAAGCTTTTAACAATTGAATCTACATCTCTCATATAAAAGTAATACCCAGACAATTAAATAACATAAATTCTAGAAATCTAAAGTTTTCAACAATACCAAGTTGTTTGATTGTCATGGCATCATGGTGAAGAAAAGCGATAAGAGTAGATCTGAGACTTGGGAAGCAAGAACCAAAGAAGAGTAGCTCTGAGCAAGAACTAGATGGACTGAGGTGCAAGGTTTGTGATAACTGAAACATAGTCATGACCTTATGCTTGTGTGAGAACTAAATGTAATGAACAACATTCAGTGGGTCTTGCAATGAGAGCTGAAACATAGCCAACAAAGATTGGTGGGTTTGTTGAAAGAAAAAGAAAATGTAGAAACTAAGAGAAAGAAGATGGAAGGCTGGGACTTGAGGAAGAAGATGGAATGGTTTGGGAAGGGATAGAAATAAGTGTTACTGTCCTTGAAAAGAGATGGATATAAAATTACTTTTGGCTGAAATAAGTGTTACTGTCTCTGTCCTTGCACTACTGAACTTCAATGGTGCCTCCAGTGTATGTGACCATGGACTTTAAAAACTCTTTTCAAGTCACCATTATTACAGCTGTTGTTGGCCATTAGACTTTAGCTCTCAATCTGGTTCTTTCTATTAGTAATTTGTTTTTGCAAAATAGCTGATCGCTTTTGCATAATATCATTAATTGCATTTATTAATTTTAATATGCATATTATGGTATCTTTTTAATTGTATGATTAGCTAGTATGGAAGAGCATTAAGTTGGTTCAGCTCTGAATTCAAATGGAAAAAAAAACTGATTGCATGTAGAATACCAACCGACACCAAACTAAACTAAGAGAAGAATGGAATCTTTTTGGTTCAGTGCAGGACTGTTGTTTTGAATAAGTCCAACTTCTGCCGTTTTATGAAAAAAATAACCACTGGTTTTCAAATTCATCCCTTCACAGAAATTCCACCAAATAAACAATGCAAGAACAACAATTCAACAACTTCAAGCTTTTAACTATTGGATCTACATCTCTCATATAAAAGTAATACCCAGACAATTAAATAACATAAATTCTAGAAATTTAAAGTTTTCAACAATACCGAGTTGTTTGATTGTCATGGCATCATGGTGACGAGAAGCGATAAGAGTAGATATGAGTTTTGGGATGCAAGAACCAAAGAAGAGTAGCTCTGAGCGAGAACTAGATGGACTGAGGTGCAAGGTTTGTGATAACTGAAACATAGTCATGATCTTATGCTTGTGTGAGAACTAAATGTAATGAACAACATTCCGTAGGTCTTGCTATGAGAGCTGAAACATAGCCAACAAAGATTGGTGGGTTTGTTGAAAGAAAAAGAAAATGTAGAAACTTAGAGAAAGAAGATGGAAGGCTGGGACATGAGGAAGAAGATGGAATGGTTTGGGAAGGGATAGGTCCCATTAGTCGTGAAAGAGAGTAGGGTGGGTGATACATATATGGTCGTGTGGTTTGGTTTGGTTTTTTCTTATTGATTTTGGTTAATTAACCAATTTGAAAATCAAAATGTTATGAAATTAATAACCAAATCAAATTGAATGGACCAGCTAATCAAATTGAAATAACCACATTGGGTGGGTTTATTAGTATAACGGAGAACTTCTGGGCCTTATTAGCTAGGTTTGAAATATAAAAAAGGCATATAATGTTAATTGCACTTGAGAGAACTTTACTGATAATGAGTGAAAGCTTAAACCAAGTTAGTGCTATAAATCTAAAGGTAGAGTTACTCTGTTAAGCGTTAGCACTGTGCTATCCTAAGACCTTTTTAACTTAAGAAAAAGAAAGATCATAAAAGTTCGTAGAAGCATTAATACCATATCCTTTTAGGTAATCTTGTAAATTTGAGCATTTGATGCTATTCAATTGTCAAAGAAAATTAATGAATTTCATGTCTGTAATTGCTGCAGGGATTTAGTCTTTGATAAAAGTTCACTTATTAATATAAATACTGTATGCTATGTTTGTTCTTACTGACTTTTAATCTATGATATTTGGTTAAAGAAAAAGGTAATTGCTTCTGAATCAAATCATCATATCATCAATAATATTTTCAATGGCATGTGAGGATGGCCAGCTAGAGCATCGTCGAAGCCAACTTTCTGATGTTATTTATTATGGCTTATTGAATGTGCTCCATTACTTATTTTGTATTATTGACATCCCCTTTCTTCCCGTATAATCAGCCAGAGACATTTGTAAAAGTTCGCCCACGCTGCGAAGCACCTCGTCGTGATATGATATACCCCATGAACTACACTCCATGCCGCTATGTGCGAATATCTTGTTTACGGGGAAATCCCATTGCCATTTTTTTCATTCAGGTATGTGAAAAGTTTGGTGTGCTGTGTATGCTGCTCTGGATTGTGGATTGAGGTGCCATCACATTATAGGTTTGTTATCACTTAGTTTTGCAAATCTAAACTATCTGGCATGTGCTAGGCTGCCAGCCAGTGGATGCTTTAGGGAATACAATGAAGTTTTGTGCTAATGATAATCATAGTAAGGGATGTGGCAATTTTCTTTTGGAAGATGTTCTCTAAAAATTTTGTGCGATAATATCTTAATATTCTTTGCTCACTTTCCTGTCCTTTTCTGGAAACACTTATAATCATTTTGTTGGGACTCAGCTTTGTTGGCACTGATGTTGTTCCGTTATTCCTACCTTGCAGCTGATTGGGGTTTCAGTGGCTGGTCTTGAACCAGAGTTTCAACCAGTGGTTAACCACTTGATGCCACACATCATGTCTCACAAGCAAGATGCTGACGATATGCATCTTCAGGTGGATCACAGTATCACATTTTTCTCCAATTTTAACACTTGGTTTTTCCCTTGTATTATTATATCTCTTTGCCTTGTGATGCCCCTTTTTTGTAGTTGCTTCAAGATATGACAAACCGGCTGCTAGTATTCCTTCCACAAATCGAGGTATATAATTTAGTTATTCCATTCAGCTAAGGATCTTTATTTCTTTCTTTTTCTATTTTAAATAAAATATCGATTCTGTGTTTCTATTACCATACATCACTTTGCAGGCAGACTTAACCACCTTCTCAGACTCTGCTGAGCAGAACTTGCGTTTTCTTGCAATGCTTGTGGGTCCATTATACCCGATACTCCATATTGTGAATGAAAGGTTGGTTAACATGTTGAATACCTTTTATATGTTATCTAGTTGCAAGCTTTCCATAAGTTTGACACAAGATTGTGCTTTCTATGCTGTTATGTACATAAACCGAAGACTTTAAATAATGCTCTCGCTTTCTTCCTTCTGCTTATACTGTGAAACATCCATATTTTATAATATCCTTGTTTTGGAGGAGCAGTATGTAAAAGTAAAGCTGACAACTGGCTGATTGAGTTTCTTATTGATAGTGAGGATTGAGGAGAAGATTTTCTGCAGAAGAAAGATATTTGAATATACTATGATGTGGATTGTGTTATTCTCTAACATCTATTCTCATTACCTTTATGATTCAAATCTTTGGGATTTTAATTTTATTTTTATTATAAATATTCCTAAATTAGGTTGATTTTTTTGTGTATGAATACTGAAATCTTATAAAGATCAATTCAATTAGAATAAAATAAAAAATTCCTCCCAAAATTTTTCATGGTATCAGAGCTTTTTTTCCTGATTTTAGAGTTTAAATTCAATTTTTTTAGGGTTTCTAAAACCTATCTACCTTTTTGGTGCTACCCTATCGAGTGCTATCCTATCTAGGAATTTTATTTCATCTCGCCGCCGCCGCCACTAGCAGGGTCACCAGACCGTCGCCAGCTAGCCGTTTAATTCCGACGCCGGAAAACCACGCGCGTGAGGCTCACGCGCCATCGTAAGATTTTGCGTCTTTCCCATGCACCGACGCATGTGACGTTTTTCAATGGTCTTTTTCGACGGTGATTATTTCCGGCAGACTCGCCTTCAAGCGCCTTTGACCCGTGTGGACCTGTGACTTGGTTTACCTTTTTTCGGTGTGGGAGACGTTTTTCGGTGGTTTTTCCGGCAGTGATCCTTTTCGGAAGACTCACCTTCAAGTCGCACTTCTGATCTGCTGGATCCGTGCCTTTTTCGCCGATGAACAGTAATTCTTTCTTCAGTAACAATAATTTTCCACTGTTTTTATAGAAAAAGGACGGTTTTTTCTTGAAATGGCAATGACTTGTGTGGGTAATGTAAGGACTTCTGATAATATTTTTATTTCGTCTCTTGATTCTACTCCATGGATCATTGATTCTGGTGCAAATAGGCATATAATGGGCTCCTCTGAAAGCTTCCTTAATTATCTTTCATATCTATAAAAAGACACTATCAGAATCGCATTGCAGATGGTTCTTCTACTCCTATATCTAGAATCGGTTCTATTATTTGTACTCCAAATATTAAGTTATCCTCTGTTCTTCATGTTCCTTATTTCCCTATTAATCTTTTATCTGTTAGTGCTCTCACCAAAACACTTAACTGTAAAATTAAATTTTTTCCTGACCATTATATTATTCAAGACCTTCAAACTGGGAAGAAGATTGGCAATAGTAGACTGCACGATGGCTTATATATGTTGAAAGGGAATCCGAGTTTGAATTCAACTCAGGCTCTTTTTGAAAGAAATCAGGATGTCAACAAGAAATCATACAAGAAATCATACACCCATTCTTTTTTGTTTTAGATAAACTTTATTCTTCTTTATTTTAGAGAAATTTTATCCTAATTTATTTTTCAAGGCTCAATGTGGTTTTTTAGTTTGTGATACTTGTGAGTATGCTAAGCATATAAGAACCTCTTATTTCTCCAGTAATAATAGGAGTATGATCCTTTTGTGACCATCCATTTTGATGTTTGGAGACCTATTCAAATGGTCGCACTATCTGCTAATCGTTGGTTTGTTACTTTTATTGATTGTTGCACTGGCATGACTTAGGTTTATTTGATAAAAGCAAAGAGTGATGTGGTTTCTTGCTTTTAATCTTTTTACAAGATGATTTGTACTCAATTTGATGCTAAGATAAAAGTTTTGATAACCGATAATGGTACAGAGTACATGGATGGCTGTCTTTCTGCTTATTGAAGTCTAATGTCATACTGCATCAAACTAGTTGTCTTTACATTAGTGCTCAAAATAGTGTTACTGAAAGAAAAAATACACCTGTTGGAAGTAACTTGATTTCTCCTTTTCACTATGTACCTTCCATAAACCTATTGGAGAGATGCAATCTTACCTTCAGCTTATCTCATTAATAGAATGCCTCTCAAAACCCTTGTTTTTAAAAGCCCTTTAGAGGTGCTAGAAAGAAAAAATGCTTATATTGTTCTATCAAACACCTATGCACGTGTTTTGTACATATTAGGATAGGTGGGAAGCTCGATCTGAGGGCTATTAAATGTGTGTTTGTTGGGTAGTTTTTGTATATCCCATACAGAAGGGTTACAAGTGTTACCACCCTCTATCTACTAGAAAATATTTTATCAGTATGGAGATTACATTTAGAGAGACTAAACCTTACTTCAGTACTACCCCATCACCTCTTTAGGGGGAGGACAATGAGAGAGAAGAGATGATTTCTAGTCGTATAACTCTAGAATGTTTTACTCTAGAGGAGACTACTATACAGGAGAGACTATTGGTGATCAGGAGACTATCATGCAGGGGAGATTATTGGTGACCAAATTGGATGTTTGGATAAACCAGATTTAAGGAGATACTCAAGAAGAGACAAAACAGAAGTAGAAAAGCCCATTATGCAGCCTACTCAGTGTCATAAATCTTCATCTTTTCCATCTGGTGAGTTATTCCTAAATCTTGAGTATTACCCCATCACCTCTTAGGGGGAGGACAATGAGAGAGAAAAGATGATTTCTGGTCCTATAACTCTAGAACATTTTACTCTAGAGGAGACTACTATACAGGAGAGACTATTGGTGATCAGGAGACTATTATGCAGGAAAGACTATTGGTGACCAAATTGGATGTTTGGATAAATCAGATTTAAGGAGATACTTAAGAAGAGACAACAAAAGTAGGAAAAGCCATTATGCAGCCTACTCAATGTCATAAATCTTCATCTTCTCCATCTGGTGAGTTATTCCTAAATCTTGAGTCCTTTGATGATCTAAATAAACCAATTGCTCAAAGAAAATGAGTTAGATCTTGCACAAAGCACTCTATTTTTAACTTTCTCTATTATGATTCTTTGTCTCTATCCTATAGAGCTGTTGCCTTGTTTATTTCCTCTGTGTCTATTCTATAGAATTGGAATGAAGCTCTTGCAAATCCTAAATGGAAGGGAGCTTGAAGAGATGAAAGCACTAGCAAAAAATGAGACTTGAGAGCTTGTCACTTTTCCACTTGGGAATCACTCTCCCACATGGGAAGAAACTTGTTAACTGCAAATGGGTGTTCACGGTGAAACTCAAAGCAGATGGATCAATTAAAAGTTTCAAGACTAAACTAGTGGCCAAAGGATACACTTGAATCTATGGAGTGGATTACTAGGAGATATTTGTCCCTGTTACCAAAATGAACTCAATTAGAGTCTTGCTATTTTGCGTTGTTAACTGGAATCTCCAACAATTTGATGTGAAAAAAGCATTTCTTAGAAAAAATACATTCTAGATCTTTTAGAAAAAACTAGTATGTTAGATTGCAAACCAGCAGAAACTCCCATTGAGAGCAATCCCAAGCTACAAGTAGGGATCGGTGAATTAGTGGATATGGGCAGATATTAGAGGTTGGTAGGTAGACTGATTTATCTTTCGCATATTCGACCAGGCATAACATATGCAGTCAGTTTATGCATGATTCTCGTGAGTCTCACATGTAAGTTGTTTTTCGCATGTTGTGATACTTGAAGTCTGCTCTTGGAAAAGGTTTTTTATTCTCTAAACACGATCATTTTTGCATATATTCATTCACAAATGCAGATTGGACTGGATCCTTGATAATAAAAGGTCAATTAGTGGTTACTGTACACTTGTGAAAGGAAACCTTGTCACTTGGAGAAGCAAAAAGCAAAGTATTGTTGCTCGATCAAGTGTCGAGGCCAAAAATAGAGCGATGGCACAAGGTGTTTGTGAACTTTTATGCTTGCAGGGATTATTGGAGGAATTGAAACTATTAAAGAGGGATAAACTCCTCTTGTACTGTGACAATAAAGCTGCCATCAGTATAGATCACAATATGGTTCATCATAGATCATAATCCGGCTCAGCATGACCGAACGAAGCGCATAAAGATTGATTGACACTTTATTAATGAAAAATTAATAAATGGTGTTTTGAGGTTAGATTATATGACTTTCGATGAACAACTAGCTGATTTGTTTAGCAAAGGAATCAGCAACAAGACCTATCATACCTTGATAAAGTTAGGCATGTGTGTGATATTTATGCACCAACTTGAGGGGGAGTGTTAAACTAATATAGAGAGTTTCTAATTAGGATGATTCAAATTTTTGGGATCTTAATTAGACGTGATTTAAGGGATTTTATTTGTATTGTAAATATTTCTAATTTAGGTTGATTCTTTCTATATTGTTGAATCTCACATCTGTTGTGGAAAGGGGTAATGTGCCCCTTATATGGGCCATAGGCACTCCTCCCTCTTGATGATATGGATTCAATAGGGCAAAGTTCTAACAATGGTGTGGAGCAAACTTATGTCATTCAAATGGATCTACAAGGAGTTCAAAATCATATTCATATGATCCATTTATATTTGGGGCGTGCTTCAACTCACATGGGACAGATTTGGTGCAACACTTGCAATCATAGGCTTAGGGAGCCTAATCAAACCCATGGGCTAAAACTACACAAAGGGAAGCCTAAAGTGAAGATCAAGTAAGGCTTTTGTGAAGATTCAGCTTTGTTATGATGGGCTTGCTATATTTTTATCATCTAACACTTGTTTTATTTTAGCTTTGTTTGGGCTTGTATTCTGGCCATAATTTATCTTTTAAGTTTTAGAGTGTTGGGCCATGTTTTGGGCTTATGTTTTAATACTTATGTGTTATGTTAGTGTGTGATTGGGCTTGGGCCTTATGTGTTTAAGTCAGGTCCAAGAAGAGTGTCTTAGGGTTTTATTTGTTTTTCTCCTTACTATATAAGGAGAAGAAACAATTGTAAGAGGAGCTTTTAATCAAATATTTCAGAATTCTTTTCATGCCTTTGGCGTGTATTGCTTTGAGTGAGAGTGAGGATTTGCTTTCATCAATTGCACCAAGAATCTTGGCTAACTTATCAACTATCCGTTGTGGCGTTTGTCGGATTCTCATCTAAATCCTTCGATCATTGGTGTTTCAGCTTCTCTAAGTTTGGGGTGCCATAGGAGGTGAGTTTATCAAATCTTTGGATTCCATATCTACTTGTGCGTGTGGGTTTGAGGCTTGTGCCATAGGGTTCCGCGTCAGTTGGTATCAGAGCCAAAGTGAGGTAAATTCTTATTTATCTCAGGATCTAGAGTTTTTTTTTCTGGGTTTTCCTTTTCTTCGTTATTGATTTCTGTGAGTTTCCTTTTCTTCGTTACTGAGTTTTCCTTTTTTTCTGAGTTTTTTTTTTCTGAGTTTTCCTTTTCTTCGTGCATCACAAAAAAAAAAAAAATCGCAATACAAAAAAAAAAAAAAACGAAAAAAAAAAAAAAAAAAAAATTCCCTTTGCCTTATCTTGTTCTGGCAGAAATTGTGATTGTATCTATATTTCCGTACCTATCTCAATTGATTGCTGTAGTTTGTGGGAATCAATTTGGAAATTTGAAATTTGAATTGGCTTGAATCCAGATTAGAGACAAAAGAAATCTGCCTATTGAATTTTATTTGATTTTTTTTCTGTCTCTATTTGTGGGTCTTGATACTTGCCTTTTTGGGTAGATTTTAATAGATCCATATTTAATTTACTTTGAAGTGAATTAAATTCAAAATTTTCCAGATTCGTTTTTATTTGAATTCTAAGTTTCCTTTTTGGTTTAAGCTTGTTTATTTCCTTGACATTGCTGGAGTATTATTTGCTTGTGTCTATACTCTAGGTGATATTTTCAAGTAGCACAAAACCTAGTTCGTGTGTTACTTTCCAAATTGTCAGTGTCTTCTTTCTAGTTTTTGCGCTCTTCGTTCTTTCTTTAGGTTTTCTTTTTTTTGTTTCATTAAACGCACCTTGTGGTTAGTTGGTTGACCTTAGTTTCTGAAGTGCAATTGAAGAATCAGCAAAAGAGTGGTAAGTGTGCAAACACTTGAGTTCTTTCTTTTCTAACACAATATTTGCTAGTTCTCTTTGTTCTTTGTTGATTAAAGGTAGGATGAGTAAAGATCAGAATGTCTCACCAGCGTCCGCTTCTACAAGAATACCTCAAAGAACTCATAATTGCGATAATGACTGTGATGATTCGGATGTGTCTGTTAATAATGTGTTGCTTGCTGCACATTGTGAGATGCTTGTTGCTAGGCGTGCTCTGAATATGCAGGTTAAGGAAGAAAGCCTGGAACAACGGGAAAACATATTTCACACTAGGTGTTTGGTTAATGGAAAAGTGTGTACTGTCATTATTGATGGAGGTAGTTGTGCAAATGTGGCTAGTGTGTATATGGTGGAGAAATTGGGCTTGGCTTCTATTAAACACCCTAAGCCATACAGATTGCAATGGTTGAACGAATGTGGTGAGGTCAGAGTTACACGCCAGGTGGTTATACCATTTTCTATTGGTAGGTATAAGGATGAGATCTTGTGCGATGTGGTACCTATGCAGGCAAGCCATATATTGTTGGGTAGGCCGTGGCAATATGATAGAAAGGTGCAACATGATGGGCTCAATAACAAGTACTCCTTCACTCATGAAGGACAGAAGCTTATACTCGCTCCTTTATCACCTCAAGAGGTATATGCCGATCACATAAAAATGCTGGAGAGGGAGAGGGAGGCTTCGGCCTTGGCTACAAAGGTGAGTGAGAGCTTGAGTTCTGTGGAAAAAATGAGAGAAAAGAGTGAGTTTGAGGGTAACGAGGCTGGAAAAGAATCAAGACTAGTTCAAGGAGGGAAGATGGAGAAAGAAAAGGAGAAAGAAGAGGCTAAAGTTCCAATGTCAACTTCCATAGAGATTCAAATTGAAGAGGAAGTTGTAATGCAATCATCTAATGTAGTTGTTCTTGAAGATTCCATTAATGAGCTTATAGAAGAGGTTGTGAATGATGGTAGACATGGGGAGCACATGATTGATGAGGTGGAGGAGATGAATAAGACTGTTTTGGAAGTTGTAGAGGAGAATGGGTCACATCCACATGATCTTTCTATGACTAATATTTTTATGCCTAGTTCATTTGTTCTTGATGTGCAGGTTGTTGATGAAAACATTCATGACGAAAGTTTTATCCTATTTCCACCTATTCAAAAGGAGGTCTTTGAAGATACATGGGTTCCTAAAGCTTCCGTTTTTGACATAAATATCAGCAAGATTCGAGGACGAATCTTTTCTAAAGAAGGAGAGAATGATATGGATTCAATAGGGCAAAGTTCTAACAATGGTGTGGAGCAAACTTATGTCATTCAAATGGATCTACAAGGAGTTCAAAATCATATTCATATGATCCATTTATATTTGGGGCGTGCTTCAACTCACATGGGACAGATTTGGTGCAACACTTGCAATCATAGGCTTAGGGAGCCTAATCAAACCCATGGGCTAAAACTACACAAAGGGAAGCCTAAAGTGAAGATCAAGTAAGGCTTTTGTGAAGATTCAGCTTTGTTATGATGGGCTTGCTATATTTTTATCATCTAACACTTGTTTTATTTTAGCTTTGTTTGGGCTTGTATTCTGGCCATAATTTATCTTTTAAGTTTTAGAGTGTTGGGCCATGTTTTGGGCTTATGTTTTAATACTTATGTGTTATGTTAGTGTGTGATTGGGCTTGGGCCTTATGTGTTTAAGTCAGGTCCAAGAAGAGTGTCTTAGGGTTTTATTTGTTTTTCTCCTTACTATATAAGGAGAAGAAACAATTGTAAGAGGAGCTTTTAATCAAATATTTCAGAATTCTTTTCATGCCTTTGGCGTGTATTGCTTTGAGTGAGAGTGAGGATTTGCTTTCATCAATTGCACCAAGAATCTTGGCTAACTTATCAACTATCCGTTGTGGCGTTTGTCGGATTCTCATCTAAATCCTTCGATCATTGGTGTTTCAGCTTCTCTAAGTTTGGGGTGCCATAGGAGGTGAGTTTATCAAATCTTTGGATTCCATATCTACTTGTGCGTGTGGGTTTGAGGCTTGTGCCATATCTAATTCCTTAAGGTGCACATTTAAGGCAACTGGATCTAAATCGATTTGGTGTCAAATCCTTTTTTTTTAATGCCCATTTTCGTCCATGTTTCTGATCTGAGAGAAATTTATATTTTTTTTTTCTGATTCTATTTGTGGTGCTTTGATACCAACTGACGCGGAACCCTATGGCACAAGCCTCAAACCCACACGCACAAGTAGATATGGAATCCAAAGATTTGATAAACTCACCTCCTATGGCACCCCAAACTTAGAGAAGCTGAAACACCAATGATCGAAGGATTTAGATGAGAATCCGACAAACGCCACAACGGATAGTTGATAAGTTAGCCAAGATTCTTGGTGCAATTGATGAAAGCAAATCCTCACTCTCACTCAAAGCAATACACGCCAAAGGCATGAAAAGAATTCTGAAATATTTGATTAAAAGCTCCTCTTACAATTGTTTCTTCTCCTTATATAGTAAGGAGAAAAACAAATAAAACCCTAAGACACTCTTCTTGGACCTGACTTAAACACATAAGGCCCAAGCCCAATCACACACTAACATAACACATAAGTATTAAAACATAAGCCCAAAACATGGCCCAACACTCTAAAACTTAAAAGATAAATTATGGCCAGAATACAAGCCCAAACAAAGCTAAAATAAAACAAGTGTTAGATGATAAAAATATAGCAAGCCCATCATAACAAAGCTGAATCTTCACAAAAGCCTTACTTGATCTTCACTTTAGGCTTCCCTTTGTGTAGTTTTAGCCCATGGGTTTGATTAGGCTCCCTAAGCCTATGATTGCAAGTGTTGCACCAAATCTGTCCCATGTGAGTTGAAGCACGCCCCAAATATAAATGGATCATATGAATATGATTTTGAACTCCTTGTAGATCCATTTGAATGACATAAGTTTGCTCCACACCATTGTTAGAACTTTGCCCTATTGAATCCATATCACTTGAGCTACCTTTTGGGGTGAGTTAGGCCTGACCCAAATTTAACATGGTATCAGAGCCTCCCCATCCGATATTGGGCGCCCCATAAATGTGCCACGACTAGTAAAAATTCTGGGCGTGAGGGGGTGTGTTGAACCCCACATTGGTTGTGAAAAGGGGTAATGTGCCCCTTATATGGGCCATAAGCACTCCTCCCTCTTGAGCTAGCTTTTGGGGTGAGATAGGCCTGGCCCAAATTTAACATATATAAATACTCAAATCTTGTAAAAATCAATTCAATTAGAATAAAATAAAAAATTCCTCCCAAAATTCTTCAGGTTGTATGAAAGTAACTCCTGGTCATAAATCAAAACTTTTTCACTCCCTACTTTCTTATTAGAGCTGTATCTTAATGTAGATTAGAAGCACCTATTTGTAGAGTTGCCAGATTTTCCATTTACAAGGAGGAATAGGAAACTTAACATTACAAAATTATCCCCATAGTATGTGGAAACTGCAAAGGAAAGAGTTTTATTTTAGCACAGCCGCTTCTCAGAACAACTGCTTCCCCCCAATCTGCCTGGAGCCTATGGTGGATAGTATTTCCTTTTAAAAATATGATCCTTAAACTTTACACAATCATACTGCATGACATAGAGAATCCTCTAGAAGCCTTGAAAGTGGGAGTCCATGAAAAAGCCAAGAAATCACCTTGTCCAGCAAGCATTTCTCTCCATTAATTACTCCACATCACTGGAAAGAAAGCAAGCAGCACCCTTTTAGCACTAAAACCTCTATTTCAATGCAACAAGTCTCCGAAGTGCTTGGACAGGACACACCTTTCTTCTCAAAAAGCTCAGAAAGATAATTCCAGAAGGTATGAGCTACTTTTCAATGTAAAAGCTAGTAAGAATAGGCTCACTATGCTGATAACACAACACTGAAATCTGTAGATAAAGATTTTATTAGGTCTCTTTTTTGCGACTAGTCATTAGTATCCACCTTCTGAAGAGATATAGACCAGAACAGTAGCCCTTACTTTTTCGCGGCTCAGCTCCTTAACTTAGTCAAGATCTCATCTATCCATTCCTTCAGTAATTGTGAAGTTCAGTGCAAGCCTGTTGGAAAGCAAGTATGCCTTCTTGCATTTGTTAAGTGTTTGCCTATCTTTTTGTGTCTCATGCTCACTAGAGCTAATGCAAAATTTAGGAATAAAGGTCAAAAGGCCTTGGAAGAACATGAAAATACTTCAAATGCCTTTCTCCCAGCAGGTGTAGTTAAAGTGCTGTCAATAGAAAATGGAATTCCTCCAAGTAAAAAGTGTTAAGTTGCAGAAGTTTCCTTTTGGGCACTTTTATTTACAATTTTTGGTTTGAGGTATTTTCCTCCTCCATTTTAGTGAATATCTGCTAAGATAATTTCATTTGCTGGTATCTTGATTTGGATAATGAAGCTTATTTGGACTCTCACCCCCCCCCCCCAGCGTATCGCTTCCAGCATTGGTGTATAGATTCTCCTTGCTGTTAGAAGGAAATAAAGGGTAACATGTCCTGTATATTTGCCTAGGATTTTAGTTGTTGAACTCACATGCTTTGTTCTCCTTGAAGTATTTTTGGTGGAGATTAGTAAATTCCCCAGATAGGATGCTAGAATCTGGTTTCCTTATGATTCTAGGATGCTTGAAGTTTGGATTAGCTAGTTGTTGTCTTGTCGTTCCACTTGAGTAAAGGTGACTAGTTCCGCTTACCTACTTATACAGTAATTTCCCATATTTTAAGTCTGGGCTACCAAATTCTTTTGGTATACAGTCTCATCTTGATATAATTTGTTACTGATGTTAGTAGTATCTGTTTGTGTTTGTTTTATTTCACATATGTACCATGCTCCTATACTTATTTTCATTGACATGGAATATTGTGTTATTACTGCAGAGAAACTGCAAGATCTGCAGGCAATATATCTGACTCTGAAGTCCCTAAGAACAGTCAGCCTTCATCATCCTTAACTGTTTCTTCTAATTTTGAGGTAGCATCTCAGTTCTTTATATGTTCTTATTTCCTTGTATCCCTATAATATTCTATCTTTCGATGAATATATATAAGAATGGTCATCTTTTTGACAATTTGAAAGGTTCCAGCTGCATATGGCAAAAAAATGAAGTTCTGACTATGGTCTAGTTTGGACTGGAACTGGCCCGGTCAAACCTGGGACTGGACTGGTCAACTGGTTCCTGGTTCTTTAACAGGACTGAAGCTGCCTACTAGGAGGGCTGGTTCTGTTTTCCCCCTCCTTGAACTAGGACCAGGACTAGCCTGATTTTTAAAAAAAATTTTATAAATTTATTTATTCTACCGTGTAATATATTAATTAGAAAAATTCAAATCAGGATCAACCGTAAGCAGAACTGCTTTGAACTGTTATTGTTTTTGAATTGAAACTGTTTCAAACTGGAATGCCTATGAACTGGTGGTTCCAGCCCGAAGCCAGATGGGGACTGGCCCGTGGCCAAGCCTATATGCATGGTTGGACGTTGGATGACCATTTACTTGTTATTGTTCATCATTTTGCCTACTGTCTGTTCGCTATTGATTTTCGTGATCTTGTGTTGAGCATCATCTTGGTGTTGTTAAAATGTTACTCATTTTTTATTTTTAAATGGAAGTGTTATAGTAACCTTCTTTTTGCATGTGTAGCCAAGAAGATCACGATGCATGTCTCCACTTATCTCATCAACTTCTAGTTCCATGGTGTTCCGTCCAGATGCAATATTTGTCTTGCTGAGAAAGGCATATAAAGAATCTGATCTGGGAGCTGTTTGCAGAATGGTAATGGATCAATATCTGATACTCTATAATTTAGTGACCAATAGTAGACTTGTAGGTGCCTTTTTTCAATTGCTTACTTATCCTTTATTTCAGGCTTCTAGAATCCTGTACAAGCTTATAGAGCCTATAACTATGCAAGAAGTGTCAACTATTGCCAGTGAAGTTACGTCTGCTTCAGATGAGACTTCGAAATCTGAATTATCAAATCCTGTTCCTCTAGTTGATTACTCAAGCTTGTTTGGAGAAGAATTTCTGATCCCTGATGATCAATGGGACTCTAGCATTCTAAATGTCTTGGATATAGGGGCAGTGGAAGAAGGCATTTTACATGTTCTTTATGCTTGTGCGTCTCAGGTTGATTACAGTATTAGGGACATAACACTTATTAAGCACCATTCTCTGATGTTGATTTCTGTTCTTACCATCTTTATCTATCAATTTACCTTTTTTCTTTCCCAATTTTTGTAGCCTTTGCTTTGCCGCAAATTGGCAGAGAGCACTTCTGAGTTTTGGTCTGCTTTACCACTTGTGCAAGCATTGCTTCCAGGTCAAGTATCACAAATGAGTTGCCTTAAGTTGCTGTTGAAGTTCTAGGAAGGTGTCATGCTAGTTATTAAATACTGTATAACATTAATATGCTGTCGAACTTGTCCCCTTCAGGAAGCAAGAGGCTATAGTTATCATTTGAGGTTGAAATCACTGTCCTCAAATTTTTATTTAGGACCCAGATGGGTGTTCCTTATGTAGATAGTCACTTGTGATTTTCATTCAAGTAATGCAATTTTTACAATACAAATGGCCAACTTGAAATTTTTGTGTCGCTTATACTCCTTCTTGTATCCTTTTTAATGCAAATTTTGTTTGCTTAGTAAAGATATTAAACCCATAATGCATGTAGTTGAAGAGAAAGGTTTATTTCATTCATACATAAAGAGATTGAGTTCATATATGCATACACAATTACTTCTTGTATTATGTTTTATAATCCCTATAATTAAGCTACTATTAGGATTTTAATTTGGAATATACTAAATAGGAATACAGGTATTTCCAGAGATAAGGAATGGTTGACTTTCCATAACAATAGTCGTTATATGAAACTTGTTCTACACAAATGATAATTAACTCTCTATGTGGTTTAAGTTTAACCACCCCTCAAATACCCATCTGATTATTCCTGTGAAATTGGACTTCAATTGATTCATCATTTTGCTTCTGTAAGAAGCTTGTTGATCCAAATTTTTTTCTTTGATAAAGAAGCTTGTTAATCATTTTAAATATGTGAAGATCATTGACCCAAATCTTTTGACATAGCTTAATGATTGTATTTGACATGTGTATCTTGATTTTCTGTAGCATTGCGGCCTTCTGTGAGCAGCATTGGCGAACACATTGATGATACCTTTTCTCAATGGAAGCAGTCTTTTGTACAACAAGCTCTATCTCAAGTTACATCAGTCCTAACATAAACTTGTTTCCTTAGCATATACTAGAATTACATAGTAGTTTTCTTTATTCTAGGGAAAATTTCATTATGCTGACCATGGTGGTTATAATTGCAGATTGTAGCTATGTCTTGTTCGGCAGTGTACCGTCCTCTTCTTCATGCCTGTGCTGGCTATTTATCATCCTATTCACCATCACATGTTCGTTTCTCGCAGTCTGCTTTTACTATCCTAGTCCTACCACTTTTTTTTTTAATTTTTTTAAAAAAATCTGAATGGTCAGTTTCTTTGCAAGATGGGTAGTACATGTGTGACATATACCCACCTTGCAAAGCCCCAACCCATGCACAAATCTAAGGGTTGAATTTTTCGTATGACTTGTTTGTTCCATCAAAATGCAATGGTGGAATTGTGACTGCAAGAATTTGAATTAAAAAGTCATTGCATCTTTAAGCAATTTAACCTTTCATACTGAATCTCCAAAGTTGTTTAAACCATTCTCCAATGTTGTTGGTCATTTGACATGATATACTTGTATTGGATAGTCTAAATGGAATAAGATATTGTTGTCCCACACTGGTATGGATAAAGATTTATGCTAAATATAGGACCTGTGCAGTCCATTCCTCTTGAACTAGCTTTTGGGGTGGGATCCATTGGACCCAATCTATTTTCTCTACGCGGTATCAGAGCCTGTTTCTTGCTTCAATGTTGTTCCACCGATAGATGTTTATTCCTGCAAACTTTACACTGCAGATATTCATGCCTCGATGTCAGGGGCGTGTGGTCTCAAATTGGTTTGAGATAAGGATTTAATGCTAAATACAAGGACTTGGGCAATCTTTTCCCTTAGGGCTAGCTTTTGGAGTGGTGTTACTTGCCATTTTCCCAGCAAGTATTGTTAAAAATCATTGGTGGGAAATTGGGAATATATGCATCTCAACTGTCATTTTCTATGAGCAAAAACCATTTACTGACTAATTTTTAGGCTTTGAGCCTCTCTTTCTATGTAATCTATAAATTATAATCCTCTTGTACAGGCTAAAGCTGCATGTGTTCTCATTGATCTATGTTCAAGTGTGCTAGCACCCTGGATGTCTCAGGTCATTGCAAAGGTTGGGGGTGCACTGGTGGTCTAACCATCTATTTCAGTTTGATTATTTGCTTTAATCTCTCTCTCTCTCTCTCTCCCTCTCTCTCTTTATGTATTTGTATGTATATACTCACATTTATTTATTTGTGTCTGAACTTTGTGCTGTTTTTCATTTAGGTTGATCTAACTGTCGAGCTTCTAGAGGACCTTCTTGGCACAATTCAGGTGTGTGTCGCCGTTTTGTCTAGTAATTATGTCTGGCTACAGTTGAGGGAAGAAAGCATAATTATGCAAGTGAATTTTGACTGCTATAATCCTCTGGAAGTCCAATATTTGGCCTTAGTAGCAGAAAAATAAATACGTTAGCTTTCAGATGTGAAACTGTGTTCTCTTTATTATCTTACTGAGGAACTCATCACTAATTGAAAAAGGATATGTTTCCTTCTCTGAGCATTTGGTTTGAAAATGGTAATGGATAAATAGACAGTGTTTCTATTTCAACCATCTGTTTACATCATTCTTGTGGTCCAACATACAATAATTACTGTGAGAATGAGATGCTTCCTTTTTCTTATTGCCAACAGTAGCTGTGGTTTCTAGATATACCATTAAAAGAGTCTTCTCATATCTGAGTAGCAGAACTAAAAGGCAGTAACAACTATGGTTAGACTCACTTACCATATAAGGAAAACATGAAAAGGTACAAAGGGTTACTATGAAAACTAAAACATTTATCATACACATAAATTTTTTTTTTCTTCTTTTATTTTCCTAATAAGTAAAGAGATATCAACAAGGACTTCAATTTTACAACTTGTTCGAAAAGGCATCCTCTGCACATGTTAAAGAAATGGATTAGTGAAGTAGTTCCCTTTAATCATACTGAGCAGCACTCAAAAGACGTTTCTCTAATATCCCCCAAAGCACAAGCTAACAAAGGAGTCCAGTAAACCATTCATCCCTACAATAATTTACAAGACGTAATATGGCCTTTGGTATTCAGGCATTCCTCTTTAGCCAAATATTCCATATTACCACAAACCAAAAGACTACTTTGTATCACCTAATGTACATCACCTAATGTCTATATTTTAAATCGATAATCTCCAACATATATATGCAACCGAAGTCAACAAAAAACCAATTGCAAATGGCCTAAGGCACCTCACAATGTAAAAAACCAGGGGCATTTAACAACATTAAAAATGCCAATCTTGAGATAAAACCTCATGGATGATGCTTGCAAAGACCAAATCTTCCTAGAAATAAGATGTTATGGTCACAGGCTTCTGATTGAGTTATGGGACGATGAACAGAAAAATCATAAACAGGATCAAAGGAATGGGAAAGCTTTTCCAATGTCCTGCTCTTGCAACTATGATTAAAGACAACACATTCAGGACATTAAGAGAGAACCCACAGACTCAAGTTCTCCAGGAATGCAACTTCTTCCCCCCATTTACTTCATGTCTTTGAATATTACAATAACAGCCTTAAACCTCTATAGTAACTACTGGAATAACTGCCTACAAGAAGGAGCTAACACCCAATATTCTGTTACACAGGGGAAGTAAAATAAACTTGAAAAACAAACTGTTACAACTAAAACATAAACCGAAAACCGAAACCATAACTTCCATTCAAACTAATCCCTTGCAAATTGCTGATCAGCTGCAGCTAGTTTCTAATATAAGAGGATATAGAAGGATTTGCAAGAATAGTTACAAGGAGAGTGCAAATACCAAATCTTCCTATCTACCCTAGAAAAAAAAAACCAGATTCCAATTGAGCAAGCAGTGAAGATAATTCATTCATGTCCTTGTCATTAAGATTCCTGTGAAAATGTAAATTCCAGGACGTTGTAATAGGTTGAAATTTGGGAGTTGCGAGCAGCATGGAAAGAGAAAAAAAAACCTGTGAGTACTAAGAAAGAAAACTGGGAGAGAAGGAATAAGTAATCTTTTTTGTTGGTTATTCTTGCATCTGTACTTATTTCATCATTCTAGCTGATGGCTTGCTTTCCTATTTATGCTTTTCAGGGCGCTCGCCATTTCCCTTCCCGTGCACGCGCTGCTCTCAAATATATTGTGCTGGCTTTGTCTGGTCACATGGATGATATTTTAGGGAAGTATAAGGTACTGTTTTATGTTTTGGGGCATTTGGTAATTTGTTTGGTTTGAAGTACCTTGGTAATTTTTTGTCTTTTGTTTGATTGTGGGAGCTTAAAATCCAGGAAAATATTTTTTTAGGGTCGAGGAAAATGCTTATGGCTTTGATATAACATTCTACCTAAAACCTTAAGGCATTAGACTCTTTGGTCCTCACTTCATATCTCTTTAATATGGGACTTACTTTCCTTTCACTTCACTTAACATACTCACACTTGCGTCATCCCAATACTTCTATCTTTGGCAAAGAAACTTGTTAAAATTCTTTCATATACATTATGTGAATTGTGCTGTTGATAAGAGCTTTTTAAGATTCATTATTACATATTCCTATATTCTTTTGCATTTTGATTCAAATGCAGAATTATTGTGTATTATGATATTACTGTTAACTTATCTGCCTCCCACCATCTTAACAAAATGTGTTTGTTATCTTTCTTTGTTGTAAACCTTTCAGGAAGTCAAGCATAAAATTCTCTTTCTACTGGAGATGCTAGAGCCTTTTCTTGATCCTGCCATCTATGCATTACGGAGCACCATAGCATTTGGAGATGTTTCTTTCACTTTCATGGAAAAGCAGGAACAAACTTGTGTGACTGCTCTCAACGTCATCCGTACAGCTGTCCAAAAGCCTGCTGTTCTTTCTTCCTTAGAATCTGAATGGAGACGTGGATCAGTTGCTCCTAGGTATCCCACACCTGTATGATAATGTTGCTAGAATGTTTCCATTAGCAATTTCATTTTTTTTTCTAGGGAAGGCTTAGAAAATAATGATAAAATTTTGTGCTTGTATTTGGATGTTTATATGAATTTTTGCAAGAAGCAAGTAAACATAAGCAAACTTCCGCTTTGATCATTGACAACATTAGAAATATACTATTGGTTCTCATGCTGCTTACAAATTTCTTTTGTGCTTGGTAATGATTTATAATGTTCTGTACAGTGTACTTCTCTCAATATTGGAGCCTCATATGCAGTTGCCTCCTGAAATTGATCTCTGCAAGTCTCCTGCTTCTAAAAATTTTGAGAATGAAGTTTCAACTGCTCCATCCCTTTCTCCTGTTCTACGTCATTCTGTATCTTCCACAAAGTCAAATAACCAAGATGATGCAGATGGGAAGGTTGATTTTCCTGATAATGGTGTAAAGGTGGATACATTTGAAGATGTTAGTCTTCTTTTTGCACCTACAGAACTTCGAAATATAGTTCTGGCAAATGTTTCCAGTAGTTGCAATGAACATATCTTGGATTCCAGCCATGCCAACTCTGAATTAAAACATGTAATTGAGAAAAAAATTGCTCATCTGTTTCCGAATGGCTTAGTATTAGATTCTGGCTTCACTGCTGATTACTTCAACTTGCAAGCAGACTATTTTCAACTTATAAACTATCGTGACTGTGAACTTAGAGCTTCTGAATTTCGACGCCTGGCTTTAGACTTGCACTCGCAGAATGAGATAGCTGTTGAAGGTCATGATGCTTCTATAGATGCTTTGCTCTTGGCAGCAGAGTGCTATGTGAATCCCTTTTTCATGGTGTCTTTCAGAGCCAATCCTAAATTAGCGAGTCCCATGAATGTTAGTGAGACTGGCAATACAAAAATTTGTGAAACTGCAAAATTGGGAATTGCTTCTGGAAAGAATAATGTTGACTTGGAGACGATAGCTCTTCTTGAAAAGGAAAGGGACAAAATTGTTCTTCAGCTACTGCTTGAGGCTGCTGAATTAGACAGGAAGTTTTTGAGAAGCATGTCGGATGGGGAATATGTTCCGTACCTCCCTGAAGAAATTGATGGACAAGTCATAAAGTTGTCTTCCCTTGATGTACAATCTGCAGATGCTATCACCTTGGCTCGGCAAAATCAAGGTCTGCTATGCAGTTTTCTGATTCGGAGGTTGAAAAAAGAGCAACATTCAATGCATGAAATTCTTGTGGACTGTCTTGTCTTTTTGTTGCACTCAGCCACACAGCTGTACTGTGCTCCTGAAGAAGTGATTGATGTTATATTAGGATCTGCTGAGTACCTCAATGCAACTCTAACATCATTTTATTATCAGTTAAAAGAAGGCAATCTCCAGTTGGATCCAGAGAAGATACATGGAGTGCAACGCCGTTGGACACTGCTTCAAAGATTGGTAATTGCTTCAAGTGGCAGTGAAGGCTCAGACTTTGCTTTAAATGTCAACAATCAATTTCGCTGTGGTAGCTTGATTCCATCATCAGCATGGTTGGAAAGGATATCTATGTTTTCTAACAGTTCTTATCCCCTTGTTAGGTTTCTAGGCTGGATGGCAGTATCTCGTAATGCAAAACAATATGTAAAGGATCGGCTTTTCCTTGCTTCAGATCTGTCACAGCTGACTTGTTTACTGTCCATTTTTGCTGATGAGCTTGCAGCAGTAGATAATGTTGTCAACCAAAAACAGGAAGATGGGAAGATTGAACAGATAGGTGTCAAACAAGTTTTTCCAATCCATAAAGGGTTTGAATTCTCTGACCAACAATATGGAGACCAATCTTTTCATGCTATCTACCCTGATCTCAATAAGTTCTTTCCGAATTTGAAAAGGCAATTTGAAGCTTTTGGGGAGCACATTTTGGAGGCTGTCGGATTGCAGCTGCGATCTCTATCTTCCAGCGTTGTGCCTGATATCTTGTGTTGGTTTTCTGATTTGTGCTCGTGGCAGTTTCTTCTGAACAACCAAATCACTAATCAAAACGGTTCTGATTATTTGAAAGGTTATGTTGCAAAGAATGCCAAAGCAATCATTCTTTACATTCTTGAAGCCATTGTTATTGAGCACATGGATGCAATGGTACCAGAAATGCCTAGAGTGGTGCAAGTATTGGTGTCTCTTTGTAAAGCGTCTTACTGTGATGTGCCATTTCTGAGCTCTATAATGCATCTCTTAAAGCCACTCATATCATATACTTTATGCAAGGTGTCTGATGAGGAAAAAACATTGTTTGATGATTCGTGTCCTAATTTTGAGTCGCTTTGCTTTGAGGAGCTTTTTGTTGATATTAGACAGAAAAAAGAGAATGGAGATATACCAGAGAAGGACTACAACAGAGCATTGATAATATTTGTTCTGGCTTCTGTCTTTGCTGATTTATCCTTTCAGCGTAAAAGAGAAATATTAGATTCCTTAACTTTGTGGGTTGATTTTACTACCTTTGAGCCAACCAATACTTTTCACGACTACCTCTGTGCATTTCAGACTGCTCTGGATGGTTGCAAAGTTTTGTTATTGCAGACTCTAAGAGTCTTTGGTGTTCTACCACTTCAGCTGGCCAAGTTTTCTGGTAATGATGCAGGGTCACATCCTGACAATGGCTCAGAGATGTATTCATGGTTTCTCAGTGATGTCTTCAAGAATTCTTCTCCTCCCAAGAATCATGAGAAGTTGGAAAATAATGACTTTGATGGTGTATCCTCAAAACAAAACAACTATTATTTGTCAACAGAAGAAATAGAAGATTTCTCTAAAGGCTTGGAAAATATTCTCACCAAGCTTAATCCAACTATTGAGCTATGCTGGAATCTTCATCATCGTTTGGCAAAAAAATTGACTATTACATCAGCTCAGTGTTTTATATACTCAAGATGCTTATCTTCAGTTGCAGCCCAAGTTCAAAATGCTGAAGAGGACAGCAGTGAAAATTCTTTCCCATTAAAATCCATTGAAGTCTTTCCTATTCATTGGAGGACCAGTCTAGAGGGTCTTGCTGAAATCATTGTGAAGCTCCAAGAAAACCATTGCTGGGAAGTGGCATCTCTAATGCTTGACTGTCTGCTTGGAGTTCCCTGTTGTTTCCGTTTGGAATATGTAGCTGAGACAATTTGTTGTGGAATCAAAAATTTTTCATGCAGTGCACCAAAACTTGCTTGGCGCTTGCGATCTGATAAATGGTTATCAATGTTATTGGGGAGAGGTATCCGTGGCCTTCATGAGAGTGATGGGCCTCTCACGGATCTATTTGTTACGCTGCTGGGTCATTCAGAACCTGAACAACGGTTTATAGCTCTTAAGCACTTGGGTAGATTGGTTGGCCAAGATCTAAATGGAGAAGCAGTTCTACAGTATTCTACATTTTGCAATAACTTGCCATACTTAGTTCACTCAGTTCCTGAGCCTTTTCTGCCATTTTTGGTTTCAAGTACATGGGATCGGGTGGTTTTGGTGGCATCATCTGATACATTGTTACCTCTGAGAATTCATGCTATGGCACTTCTGATAAGTTTTATCCCATATGCTGCCCGACACCAGTTACAATCGTTTCTTTCTGCAGCTGATAGTGTTCTTCACATTTTAGGAAAAAGTATCCATTCAACATGTGAGGGCCCATTACTACGGCTCTCATTAGCACTTGTTGCTGGTGCCTGCCTGTATTCACATGCTGAAGACATTTCTTTGATACCTCAAGAAGTTTGGAGAAATATCGAGGCCATAGGATTGTCTAGAACTGGTATCGTCCTCTTATCTTTTCTTTAGCACCAAAAAAAGAGTTACTTAGAGAATGAAATTATCTATTTCCCCTTTTTCTTCTAGGAGGCCATGTTGGTGATTTGGAGAAAAGTGCTTGTGAAGTCTTGTGTAGATTGAGAAATGAAGGGAATGAGGCAAAGGAGGTTTGTACCAGAATTAGGGGCATTTTGCAAGTTTCCAGCTACAGCATAACATTCTGAAAGCACTTCTACACACACACACAAAGACATTATGCATAGTTGCATATGTAATGAGGGAAAACATATAGAAACATCGTTCTGAGTGGTTTTGTTTAGGTTGTTTGTTTTAAGTTTTAACATCAACTGTTTGTTAGCAGTTTTTTAATTTACTGAACCATGCTTTTTAATAAGGCTTTGATAGAAGTTCTCTCTTCAAATTCTTCAAAACAAATCGACTCAGATTTTGGGAGCACCCGTGAAGAAATTCTTCAGGTAAGAAAAATAATAAACAATGGTGGCATAGTTCTGGTGTTCCTCTAGATGAAAACTGCTGTAATTTGTGGGACCCAAACTCATAAGGTCTAACTTGGATGTTTGGCAAGAGATAACTTGAGAGAAAATGGAAAAGAAACTAGAAAGAATCTGAGAGAGTTATCTAAAATAGATGTGTGTATTATTCATCTATGCCCCATGCTGCATTAGACCTCATCAAGTCCTATTAATACTTAAAGTTAGAAACACCTTAGCTTCCTGCTAGCAAATAGGCGAGATGATATCAGCAACTGACCAAGAACATTTTACTCAATATTGACTCTTTTTTATTACTTAATTTACTGAACTCCTTCCTAATGTGGTTCATCCTTCGTCATCTTAAATGGAACTTTGATATTATTATTATTCTTATTATTTTTTACTAATGCTACATTGTTGTTAACTAACTGTTACAGGTCCTTGCCAATTTGACTTCAGTTGATTCATACTTGGAGGTGTTCTCAAAAAGAATTGATGAAGAGGCAATGGTAAATCATATATGATCACCAGTCATGATATTTTTCACCTCTGACTTTGTAGATGCACTTAATAGGCATGGATATGTTGTTCTAGGAACTTGAGGAGGCTGAAATAGAATTGGACATTCTTCAAAAAGAAAATGCAGTAGAAGAGACATCATCAAGAGACACCAAGGAAGGGAGGCAAATTCCTAGGGTCACAGGTAGGAACTATTGTCCCCACTCCCCAGAACAGTCAATACTATTCATATTGGCAGCTTGAATCTACAGTGCAACCTTTATGTGATTGCTATTATATAATTTTATCTCCTATATTTTGCTGTTCAGCTTATGGGAAGCATGAGAGCAGGCTTCAGGAAATCAAGGATTGCATTCATTCTTTGTATGTATCATCTTTACTTTCAGCTGTAATTTTGCAACAAGTGGAATTTAGTGCATGGAAGACAAAATATATTCTGTTACTTGTAGATTCTTGGCCTCAAATCCATTTTCTGTTTGTGGCATTTGCAAAGTGTTTAGTTTGACATTTATCTTGCTTGCATGGATTTTGAGTTTGAGAATGCAGTTTTAATATTTTTCTTTTATGTGGTTCCTAACTAACAGAAAGCTGTTTACTGTTAAGTTATTACGATATCATGACTTACTGTTCTGTCATCAGTGATAAGGCCAAACTTCAAGATGATGTTATAGCCCGCAGGCAAAAGAAGCTACTCATGAGACGTGCTCGCCAGAAATATCTAGAAGAGGCTGCTTTTCGAGAAGAGGAACTTCTGCGTGAACTGGATAGGTTTTACTTAAGACCTAAATGTTCTTAATTGGAATGTTTTATGCGCCAGTTAAGAGAAAGTGATTGCTAATAGCTTGCACTCAATGCCTGCAGGGAAAGGACAGCTGAAGCAGAAAAAGAGATTGAGAGACAGCGGTTGCTGGAGCTTGAGCGTGCAAAAACTAGGGAGCTTCGTCACAATCTTGATATGGAAAAGGAGAGGCAAACACAGGTGAGACAGAGACATGGCCTTGTAGACTTGGGGCTTTTCTTTTTCCTGCTTTTCCATCGCATGGAGTCCTATTTTCCAGAGTGAACTTGTTTTTTGCCCTTACTTTTCAATTAAGATTTATGTGATTGTTTCCTTTCCTTCTCTTTCTCCCTCTCTCTATATATATCTGATGGCAAGTGTTGGAGAAATGGATTAATGCGTTGGGCTTATGTTTAAATTCTTCAGTTCTATTTGTGCAAGATTTACCCAATAATGGTCTTCTAAGTGAATTTTGTTTTATCATCATTGATGAGGGTTACTGAGCATGCAATCAAGTACTTATATAGTTGTTTACTTGTCAATACAAGTGATATAGTTTATTCATGCATTTGCATAGAAGGATCTGATTATCATATTGCAGGACAAATTGGTAGCACACTGTTTGCATTTTGTGGTTGCAGTATTAAAGATGGTTAATATTGTGTTGGAGAGAACTTGCGTGTCTTAACCTCAACCTGGCTGAGCCTAACCCAACTGTTTGGGCAAGCTTTGACCATGTTTAAGTTAATGGCAAATAGATAATTTTGTCATATTCTTTGGGCTGAGACTCAAGTAGAGGTTATTCCCTAACCTGGCCTGCTTCGGAGGTAGACGCCAATCAGTTGGTTCAGGAAAAACCCCCTACCAATGCCAGATCTTTAGCTGGTTGGGCCTGATGGGTTGTTAGGCTCATGAATAGGCCCAAATGATGAAAAGGACCCCCATTTATATATGTGAACAAAGGGGGAGTCTGTTATTGGAAAAGTATCATATTTGTGGCGGATATTACTTTGCAATTTTAAGTCTTCCTATATTCTTCCTATTGTATATTTTATGTTTATGCTGGGTCACCAGATGGCTAATCCTCTTATTGCAACTTTAATTCTATTAACCCTTCCAGTCAAGTACTTAGGATTTGAAGGTCCTAGGCATCTATTGCTGGAAATAGGAATTCTCTAATATATTTGGATTCTTGGTTTTCACAATTGTTCGAGTAATATGGGCTTTTTGCATGTAGAGAGAACTTCAGCGTGAACTGGAGCAAGCTGAATCTGGACTACGATCGTCACGGCGTGACTTTTCTTCAGCCACTCATAGCAGGTACAAATGATTTCTTGCACATACATATAAGAGCATAGACCAATTTTAGATTTAGGAGTGAAGCAAGAGAATGGGGAATTCCTTGATAATGAAGATAAGGGATGGCGCTCTTACTAGACAGGCAAAAATACAAAGTCTAGTAGAATTTGAGAAATTCCTTGATGTTCAATTACACTGAAAGTAGAGGTGACAGTAAGGTCTTTTTGAGTTGTGTCCATTTGAGGCTGCTTTGGTTTGCTTTGATTCAATATCAATTCAGGTTAAGGTGATCTGCTCAGTTCTAGGCTGTATAGTTTCCTTTTTCAGAAAAAAAAAATGAAAGTGTTAATATTTAAAAAAAATGGTAAATTTTAAAATAATGAGAACAAATTGTGAGAACTGAGAAGGAATTATTCATAATGATGACTTTGAACTAACATTTTTATCTGCAGGACTCGGGAAAGGTATCGAGAGAGGGAAAATGGAAGGTCCAGTAATGAAGGAAGTACAAGAACTAATAGTGGCAGCTTGCAGGCTGAAATTTCTACTACTAGTTCATCTATGGGTATGCCAGCTGTTGTGTTGTCTGGGTCCCGACCATTTTCAGGCCAGCCACCAACAATTCTGCAATCCCGTGATCGCGCTGATGAATGTGGCAGCAGTTACGAAGAAAATTTTGATGGGAGTAAGGACTCAGGTGATACCGGTAGTGTGGGGGATCCGGATCTGATTTCGGCATTTGATGGACAAGCTGGTGGATTTGGGTCTGCTCAAAGGCATGGGTCTAGAGGGAGCAAGTCGAGGCAAGTAATGGAACGGAGAGAAAGAGATGGAAGACGCGAGGGAAAATGGGAAAGAAAACATTAGTGATGCCCTCTGATGAGTTGCAGGTATATGAGGTTTAGCTGTAAAAAAATGGGCATTGATGGATCATCCATCATCACAGAGAAGGGGTGAATTTAGTTGAAGCATGAGATTGTGATTGTTGTTGTCTGTATGGATGTGATATTACTTATGTTGCTGTTAGTATTCTTGTCATGGGAATTCATGATAATCTCCTACACAATTTCTACATGTGTACGTTATGAAATTAATTATATTAATTTAATTAATTATTTTCTTAAGAATTATATGGGTAAAATACATTGACGGTATTTTAATTTAGAGCTATATAATAATAGTAAAGTGTTTTACCTTTATTTTTTTAATATAATGGAGATGCATGATATGGACGTAACTATTGTCATAACAAAGAAGGGTTAACTAATTCACCCAACGCCAACGGAAATGAAAAGAAGATTTCACTTTCATTTCTTCTCACAACGACAACCAACAATGTCCGGTACGCCTCTTCAGACTTCACAACCACTCCATCCAATGGGTTTTTTTTTTTTTTTTTTTAAAAAGTGTTTATTTATATATATTGAACCTTGAGATGCTTTATTTAAACCTCATCCAACACCAAAAGTGAAGGAAACATTTAACATAATAAATTAGTCATTGGATAACAATGCACCTCTTGTTTTTGAAAAATAATAACATTTTAAATGGAGAAGAGAAAGATGATATCAACTAAAGTTCTACTTTAAATATGAATTAAAAATTTAAATTTCTCACCATGATTGATAATCAGCATTTAATCATTTTCTAAATGACCATAACTAAACATTTTTTCTAATATTACTATTATTAACCACTATTAGTTATAAAATTTTAAATGATTCATTTTTAAGAAAAATTAGTTAAAGGAGAATGTTAATTAATTAAACCAGTAAAAGGGATTAATTAAACCTAAATATGATATGAAATCAAGAGGTGAATGCTAAGTTTTGAACTCCAATAATACATTTTACATATTTTTTTAATAGTATTATAGTTATAATTTTTTAATAATAATTATTAATATGTGACTTTAAGAAGACAAAAGAGTCTCCTCTTTAAAAGTTTCAAACAAATAAAAAGCCCAAGCTCTGCCAAAAAAAACAAAAAACAAAACAAAAAAAACCTGTCATATTCACATAACCACCCAGACCACCAAATATAAAGAAAATAAATTTAGCCATTGCTAAACATATATGAACCCCTTTGACAAAAAAAAAACATATATTAACCCTAAATCTCCCATTTCTTCCTCAGCTTTCCCTTTCTTGATAACATCATTTCATTTTTCAGAATTAAAAAAAAAAAATCATTGCAGCAAATGGCAGGGCAGTCAAGAAAATGGATGATACTAGTAGCTACAACATGGATACAGGCATTTACAGGGACAAACTTCGATTTTTCATCCTACTCTTCCACCTTAAAATCTGTTCTTGGGATATCTCAGGTTCAGCTTAACTACTTGGCTATGGCTTCTGATTTGGGGAAGGCTTTTGGGTGGTGTTCTGGGTTGTCTCTTATGCATTTTCCTTTGTGGGTTGTCTTGCTCATAGCTGCTTTCTTGGGATTTTTTGGTTATGGTCTTCAATGGCTTGTCATTTCCAAGATCATCACTTTGCCTTATCTTCTGGTTAGTCCTCAATTATTCTCAATCTAATAAATCTGGGGTTTTTTCTTTCTGGGTGTTTTTGCTTTAGTAATAGATTAATGTGTGCTTAAATTCTTGCTTATTATGTTTTTCCTTTTGGGGGGCATTTTCTGTTTGTTATATACTCCTGTGTCTGTTGCCTACTTTCTAGGAAAACCAGTGAATTTTCTTGGGAAATTTGGAGAACTGTCTTCTATAACCACCGCTAACAACTTATTTATAAAAATGTTTAAGTACGTTTGGCTAAGCAAATGTTGGTGACTGGCAGGTAATGAACAAAAGAAAGGATGTTTAATATAATATATGTTCTGGGTATTTAATTACAAACATTATTACAAAATTGACTAAGAATTTGAAGACTTGGAGGTTTTTGCAGCTAATAAACCAGAGATAAAACCTATATAAATACCAATCATTTAACTGTATTTAGTTGCCACTTGCTAGTGGGAGGGATCATTCTGATTATAGACTCTGTGGACTATCACCAGAATAGCTAATGGCTACTAAAATAATTAATATTACCAAAAATGGCAGGATTTGAAAATAAAAGGTTGATGGAGTCACTTTTCAACTATTATTTAAAGCTAACTAACTAGTAACTACCATCCTCATGTTCCATTTATTTTAAATAATCTTTTTACTGGTTTGCTGTGCTTCAAAGGAATAGATGTGTAACTTGACCTTGACCTTCTCTGTCATATTCATTTGCATACTTCAACTGAAAACCTCATTGCTTTATGACTAAAACTTCAGAAAGAGATGGGAATAGATTGATCTTTTAAGTTTTTCTTGTTTTGTAGTGAGAAAACATATACAAATTACCATGTCATTATCTTTGCTTTTTAATTAACACAAGGCAATGCATCCAAAAGTAATAATTTTTTAGGAGTGTTTGGTTTTAGTTGAGTTAATTGGTTTTATTTAATAATTTCATAATTGAAATATTTGATTCTTTATTTTCAAGAACTAAACTGAAACTAAATTTTAGTTATGATTTCAGTTAAGTCTTAAATAATTTCGGAATAATTCTATTAATTAAAAAGTAAAAAGTAAGCGTTATAAGTTGATTGAATACATTTATAATTAAAATTATCTTAAAAAAACAAAAGTTAAAATTAAATTATATATAATTATAATTAAAATAAATTATATATTAATTTTATCCAAATTATATAATATATCCAAAAACTTTATTCA
Source organism: Manihot esculenta (assembly GCF_001659605.2). NCBI lineage: Eukaryota > Viridiplantae > Streptophyta > Magnoliopsida > Malpighiales > Euphorbiaceae > Manihot > Manihot esculenta. The sequence goes on from NC_035168.2 coordinate 39,376,172, forward strand.
ATTCTTGATATAATTTGATTCACATGGCTTCTTTATCCACTTTATTAAATTTTAAAGAATAATTTTCTTGGACATAAACTTATTGAATTATAATTAATTGAAATTCTTGCTTTCAATTTCAAATAATGCCTCAAATTATGTAAGAAATGGCCAAATATAGTTTTATTCAATGGTTGAAAGCATATTACTTGTAGTCGTAGGTAAATTCAAACTCGAGTCAGGAGTCTGGTCCCTAATTCCCTGCTTAAAAAAAGTGATGTCGAAATGAATTATGGAAACTTTATTTGGCAGGTATTCTTCCTATGCTTGATGGCTGGATGCAGCATCTGCTGGTTCAACACAGTGTGCTATGTTCTGTGCATAAACAACTTTGCAACAAACAAAGCATTAGCATTATCTCTTACCATCAGTTACAATGGAGTTAGTGCTGCAATCTATACCCTTATTGCCAGTGCAATAAACCCTCAAAATGATACCCTTTACCTCCTCTTAAATGCAAGTGTTCCTCTTTTTGTGTCTGTTCTTGCACTTCTCTCTATCCTACCCCAACCACCTCAGCGGCACCTTTCCCCTGATGCAACCCACCGTGACTCTTTCATTTTCATTGTCCTCAATGTTCTAGCCATTATCACTGGCTTATATCTCCTCCTCTTGGATTCATTATCCTCTTCTTCAACAGCATGCTTCCTTCTTGGGGGTGCCATTCTTCTGTTAGTACTTCCCCTAGGCTTGCCGGGCATTGTGTGTGCAAGAAACTGGGCTAGGCATACCATCCATAGAAGTTTCCATTATGATCGTTCAAGCTTCAATTTGGTTGATACTGATGATCTTGATCTTGATCTTGTTAAAGAACTCATGGGAAGTGAAAACAGCAACAGCTCAAATGGCAATTCTCATGGGGTGATGGAGAAAGGGGGTTGTTTCGCTTGTTCGGGAAGGGTAATGGAGAAGAATAGGTTTCCTATGCTAGGTGAAGAGCACTCAGCTCCAGCCCTAGTGTGTAGATGGGATTTTTGGATATACTATGTTGTGTATTTCTGTGGAGGGACAATAGGGCTGGTTTATAGTAATAATCTAGGACAGATTGCACAGTCTCTTGGATATTCAGATCTTAGTTCCCTTGTTACTCTCTACTCATCATGCTCGTTCTTCGGTCGCCTGCTCTCAGCCGCCCCAGATTTCCTGCGTGAGTATGTATTCACTATAAAACTAAATATATGCAATGCACAGCACTGATTCATAATAGAAAAACAGCATATTGCCTTTAGATAAAGAGTTAGGCATATGCAAGCTAGAGAAGGCATAACCATCAACAGTTGCTTAGATACATCTTCGGTTATATCATCCCGACACTAGTCAGTACTTGTATATCACAGATATTTGAACTAACTTGTAGTGCGACTCAAATTAAAGAAAAAACTAAAGGTTTGAAAGTTTTCTAATGCAGCAAGGTGTACTTTGCGAGGACCGGGTGGTTAGCACTCGCAATGGTGCCAACACCAATTGCCTTCTTCTTGCTCGTTGCATCAGGCAGCGAGAGAGCATTGCGGGCTTGCACGGCTCTGATTGGATTAAGCTCTGGGTTTGTGTTTTCAGCAGCTGTGTCAATCACATCCGAGCTATTTGGGCCAAACAGTGCTGGAGTCAACCACAACATCCTCATCACCAACATCCCTATTGGATCACTCCTCTATGGTCTTCTTGCGGCTGTAGTGTACGACTCCAATGCAGGAAGCACCAGCTTGTTGGACACCCTGTTGGGAAAAGAAATGGTGTGCATGGGTAGAGAATGCTACTTGAAAACATTCATAGCCTGGGGTTGCATTTCACTGGTAGGCCTAGTTTCAAGCACTGTACTTTTTCTTCGAACCAGACCTGTGTATGCCTGTTTCGAAAGCAGCCGAATAGGACACTCTCCTCTTAACCAAGAAATTCCCCTTTTGTGACAAGGACCTGAAGTAATGTTTAGCTTTGAAATGTCAGTAGGTGGGATATCAAGATGAACTAGAAAAAGGTCACAGAAGAAAATACAAGTACACAGATAATGTCGGATTAAAGGAGAAAAGAAGGGACATGCAAATTACTGTGAAAGAAAAATTAATTCTGAGAACATGCAAATTAAAGAAGAGACACTGAAGTAGAAGGGACAAAATTCCTGTTAAGAGGAGGACTTGCAGTTGAATGTCAATAGGGCATATCCTTTCTCACGTCCCTTTAGAATAAGGGTGTTGGACACTTCTTTCTTTAATTAACTTTTAAAATGATTCAAATTTAACATGATATTAAAGTCTCTCCATTTGATATTGAGTCTCCTCAAAATATTTCACGCTTTATGCTTCTTATTCTGAATAAAATGATCGGTTCTTATTCTGAATAAAATGATTGGTTGAATTTCATATCGGTTTATAATAAAGCTTATATTAAATGTGGGAAGAAAATGAGTTTTATCAAAACAAAGCCATAATTTGTAATATGAAGGCAAGCAAAGTTGATACTTCTCATTGTAATCAGGCAATTCCTAAAACTCACTTAAAAATCCATTTCTTAGAAATCTGCATCAGTAACATGAATCTAATTGTCTGCGTTTGCTCAAAGATTTTGCTTCAAAGCATACAATGGGAGATTAAGTATCCAAATTAGTAAAGCAGTTTTGCAGACAGGTTAACCTAGCCCAGGACACGGTTGGTTGGTTCCACGTTTCCTGTCTGTGGAACCAAAGGCCGTAAACCAAACTGCAGGTTCCTACAGTTTGAGTCAATCTGACTGTTCACTGTTCAAAAAAAATTTTTTTTTTCTTTTTTAGAAAAATGCTGATTTGAACCAAACCAGACCAGGTGGTTCTGGTCTAGTTCAAGAGGGAGTGAAATGGGAGTCTGGTTTAGACCTGTGAAGCTCTGATTTGAGGTTATACCGAGCCAATTCCAAGCCCAAACTGACTATGGCCAGGTATGGATTATCCATGACAGGCAAAACCCTCGTCAGTGCAGATAGTAGCACTTAGTCAAAAGGCACTTAGTCAAAAGTCACTTGCAGCATATCAGGAAACCATTATAGATATGATCACCTAATCATACATTAAACAAATAGCTTAGCAAGTCATATGACAATATTAACGAAGGATCCATATTCTTGAACAAAAACTTCTTGCCTCAACAAAATAAACATAAAATTAGCTCGAACCAGAAGATACCTTATCTCAAATTAAGCATTAAACCTGAGCTGTATTCTCATTCAATCTCAACAGGAAGTGGGTTTGCCACAAGTTACTATTGGTTTAGCCAAAGCATTCATTAATCATATAGCATACACCAATATCTGTCAAAAGAGCCTTTCTCAAACAATAGAATTAGTCTTCACTCTGCATAAAAGTTACATTTTAGCCTACACTAGGTTAATCAATACCCCATAAATTAGCATGTTGCAGAGGTATTAAAACACAAAGGAGCATAAAATCAACAGTATTATAGTCAATCTACCAGTAGTGGAGAAAACTAATAAATAGCAACTCCCCACTCAATTCTCGAGCAAGCATGCAAAGCATATTGATAAAAACATAAACAACAAGAAGCTGCACATCATGGAAAAGGTAGGGAAAATAGAAGCAATGGTTATAAGATCAAGATTGCAATGAAATATCTTCAAATGTTCCCAAGTAAACAAAGAGAATTCAAAAGCTTTCAAAAGCCCAACCTTATGAGATCTATAAATGAACCATCTAACTCTATCTAACTCTTCTTTTCACCTTCAGTTTTGTTGGCTTTCTTAGCAGATGCCTGAGAGTATAAGAAAGTCCCAAATATGGCAATGGCTGATCCAATTGCATTCAAAGGCCTAACAGGATTTCTAAACACCAACACAGTAGACACAATCACCACCACTCTCTTCATTGTGTTGCCGACCGAAAAGGTTAAGGGGCTAATGTCGTCAAGAGCCTGGTAAGAAGATTGGTTGTAGAGATGATAAAAGATACCAGAAAGCAACACCCATATATAAAAGGTTGATGATTTTCCAACAGCTTCAATCGCCTTATGGTATCCTTGAATCCATTGAGACCCTTCAACAACAACCGCAACAGGAAACAGATAAAATAATGAGATTATACTAATCCAACCATACAAGTTTAGTCCATTAACTTCCTTGAAGCTCTGCAAACTCTTTTTTGAGTATATGTTCCTGAACACAAACCCAACATTGCTAATCAAAGCACCCCACAATCCTTCGAAATTGAAAGAGACTTCTGTGATGGCAGCAAGGGAACAACCAAGAACGATAGGGAGGATAGAGAGCCAGACTTTTAAAGGGTACGAATCACCAAGAATTGAAGAAAATATAACTGAGAAAACAGGTTCTGATGATTTGATTACATGAGTGAAAGAAACAGCAACCTTAGAGAATGAGACACAGGCTGATATGTGCCCTATAGTGTGAAACAAAGCAGGTCCGAGAAGAGCAATAATGAATGGCTTTGAGATCTTCGGGCATGGTTGGAGTTTGAATGACCATAGGATGAGCATCCAAACAGACCCAACAAAGAGCTGGAAGGAAGCAAGAAACCATGGAAAAGGAAACACATTCAACGCTTTCTTGTTGTAAATGTTGAAGACAATATTCTGGAAGTACCAGAAACCAAACACGAGTGCAAGCTGGAGAGTTTTATCCTTAGGTTTCGAAACCACGTTAGCTTCTCCTTCTGGGCTTGATTCAGAGTCAGATGCTGCTGCTGCTTTAGCAACATAAGATCTGGGTTTCGAGCAAAACCCAGATGGATATTCATGGACTCTGTTGAAATTACAGATCTGATTAGTGAATCTTGAATAGAGGCCAACCGGGCAGCTACTGATTTCGCCAAAGTTTGAAACTTTACATGCAAATGAACCAATTTGAGAGGTGAGTTTATTAAAGAGAGTAGTTTGATTTTGAGCTCTGCTGGGAATATTTGGATTTAAAAGAGAAGAAGCATTTATGGGGTACTTATGGTGAGTGGATCTGGAGAAAGTGACAGGAGAAGATGGGGTGAGATTCAAAGTAAGCATTTTTGGTTCTAGCTTTTGAGCTTTGATGTAAGAGGGAGAGCCACAGACTCTGCAAGCAAAATAATAGGAGGATATGAAGAACCTCAACGTTGAGTAGAGATATTTTGGGGAGGCAGCCACCAACCAGCTCGCCAAGCTTTGCTTCAAAGGGACCTTTCCCGTTCCAAAAAATCCTTTTTCTTTTAGGTGGGGAAATTTTGGGTACTAAATTTGTTAAAAGAGGATTTTAGGTGCCTTTGTTTCATTTTTTCTTAGTTATTTTTAAGGTTAGAGAAATCAATCATAAAAGAGACCAGTATTTTTAGCACAAGATTCAGCGGAGGGACATGGGAGAAAAATCTTGAATCCTGGCGTCTTCTTGTCTTGTACTCTACAGCGGTTGGCATTTGACTCGCCCCTCAATCCTAGTGTACTTTTTTGTGGAGGCCAGTGAGCTACCGACAACAGTGAAAATACTCAACAAAATCACCTTATTTAAGGCATTTGAACGGTAAGGCATTGTTTGGTTTAAATTGATGAGAAGTGATTTGATTAGAACTAAAATAATTTGTACTTTTCATAAAGTATATAAAAAATATTAATTAAATAGATATAATTTTAATATTTGTTAATTTATATATAAAAGTAATTCTCTCGACGTAAGTTTCCTTTTATGATCGCTTTCACATGTTTTTTATGTAATCCATTTGTGACTTAATATTCTTATATTTTTCTCTTTTTAAAATTTAATTTCTTTTTTTATCTTTTCATGAAAGACGATTTGTGTCAATTAACTATGGATGAATAATAAAATGTTGTTATCCCTATTAAGAGATTCAGAAATATTTCGATCGTCACTTATAATTTCTGTATGGTGGGCACTTATAATTTCTGTATGGTGGGCATGTTTCTTACATACAATCCAATCAGTTTTCAAAATATGCTGACCTCTTTAGCAGATTTATGACATCTTTTAGAGGGTATCGATTATGAAATTAGGGACAAAAAGATATTTATTTTGATTTTTTAATAATGTTGATTTTGAAGATATAGAAAATGAAATAACGGAATTTTTGCATTTTGATGACTGCATTCTTATGAACTATTTGCAAATTGTTCAAATTCTTTATTCTCTATATTTAAAATTGATATTTCTGTTAGATGGGTTCATCATCATGCCACTCTAATCACTTATACTTTGGTTAGAGAATCTATTAGACATGATTGTCTCTCTGTTTAAGATGACATCCATTTTTATTTGATAAAATTTTATTAATACAATCAGTAGTTTTGATTTAAAAAAACGTATTTGTTAATTTATAATTATTAAAAATTTATTACGATATGGGACTAAATTTGTATAGATGCATGTTTAATGAAAATCATTCAATGTCTCAACTTATTTATAAAGGTTCTAAGAGCAATGTAAGTATCTAAAGGAAAAGATTCTCCAACATTTAAAGTCAATCAGCGCAAATTCGAGAAGTTTAAATTTTGTAATTTAATTTGTACAGGTTTTTTAAAATTACAAGATACATATAAGTCGACTAAAAATTAGACATTTTTTTTAATAAAAATATACTATATACATAAAAGTAAAATATAATTAATTTTAACAGATTAAAGTTCTGTTAAGTGCTCTAAACGAATATTTACTTTGTTTATAATGATTTAACATTCAATCTCACTTAAAAAATAGTGAGATTTATAATTTAATTTTTGGACATTGTCATTATTAACAAGTTGGTTCTTATATTTTCAGAAATCTATTAAAATGTCATTATTTTTTTTCTCTATTAATAAAATAGTCATTCTATTTATTTCTGTCGTTAAAAATATAATAAAATACCAAATTACCATTTTTCTTCTCCTCTTCCTTCTTCTTCTTCTTTTTCTTTTTTTAGAGAATAAAGAGAAAAATATACTATTTCGTTGACAGAAAGAAACGATAAGGATATTTTAATAGATATGAAAAAAAAATATTTTAATAGATTTTTAAAAATATAGAAACTGTCTTGTTAATAATAGTAATATTCAATAACTAAATAAGGGGTTTTATTTGAGAGTAAAATTAAATTTAAATATTTTTTTCTCTCATTCTTTATTTATTTTAATGGAAAAGAGAACGAAAAATTTATTTTGTTAATAAAAATAAAAGATAAAAATATTTTAATAGATTTTAAAACATAGAGGGACTAATTTATTAATATATTTAGGACTAAATAATAAATTTCTCTAAAATAAATAGTATCGAACTATCCATTATAATAATAATTAATTTTTATTTAAATGATGTAAAAGTCGTTATATTGTCTATTTTCTTTTTTTTATAAACAACATTTTAAAACATGATTTATTTATGATTGTAAAATATTTGTTGAAAATAAAATAGTTTTTAATAATATTTATTTTTTATACTCATGAAAATTAGACATAACTTAAAAGTTAGTTTTAGTTAATTAGTTTATATATATTTATATTCATATTCACTTTATCCTTATAGCCGTTTCATATTTTTTTAATTTATCGATTTACCATTTAGTGATTTAAAAAAAAATTATTATGAAGTTGCATGATTTAGTAAAAATAATTATTTGATTCTTCTATTTTTAAAATAATATTAATTAGTCTTTAATTTTAAAAATTATTAATTATTTAGTCACTTATAATGATTAATTAATTATGATTTTAAATATAAAAATTGAATAATTATAATGTTAAAATTATAGAAATTAAATAATTATATAAAAAATAATTTAGTCATTTTAATAATTAATAATTGGAAAAGACATGAAGTGATAAGGGTGTGAAAAAAAAAAGAATTATTTTTTATAAATAGAATGATTAAATAGTTTATTTGATAAAATATATGTTATTTTTTTAAGAGAAAAAAAGGAAGGAAAATGGAGGAAAAAAAGCCGCAATGAGGAAAAGGAATAAGATCAAAATTGGAAGCAGAAGAATTTCTGCTATTGCCTCTCTCAGTAAAAGGAACAAAATCTGAGATCAGAGGAAAATCTAGCAAGAAAATGGCAGCTAAGCAAATGGAAGAGATACAGAGAAAACTAGCGATGCTGAATTATCCTCGAGCCAATGCTCCTGCTCAGTCTCTCCTATTCGCCGGCATGGAGCGTTACGCTCTCCTCGAATGGCTCTTCTTCAAGTCAGTCTCTCTCTTTCTCTCATGCACATACAAGAAATTCTAAAGCTACCCAGGCTAGATCTTGTATTGCTTTGTTAGTTTTGTTCCTTAATCGAATATGAGCCACAAAGAAAGAAGAAATTTTACGAGTAGAAGTTTTGATTCTCTGTTGACATTGTAGTGTTTTTGAATGTTTTATAGCTCAGAAAGTAAAAATTAAAATAACTATTTTTTTAAAAAGAACATGTGCAGAAATTCCCTGTGAGAAAGTAAGAGTCAAGATTGCAGCTTCTTTGACATTTGCTATAATTTTGTGTTTGAATTGTTCAACAATTGGGTATAAATTGGTACTCTTGTTGTTCTGTTAGTAATTGTATGGCATAATTCCGTGAGTTTTTTCTCCATTTCATTTTCTTTTCCTCTCTGAATTTAGCTCCTGTTATTATGGTTTCAAAGTTCAAACTGGGCGGCTTTATTTCTTGTGAGAAAACTAGTGAGAAAATATGGAAGCATGACAGGAAGAGCATGTAATAAATTTCAGCATTTAACTCCTCCAATTCTCTCTCTCCCAGCAATCGATTGTTGGCTTAGGACAAGTTGAAATTCTTTTGGTAATGTTAACTGCAGACTATTAGGGGATAAATCACCCTTCTCACAGCAAAATTTACAAGGAGATGCTATGGATCGTGATGAAGAGACTGCTCGGATTCAATGTAATTCTTTTTCCTAGCTCCACAATGTTTCAACTTGCGCCTCTTTAGTGTTTAATGGAAAATGGTCCTTTTCTTTTCAATTGTATGTAAACATCTAGTACTTGCATTCAAGACTGAAGAGAAGAAGCAGCAAACATTTTTGTGAGTTCATGTTTATTTAAAATTGGAATAAAACCTATGGTAATAATTTACTTTCTTCATATTTTTCTGTGGAGGTGGTAATGTGGACAGTTGGATGGGTTGATGGATTAAAAACCCTCAAAAGTTCTTGGTAGTATTTATTATTGGTCATGATCCTTCTCTTTTATCTTTGATGTAATTAGCGTTGATCAGTTGGAGAACCACAAGTTCTCCAGTGGCTTCAGTGGAAGTATGTATAATGTGTTCCTATCATTTATGGGAATTGGGATATGGTCGACCTCCTCACAACTGTGTCAACGTTGTGAGTGGAAGTGCACTCTAACTTCTAAGATCTTTTCTGATGTATAGTACACCATGTTTGAAAATACTTTAAGGTGTTGGATGATTTTTGGAGAAAAGAATTTCAATATCCCTGTGGATGAGTTTTAGATTTTTAGGATGCCTGAATTATCATTTATAATCAGTATTGGAATTTGAAATAATTAATTTATTTGTTGCAGATTTGGCAGAGATTGCTAAGTTTCTTGGTATCACTACAACTATAGACACAGAAGCTATCCAAGTAAGTTATTTAATATAGCATGTTTAGCAATTTGTTAATCAATAATTGCCTTCTTATGTATGTTATGCTTCTAAAATTGACTATTACATTCCAATGTAGTTGTTTAAGTTGAATTATTGCAGCTCATTTTAATGAATGCAAAAATTGATCCTTAAGGTGTTAAGTTATATGAGCAAGCTGAATTTGTTTTCTCACTGCGTATGATTTGATTTAACTGAGTGTAAAGCCTTGGTGCTCCAGGGGCGAGGAAGCTATGAGGATCGAACTGAAATGCTTCGGCTAATAGTAGATCTTGTAGAGGCAAGCATCTATGCTGACAATCCAGATTGGAGGTTAAGTTTACATAAAGTGGAAAATTTTAATTCATTGCTATAGTTAGGGGTGTAAACGAAGCGAACTGTTCGTGAGCTATTCGAAATTCGGTTCGATAAAAGTTCAATCGGACTCGGCTCGTTTTCTAAACGAGCTGAACTCGAGCTCACTTTTTAGCCTCGTTTAACAAACGAGCCGAGCTTGAACTTAGCAGTATTTGGCTCGTTTAGACTTGCGAGTTCGGCTCGTTTTCAAGTTTATGAACAAGCTCGCAAGTTGACTCATGAACAGGCTCGCGAGTTGACTCATGAACAGACTCGTGAACAGGCTTGTTCGCCAACACCAATCACACATTGAAAGTTGAAGGGATATGGAGGATTGTGGCTTCTCTATAAAAGGACAATCCTTCTATATTTTTTTTCATTAGTTTTGGGTTTGAGAAATTTCAATTAAATAAAAAAATTTAATTTAAAGGTCTCTTAATGACCTTATAATTTAAATTTTATTTTTAATTTAAATTTGTTTATAATTTAAATGAATTTGAATTATATTGAACTTGTTTACAATATAATCGAGCTTAAATTCGAGGCTAAATGAGTTCAAATTCGAGCTTTTTGAGTGGAGTTTGAGTTGGCTCGTTAATGTGATAAATGAGTTTATTACAATCGAGCTCGAACCGAGCTCGGTTTAATATTTATTTTATGAATCGAGCTCGAGTTTATAAATGAAGCTCGAGTTGAGCTCGAGCTCGAGCTCGAACTCGAGCTTTTAAATTTATTTTCTAATCGAGCTTGAGCTTTGGCTCGGTTCGATTAGAGTCCTAGCTATAGTTGATCATCTCCTTAGTTGCTTTAAATTTTCAACCTGTTGTTGCTTTTTGTCATTATTTTATCTAAAATTTTGTTTTGCATCCTTTGGCAGTGTTGATGAGCAGGTGGCAAAGGACATACAACTAATAGATTCTATTGCAGAAAAACAGGCTCTAATTTTCTCAGAGGAATGCAAGTTGTTCCCTGCAGATGTGCAGATTCAATCTATATATCCATTGTAAGATTATTCTTTTTGATGCTGCCACTTCTCATCTACACTCTTTTTTGTACACGATATACAGCATGTACATCATCATCCTGAAATGATTATCTATTTAAGGTTTCTCCTACATGTATGATGTTGACATGCTTTAGAATATTTCAATTTGAGAACTGTCCATAATTACCGATGAATTTTGGCCATTTATGTAGCTTGAACATCACTGTAGGCCCTAACAAAATGTAATTTTTTTTCAATCAATTTGAAAAAGTTTACTGTCTCGAGATGATATCAGACATCCCTCATAAAATGATTGTTTTTGTCATGCCATGTGATGTAGTAACATCCTGTTCCTCTCATCAAAGTACATTTGCAGGCCTGATGTGTCTGAGCTGGAAACAAAACTTTCAGAGCAATCAAAGATACTCTCGAATCTTCAACAGAAAGTTGATGATTTGGCATCAAAGGTTATCTCAGCTACTTAGCTTTTGGAGCATGAAAATTTGAAAATTTGAGCTCTTTCACCTTTTTAGCTTTACCTCTTTTATTTTCTCTTCCCTTGAGAATTGAAATGACACTTCACTACTTATTAAAAGCAAGCTTTTGCTAAGTACCCAAATTTTTTGGTTCGAGAATAGTTCCAATTCTTATTTGTAGCATGACTATATTTTTCTATACTTCCAATGACATCTTGTTATGTAATTCTATCCCCCCATAATTTCTTAACTTTGTTCAACTTTTATTCTTTTTTAGCATGCTTACAATCCAGAAGAGGATTATACAGAGGTGGAATCCCAACTGCGGACCCATTTGGAATCTTTTCTAGAAACTGCAAGACAATTCAATGTGATTTACACCAAGGTCTCCCTTTACCTTCAAATTTCTCTTACTTGACCCTGGTCAAACAAAGAATTAATGTTCTACTATTATTTTTAATCTCTATTTGTTCTTATTGCTTATTGAGAGAGAGAGAGAGAGAGAGGTGGATTGCTATGATATATTCAGTAATCATTATTATGAATTAGCTTGCTTTTCCTCAACTTGTTTGGAATATTTTTTGGCTTGATTGTCTGTCACTCTTTGGTTGAGAACTTTCAAGTTGATGCTCAAAAATCATGCTGTGGAATTTTATTGTCCAAGCTGATATATCTGTACACGTCCAATATCATGATTTTGTAGGAAATTCGCCCATGGACGCACATGATGGAGGTGCCACAACTTCATGGCTTTGGGCCGGCTGCTAATCGCTTGTTGGAGGCATACAAGATGCTTTTGAAGGTATGTTAGTATCAATTCCATTTTGATATTCTGCTTCTTGAACTATTGTATCACATGGATTTAATTTTACATAAAAAATCAGCAATTTGATGAATCTAAGCTATATGGTGATTTGCCACAGTTCTAATTGTATTGTATCTTGTTTTATTTTTTTAAACTTGAATATAAGGTTGCTGATCAATCCAATAGTATTTACCAACTGGATTCAGTAAAGCTAGCTGGTTGATCAGTTTAATTACAGAAGTGTTCCAACTTAAAGTGCAGACTGGTATCTGACCTGACGGGTCCAGATTTAATAAATATGGTTAGGCAACTGGTAAAACAGCCTTAATAATTAGCACAGCTTGGACAACTTTTAAAAGTTCAATTTCTTCATGAAGATTTCATTTGTTTCATGCCATATTTTTTAGTTGCTTAGTTATATGGTAAATTTGGGTCGCCCGGTTAATGTGCTGGCCTGAAGATAATTATGCAACCCATTACTGTTGGGTTGTTACTTTCTGCACCTACACTTTTCTGCATCATATGAACTCTTGGAGATGGTGCATTTTTAATTCAAAGCTCTTCACACATTAGATACCATATTTTAATAGATGTATCCAACATTCAGAATTTCAGATAAACTCCTTGTTTAATTACTCTAGTTTTTGTTGCTTCTCTTCAGAAGAGTGAAGAATTGGCAACAATTATTTTTTGAAGTTCCATAAAATACTTGGAATAGTTAGATGTCATGGGCTTAATTAGAGGCTATTTATGTTATTGTTGGAATTATTTATGTTCTGCTTTTGTGGCAGTTTCTGGGGAACTTGAGGAATCTCAGAGATTCACATGCAGCTCTATCTGTTGGATCATCTGAAACAATTGCGGGTGAACCCTCTTCAGTTTCAAGAATAATTTCAGAGTGTGAGTCTGCATTGACTTTCTTAAATCGCGATCTTGGAATCCTGTCAGCTTCAATTGCACGTGAGCAAGGTAATGATGCGACTTTGTGATGAATGCAGTGCAAGATAGACGCTTGCCAACATGATCTCTTGACTTTTTAACATGGATACGTTTTGGTACTGGAATGGATTTATTTTTATGTTATATAAAGTTTGATTGAATTGAATGTCACTGTAAAAACTATTCTTTGAGTGGAGTTATCACTGCATTATGAAATTCAGTGATTGTATGTGATGATCTGAGATCCAATAGAATAGAGTTTTTCAAGGGTTTTGTATTACTGAATTAGGCTTAAACTTTCTGAGGAGGGGACTCCTCTTTTATACATTGTCTTGCTTGCTGGTGACGTGTAAAGGTCTCTCCAGGATTGGGCCACGCGTCTCTGGCATGCAGATTTGGGTGTACGAGGGTATCAGCCGCCTGCTCCATGCGTAACGGCCTCTGATTCTCCCCATGCGTACATCCGTACGGATCTGCCAGGCTGTCTGAGTTGGGTCTGGACACTGGGCTGGGCTGAGAGTCGGACCAGATGCTGAGCCCAAGAGGAGAGGGCTTGCTTGGCGCGGGTTGGGCCGGCCTGAATGGAGGAGATGGGTGAGCCCGGCCTTTGAAGGCATATGGATCCGGCTTGTCTCACGTGTGTGGGCCTCTGCTTGATGGGCTTTTGGCTATGGTCGAGGCCCTGGTTCGGGGTGAAGAAATCCAGCGGTTATCAATTGCCCCTTCACCTTCTCGGCAGTTATTGCTCCGACTGTCGAGGGGGTGAATATCAAGAACCATTAATACTGCGTCTGTTTGTGTTCAGATGCCTCCATAAAATCCTTTCACCTTTCTGGCGTTGCGCAGTCTTTGAGTCTCATCTGCCTTTTCCATTTCTGGCTTTTCTCTATTCTTTCTGTTCTTCGCGGTTTTTGCTTTTCTGTCATCATTATCTGGGCTTGTCCTTTCTTTCCTTTCCGAGGGACGTCTGGCCTGGCTAGCTTAGAGTCTAGTATAACTCTATTTTGTGCCTAGGCCTCATACTTCGAGTATATATCAACGCCAGTTTTTCTTCGTTTTCAAACTTTCTGTTGGTATAAGGGTTGCCCTCGTTGCAATTTTATGTCTGCTCCCTTCTTTCGGCGAGATCGTTCTGTTTCATCTGTGGAGGATCCATTTGACGCCTTCTTTAAGTGGCTGGAGGTAATCCTGGGTCTTCGTGTTATTTTGTTTTTCTCTGATAAGGATTTGTTCTGACTTGTACCTGTTTTTGAACTTTTTGCAGTGCCTGAGATAAAAATGGGTCAGTTCAAAAATTTTAAAGTTTTAAGGTTACCTTCAGGGGGTCTGAACGAGGCTTTGGAGGTTCTGCTGCTAGGACAATCGCTGGGTGAGACTGTTCGGCAAGTTGCTGAAACGGTTTCACCCAGGTCGACTGGCCGGCCTCCTCCTCTGCTTTTTGTTCGGGCTCCTGAGAGGGTGCTGGCTCCATATATGTTTCAAGACGTTGAGGGTTCTAACTTGTTCCATTGCTCTTCAGAATGTTTCGTTGATTTCCCTGAATGTGCGTGGTTGTATCAAGCCTCACATTCGGGTGTAGGTTTGCAACATTCACTTGTTCCATTGCCCTTCAGAATGTCTATCTATGATGGAATCAGTGAAAAATGTTCAATACCTATATCCTGCGTGGCCTTGGTGGGAAGTACCAGTATTATGCGGAACCAAGGTCCACCGCGCCTTCTGCATCGCATTTGGGCAACCGAATGCCGACCTATGGGTGAAATGTTTTCCGTGAATCAACGTCAGGAGTTTCCCTATAGTGTTGAGACAGATCCTGGCTTTTCTGCCGAACTCACATATCGAGCTGGAGTATCCTCCGGACTGAAGACTTGAGTGCTGAGGTCGGTTAAAGTGATGTAATCGTAGATGACAAAGTACCCGGATATGCAAATCCATTAAGAATAGTCTTCCATTCTGTAATGTAGGTCCGGATATGTAGATTCTTAAAGGATAGTCTTCCATTCTGTAATGTACTTTTCTTTTAATGAAATTCCTATTTTTCGTTCATACTTGAACCTGTTTCTTTCTTTGTTTTGGATGAAGTACTGGTACTGTCTTCTTTGTAGGTCTAACTAGCTGAACTTTATTTCTTCCGAGCTAAAATAATACTTGGGAACTCCCGCTTTTAGTCGACAATCCGAGCTCCGGACTGACCCAACTTATTGGGAGGTCGACTTGCTCCCCCGAGATATGCTGTCCGACCTACGAGCTCGACCTTAAGATATAACTGACTGGGAGGTCGGTTAGCTCTTCCGAGCTGTATTATCCGGTCTATGAGCTCGGCTTCTATGGCTTTTACTTTATCAAGATAGTTCTGCATGATGGGGTCTCTGGCTTGATATACCCCCGTTACCTGGTTGATCACCAGTTGAGAGTCACTATTTACTTCGAGGTCGGTTACCCCTACTTCCGAGGCTACCAGCATCCCATTCACCAAGGCCTCGTACTCGGCCATGTTGTTAGAAGCCTTGAATTCTAACCGTAAAGCATAACATACTTTGAAGCCCTCCGGCCCCTTAAGCATTATCCCTGCGCCGCTGCCTTCAGATCCTGATGCTCCGTCTACATATAGCTTCCAGCTAAATTCTTGGGAAAGCTCTCGCTCTCCTTCCTTCTTAGGCATCTCCGAGGATGATTCTTCCTTCTCCTCGTTGAATGAGCATTCTGCTATGAAGTCAGCCAGCGCTTGAGATTTTATTGCTGTTCGAGGTCGGTATTCCAGACAGTAGGGGCTGATTTCCACGGACCATGCTAACATCCGTCCTGAAGTTTCCGGCCTACGTAGGACCTTCTTTAAGGGTTGGTTCGTCATCACAACTCCTTGGTGGCCTTCCAGATAAACTTTGAATTTCCTGACTGCTAACAACAAGGCATAAGCCAATTTTTCAATGTTCGAGTACCTGACCTCAGTGTCTCTAAGTACCTTGCTGATGTAGAAGACAGGTTTCTGCTCCCCTTCTTCCACTCTTACTAGTACTGCGCTGACTGCTTGCTCTGAGGCTGCCAAATATATCAGGAGTTCTTCCCCTTTTACGGGGCTGCTGAGCACGTGAGGCGAGCTGAGGTATTCCTTAAGCTCTGTGAAGGCTATTTGGCAGTCTTCTGTCCATTCAAAATTCGGGACCTTCCTCAATTTTTTGAAGAATGGCAAACACTTTTCTGCCGACCTTGACATAAATCGGTTAAGCGCCACCACTCTCCCGGTTAATCTCTGGACATCCTTTACGCAGGTCGGCTCTGACATATTCAATATGGCCTCTACTTTCTCCGGATTAGGCTCGATGCCTCTTCCACTCACCATGTATCCCAAGAACTTTCCGCCCCTGATGAAAAAGGCACATTTTGCCGGGTTTAACTTCATTCTGTATTTGTCTAACACCCCAAATATCTCCCTTAGATCTGCTATGTGTTGTTGAAAAGTTGAACTTTTAACCACCATGTCATCCACATACACTTCTACATTCCTGCCAATTTGGTTCTTAAAGATTTTATTCATTAATCGTTGGTAAGTTGCCCCGGCGTTTCTTAATCCGAAAGGCATAGCTTTGTAGCAGTAAGTCCCGTCTTCAGTTATAAACGAGGTTTTCTCCTCATCCGACTTCTCCATTGGGATTTGGTGATAACCAGACATAGCATCCAAAGAAGACATATAATCAAAGCCGGCCGTCGAATCGACCATTTTATTAATATCGGGGAGGGGGTAACAATCTTTGGGGCAGGCTTTATTTAGGTCGGTGAAATCTATGCACATCCTGTATTTGCCATTGGCTTTCTTGACTAACACAGGATTTGCCAACCATTGTGGGTACATCACTTCCCTAATAAAGCCTGCTTCTTCTAACTTCTGCACTTCCTCCCGGGTGGCCTGCTGTTTTTCTCTTCCTACTACTCTCTTCTTTTGCTTCACTGGTCTGGCCTCGGGGAGGACATTCAATCGGTGTGTCATCACTTTAGGGTCAATTCCTGGCATGTCTGAGGGCTTCCATGCGAAGGTCGACGCGTGATCTCGGATCAGAGTCATGACTTCACCTTTTTGTTCTTTGGTGAGGTTGGCGTTGAGACTGAAAATCTTACTTGCATCTGCTTCTGATAAGGGGAAGGTTTCCAATTCTCCAACTGGCTCTGTCCGGGCTTCTTTTGTTTCATCTCTGACCTCCAGAACTTCTGAGTCAAGCGCTTCTCCAGTTGAGCTTGGTTCTGTTACTGTGGCCAAGTATACCGCCCTTGCTTCTTCCTGGCTACCCCGAACCATTCCCACCCCTTCTTCCGTTGGAAACTTGAGTGCCAAATACCTGATGCTGGTGACAGCTTCAAAGCTAAACAACGCCGGCCTCCCTAAAATCGCATTGTAACTCAGTGGGAGTTTAACCACCAAAAACACCTCATGATGGGTGCGAGCTCTGGGTGCTTCTCCCAAGGTAAGGGCCAGCTTCACCTTTCCTTCCACAAATACCGGTGCTCCTCCGATCCCTTTGATGGGTGACTGGTCCCGAACCAGCTGTTCCTCCGGGATTCCCATCTGCTGAAAAACCCGATACGGCAATAGATTGACCTTACTCCCATCATCCACCAGAACCTTCTTCACCCGAAAATTATGAACGACTGCTTCAATAACAAGCGCGTCATCATGGGGCATCTGAATGCCCTGTGCATCTTCTGAAGAGAAAACGATGGCCATAGGTGAGTGTTCAACGATCTGCATGATCTCGCCATTGCTGATCTCTCCTTCCCGGTTTCTCTTCTTTCCTCGACGGCTCATCCGTCCTCCAGTTCCTCCAACAATCATATTAATAGTCCCACTAGACCCATCATTCACTGGTCCAGCTCCGGTTCTCCTGGGCATCTGGGCTGCCGGACTAGGCGGAGGCCTCTGCCCCTCCGGTTTCTTCACAAAATTTTTGAGATGCCCCCTTTTTATCAATCTTTCAATCTCCGTGATTAACTGAAAACAGTTATTTGTATCGTGGCCGTGTGTCCGGTGGTACTGGCAATACTTGTCAGGATTCCTCTGATCTGCTTCCGACCTCATGGGTTTAGGCCACTGGAGGAACTCCTTATCCTGGACTGCCATGAGCACTTCGGCTCTGGAAGCATTGAGGGGAGTAGGCTTCTCAGGAACCCAAGGGGGGAGCACTCGTGGTTCATGAGCCCTGGGAGGAGGGGGGGGCCTTTGGTCCCTTCTTTCCCAGGCCTGCTTATATGGCTCAGGCCTCTTCCCACGCTTCTTCTCGTGTTTCTCCAGCCTTCCTTCCTCCGGGGCTTTCTCTTTTCCTGCCACCCCTTTGGAAAATCTACTCGTTACTAAGGCGTCATCCTGCCTTATGTACTTTTCCGCCCTCTTCATCAACTCGGCCAGTGAGGTCGGAGGTTTCCTGCTCAAAGAACCAAAGAACTCGGCAGAGGTTGTTCCCTTTTGCATGGCCTCTACCGCCCTTCCTTCGTCGAGCTCGGGAATCTGCAGGGCCTCCGTATTGAAACGGGCGACATACTCTCTGAGAGATTCATCAGCTTTTTGCCTAACTGTTTCCAGATAGCTTGTCTTCCTGTCTGCTGGCACCCCGGCTACGAACCGGCTAATGAAGCGGAGGGCAAGGTCTCCAAAACTTTTAATGCTTCCGGCCTCCAGGCTGTTGAACCATGCCCTCGCTGGCCCCGAGAGCGTTGTTGGGAACACCTTGCACATCAGAGCATCTGACAGAGTTTGCAACTCCATGAAGGTCTTATAGTTCATGACATGTTCTCTCGGGTTTCCAGCCCCATTATAGGCCGCCATCGGCGGCATCATAAACTTTTTGGGAACGGTCTCCTGCTGCATCACCTTTGAGAAGGGAGAAGAAGTAGGCAAGGAGGTTTGACTCTGATCTTTCTTACCTAGCTCGGCTAGGAGCTGCTCCTTCAACCTTTTCAGTTTTTGGTTCATTTTCTCGTCTTCTGGGTTGGATCTTTTGCCCAAACTACATTCTTCCTCCTCTGTTTCAGTTCCCGTTTCCCTGGTTGTTTCAGCAGAATAGTCGTCCACCTCTTCATTTTCTATCATCTCTCTTGCCCTTCTCCCATGGATTCGGGCCTCCGGTTCTTCCTCTTCTCCGGCATCGTGGTTGTTAGTTTGGAGGCGGATAGAGGTGGGTCGGGGTTCATCGGTTCTGGGTTCCTCCACTACTGGGAGTGCGTTTACTGGGGTGCTAAGTCCCCTTTGTTGCATTATCTGCCCCAACCAGTGAGCAGTGGTTTGTAGCTGGAGAGCCATGGTTTGAATGTCTTGGTTAGACAAGGTCATGGTGGGAGTATTCCCTGCTAAGCCTGGCGAGGGATTAAGAGAGATGGGTGTTTGGTTATTTAACGTCGTAGGGCTAGAAAAAGAGAACTGCTGCCCCTCTTGGGCGGAGCTTAAATCATTTGGAATATTAAGGTTACTTTCTTGGTGGTTTGCCATTGTGGATCTCAGTGGGTTTTGAAAGTGAAAACTCCGGTGATGAAAAGATCTCCTTCGTTTCCCCACAGACGGCGCCAATTGATGATCTGAGATCCAATAGAATAGAGTTTTTCAAGGGTTTTGTATTACTGAATTAGGCTTAAACTTTCTGAGGAGGGGACTCCTCTTTTATACATTGTCTTGCTTGCTGGTGACGTGTAAAGGTCTCTCCAGGATTGGGCCACGCGTCTCTGGCATGCAGATTTGGGTGTACGAGGGTATCAGCCGCCTGCTCCATGCGTAACGGCCTCTGATTCTCCCCATGCGTACATCCGTACGGATCTGCCAGGCTGTCTGAGTTGGGTCTGGACACTGGGCTGGGCTGAGAGTCGGACCAGATGCTGAGCCCAAGAGGAGAGGGCTTGCTTGGCGCGGGTTGGGCCGGCCTGAATGGAGGAGATGGGTGAGCCCGGCCTTTGAAGGCATATGGATCCGGCTTGTCTCACGTGTGTGGGCCTCTGCTTGATGGGCTTTTGGCTATGGTCGAGGCCCTGGTTCGGGGTGAAGAAATCCAGCGGTTATCAGTATGGTTCCTTAATCAAAAGAACATTAGCTGTCAAATTCTTGTTTTTTCCATTCTGTCTTCACTTCTAACGCATTCCTTATGCACATTGAAGCTCCATCTCTAAAGAAAGCTTCTCTTTGATCTAGAACTTGCATGCACATTGAACAAACAAAAATACAAGGCACTCTCTCATTCATTCTCTTATTATATGATTTTAATAATAATTAATAATGATAGATGAATTATTAATTATAATTTATATTTCTAATAAATTCAGACTAGATTCATTGTATAATAAAAAATTTAAATAAATTCTTATAAAATTATGATTTTTTTTTTAAAAAATTAAAATTTTATAAGTTAAAAAAAATAAATTCTTTCATTTTAAATAAAAAATTAAATTAAATTAAATACTTATTAAATTTTTTATTTCAAATAAAAGGTGTATATATTAGTTTCACTCTTTGATTTTTTTTCATTCTCTTATTATATTATTTTAAAAATCATGGTGTAATTATGGGATAACTAGATTTACATTTACGGTGCTTATAAAAGTAGGAACCCAAGCTAATTATACGTTCATATATTATTTTAATGCTCTTTCTCCAACTCCAAGAATATGGAAAGGCCAACCACAAGAAGAGCCGCAGAAATCACCCGCCGCACAATTCGGAATGATAATCTGTCCAAGGCAAGAAGGGTAAAAGCCCTTGTAGGGAGGCTGAAGGAACTTCGACGGGAAATAAAAAGTAACATTAAATCCTATAGGAAGAAAACATATGGCAGAAAGTACGTACAGTATTCTATATCAGAAGCTCTGTCAAATCTCTCACTCTCATTGCTTGTATCAATGAAAAATGAGGCCAAACATGCAATAAGGCTGGGAGACGAAGATGAGCTCCGCAGTGTTGTTGTGACTGCGACAGACGGACTTGCAGGATGTGGAGAATTTCATCAGTGGGCAGAAGATTCTTGGTTGGAAGAGAGTTCAAGAGATTGAAAAGTTGGTTCAGTAAACGTTTTCTTGTTTTCTTTTTCATTTTCTTTTTTCCAAAGACGAGAGAGAAAATAGTTTTTACATTAGTGTTTTGAGTTTCTTTACATTCTTGCTGATCTTTGAGTTTCCTTACGTTGTTTGCTTGATAAAAGTATCAACCAAGTTACAGTAAAAGAACATGTTTTTTGAGTTTCTTGACATTCTTGCTGATCTTTGAGTTTCTTTACGTTCTGTGCTTGATAAAAGTATCAACCAAGTTACAGTAAAAGAACATAAAGAACGAAGGAAGTACAGAAAGAGTGGTCTTCCCATTGCTAAGAATGCAATATTCGACGATGGGACAGGCAACTTGCTTTGTAGAGCAGAGGTTAGAGTACTAGTCATATTTGATCTTCAACAAAGGCTTGTTCTTGGAAATGTTGAAAAACTTTTGAGAATTACGTCTGTTTGGTCTAGTAAAATGGAGAGTGTTGCTATCATCATTGCTAGCAAGTGCAACGGTGCAACTTGCTACTGAGGTTTCTGGAAATTACCATACTTTGTTTGCATTGGTATGGGAAGACTAGAAGCTTTTGAGGAAGAGATATGACCATGTTTCTTGATCTCCATTCAAGTATTGAGAACCAACCAGGCAAGGCTGCTAGGCAAGTGTTACCATAACAGCATTTAGTAAAAAGTCAGTTGCAGCAGGATCAGGAAATCATTATAGATATGATCACCTAATCATATATGACAATATTAACGTTGGATCCATATTCTTCAACAAAAACTACTTGCCTCAACAAAATAAACATAAAATTAGCTCCAACCACAAGATGCTTTATCAACATGCGACTATTTAGAAAAGGCTCAGCCTGGAGGTTCGATTTATTTTTTGAACCTAACTAGAACCGATCCAATTTAAAACAGTTTCAAATAGTTTTAATTTTTTTAACAATTTTGATTCGATTTTGAAGTGATTACTATTTTAATTTTTTACAATTGACCAATTTGATCCCGAATTTAACCGATCCAATTCATGTGCAGTCCACAGTCCGAACTCGAACCGTGAACATGTCTAGCCACAGGCATTGAAGCATGAATATTCTAGCTAAAACTTTCATAATTTAATTAATAATTACATTTTTTTTATTTTAATTGTCTAAAAACTAATATAGAATATATTGGTTTAAAAATTTTATTAATATTCAAATTCCTTTTATTATAACACAAAATGAGATTTTACTTAGTAATTTAGAAAACTCACAAGACTGATATTGTTTTAAAATACGATCTTTTAGTTTTGTAGTATATTTTATTACAATTACAACGTCAAATCAAATAATATTTAATAGAAAAATTAGTTTTATGAATTTTTTAAAAAAATTATTAGTTGATTTTTATAATTTTTAAATTTAATTAAAATATCTTTATATATTTGCAGATAGGAGAGGTTGCACTTAGCACCTAATGGAACTAGGACCAGAAACTAGTGGCAACTATGTGCTTTTGTCAAGTACGTATGCAGGGAATAATAAATGGGAAGATGTGAAGAAAGTTAGGAAATTGATGAAAGATCAAGGGATCATTAAAATCCCTGGAAGCAGTTTAGTTGAAATGGGCGCTGCCATGCGTGAGTTTATCACAGGAGACAAAACACACCCACTTTCAGCAGAGATTTATTTGAAGCTTGAAGAGATTAATAGAAGGCTAGAAGAATATGGTCATAAGCCAAGTATCAAACGAGTGTTATTTGACATAGAGGAGGAAGAGAAAGAAGATGCTTTGTCATAACATAGTGAAAGGCTAGCAATTGCATTTGCTATTAGAATAATAAAGAATTGTCGTGCTAGTACTAAGCTTATACCAATGATATCATTCAATCTCAATAGGAAGTGGGCCTTTCTCAAACAATAGAATTATAATCTTCACTCTGCATAAACTAGGTTAATCGATAACCCATAAATTAGAAGGTAGCAGAGCTACTCATAAAACACAAAGGAGCACAGAATTAACAGTATTATATATAGCTTTCAATCTACCAGCAGTGGAAAAGAGCAACTTTCCACTCAATTCTCAAGCAAGCATGCAAAGCATATTGATAAAATTGGAAACAACATAAACAACAAGAAGCTATATACACACCATGGCAAAAATGTGGAAGATAGAAGCAATTAATTAATGATTATAAAGCACATAAACCTCAACTATTCAATTATATTTACATTAGTAGATGACAGTGTCAGTTTTGAGAACTCAAAACCAAAAGTAACAAGCAGTGGTGAATGATCTGAAATACTACTTGCCAGATTATATTGCAGCGCCCGCCTTTACTAACCCCAACTAATGCCAATTAAATGAAATTAAAAGTTAATAAAATAATATGATTTCAATAATATATATATATATATATTGACAAATGAAAGATCAAATTATCACCTTGAAGAAAGACATGAATTTTTGTTGAAATTATTATTTTAATTCATCACTTGTTTTGATACTAAGTTTATGTAAAGTTTATTCATATTTTTTAATATTATAGATTTTACTGATACTAAGTTTGGTTGTAGCATCCACAGTTGCAATGGCAACAAAGAATGCTACAGAAGGTGTCCAAGGGGTTGGAAAGGTGATGCAATAGCTACCCAATTCAATATATGCATCCCTCGTCACTCTCGCTATTCAGTGTTTTCGAGAATCCAAAATTCTCGAATTTGGACTAAACTTTCAATTATGTGCATCCATGATCTCTTCTCTACTCTGCAGCATGCTAGTGTGTTACAATTGTTTATATCTCAATAATCAAGAAGATAACAGAGCTAAAGTTTATTAATTAGCTTATAATGCATTCCATACATATTTCGTTGTCTTCTTCACTTCATCCATTCTTTCTTTTTTCTTTTTCCTTTTTTCTCTGACAAGTTAATCAAACATGGGAAATGAAAGGTTTCTAGCACAGAGGGAAAAGGAGGCTTCCTTAAGCTCACAAGTTTTTTTTTTTTTTTTAACTTGATCCAGCCTCCAATCTCCATGACTCAAGTTCTTACTGCATGAGAAGCCTTGAGAGAAAAAATTGTTGCTCAAAAACAACCTTTTAAAACACAAGATTCACATGGAATATGGAACCAAAAATGGCAGTCTAATGCCAAAATCCCAAGGGTAAAGAGCTAGCTAGCAACCCACAAACAACCGATATAACAGTATAATAAATTCAATAAAGGGGGAAGCAAACAGCAAAGTTGGCCAGAAAATTAGACCATAGTTAAAGATTGAATACAAAATGTTTCCAAGGCATAAAGTGCATATTGGTACCACCATGGCGATTAAAGATTTTAAACTGAAAGGATAACCATCATCCACCACAAGTTGCTAGAATTTAGAGACATTGATGCATTTGAATGGTATGTGGCAGCGAAAGAGTTCTAATCACTGACATTGATACTACTGAATAGCATTTTCACCAGCAAGACATCAGTTGAATTTTCAAGCGATGAAACAAATTGTGATCAAACAGTACTCAGCTTTTCTAGCTTGCCTTTAGCAGAATCAAGTTTTTCTGCACATATTCAAATATTGAAGAGAAAATAATGTCACTAATGCTGCCTAAGCAAATCCAAGAAGACCAGGAAATGAATAGAAGATGCTGCTTACTCTTTTCAGATGCTTTTGCTTTTTGGACAGTTGTACAGAAAAAAATGTTACCATTTTTCTGATAGACAGCCTATGGTCAAGAAGAAAACATGTTATACTCCTATCCCTTCACTTGACATGGTTCATTTTACTAGAAAAAATTCAAAAGAATTCTTGCAAAATCATGCAAAATTTCAAGTTTCAACTTCTTTTAAAATGAAGTTTTTTAAGTTAAAAAGAATTCAATTCTTCAGTTCCAAATAAGGGAATTGTTAAAAAAAAATCAATTAAAATGAATTCTTGAGAGATTCTTGATTTGAGAGTATATGATGGCCTCAGATCAATGTAATACCAGATTTTTTTTTCTAAGAAATAATTAATACAGAAAAATACAAACAAAATTGTATGAATATAAGCATTCGAGCAAAAAGATATTTGGTTGTGCAACGATAACAATATGCTCCTATAAGCTATAATAATCGCAAATGTTGTGCTATTTTAAGAGAAAAAAGAATAGATTTCAGGATACAACTCAGGCAATAAGGCTTAGAGGTTTTCCTAGAAAACAAAGCTGTATAACATCAATTAAATTTGTGATAGGTGGCCTAATTTTCCAGAACATTCGGTGGACAATAGTGAAACAAACTTTAAACATAGAACAGAAAGAAGTGAAAGTTTAGGAGGATAAGCCTTCTAAAAAAAGATAAGCTGCCAAATTTCAATTCAACCAACTAAAAATTCTTTTAAAAAAAAAAAAAAGAGAGACAAATATGACATCAATTAAAAGATAATAAGCTCGAGTTATTCATCAAATGATTCCCAAGTACAAATAAAATTAAGAAACGGATCAACAAGTAAATAACAGACTACTCACAAGATAGCACTACAGTATTTGCATAATCCAGTAAAGAAATTCCAAATTGGTGCTAAGTCGCAGTAAACCCTAGTGATGATTGGCGAAAACCCAGAAATAATAACTTTCATAAACACACAAGATAGGCCCATTCTCACCCATGTGCTCAATCAAACAATGATCCAACTAACATTCGCATTGAAAGCTATAAATATATATTAAACAAATAGAAGAACCAGCAAACCGAGAGAAAGAGAAAAAAGGCAAGCTTGTTAGGGGAAATTGGCTAAAGAGCTCACCCGAGACGATGGAAGATTATTCAGCTCTGCTAAAGCAACTTCATGACTTCGTATCTGACGGATCAAACTACAAAATTAACCACAAAATATATATATATATATATATATATACACACACAGAAATGCAAGGAGAGACAGAAGCTGGATACCGTTTGTATGAGATCGAGTTTCAGGTCGGAAGCGGAGGACTCGGACGTCGCAGCCATAGAGGCGCGTACAGCCTCACACTCGCACGTTTTCTTTTTATGTTGAAGATGAAAATCCCGTTGAAGAATTATAAAGCAGTGTCGCTTTGAGAGGATATGGTTGCCTAACTTGACGCCGCATATGAGCATTTGGGTAAATCAAACCAAATTAAATTAAAAATTGAAATTTTAATATTAGTAAAAGCTTTTTTTTTTTTAAGTAAAACTAATTAATAAGATTCAATCAAACAAATGGAGAGAGATATCATTTCAAATAAAAAGACGATTATGCTTAATAAACTCTTTAGCTAAAGTATGAGCAGTTAGAGTAGTATTACACGAACCTATCTAATAGAAATATTAATTTAGAATTTATCGAAAATTTATAATCATTCAAAATTAAACTCTGCATAAAATAATTTGGCAAAAATACTTTTCAATTGTCTTTTTAAATCTCTACACAAGATAATTTGGCAAAGATTATTCTCCTTCTTCCTCATCTCTCGAGTATAAATCATTAAAATCTCCTTACTCATCTCTAGAGTATAAATCATTAAAATCTCCCGAACAAAGCCACGGAAGAGAGCTTCTACGAGATAAAACTCGAATAAGGTTTCAAAACTGACGCCGTCGTTGTGATTCTGGAAACCCATAATAACTAATAAACTTCTATTGGACATTATCTTCTAAAACAACTGAATCAATAAAATTTGAAGAAAAGTCAACCACATAAACAGACACACGACTCTTCCACATTAACAAAAGGCCTCTTCCCAATCTTTGTCTACTGACTGAGAGCAATCATCAAAATGTAAAAAATTATGAAAAAATTTCATACGAGAACTAAGAGTTTTTGTTTCCATCAAAAATAAAATGTTCGACTTGTAACTAGTAACCAAATCTTTCAATACATTAACTGTTCGAGAATTGCCGAGTCCTCAGCAGTTTCAACACAGGACGATCATTGCTTTCGGCTATCCCGACCTTTGACGGGATGATCTGCTTCACTATTACCTGTCAAATTAACATTTGCAGTGGTGTTGTTAGAGGTATCTTGTTGAGAGGAAGGAAAACATGTAACAACGTTATGTTTAGCGTTTCTTGGCCTTTTTTTAGCATCATCATTTATTCGGGCTGCAATCTCCTCATCAAACTTATCAGAACTGTCTTGGCCTACATAATTCTTGTTCATGTCCATAATATGGTCCTCAGTCTCCTTATTTACAATGGGTTGACTTTTACCAAATAAGGAGAATTGCATATTATGTGCTGCCAAATTAGTGTTTTCAAAATTGCTAGTTGATGCCAATCCTACCACAAATCCCGGCGAAGCAGAATTGTCAGAATCACGTAGCCATAGGCTTGTTGGTCTTTGGTTCCGACGAACAGGTGCTATGAAGAACTCACCCCAACCAAACTTGATATCTTCTTTCTTCAACCTTAGCCGCAAGTCACAAAAAACCTACACATGACTCAGTTTTCCATATAGATAGCAAAAAATAGTCAGATTTTCGTATTGAAATTTCATAGTAAACACAATATCATCGTCTCCAACAAACTTCTTCTGCCATTTCAAAGGTTGCCGAATGTCCAAACAAACTTTAACTCTCATAGGGCCCGACGACATAACTGAAATATTTTTCATATCATACTCTTTATGGTGGCCAACAAAATCTCCGATCAATTTTGCCAACATCTCGTTATAATAACGAGAAGGGAGGTCTTTAATCAAAACAAAAAAAATCAGAATGAGCTAGACGGATATAGAGAGGATTTTCATTACCTTGTATCTCCTTCCAAACAAGTAGGAATCTATTGTACAACCAAGGGCCCCCATTCTCTATATTTTTAAAATCAACATTATTAAAAAACCGAAACAGATATCTTTTTGCATCTAATTTCATAATAGATACTCCTCTAAAGAATGCAATAAATCTATCAAAAATGTCTGCATATTTTGAAAATTGATTGGATTGTATGCGATAAATATTTTCACCATACAAAAATAATAAGTGACGATCAGAATATCTCTGGAACTCTTAATAGGGACGATAACATCTTCTTCATCGATAGTCAATTGACGCAGATCGTCTTTTATGAAAAAGGAGAAAGAAGAAGTTAGATTTAAGAAAGAGGAAAAAACAAGAGTATCGAGTTATAAAAGAACCACAAAGGGAAACTTGCGTCGAAAGTTTTTAATATTAGTAAAAGTTAAATTGAATAAATTTTTGATAAAAATATGAATAGTGTAATTTGATTTGATTTAATTGATTAGATTTTTTAGTAAATTTATTATTTTTATATCCTAATTTTAATATTTTAAAATTTAATTAAAATATTTAAATTTTAATTATAGTCTAATTTTTTATATTATTATTATTAATTAATTCAATTTGATTTTATTAATTTTTTTTATTAAAATCAAATCGAGTTGAAATAATTGAAATTTTTAAAAATATAAATTAAATTAAATTGAATTTTCAAATTAAATTAGTTTAATCTATTTTTCAATTTAAATAGAATATTACACATCCTAAATTTATCCAACTAATTCTTTTATATATGTATATTTAATTTCAAGATCTAAAATTTTTAATTTTAGGTTTGATTTATATAAAAATTATAATTTGTATTTAAAAAATTGTATCCACAAAATCATTGGACAAATTTCAATAAAAGTACTAAATAAATGAAAAATGATTCTCGAACTAAAACAACTATCTTGTAGAGTGAATTGGAATAGCCCTATTTGAAATCAAATATCTTAAAAAAATAATTTAATTTAATTTTTTAAATTAATTGTATTTAAAATATGAAACATTCATTTTATTTTTAACTTATAAAATTTTTATTATAATTATAATAATTCATTTTAATTATTATCTTATAAACGAAAATAATAATTTATGAAAAAAAGTAGGATTAATATGTTGTTGATGTCGTTGAAATGAAACTGTGCCACGGTTAATTTATAACAAAAAAAATATGAAATGCTTGATTGGCAACCATTCCGATATTTAAGTCAACAAATTACTATTAAAAGCGAATGAAATATAATATTTTGAACGTAAAAGTAGTTATATAATAGGATCTACTCAATTGTATTGTCTAACGATAATTTTTCGTGGAGTCTCACTCAATAATTGAGAGGTTGAATCTTTAATGAAAAGATAAAATTTAAAGCATTCGGAATTTTTTTTCTTTGACCGAGACCAAATATCATCTCATTACTCTTACCGCATAGTTTAAATATGCTAAATCTTTCTATAAAAATATGCATTAGTTTTACTTTCATGAATAATACTTATTTTTATAAAATTATAATTTATTTTTATTTTATTATTATATTTTTATTTTAATATATATTAAAAATGAACTTTGTTAATTTCAAATAAATTAATAATAGAATATGATTAGAATATGGGATATTATAAATATATAAAAAATAAACTTTATTACCTTAATTATACAACTATATTTTTTAAAAAATCATGTAAAATTATAAGCAAGCTTGTCTTTTATAAATAGGGTGAAAAAGATTGAGTTAATTAAACAATAGAAGTGCATTATTTAATAATAACCCAATAATCAAAGCGATATAATTCTATTAATTTGGTAAGAATATATTGCGTTTTATTTCGTTTTTGGCTAGTAACCTTAATTTTTATTTATTTATTTACTTTTAAATTTATAGAGTAACTTGAATTTTTTTTATTTAGTATTCAACACCTAAATTAAAATTATAATTTATTTAATACTTCAATTTATAAAAATTATAACAACTAAATACAAATTAACATTTTATTAATATTTATTAGAAAAAAATAAAAAAAAAATTAATTACACATTATATTTTAAATTTTGCTCTAATTTTATGTTCAATCAGAAAATTTCAAGTATGGTTATTAATAAGTGGAGTTCAGGGCCGTAGTAAATATTTATGGACTGAAAATTAATGTGAAATTTTCAAGTTTAGTATAATTACAAAGAAGTGAGCCACAACTAACTAAACTAAAAGTTCTATGGTTTAAGTTGATTTAATATTCAAATGCTCCTCTAATACCTTCAAGTGACTCTCCTAAAGATGCCCTGCAGAGAAGCCAATGGAAACGAGATTAGTTTATGTATATAATGAAAGATGACAGATAAAGATCAATGGACTTCAGCACAAGAATACTAACTTTAAACATGAACCAGATAAAAACATCCGGTGTGCTATGTTTGAAAAAGCTTTGAGCATTAACAAATGCTCACTTCTGCTCTAAGCAATTGGATGATATAATTGCTATTTCACATACACACATGTTACTTCTCCAACTAAAGTGACAAACATGTGAAAAGATATAGATTGCTAAGCTTCTGCCAAACCAATGGAATATAGTAAAGGATTCACCCAACTATATCATTCCTTCTTCATCCCCGTGCAGAACTGATCGAGGGCGGTTCTTCTTAAGAAGGGTATGGATAGATGATTGATCACACATGATGCCGAAAATTAACTTGAACTCATACACCTGTCTAAGCTAAATTTATGTTGCAAGTCAAAACGACCTAGCAAAAGGTTACACAAACTGACATCATTATACACCAGCTTAGACCTTGTACCAATTAATTGTTCTCCAATACTCATCAAAAGCCAATTTTCTTGATATTCTCTTTTCCCTACTGAGCCTCACAATCAGGCCCTTCCTTCTTCATCCCCATGCAGAACTTCTCAAGGGCGGTTCTCCTTAAGAATGGTATGGATAGATATTGATCACACATGATGCGGAATTCTCTTCCTTCATTAACTTTAACTCATACACCTGACTAAGCTAAATTTGTGTTGCAAGTCAAAACGACCTATCTAAAGGTTACACAAACTGACATCATTCTTCTCTTCCTTAATTAACTTTAACTCATACACCTGACTAAGCTAAATTTGTGCTGCAAGTCAAAACGATCTATCTAAAGGTTATACAAACTGACATCATTCTTCTCTTCCTTCATTAACTTTAACTCATACACCTGACTAAGCTAAATTTGTGTTGCAAGTCAAAACGACCTATCTAAAGGTTACACAAACTGACATCATTCTTCTCTTCCTTCATTAACTTTAACTCATACACCTGACTAAGCTAAATTTGTGCTGCAAGTCAAAACGATCTATCTAAAGGTTATACAAACTGACATTATTCTTCTCTTCCTTCATTAACTTTAACTCATACACCTGACTAAGCTAAATTTGTGTTGCAAGTCAAAACGACCTATCTAAAGGTTACACAAACTGACATCATTCTTCTCTTCCTTCATTAACTTTAACTCATACACCTGACTAAGCTAAATTTGTGCTGCAAGTCAAAACGATCTATCTAAAGGTTATACAAACTGACATCATTCTTCTCTTCCTTCATTAACTTTAACTCATACACCTGACTAAGCTAAATTTGTGTTGCAAGTCAAAACGACCTATCTAAAGGTTACACAAACTGACATCATTCTACACCAGCTTAGACCTTGTTCCAATTAATTGTTCTCCAATCTCCAATACTCATCAAAAGCCAATTTTCTTGATATTTCCCTTTTCCCTACTGAGCCTCACAAATGAGTCCCTATCACTATATGTCCTCCATCACACAACACAACCAATTTAACCTCACACTAAAGACAGAATACCCTGTACTTTGTCGCATTCATTTCAAACACCACCATTACTTGGGCATTTATTAACCACAAAGGAGTACCAGGCAAGAAAGTTTTGGCATCCAGCCTCCCTTAATCCCTCACTTTTAGTGACTTTCAATGCATAGAGATAACTGGTCCAATCACTTTGTCATACATACTACAGACACAGCCATATCTATTTTCCATACTACACTACATTCAAGCTTGATTTCTTCAATAGAATTCAACTGTTATAATTTTAATACAAAAGCGCTATTCTTATCACATGACCCATGGATTTGGGAGGAAGTTTTACTTCTTCAACCCACCAAATCTATGGGTTAAAGAAGGTAATCTTGCATTACCTAATCTTATGGCTTACTTTAGAAAAGTTCAATTCTCTCCATCCAAACACACTATAACCTGTTCATAACCCACCAATTAAACTCACCCTTCATACATATATACATAATTCCACATGGAAAATAATTTCTGATAAAGAGCTTGATGTTGAACTTACTTATACATACAGTACTTGTACTCTTGGCTTCGACCGAGATCTTTCTCTCCTTCTTCGAGCTGCAATTACAAATTAGAGGATATACATGATTTCTAGATCAAAAGCAAAAGAATCAGACCAAAGTAAGAACCAGCTAACAAATCTAAGTATACCGGATCGCCCTCGTAAATAAGCTCATAACAAGTAGGAGAAAGGCACCGCAAAGCACAATTCTCCTTGGCCGTCATTGAGGATTTGCAGACGGGGCCCCAAAGTCCACTAATTCCAACATAAATCACAAAACCCACGAAGTTTTTAAAATAAAAAAAGAACTAATAACCCAAAATTGCTTGAAAGAAAAAGAAAATCACCTTTCTATATCAGCATAGCACTCGTTCTTCTTTTGCCTGACTTCCGCATCCTGCATTTTCAACAAAGAAATTAAAATCAAACCCCAAAAATTAAGGAAAAAATTGAAAGAGATGAAGAAAGGGAGAGAGAGAGAGATTACAGTTATTGGGCGACCAGACTTTGAGATAACAGGTGGAGCGATAAACAAAAGGGAAAATATAAGAATAAAGAGAAAGTAATTTGAAGGAGGTATATGAACAAGATTAGCCATCTGTTGTTCGATCAGAAAAAGGAAGAAACAAAGGTTTCTTTATCTCTTTTGAAGATGATTAACAGGCGGATTCTTCTCCTGCAAAGAGAGAGCAGAGCTCAGCTAGCTGTTCTGGATTTGGAGTTGGATTTCGGTTTGAATTAGGATTATGAATAGGTTTGGAAAAAATAAACTCATTAATTTTTCAACATCTAATAGAACTCAATTTTACTTTTTTATTCAAATAAAACCACTAAGTTTTTTATTATTATTTTTTGAAAAACTACTTAATATCTTAAAATTTTTTGATTTAATTTTTAATTAAAAATAACAAATAATTTAATATTAAAATTTCAAGATTAAATTTTATTATGAAAATTAGTATTTTCTTTTATTATAATATAAGATCGGAAATTGAAAAAAATATATATATATAAGGTTGGAAAGATGAGACATTCACAGTCTTGGTCCGAAAACAAGTGCATTAATTTTCTTTTATTTCCCAATTGTTCATTCTCTTTTTGATAAATGTATCATATATTACATTTAATCAACGTCTATAAGTCTATACACTAAAAGATTACATAAAAATAATTAAAAACTTAAAAATCAGTTTAAATCAAAAGATAAAAATTAAAATAAAAAATTAAAATAAAAAATAAATAAAAGAGAATGACGATTTAAACCAACCAAAAAATAAATAGATATCCAATTCAAAGTGATCGACTGAGCATAAATTTTGTCAAGCACCAGCTTCAAAGATTCCCCGCGATGTATCGGCATAGCATCAGCCTTAATGATGCCTTAATGATTTCCGTCAATATTTCAATCGACATAACACCATCCTCAATAATGTTCGTCAATGTCTCGGCATAGTCAATGTCTCGGTATAGTCGATCAAATAGGGACAAACACAACACGCAAATATTAAATAATAAAGGCAATTAAACACTAAATTAAAAAAAAAAAAATCCAAAGCATAGTAATGCAAAATGCAATAAGTTGAAGTAGGTTTTCATAACAGAACAAAAGTATCGATCGTCCAAACAGCACCACAAAGAAGAGAACATTGCAATGCTCAGTCTAACGGCATATGAGAATGGGATCGATAAAAGTATCCTAAGAATCCAATCCAATATCACTGAAAGCCTATCCTCGTTGGAGTCAAATGAAAACTTTCAAAATAAATCAAGTTCAAGGAATAAGCCCTTGCCAAAAAAGATTAGAATTTGTAAATAAATAAAAAATAAATAAAATCAAGCCACATGCAATCCGCAACAAAGTCTCCAAAATAAAACATGCAACTATATTTTTTTTTGCGAAAAAAAAAAACTCCAAAATGCAACCATCAAATATAAAGAAATTCGACAAACTCGAATGTAGGCAAAGACTCACCATTCACCGACCTCTTCCTCCTTGCTTGCTCCGGTGTCTCCTTTTCTCCTTTTTCTAATTCTCCATTCATTATATAAAAATATGTATGCATATATATACGCTAGAAAGATGAAAATACCAAATTGGAATTGGTATGGTTATTGGGAAGATATATTTTATTAAATATATTAACCACAGAAAATATTGAAATGAACTTAGATACCAAAATATAATAAAATAAATTTTTAAAAACCAGGCTTATACCTTGTTACCTTTTCTTTTGCCTCCAATACTATGATTCTTTTTTAGAATAATTTAATTTTAATTTTTAGTTATTATTTAAAAATAAATAATATTAATAAATTTATATATAATAGTGTTAATATAATTTTTTAATTAATAAAATATTTTATTAACTAATTTTTTAAGTGTTTCAAATAATACAAAATATGAAAGATAGTTTACTGTAAAATATTTTTCATAGAAAAATGGTGGTTAATGGAAAATTCTTTCAACAAATAATAAAAAATTAATAATTTAAATATTAATTATAATTAACATTATAATAATTTCACAATATATACATTAGTTTCATTCTATATATTGGATTAATATTATTCTAAATATGGTGGTGGAATCAGTGGCGGAGCCAGGAGCTTCTCTTTGGTAGGGCACCGGCTGCGCCGCTGCGGCACCTTTATTCCCTTCAAAGCATTTTCCAGTCACGGTATGGCACGTGACCCCTTACCGTACCTTCCCTCCGCCCCTAGGTGAAATTATGTGGGTGAGATTCCATCATTTGATTTGGGAGTGTGATCATTTAGATTTTTAAATGTGTGGTGTGGGGAGGGAAAAAAAATGTTTATATTCGAATATTTTTATGTAAAATAATTTATATGTAAAAGCCAATTTAAAAAAAAAAGGTTTTTTATTTGTTTAAAAATAAAAAATATTATTATTCATTTACTTTTATCAAAATTAAAATTTAAAAAATTTAAATTAAATAATATTTAAAATTTTAAATTAAATTATAAAATAATTCAAATTTAAATTTTTTTATCAATAATATTTATTTACATAATATATAAATATAATAAAATGATGACTAAATGTATGCTTGTAGACTATATTTTAATATTTTTCTAATTTAAATCTCTCAATTTTTAATCGTATTTAATAAACAGTTAAATTTTTAAAAAGTATTATTTTTAAATATAACTTTATTAAATTTATAATTTTAAAATTATAAATTATAATTAAATCGTTTTAAAATTATATTTAAAAGTAATTTTTTAAATTTATAGTTTTAAAGTTATATTTAAAAGAATATTTTTTAAAATTATATGTTATTATAATTTTTTTTAAATTTAAATATTTAAAATTAATATTTTTTAAAAATTAAGTTAAATTATGATTAAGTTGATATATTATATATATAAAAATATTAAAATACAGGTATGCAATTATATATTTTATCTAAAGTTTTAAATTTATAATTTTAAATATTTTTTTTTAATTTTAAAATTTTAAATTAAATTAAAAATAGTGAGAAGTAATGAAAAATATCGAACATAAATGAAAAATAATGTTTTAGAATAATTTTCATTTTCAATTAATATAATTTTAAATTATGCATTTTCAATTAATGAAAAATAATTTTAAAATTTAATTTCCCTAACATTTTTTAGAAAATATTTATTGAAAATAATGAACATAAATGAAAAATAATGTTTTATTTATCTATAAATTTGAATAATTTTCATTTTCAATTAATATAATTAAAGTAATTAATTTTATTTTTAATGTACATTTTACTCATATTATATTACTAAGAAGTAATCAATATTATTAAACTATTTTAAAAAATAGTAAAAAATATTATTATAAAAATAAAAGGAATATATAATTTAAATAACAGAAAAATAAACTTTTATTGGACGAAAAGAATAACGCCATATAAAAAGGTGGCCCACGCTTGAAAATTTGAGAGAAATTAGAGCTCGGAGAATATTATAATTCATGAATGAAATCATTCAGCCGAAAAATTTGGATTGCGAAGGGCAGCCATGAAAATTGCTTTTTTATTTCTTTCTTTTTTTTTTTTTTCCCTCATTGTTACAGACTGATGAATGTCTCGTTTTCACACAATTCTCCATCTCCTTTACTTGTCCCATAAAATGCTTAAAAATAATAATTAAAAATTGCCCCCAACGACCCAAACTTGACTTTATTAACAGACTCGCCCATTTCCCTCTCTCTCGCATACACATACATGACATGAGATCAGCTGATGGATCTCTCCATTATCTTCTTCAATAGGAATCGGTTTCTCTCTGGGGTTCTTTATCAAACAGGTTCTCATCTCACTTATGCGATTTGAAATTCCCTTATTATTATTATTATTATTATTTTGCTGTAACGAACTTTTGAATATTGAAACTGTCGTTTCTGCCAAAATTTTCTTCGAGTTGTTTTGGGTTTAGAATTTGTGGAATTTGACTAAAGAAAACATGAAAATTTTGAATTCGTTTCCTCTGCAGATTGGTTTTGATTTTATTGCGGACAAATACAGAATATCACTTTCTACGTATTTATATGGATCTCACTGCTTGCAATTATATCCTTTGTTCTTTAGTTATTTTTAGTTCTGATTGCTTTGAGGTTTTGTTTATTCTTTCTCCTTTCTTTCATTCTTTCTTTCTTTCTTTCTCATTATCAAATTGAGGACTGCATATATGTTCGCTTATTATTCTTCTGCATTTCATCTTCTTTTTTTTTTTTTAATTTTTTTTGTAAATATCAATTCTTGGAGAACGTTTGGTCTATTAATTTTGTTAGTTTCACACACACAGACACATATATAAGAATAAATGCGTAGCTTATGTATGCTGCTTCGTAGGTGAAGAGTCATGGACTTTTTTTTTTGTTTGATCACAGAGAAGTAAATGAACTCTGAGACTATTATTTTCTGAACTTTTTAATTTGAGAAAATGTAAATAATTAAACTCTGTCAGATATTTGCTTGACCCTTTACTGCTATATAAATGTAGGAGTACTATTCCAAGTTTTGTATATTAAGATTACAGTTTTTAATAATTGCTGAAGATAGACAGAAACTTGACTGAGAAGGGACAAAGTGTGCCTACCAATGTTCTTCATTTCTGCCTACTGCATGTGTTTGGAAGATTCCTCGAAGAGTGGGTCTGTGAGTGGATATCTATTAATGTATTCTAGAGAGTTTATTGAGTTGTTGATTCCTATCACAGGTCGAATGCATGACTTTTGGTCATTTTCCACATCCACACCCTATGTTCCAATGCTTGATTTTTGGTCACTTACTCCATCCACACCCTTTGTTCAAATATTTATTGTATTATTTGGCTAACCTCCAAGCATTTTATATTTTTGCTGCATGAGACTCCCTAAATGCAGTTTAATTTAGTCGAACTGAATTTGTTTTTAGAACCAAATTAAGTCCAAATGTATAAATGAGGGAGACACATACAGTGATCCTCTTCCAATCCATATACTTCATGTGGAAGATGATTAATTAAAAAAATTTCATGGATGGATGCTAATTCTATTAATTAATGCCTTCATTGGAACATTATTTACTTTATTCAGTCTGCCATTGATGTCATAATCACTTCTTTGCTGTTGATTCCTCACATGAGAATGTTCTTTTTTTTTTTTTTAATTTTTACCTGTTATGTGGCTTAGTCTGATTATATACTATGACTTTGTGGTTTTGGCAACTTAAAACCATTTCAGAGTGGCAACCTGTAAAGGAATTTTTGACCTTCTGAACAAAGAGACTATGGGGAATAAGATGAGGTAAAATGCGTGATTTAGTTGGTAATCATGAAAAACTTTGGACGTCATTCAGTCAGAGGGATCTTGAAGAGGAACTAAGTTGATGCAATGTCTTCAAGTAAAAACCCTATGCAAGAGCTTAACAGTGATAGTGCTCAGACTCAAAGTTCTAATTCTATAAACAGGTATTCCCTTGACCCAGACTGCAAGATAGAAGTGCATTATTCGAATTCATATCATTGCCGAAGTTATTTTTGTGATGTTTTGCTTGAAGTAAATATGTCTTTTGTTTAGCAGGCATAACATTGAAGCACATCTTACACAGAGGAGGGTAAATGGTGATGAAAATTTCAATTATTTTGAGGACAGAGAGGCAATGGTATTGATCCTTTTCATAGTGTTTATTTAGAACATTTGATCCTAAGCATAGTGAAGCTTGATGGTGCACTAACATGATGTGAGTTTATATAGGAACTTTATTCGCGAGTGAGAGCACAGAAAGAAGAGATTCAGATTCTTCGTGAACAAATTACAGCTGCCTGTGTTAGGGTACAACTTGTTTCTCAAGGCTTTTGCCTGTGCAAAGAGATAACTTTATAGCTAATGCATTATTTGATGACTTGTTTGATCCCAATGGTGTCAGGAGCTGCAACTGCTGAATGAAAAATATGTGTTGGAGAGGAAGCTTTCTGACTTGAGAATGGTATGTCTATTTTGAAAAGTAGATTTTTTTTTCTACATTTTGCTACTAAACTGATTTTTTAAATGCAGTTTATCCTTCTATGGCTTAGTGTTTGAATGATATTGTTTTGATGATAGGCAATTGATGAGAAGCAAAATGAAGCTTTTACATCTGCCTCAAATGAATTGGTCCGCAGAAAAGGTGATCTTGAAGAAAATTTAAAATTGGCCAATGATTTGAAGGTAGACTACATTTTCTACTTTCTATTATGCCTTTCTGTTCTCTTTCATTCTGTTCTATGTATTTGGTAATGCAGCATGGACCTTAATCTACTTCCAAAGAAGTTTTATTTCCTTGTTAAGGTTGCTGTCATATCCTTCATTTCTTAATTTCTACACAAATGTGTTATTCTTACTTAGGTTGCTAATAATTTTTCTCTTCTTCAGGCTGTAGATGATGAGAGATATATTTTCATGTCATCCATGCTTGGCTTACTGGCTGAATATGGTGTTTGGCCCCATGTCATAAATTCCTCTGCTGTATCCAACAGTGTAAAGGTATTAATTATTTACTTCTCATACATACATGACAAGTGGAAGCAGGTCGATTTTAAAGGTTATGTGGTGTATTTTTCCATTTTCAATTTTCTGATTGTTTTGCTGGACGTGAAAAATGCTATTTATTCTTGTGCTCAACCACTAATACTCTGTGAATTATTCTTCTTTGCATTCTCTTGAGTCTGCAATCAACTCAACAGTGCTCTTCATTTATGTGCATAGATATTCAGCAAAAAATTACTAACTGCGTAATACAACCAAATGGGCACCTTTAATGTAACATAAGATGCTAGATGGCACCAACACCTTGATTGTTTCTGTTGTTTTCACTGTTATCTGATAATTCATATGTTCTTTTGTTTACTCTCTCATCAGTTGGAAGCCAGACATGATTGAAAACTGTTTTTATGTAGCAACAGTATCCTAATTGTCTACGAATAACACTTTACCAAATTTGACATACTTTTGCTTTTCTTGATGCTATGCAGCGCCTACACGATCAATTGCAGTCAAAGATTAGAACTTCACATGTAAGCTTGCTATGCTGCGTATTGGATTAATGGGCATTCCTGATTATTCTGTTGGATTTGCCTGCCTTGATCTTGTTATTGACTGAATACTCAAAACACTTCCTCTCATTTCTCATCAAAACTATGCTACAGATATACATGCCTGACCTCATTGTTTACTGAAGTTTAATTTTTATATGCTTCTATCCCACTCGTGTAAACTGAGGTCAAAATATTTTACATCTTAGACTTGCAGATTTACCTACCTATCTGCCTTTCCCAAACTTACTGAAAAAATTTCTCATGACATTATAATTCTTCCAATCAAGCTTAATATTGCTTTTGAATTGTAATATTTTCTTTGTTATCTACTAAGTTGTGGTGTTGATTTACAATTTGATATGATAATATTGGCATGGATTTTAAATTACAGGATAGAATCAGAGAGTTGATGGTGGGTGGTCATAATGTTAGTGAATCTCGTGATAAAGATAATACTGGTACTGTCAACTTGATGCGTCAATCTCCTAGACAATCCACGGTACTACTGGCATGTAATCTACTAGTTTACTATCTACCTTTTTCATTGCATCAACTTGGCTTTATTGTATCATTTGATATTTTCCTTTACCATTTTCCTCTCTCTCTCTTTCTCTTTCTTAATGCAGAATGAAAATGGCATTTCTCCTTCTAATCACCGTATAGATGAATGGAATCTGGAGCCAACTAATAAAATGATGAGGTATAGACGTGAAATTGATATGGCAGACAAAAGAAGGTTATTGTTTAATGGGGATATGCATCAGCAATTAAACAAGAATAAATTTCCTGAGTTCTCATTTGATCCTTCTAGGTTAGTACCATTTGTCTACTTTCATTATAGCTGTGTCAATCTTTTTCTTTTGGATAATACTGCGAGTAAGGGTATTGGAAAAATTTTTAAATTGTGGAACATACTGTTTCTAAAGTAGAGTAAATTTGTTAGTGCATTAAATCATATAGTTCATCATTATTCGCCAATGTGTACAGTGCACTACTGTGGTTCTCTATTTTCCTTTTGGGCTTTTAATAATCACCAAAAAAAGAATAGGGACCATAAAAGATCCATACCATATGTCTTGATCCTTTTGGAAGCTAGTATTAGTCACTATTCAAAAGAAAGAAAAGGGATCATAAAAGATCCACTCCATATTGTTTTGGTCCTTCTTGAAGCTAAATTAGTCATTGTTTTTGAAGTCTCGAAGTAGTATATTCTATAAGTAACCTGGAAACTGTAATTTTCTAATTTTCCACTTGCTGTTTTTGTATCCTTGTACACAGCACCACATTTGGGGATGGTGAAAAGGTAAATCAGTATGGGTAAAGCAGTTATCTAACAGTTTGTTTGTTGTTTGATTTATTAGAAGTTCAAATCCCCTCTAGAATTATCTTACTTATTACCTAATTGTGTATTATTCATGGAATATTAAACTCAACTAAGTGTTCTTCCAATATATTTAGGTCTTATGAATCCTTTTCCTCCATTTTGCTCAGTCAAAGGCTACATTTTGGAAAGGGCTAATGATGCTTTATCTTTTTTACCCTCTAACCTTCATGTCATTCTTGGTGTACTTCTCTTCTTTTTAGTATTATAACTGTGATATGCTATCATCTTTGCTGGTGTATGTCGTCTATGTTGGACATGGCCAAACTATCTTATGTTCCTCTGTTTCAACTTATTGGTGCTGCTTTCCACCTTCATGAAAACTACACATTTCTTATCTGGTTCTTTTGTGTACTAACATCATTGATCATGGAATCCTTGACTCTGCCAAACTGTCACAGTCATTTTGTAGACATAGTACCATTTTTCCCAACACTTGTATCATACATCATAACCGGAAAATTTGCAGTCTGTAAACTTTTCCTTAGAAATTTGAACACGTGAGACTTTTCTTTTTCAACCATTTTTGGTGTGTTCTTGTAACATCGTTTGATGTAACTGAATAAATTATTCTGCATCCTAAATGTTTGAGTTGGATTTACAGTCTAAATTTGTGGGTGTATCTTGCCAATATATCATTCTCTTGCAGGAAGGTTGCTGATCCCCTCTCCAACAGTTTATTTGATAAAGGTACCATGAATATGAGAACAAGAGATGCAACCAGGGACTTGCTGCATAGTTCCAACACACATGATGAGATTGCTTCCTCTGTTTCTGAAGGTAAGTGATGTTCTCATATAAACAGGTTTTTGACCTCTGTTTAAAAAATTTAATATGAATTGTTGCATTCTAGAGGGTCCTGGAATAGAGGGTTTTCAAATTATTGGTGAAGCTACACCTGGAGAAGAACTGCTTGGATGCGGATTCCCTGTGCGTGGAACATCTCTTTGCATGTTTCAGTGGGTTCGCCATCTTGAGGATGGCACTCGGCAATATATTGAAGGTAAGAAATGAAATTGGCTTTTCCCCCCCATAATATTTGTTTTTTACAATTCAAAGAAGGGGAGGGGGATGTCAAGGCTCCTTGGTAGTTCTTTTACTTCTTATTCAAAGGTACGAATATGCATAAAAATTTATGGGAACGTATAATGCAGGAGCCACAAATCCAGAATATGTTGTCACTGCTGATGATGTTGATAAGCTGATTGCTGTTGAGTGCATACCTATGGATGACCAAGGCCGTCAGGTTCACTAATAACTAATTTTTATTGGTGCACACCTTTACTTTAGTATTGTTACCTATCAAATACCTCAACTTTAATCATGACTTAATAAGCACTTAAATTTTTAAAAAAAATATTACTTTTAAACATAGTTTTATGAAATCCATAGTTTCAAAGTTGTGTTTAAAAGTAATTTTTCAAATCCATGGTTAAATCCATAGTTTTAAAGTTGTGTTTAAAAGTAATTTTTCAGATCCATGGTTTTAAAATTGTGTTTAAAAAGTAGACTTTTTTAAAGTTTAGGTGTTTAAAATAATTTTTTTTATTGTTTAGGTGTTTAAAAGTAGTGGTTTTTAAAGTTTAGGTATTTATTAGATCACGATTAAAATTGAGGTGTCTAATAGGTAAAAATACTAAAGTACAAGTGTTCAAGTATGCATTTTGCCAATTTTTATTTGATAAACTACCAAACATTTTTCTTAGGCATGAAAATTAAAGTGTGATGTTATGTGTAGCAAAAGTTCACATCTGAATGACATGTTTTTTCTTAAAAAATAGTGTTCCAAACACACAAGTAGATGCATGCTCTCTCATATAGATACTACAGTCATTCATGGGATTTTTAACACTTTTCTTCAACCAAAGGTATTCATCCACAATCCACCAAGAAGCACAAATTTTCCAAACTTGCAGCAAACAGTCAGTCCTATTTTTTCCAATACTTCTAAATGCTTTTTAAATCGCACTTTGGACATGCAGTCTGATGATCCTCATAAGGACAAACTTTTGAACTCAATGTCTTTCTTTTGGTTCCGTGGAATTTTTGCGCTCAATCCACTTTGTTGTCTGAAATGAAGGGTTTTTTCACTTTCTACAAACTTTAGTGAATGCATTATCTATGTTTCTAGTAACAAATAACTGGAGCTTTTGATATTTATGATGTTTGGGAATCTTGTTTCCTTATTGTTTATGACTTATTATTTACACTTATCAGGGAGAACTGGTGAGGCTTTTTGCAAATGATCAGAACAAAATAAAATGTGGTAAGTGTGTGAAATGAATATCTGTTTCTTGAAAATAACAAAGTTAATAGTTGACAGTGACTGTTTTTAAACCGTAGGTGAAGTATATCTTCAGCTTGTTCCTGTTTTTATGGCATTAAAGTTTTGTTAAAATAGTAACAGATTATTCTATCTATTCACATTGAAAGTTCTACATGTGAAGCAGGTTTTCTAATACAATAATGTGTTTTGTATCATTTACCTGTCTTCCAGTGGATAAAATGTGTGATACTGTGGTCCTTTTTTAGACGGTGTGGTACAACAAATATATTTTCTATGGCATTTCATAGTTTTGTTGAGTTTATTTTGTTATATTGTTATAAGAAACTTAGGGTTACATTTAGGCCAATCATTTTGTGAAACTTAAAGAAAATGTTTTATCAAATAAGCTTCGTTATTGAATAGTGCAAATTATAGAAGTTACGGAACTTAATGCTGCATAGATTAGATGCACTTTTGTTATATTTTGTGTTGCATTTTCTTTTGTATAAAGAAAACAATACTGTCCTCCTGCGGGACTGTTAGTGAGAGGGAAGAGTTGCCACCAGCTGTTGATAGTTCATCAAGAGAGAAGAGAGAGAGACAGACAGAGAGAGAAAATGATTGACCAAAAAGCTATGTTCCAGAGGACTCCTTAAAAAATTGTGTTTATCTCAATTTAGTCATGTACTTGTTCTGCTTATTGTTTATTGACTTTTGCTATGGAACGTTATAATATTTGCACGTGTTTCTAATGTTCTGCTTCTGTAGACCCACAAATGCAGCAGGAGATTGACATGTACATCTCCAAAGGGGAAGCCACATTTAGTGTTCAGTTGCTGGTAGGTTTTGCTTGCTTTATCCGTACTTACGTGTTAAATAAGCTTTGTTGCTTGCTCTAAACAATAAATTAATGTTCTATAAGCTAGTCGTCATAAGTTATTCAAGTAAAAATTACCAATAGTTAAATGTTAGATTTTAGTTCTTGTACTTCCAAAATGGCCATAAGTTATTGAATTAAGGTCGTGTTGTAGGGTTACTAAAGATTATAGGAATTA
Source organism: Manihot esculenta (assembly GCF_001659605.2). Taxonomy (NCBI): domain Eukaryota; kingdom Viridiplantae; phylum Streptophyta; class Magnoliopsida; order Malpighiales; family Euphorbiaceae; genus Manihot; species Manihot esculenta. Next base: position 39,420,684 of record NC_035168.2, read on the forward strand.
TGTTATAACCAACAATATGACCTTAAATTATTTCACTTCCTTTGTAGACCAACTCTTTTGACCATTGGAAGAAGTAAGGTTGTGTTAATTACCATATGTCTCACCTTTAAGTTCTCTGTAGTCAATGTGGGTAGAGGTGGTCTGTTTGGATAAACTTTATATACAGACCGACATTAACCACCCAAAATAAATTAAATTCGGTTCACAGTTCCCCACCAATCTAACCCGATGTGCAATATTAAATGGTTGGTTGGTCGGGTTAATTTTAAATTGCCATGCTTAATGTGACAGCTAATGAAATCCGTTGTAAGAAGACCACAATAATCAGCAAATAAAAAATCTCTTGATCATTGGAGGAAAGAGGCTTAATGTGAGAAGACAATGGGAGAAAAAGAGAAATTAACTATAGAGCTACTTGGCAAGGCTTGGTGCAAGTGAAGGGTTAGAGCTCTAAGGTATTGGCAGCATGGCTAGAGTTCTTCAGAGCTGAAAATTATGAGAATGATAGGAACTTAAGAGTTTGTTGAATATAGATAAACTGAAGAACTGACCGAAAAAAAGGAGAGATATTTAAAGTAACCAACCCAAGCTGACCAATCCGATGGTGAAACCAAAATATCGGGTAGGTTTGGATTCAATTGGTTTGGTTGGTTTAATCCAAATTCTGAACAGCCCTATGTAGAGTTACTAAAGATTACAGGAATTTTTTTATAACCAACTTTATGACCTTAACTATTTCATTTCGTTTTGTAGACAGACTCTTCTGACCATTGGAAGTCAGCAACTCTTGTTTTGCAACAATCAGGCTATCAAATACAGAGCAGTAGTGAGGAAGTTGTGCTGATTGCAGAGAAATTTTCAAAGAACTTATCAGTATGTTCTGAACTTTCAGTATTATGTCCTTTTCTTCCTTGTGCAAAGGGACTTGCAAATGTACATATTAGAAAATAAATGCCAATAAAATTTAATCTTTTGAATAGAAGGCATACTATAATTTTGTATTTTGGTGAATTTGCAGATTAAAATTCCTTTTGGAGTCTCAACGCAGTTTGTTTTAACGTATTCTAATGGATCTTCTCATCCTCTCAATACATATGATGTTAGGTAGTAGTTACTTGATATTTTCTGTTTGAGTTAATTTAATCCCATATTCTTTTTCTTGCTTTTACATACCATTTTTATATATTTTTACCACATACATGGCATCGACTAGAGGACTTATCAAAGTTTTTATTACTATAATCATTTGTTAGTGCCACCTTGATTCTTTTGCTTTTTGCAGAAGTGGAAGGTATTATCATATTTAACGTGTTCATCAACTATTTAACTTCAAAATCAAATTATTTTTCCTTTTCCTAATGAAGCAACCCTGCATGGCATGATGCTATTCATGTTGTTTTGTAGGACCCGTGATATGCTTGTGTTGATCATGAGAATGTTCCAAAGCAAGGTATTCTTTTTTGTTTGTTTCTGGATCTTGTCAAATTCTACTTGAAAAATGTTCCGAGTTCTTTGGGTACTTATATAAGTTGTTTTCTTTGCATATTGACTTACTTATGTCACCTTGTTTAGAACCATAGATTAGTGTTGACAATTATGACTAAAAGAAGGAAAATATACCAATTAGGAATGAAACTCAGCCCTAAGAAGCATGATTCTAACTTCACTAGATAATATGTAAATTCACAGTAAATAAGCATTATGGTGTCCTAATTATTTGGAATGCTAGAAAACAATTCAACCAGCTGAAACACGGTGGTGTACATAAAGTCAGAAATTAAAACAGTTAATCTAGGCAATTCCTCATGTTTGACTACTTGTCACCTGGTGGAAAAGGCAAATGATATTAATCATGATAATCCTGCTAGCTCTTTAGCGCACATACATGCTTCAACATTCTGCACTGAGACTTGGAAGATTATCAGAACTTGGCTACGTGTGCACTCTGGATATTTTTACCTAACTTGTGCTCTCTTTGTATTTTTCTTTCAGTTTCTTATAATCTGTGTTCCTCAATACCCATTTCATTTATTATAACAAATGCATGAACATGAACCTATGCACTGACATGCCTTTGTCCTTCGTTGGTGGTGTCCATATGAAACAGGCACTGGATGATAAAAGGAAGGGTAGAGCATAAGACCACAAATTCTCGCGGATGTTACAGTACTGTTTATAGTGAAATTCATTCATGCAGAAGATGAGAGAAGGCAATAAATCTGCAGGAAGTTTTGCACGTATGAGAAAAACTTTCATTCGATTATTAATTTTCTGTATTATAATTGTTCAGTTCAAATATGACTCAGAACACTTCTAAAACTTCATCTCTTGTTGTTTAAGTTACTGCTTGTAGTTAATATCTAATTTATAATAAAGTCAATTTAATTGAAGAAACTTGAACATTTGAGATATAGCCTATTAAGGAAGGAGTAATTTACCAGTTTTATTATTTGGTAAGATTTTAAATTAAATATTTATAAAAGTATATATTTTGAATAAAAACAATGTTAGCCATTATTATTTAAATTAAAAAAAACAGTAATTTGATTTGTAAATGTTGCTTTGAGGTAAGGAGTAATGTGCAAATGTGGACCTTTAATCTGATAGAACATGGGAATTCTAGACTATATAAGCCCTACACAACTTGAACCAAGTGAAAAGAACTCACATGATTGCACGTGACTACACCTCAAACTATTCTCACAATCCCTCATTTCAATGTTCATAACGTGGCAGGATCCCATTGGTCGGTGAGTTTAAGTTTGCGGTGGCTGGCTTCCACAGGAAATGCAAAGAGGCCAGTCACCTATACTTTACCAACCAATGAAACTTGAATGGTACTTCACCCTTTGATTAGTGAGTTTGATGCTAAAAAACACAACCCCCCATAAGGTCAACAAGTCATCATCTCAAATGAAACAAAGCCAAAGCAACAAAAGCAAAAGACCCACATAAGAATAAAGTAGTGGAAGATAAGGAGAGAGAAAGAGAAACATCAACTTCCCATCTCCTCTCCTTTGCTTTGCTTTGCCTGCCTTCCCATCCAAGCCCCCCAACTCCTCCTCCCTTTTCTCTCCCTCTCTGGACTTAAAATTTTATTGCAAACATTGAGCCAAGTGAGCTATATTCAACAACATGGGTTCTGTTGGGAACCAGAATCCCTGGACACCCTATGATACCTACAAAGATTGTTCCCAACAAATTTGCAGCATTTATTGTCCCCAGTGGTGCTACTTACTTTTCTCTCCTCCTCCTCCTCCCTTTACCCTTGGAGATGATGATTCTGGAACTGATTTCTCCCCTCTTATTATAGCAGTGATTGGGATCTTGGCCAGTGCTTTCATCCTGGTAAGTTACTATACCATCATTTCCAAGTATTGCAGGAGAGGAAGCCATGATGATAATAGCTTGGAATTGGGTGAAAATCCTGATCAAATCTCTAATCAAGCCTGGCAGGGTTCTGCAGCTGGGCTTGATGAGGCTCTTATCAAGTCAATTACTGTATGCAAATTCAAGAGAGGTGATGGGTTTGTTGAAGGCTCAGATTGCTCTGTTTGTTTAAGTGAATTTCAAGAAAATGAAACCTTAAGGCTATTGCCTAAGTGTAACCACGCATTTCATCTCCCTTGTATTGATACTTGGTTAAAGTCTCATGCTAGTTGTCCTCTCTGCCGTGCCAATATTGCCCCCACCAACATCCTCCCCAGCCAACCGCCGCCGCCGCCGCCGCCAATTCAAGAAACTCCGCGCAGAACTGCCGTGTCTGCCCTTGAATACCAGCACCGGACTAATGATGCTGTTCTAGTGATTCAAGATTTACAAGGAGGCGTTCGAGAAGAATCTGTGGTGAGTCTTGTAGTTGACGATACACAACCAAAGCCTACATTTCATGAGCTTAATGTGAGACAAGAACCAGAAGACTTAATTGAAATCACAGAAGAAGCCATCCTACCAATTAGAAGGTCAGTTTCTTTGAATTCTTCCCTCTGCCATGATCAAGTTTCGATTGCTGATATACTAAGCATAATCGAGGATGAAGATGGTGATTATTACAGAATGAGAGATATAGACAATGATAGAATTGGGGTGTTGAATTTGATCAGAAGTCCTCCTGCAATTAGGAGATCAACTTCAACAGGAAGATTGATGTTCACAAGGTATGAGAAAGGCAGGAGTTCTATGACTCCTAATTGATCAGCATAATATTTTTTCCTCTTTTTTTTTGCCATGATCGAAATTCAGAGCAAAAATCTCACAGCAGCTCTGGAGACGATTTAATGTATAAAAACAAATATTTTCTTTTTTTTGTGTAACATAGAAAGCACACCATAATAGAGATGTTGCATGCACAATATGGCAGTGGAGATGATGAGGCCTGGACTTTGTTCCTGACCTTTGATCAGTGAGGTCTATTCTACATTCTTGAAATAGAAAATCATGAAACTTTGATATTCTCTGTGCAGGATTCAGATTAAAACTGGAAATATATTTTTTTTTGTCTGAAATAGTTGTTAAAATTATAACAATCTTTGGTTCTCTGTGCAGGATTTTTTTAATTTTTTTCTAATCAAACTTGAATCAAATTAAAATAATTTAAAATTTAAAATTAATTCAATTCAATTCAATAATTTTTTAAGTTTGAATTGGATATTGCTCACCAATAAGTAAAGATCCCAGAAGGGTAACAGAAAAAAAAAAAAAGAAGAGAAAAAAAAAAGGGAAAAAGGAAAGGCTTTGAGTGCAGCTGCAGCCCTGGCTTTGCCACTTTCACTTCAAATTTACACAAGAAGATGACAGACAAGTTGCATCTTGCTGATGGACAGGAATTTGTCATTGAGTTACAAGAAAAGAAAAAAAAATATTTTAAATATTGTAAAAATTATTAAAAAAAACTATTTTTTAAATATTTACTATTGAAAATATAAAATTCAATAATTTTCAAATATCTTAATTAATACATTTTAAAATATATTTTTTAAAAAATAACATCAAATAAAGTGTCACTAATCACTATCTAAGCTTTAAAGGTAAGAAAAGAAATTTTCGAAAGTGAAAAATATTTTTTTTTAAAAAAAATTTGAAAATTAATTTTATATATTGTTTTAAAATCATTTTTAAAAAATGTCAAATTAGCATAATTTATAAGTGAAAAAAATGATAATTATATAAATAAACTTTAACTTTTTTTTTAATAATAAAGGAATAATACTGAAATTATTTGCATAACCATAATAAACTGAATCTAAACCGTTAAGTCAATATCATTAAGACGTTTCATAGAATCAACCGTTAAAAGAAGAACACGTGTGTGGATATAGATGAATTTAAGTTGAGGAATCAAAGATTTTCTTTATTTAGAAAATGCATAAAATCCAAACACAATTACGAATAATACAACAAAAAAAAATAGTTTTATTGTATTTTTACTGAATATTCCAAACAAAACGGATGAGGAATCAAATATTTCCTACAGAAATTGCATGGAAACAAAAGCTTTCCTTTTTTTTTTTTTTTGTAAATATAGAGAATGTTTTCTGTATACAATATTTCTTAATAAAATAATTTATTTTTTAATTTAAAAAATAAATATATATAGATGTTGATAAGAATTTTAATTTTATTGAATAATAAAATATAACAATTTTATAAATAAAATAATAATAAATGCAGAAAGTCAATAATAAGAATCACCAAATTACACCAACCCATGATTTTGATAGTAGGAATTAATATATGCTGTGTTGAGTACAAGATTTAAACTTCAATTTTTTAAAATATATCTTTTATTGCTCAAAGATTCTCCAACATTTTCTAATTGCAAACAAGTACTAACTTTTCATATATTTATTTTAAAAAATTTATATATATAACAAAATTAAATTAAATTAAATCATTTTAATTTAATTTAATTAAGTTTTTAATCATGTAAATTTAAGTGCGAAAAATATTTTTCATATTTTTTATGATTGAAATATTTAAAAAATTAATTAATAATAAATATTTTCTGATTAAAAAAATTAAATAAAATAATTTTTATTATGTATTTTTAAAAAAAATTATATATAAATTTATTAACGTATTTTATTTTTTAAATTAATATTAAATATTAAAAATAAATTATTTTATTAGAAATAATATTTTTTATGGAAAATACATTAGAAACAAATAGCCTAAATTTAATATTATTTCAATTTATGGTGAGCCCTGGTGGGCCTATGCTCCGGGTTTCTTAATCGGGTCTTTTCTCTTCCGAAATGGGCCTCGTTGTTTTGGTAAAAGTGGGCCCATGCCGGAGACAATAAAAAAGTATATTATATTTTTTATTTTATTTTTTCTCTATTCTTTTCCTTATATAAAAAATAATAAATTGGATGTTTTTAAATATCTATTTATAGTATGTAGTAATATCAATACTGGATGAGCTGTATTCATACTAAATAAAAATTATTTTTCTTTCCTTTTATAGACAATGTAAAGTAAGAATTCTCCTTCCGTCTTTTATTTTACTAATATTTAAAATTCTGTTTAATTTTAATATTATATTAAAAATTATTTTTAATATTAAATTTTAGCGTTGAAAATGGCCTAAATAAAAATATGGTGTGAGACATTATTTTTATTTTTATTTATTGAAATGGAGTGTGAGGCATTACTTAACATAGCATGGAAATGAGTTGTTTAATTTTCACAAATAACTTATGATTTACATGGCATGTATGCCTTTCCATGATCTAACTGAATTACTTGCACTCTAAGTCTACATTTTATGTTTATGATTTTATTATATATATATATATATAATAATTTATTTATCTTAGATTAAAATGTTCAAAATTTTTGTTTTTTATACAACAATTTAGAGAAAAAAAAAAAGAAATGGAAATCAATAAATGCTATTATCTTAAAATTATTTAAAAGAGAATTATAAATCATGACAATAACTAAATTTCATTAGTAGAGATATTTTATTTTTTCACCTATTATAGGAAGATAAAAACAATTTCATTTCTTTTCCTTTCTTTTTTCACTTTATTTATCTTTTCAATACCCTTTATATTTTTTGAAATAAAAATTTGAAATTAAAATAAAATTTGAGATTTCTCAGATTTATTCAAATATATTTATTATCATACTAAATCTCTATTATATTTTTAATTTTCTTTACAAATTTAAGAATACAAATAAAAAATTATTTAACCTATACGAATAACTTATTATAATATTATTCATATTTTTTAAAATATTACGTTAAATTGATTTTTTTACAATATTAAATAGAAATATTTTAAAAATATAAATTTATTGAATATTTTGATATATTATAAATTATTAAAACATTATATAAAATTAAATAAAATAATAAGATTTAGATTATATATATATAATTTTAATTGGATTCATAATAAATTTAAAATTATTAATCAAATTTTATAAATATTTTACTCATTATATCACTAGTGAGTTGTCACTATATGAAATCGTCAAATCAATCATGCTAAAAATGATTAACTTATTATTTTCTCAAAACAATAACTTATTATTTTATTTCAAATTGATATTAATTTTTTTTAAACAATTAAAATATATAGCAAAAGAAAATTTTCATGAATATTTGAATACTTTCCCCTCCTACTGTCGTCCCCCTTCACAGTTTCTTCTCTGATCAAAACCAGCACTCATCTCCTCCCAAACAGAGCCACGCCACCCAAACCCATAAGCTCCAGGAACCACCAACGATGGTTGCAGAGACCTCCACCGCCGCCCCACGAGAATACCCCATCAAAACGGTCGTGGTTCTAGTACAAGAAAACCATTCATTCGATAACATATTAGGCTGGCTAAAGACCCTCAACCCAGAAATTGATGGAGTCACAGGATCCGAATCCAACCCCATCTCCACCTCCGATCCAAACTCACCTCTCGTATGCTTCGGAGACAACGCTGCATACATCGACCCTGATCCTGGTCACTCCCTCGAAGCTACTTACGAGCAGGTGTTCGGCGTTGAATGGACAGAAGCAGCAACTTCTAGCGAGAACACTCTGATACCGAAAATGAATGGGTTCGCTCAGAACGCGGAACGCACCAAGCCGGGAATGGCGGAGATAGTCATGAACGGATTTAAACCGGAGGCTTTGCCGGTTTATAAGGAGCTGGCGATGAATTTCGCGATCTGTGATCGGTGGTTTTCTTCAATTCCTTCGTTGACGCAGCCGAATAGGCTGTACGTGCATTCGGCGACATCGCATGGAGCGACGAGTCATGACACGGCGGTACTGGCAGAAGGGTTTCCGCAGAAGACCATATTTGAGTCGTTGGAAGAGTCTGGTTTTACTTTTGGGATTTATTATCAACACCCTCCTTCTACTCTTTTCTTCAGGTATATCACTTCCTTCAAACACTTTTTTTTTTTTTTTTTTAATTTCCCATTTAATCTTTATATTTTAATTTCTGTATTTTAAAAAATATATTAATAAAACCACATTAATAAAAACGCTTTTAACGTTTAAAAGAATAAATTAATAAAAAAAATCAACTAGAAAATTTTATTATTAAATTTTTATTGTTTAAAAATTTAAATTATGGTAATAAAATATTAAGTGAAAAAAACAAAATTTAGGTTTAAAGAATTCACCTTTATGTATAAATAATAATTCTGCATTAACTAATATTTTACTAATAAATATTAATTGAAATATTTACTTTATAGGAAAATTTTTTAGCCAAATTAAGTTATATTTTTAGCTTCATTTATTTATTTTGTAATTAATGGTAGAATTAATTTTAAATATTAAATTTGATAAGATTATTATTTGAAAATTTAAAAGAAATTTTTAGAAATAAAATAAATAAACTAACTTAGTCATGAAAATTTAAATAGGGTAATACAATGTTTTATCTATAATTACTACTTTATCCAAAAACATGGTAAATCCTATATTCCTATTAAAATTCTCCTTGTTTACAGGAACCTTAGAAAGTTGAAGTACTTGAAGAAATTCCACCAGTTTGATCTGCACTTCAAAAAGCATTGCGAGGAAGGGAGGTTACCAAACTATGTGGTGATTGAACAAAGGTATTTTGACCTTTTAAAGTTCCCTGCAAATGATGACCACCCATCACATGATGTCTCAGAAGGCCAGAGATTTGTGAAAGGAGTATATGAAGCTCTGAGAGCTAGTCCCCAGTGGAATGAAATGCTCTTCATAATCATTTATGATGAACATGGAGGTTTCTATGATCATGTTCCTACTCCTGTAACAGGTGTTCCAAGTCCTGATGATATTGTTGCTCCTGCTCCATATTTCTTCAAGTTTGATCGCTTAGGTGTCAGGGTTCCAGCATTTTTAATATCTCCCTGGATTGAGCCTGGAATAGGTACGTTTTTACCATTTTACCTGCAACTTGTTAATGTTGGCTGAGATTTGTTTACCTGGAGAGCATCACTTCTAATATCTGATTGAACCCATGTTTCCTAAAATTAATGGTTTTGAATTATATGGCTTGAATTTTGAGTATATTTTCCTTATGGTCGAATTGTGGTCTAATCCGAAAAATTTCGTGTGATCCAAAGTGGATAAAAAATATGAACCTTTGCTGGGATTTTGAGAAATTGTATTACTTTTTCTTTTATGGTAATGTGCATGGGTAGGTGATTTTGTTTCAATATGAAGACTATAAGCTGATATAGGTTTATGATTAAATTGAATTGCAGTACTGCACGAACCTTCAGGACCAGAATCTACATCACAGTATGAACATTCCTCAATTCCAGCAACGGTTAAAAAACTGTTCAATCTGAAAGAGTTTTTGACAAAGCGGGACGCATGGGCTGGAACTCTTGAGGGTGTTTTGACTAGAACGAGCCCAAGAACAGATTGTCCAGGTGAACCAGAAACTCCTGTACTATAAAATTTGTCTCACAAGTTTTTACGTTGGTTGCTTGAATCTAATTCTCTATACAGTGACTGACCTAAGGGTCTGAGGAGGGTAGATTATGAATTTATTTTTAATAAATTACTACATCCAACCCCCTAGATTTTTAATAAAAATTAAAAAAGTTGAATTTTATTATTAAGGTATACCTCTACATATGCATATTTTTGCAGTTACATTGCCGGAACCTGTGAGACTGCGAGAATTTAATGCGAGAGAAGAGGCAAATCTTAGTGATTTCCAGGAAGGACTAGTCCATTTGGCAGCAGTTTTGAATGGAGAACATAAAGAGGAAATTTATCCTCGAAAACTTGTGGAGGGCATGATGGTTTCACAAGCTGCAAGGTACGTAGAGGATGCTTTCCAGAAATTTGTTGAAGAATGCGAGAAAGCCAGGGAAAGTGGAGTAGATGAATCTGAGGTTTTTGTCTTCCCCAAGTTACCTACCAACTCAACCTCCAAAAATTTCATTGAGAAGTTGTTTTCTTGCTTGATATGTGATCATTGACACTTCAATCCGTTTATATCAATTTTATGGATTTTGCTTTTTAAATTAATAAAATAAAAATTTTTAAATTAAATTTTTTATTTCTTAAAAAATTATACCATAAACTATTTTAATTTTATTTATATTTATCATAAAGACATTTTAAAAAAATGAAATTTACTTCAAAATCTCTTGAATTAATGGTAAACAGATTCCACTTAAGAATTTCCATAGATATATATATATACATTAATTTTGATATATGAGTGTAATTTTCTGTTGTTATATGCATGAGAATGCATAGACTCCACCAATTAGCAATAGACACATTGATGGGATACCTCACGTAGACATAAATTTGCCGAAACCACTGCATACTAACAAACGCCTTTCTTGCAAATAACAAACCCCTCCGTTTTTGTTGCTTTTTTATTCTTCCTGTTTTACCTTCCTCCATTGATGGGCTGCTCCACAATTACCATCCTGCTTCACCTCCCTCCATCCAAGAAACTACGGAGGCCAGCACCACCACCACCACCACCACCATGCCTCATTCTGCACCTCCTTCTTCTTTGGAGGCAAGGCAAGGAGATCCTAGAATTTATTTTCTTTCTGCTTTTTTCTTTGCTTGTATTGTTTCTGGTGGAGTTTTTCTTGGTCTTTACATTTTTCTTCCACTCTATCAAACCCAATCCTGGTATCCTGTTGCTGGCTTGATTCTTGTAGCTGTTCCATGGATTTTTTGGTTCTTCACCTACTTATACAGATGTATTAAACCATCGTATAACCCATCAAAGCCCTCCAGAGCCGTCCCAAGATCCGCCCCTGGTGACGTTGAGGCTTCTGCTAATGAACCCACAAATCCATCGTCTCATATTGATTCCCAGATGCAGTCCACTAATGACGTTGAACAATCCGGTAATGATCAGCATTCCACTAATGATGGTGGACGCCATGTGCATTTTGGAGGTGTTAATGTAATTCGTGAATATGATAATGATGATAATCAAGACAATAACAGCTCTAGGGACGAGCAAGATGGACGTGAAGGTTCAGAATCCGAGCACGGAGGATCACCGGAAAGAGAGAAGAGGGAAAGTGAAATCCCATTAACAAGCTCTGCTGGCTTATCTTGATATGACATATTTTTAAGGTGATGATATGAAGTCAATTTTTAAATTTCTCATGAAGCCATTGATTCATTGGTATTGGATCAAGTAAAGATACACACTGAAAGAAAGAAATGGCCTAAATGGGTGCTGGAAAATTTCTTGCAAGGTGAAATGGGGTGGTGGCTAAGAAGTTATATAACTAAGCCCCACATATGAGAAGGCAGATTTGGATTAGCAGAAGAGTGGCTGAAGATTTTCTTGGATGTAGAAGCTGTAACCATTCTGAAACCTTTCTCTCTTTTTCATTTTCTCCCCCTTTTTCAAGTTGCTAATGGCTAGAGCCAACAACTAGAAATGGGAAAATGAGAAGTATGTTTTCTTTGTCTTTTCTTGTTTGCAAAATATAGTGAAAATTTTTATTTGCATGATTTACTTGTCTGTGATCATGAAATTGATATTTCCAACTGAATTATCCATAAAAGAAATAAGGGTTTTCTCACTTTGTGGACCTCTTTGCATTTTTAACTTGAAAAATTCTATGAGCAGTACAGAAAGATTCAAGAATGAAGTTAGAACATTTATGGCTATTTATTCTTTGTTCACATGTAGATGAAACAGATGCTAAAAACAAAGTGCAGATATATTTAGTGTGTAATTCAATTATTTCATTGCAGGTGGAATCCAAAGATAATTAATATTTTGGATGCACCTTCTTCTTCTTATTTACTTGGCAATTACAATCATTAATGCTACTCATGCACCCTAACTTTCTCTTCATTTCCTTCCACATGCTAATCTTCCCTTTTTTCACTCTGTGATTGCAGCCATTCTCAATTTCTTTCCTCATGATATTGCACTCTTTCTGTAGCTCCATTACTTTGATGCTCATCTTCTCCATCTCTGATCTTATTTCTTCCTCATCCAAACCCATTTTCACTTCATTCTTCTCATCTTCTTCATCCACTTCCTCTCTTCTAAGTTTTTCATCAAAAACCTCAACCTCTTTTGCAATTGTGTCTCTTTGCTCTCTAAGCTGCAACTGTCCCACAAACAACACCTGGACTACAAACCTCAATGGCAGCCTTTCATTCTTCGCCGCGTGTTCCCAAGCTTCAGGAGACATTTTATAGCAATCCAATATCTTACACACCTCCTCTCTTTCAAGTTCTGTCAAATGCCTATGTTTGTCCAGGTAAATGTCAATGGCCCTGTATATTCCATCAGAGTTTTTTAGTGTTCCTAATGATGCTGCCTTTGACATCTCAGCCAGGGTGGTGAATGTATCCATCTTCAAATCTATGTCACTTGCAACTTCTGCTAAGAATTCTTCAATGAGTTCTGCCACTGCAATTAGGCCAGAACTATGAGAACTAGTATAGTTGCCATAGAAATGCTTCAAAACCCTTTTCAAACATTCTATATCATATTGCATTTCCTTGGTATTCCCTTGAGAAGGTATTAACAGATCTTTGACTGTTGCCTGGTCTAGTTGCTTCCCAATTCTGTTCTCTAATCCATTTCTACAATCATTACTAGATTCCAATGAAATTGCAAATTTGAGCATTTTGAACAAAACACTGCAGGGAATTAGTCCTTTCTCATCAGGTAGAAGCCTTTCCACAACTTCAATCACATCCCTTTGAGAGTTCCTTTTGTAAACTGACACATTATCACCTCCTATGCCACTAGAGAAAACCCACTTCTCCGCATACTGGCAGAGAGAAGCAGCCACATACTCCGGTGGGACTCCACGCTGATTCATCGTCCGAATTATGGGGTGATATAACTGGAGTGACAATGTGGTCAAGTCTTCTGATTTCCAATCAAGAACAAAGAGCCTTCGTCTTGCATTTGGTCTATATCCTCCCTCCTCATCCTCAATATCATCATCAAATGTTGAGTTCTTGATAGGATCCCCAAGATAACGTGGATTAGCCAATGCTTTTTCGACGAGAGACTCTAAGCCAGCTTCGAACAAACCCAACCGCGCTGCCTGTTGAAGGCTGTTACCTGCTGAACGAAAAGCCTTGATAGTTTCATTCCAACTTGACAGAACTCTTTGCTCAAAGAAGTTGACAGCCTGCTTTAGCAGATTATTATTGCTGTGACTTTCTGTCATGTCTAAGTGATTAGCAAGGCAAATGAGAGGGATAACATTCTCTGATGACAAAGTCAGTTCAAACCCATGGCAGAATCTTGCAACAAGCTCAAAAATTTCAGGATCAGCAGGAAAATCTTGGAGTAGACTAGAGAGATTTGCTTGGGGATTTTTATTGAGCAGTGAAGCTACTTTGGCTGATCTTGCAGCCAGAAGTTCCTACAAAAATGAGAATTTGATCACATATAGAATCCTAGTTTGACAATGAAAATGCAATGAAGAGAAAGAGTTTCAGCTCACTCTGTCTAAAGAGAAGGCCAAGCTATGTCCATAGAACTGCAGTTCTGATGGGTATGCAGATTTTGACAACCTGAAATGAAAAAAAAAAAGAAAAGGAAGACACAATAAATAAGAAATTAAAGAATAAAAAAGAATGAGATGAGAAAATAGAATTAGTACCCTGATGACATGTTCCTTGAGGCCATCCTTTGACAATGTCTTATGAGATTATTGTCGGATTAGAGAAACTCCTGTCAATGTTCTTGTCTTGCAGAACACCAGAGCAATCAACCTTAAAAAGCATTGAATTGTAGTTCTTGAGAATTATGCTGAAAACGTGATCACTGATCAGATAATTTTCTGGGAATCTCTGGGCATTAATTAACAGAGATGAAAGGAAAAGAAAGAGAAGAAATTAGAAGATTAGGAATTAAGAGGAAGAATCTTAGTTTGGGTTAGAGCAGACGATTTCAAATGCTTGAGGAGGAAGCTCTCAAAAACAAAATCCAACGTTCAAAACTCAAAACGATTTTCTCCTATTCATGTGGACTTCTGTTATTTTGAGTATCTCATACTGGGATTTGGATCTTCTGTGCTTGGTTTTAGGATGGAACATCATTATTCATTCAATCACAGCCGTCGGATTTCAATGCAGGACTATGATTATGTTATGAAACCATAGTTATTTTCTTTTCTTTTTAATAATTTGAGTTTCAATGACAAATTCATTGATTTCTTTTAACATAAAAATTAACAAAATAACGAATTTCAGATTTTTTTTTTAATATTAAAACAAGGAAACGGCTTTCTTTAAGAGTAACATAATTTCATTTACCAATTTAGTTTATTTTTTTTATAAAATTTTATTTACATGGTAATAAAAATTTTAATTACCTTAATAGTGATGGTGACAATAGTTGATCAAGTTTTCGAAAGAATATCATGATATATGATATATTTATAATTATTTAACTTAAAAAATATATAGAAAATAAACAATTTTTAATTCAATATTTATATGATTATACAAAACTAACGCAATGGGGATGAAGGATTGCGATTATTCCACAAGCACACTGAAAGACCCATAAGCACAGGCAGCCATATCAAGTTGGTGAAATGAAGGATGCAACCTTACAGATGGTGAAAAACCAAATATACATTGCTCAATACAACATTAATATCTCCAAACTAAGAAGCCAGGGCAAACATTTCAACATCATATACATTGTTTCTTGTGGAATTGTAGTATCAGGAAATTAATGACAAACACGCATAGCAATTCTTTTCCTGATAACTAGCTTTCGGATACCTTCGAACCTTCGTAAGAGAATATGCGTACTGCATTTCTATAACTCAGTTCTGCAAGTGCTTCTTTGGGCATGTCCAGCAAAGATGCAACATAACTCAGCACCTGGATAAGTCATCGCGAAAAATTGTTAGATAATTTCAACGAAGGAAAAGAAGCCTATCTTACAGAAAAGGGGAAAAAAAATGAGGCCAATATATGATAGGACGGTTGCATGGAGAGATTGAGCAACATACGTTGTGGATATTTGCTGGATGATTAAGAGTTTCTTTTGGTAGTGATGATGCATCTGTTGAAGCATGGGAATGATCGTCAGAAAGTGTGGCAGTGTTTGAAGCAGAGTTTTCTCCTTGGGCTTGAGTCCTCTCAGGGGTATGTTTATCACCATCAACCAAGAATAGAGAATCTAAATCTGAATTTGGCAACGCATCAGGGGCATCTGTCTCCAGTAAAATTCTATCAGAAGATACCTGCAAAAGTTTGGAGACGACGATTATTCAATTTTTCAACGTGTGCAATACAGTGAACATAAATGAAACTGATGAACTAACTGCTTTCAGCATGCGTTTAGCCTTCTGCACTTTCATGGACATAAGGAAGCCTGAGAAAGAGAAGTATGCACCAAGCTTGGCAAATTCAGGAACCATCTCAGCAGAACCTAAGTAAGAATGAAGAATGACACCCGCAGGGAAAGGTCCCATGCTTCTGATGATTTGAAATTCACATGTAATTAAACCTTGGAACATATCATAATGGCTCTATAAGCAACTAGCATGTTTAGATCCTATGGAAGATTATTAGAATGATTAATGAATTAACAGCATTACAAAGTGAGTCCAAAACATAAAAAGCCAGGAACCAGAAGAAACACTAGTTTGGAAACAGTAAAGACCTTGATGGAAAGATTCAAAGAATGCCTTCGATCAAGTCATTAAGTTGATGGATGGCATTCAGGATGCACATAATATCTAAGATGCAAAGCACAAAATAAGTTTTAGGTTCATAAAGTATGAAAGAAGTGAATCCAACAAAGGGCACAACAGCCTAGAATTGCAGAATGTGCATAAGAATGCATTTATTCTCTATAAACTGCAAATAAGGCAAAGAAATAATCAAACAACACAGAACCTTCATGCTTTTAGAATTAATTTCAATATCAATGTTTTTTCAGCAACATGCTCATGTGTTGAATGCTGATTATGCTCCCAACTTAGGAAACTCTAGGATACATTAATTAAACTGAAAATGTGTAGTTCTTCTCCCATCATTTTGAGGCAAAATCTCTAAGGGAAGCAGGAACAAAATATAAATGCATACTTCATTGTCTCAAGAAGATCACCATATGCGCGAACACAATGAACGGATGCTGGTCTATTTAATTCTTTAGCAAGTTGAAGCTGTTGCCGAAATACTTCAACCTAGAATGAAAAACTTCAACCATTAACAGACTAGCAAACTTGATTAAGATTGAGAAGGTTTTTAATAGTAAATGAAATTAGAACATAATGCAAATACGAATACAGCTAGATATAACTGGACATCTTGATCCTGTTTGACATATATTCATGGTGCACACAAAATATACAAAACAGTCTACAAAAGAATCAATTTTTTTTTGGCAAAGACAAAAGAATGATAAAACTAGGGCAAATAAGGCAGATAAGCATACTCATAAATACTTACCTGCATAAATGAATGGATGGTATGTATTGAAGAACATCACATAATCAACTCTCTTCACCAAATTATCAGCAATATTATATCAAAACTTTCAAGAAGCCTTCTGAAATATTTATTTAGCATCTTTTTTGTGAGAACTAGGCATCAAGAAAATGGAGATGTTTCAGGGCTGTAATGAGGGAAATAAAAGTAGATTTCTCTATAAAAATAAAATACAAAAAAAAAAGTTGTGCCTACTTCTAGTTCAGCACTTCAGCTCCATTAATTAAGTCGTCTATTGGAATAAAATTCTCTTAACTTCTTGTTGACTGCTGTAGAAGTTCAAAAATGATAATTAATCTACTTTCAGGCAAGAGCTGCTCATTGTCACTGTGCATGTCATCTTCTTTATTGCGTAAAATAAAAGATAAACCTTATATTGCTTTAAAAACATAGCCAATTGTAAAACAGCAATACAGAGTACTCAACCCTACTAAAATATGGCAAGTTAAAAAAGTTCAGACATGAAAACCTGGTCTGTGAAATCAATCTTCTTTCCATGATAACCTTTATCCAAACCAATCTGAAAAAGGTTCATACAATGTTTGTATCAGTAACATGACTCCTTACTCTTGTGCAAATAAGAATTTCAAGTCTCCTTCACATTCTTTTATTCTCTTGTCTTCAAATGTTGTTGAGTAGTAATACATATAAACAGACAGAAATGGGAATTTAACCTCTCCAACAGCAGCAGAGGGAGTGGTCTCAAACAATTCTTTGAGCATGTTGAACCAGTTGGGATTCCTCTCTGAAATAAACCTAGAAATGAACAAGACCCAAATTACCATTCAACAAAAGCATCAAATGAGAAAACAAAAATAAAATTCAATCAGAAAACCATGCACCCACGTTCAAAAATTAGTCAACGAAAAAATTAAGTCATATTAAGGAAATTGACTTACTCTTTTGAGAATCTTACTAAGAACTCTATATATAAATTTGTTAAATTAAAATTGAATAATGGAAAATAATTTTGTTGGAAAATATGGGGAAGTACACTCACCAGGGATGGAGACCAAAGCAGGGAATCACAGAAGGATACAGATCACCCATCTCTTTAACCAGATGCCAATCTCGCTGCAAGGATTCTAAAAAGATAAAAATTTTGAAATAATGATTACCAAGGAATACCGTAGAAAATGGGTAATGAGTAGTACCTCGCAGACTCCATTAACAGCGAAACGAACTACGCCAGTATCAAGGGAAGTGGCGATAAGTTGCGGAACCTTGTTGAGGATTCGCGGGTCTTGGAGGTGGCAGTGTGCATCAAACAGTCTCACGGCCATCGTTCTCCACTGGGCTCTTGACTCTGGCGCACACTACACGGCCATCGTCGTCCAGAGCTGAGATAGGGACCAAAATGATGCTTGTTAGGGGTTCACGAGGGAGCCAGTTGTGATTGGGCTTTGATTTTTGGGCCACAAAGAATCCAATTCCAATATTAAATATTTAAAAAATATATATAATTTCACATATTTTTATTTTAAATTTTATTTTTAATTTATATTAAAATAATATTTTATAATATTGAATCATTATTAAACAAAAATAATTTTAGTTAGAATTTCTATATTAATATTTTTAAAAATATTTAAAAATTATCATTATTTCTTAATATATGATACTATATGTAATGTTTTAATATAATTTAAATTATAAATTATTTTTTATTATTTTAATAGTTTGATTCAAACTAGTTTAAATAAATTTTAAACTTACTTTCTATTTATTTTAAAATAAATAATTTAAATAATTTAATAATTCTTACTCTTAATGATATAAAATATTTTAAAATACGTTTGAAAGTTATTTGAATTAATTTGGATCAGAGGCTTATAATTGATATTAAAATCATCTTAAATAAAAAATAATATAAAATTAATGAATATGTAAAAAAAAAGCTATTAATGCAAAATAAAATAAAACTGTTTGAAATATTGAGGAATCATATTACTCGAAAAATTTAATGTGACTTAATAATTATACTAAATTCAGCAAGATAAAATAATTAATTTAAATTATTTATTAATTATGTACTAAATATATAATTATTATATACTGATCTAATAAAATAAAATGCGGATGGTTCAATTTTTTTTTGAATATTTATATTTAATATAATTAATTTTTTAAAAAAATTTTAATATAAATATTTAATTTAATAGTTGTAAAATTTAATTGAGTTTACATTAATTCAAAATCATGAAATTCGATAATTGAAATTGGATTTTTCATCTACATTCAAATGACCATATTAATTCAAAATATCCTACAAATTAAAAGAAAAATAAAAACTCAAGAAATTTGAAATTGTTAGACAAATTATTGGTGGAAAAAGCAACACGTCGCTCCTCAAGTTGCGGAATATTAAAAAAATCACACTCTTTGTTTCAATCTCAGCCACAATAAATATTTTATAAATTAAAAAAGGTTTTCTATAAACACAAATATTAATTATATTATTAAAAAAAAAAAGAGAAAGAAAAGGATAGAACAGTAATAGAACACGTTGGCCACCAGCCAAACCTTAACCATTGAACCAACCCGCACCGCAGAATCTCAATCAGCCAATCACATTCCAACTTGCTGATCTTCTGTTCCCCACTTCTTCTTGATTACTTCTTCCTTCCATTGCCTCTCAATTTTCCCCTTTTTTTTCTTTTTTTTCTACAACCAAACCCTTTTATTTTTTTAATATAGCATTCCATATATATATATATATATTAAACTATTTTGTAACAGAAGAATAAAAGACTTAATTTTTTCTTTATTAAATTAGTAAAATATAAAAAATTATTTTATATAATATTAAACTAATCATTATTAAAATAGGGCCTAAAATTATTAGTTCAGACTTAGAAATGTCTTAATATTGCCTACTAATTTTTCAAAAAATAAAAAATATTATTAAGCACTAAAATTATTATATTCTTTTTTTTTTTTGAAATTATTATCATTATTTATTTATTTAGAACCAAAAGGAAAAATATCATATAAAGCAATATAAATATACAACTCAGAGGAAGGTGATTGGTTCCAAGTGAGATGGAAGCAAGCTTGGTGTTGAAGCAGATACCAAGCTGCTTGAGTCTTCCTTGGCTTCCCCGTCAATTACCCACTTCCAAAATTTTCTCTTTCTCTTCCTCGTTCAAGTCCCACTTGCTGTTTCTCAATCCCAAATGCTTGTCTCCCTCTACATCTCAGATTGATCACCAATTTATTTGGAATAGCAGCAATGAGGCAACCAAGCCCAGAACTACCAGCAAGAAGAAAAAATTCAATAACAAGAAAAATATTGGCGTCCCCATATCAAATACCAACAAATCTACTGCTGCTAGTAGAAATCCTGACGTTGGAAAGGTTGTAGTCCCAGAAGAGCGTGAGAAGAAGGTCAAGATGAAGGTAAATGTTCGAGCTTTGAATCAGAACGGGGATCCTCTGGGGCGGAGGGATCTTGGGAAGAGCGTAGTGAAATGGATTAGCCAAGGAATGAGAGCAATGGCCACGGATTTTGCTTCCGCCGAGACGCAGGGGGAGTTCTCGGAGCTTAGGCAGAGGATGGGGCTGGAGGCCGGCTTGACTTTTGTGATTCAGGCGCAGCCTTATATTAATGCTGTTCCTATTCCTTTGGGTTTAGAAGCCCTTTGTTTAAAGGCCTGTACTCACTATCCCACTCTGTTTGATCACTTCCAGAGGGAGTTGCGTGATGTTCTTCAAGAGCTTCAGCGTAAAGGGTTGATCCAAAATTGGCAACAGACTGAGTCTTGGAAGTTGCTCAAGGAGCTCGCCAATTCAGGTTTCTTTTTTCTCAGGGCTGTTGCTATTTCCTCGCTTACCATTACATAGGAGCATAAGCTTAACTATTTTCAATAGATCAGAGTGGAAGCATTTCTCACACTATAAAAAGATTTTACTTTATGGGTTTAGACTTTTAAAAAGCTTTTTTAATTTTTTTTTTTTTAATGCTGTGGTGATTTTACAAAGCTTGCTTGTTTAATCCTAATTGACAATTTCTGTCTATTGGATAAGTAACCCATTTTGTAGTTGTTCTCAAGATCAAGCTTGTGAGTCACTGAGTATGAACTCTGGAACTGAGACTGTGCATTTGCAGTTCAGCATAGAGCAGTGGCAAGGAAAGTGTCGCAAGCAAGGCCTTTGCAGGGAGTTTTGGGGATGGACTTGGAGAAGGCTAAAGCAATACAGGGAAGGATTGACGAGTTTACCAAGAAAATGTCAGAATTACTCCGTATTGAAAGGGATGCTGAATTGGAATTCACTCAGGAGGAGTTGAATGCTGTTCCTACACGCGATGAAAGTTCTGATGCATCTAAACCGATTGAGTTCTTGGTTAGCCATGGCCAGGCTCAGCAAGAGCTCTGTGACACAATCTGCAACTTGTATGCAGATAGTACATCTACAGGTTACATAGTAATTTAGCTTTGCCATGATTAATTGTCTTGACTTGTCTTGTCTTTGCAACTTGGTCTTAAGAGAATAAATGCCTGCCAAGTAATGTGGGAATTGGGATGTGTATACAGGATTGGGAGGAATGCACCTAGTAGTGTTCAGGGTTGAAGGAAATCACCGACTGCCTCCTACTACCCTTTCACCTGGAGATATGGTTTGTGTGAGGATTTGTGATAGCAGGGGTGCAGGTGCAACCTCTTGCATTCAGGGTTTTGTGAACAACCTTGGGGAGGATGGCTGTAGCATCAGTGTTGCTTTAGAATCTCGTCATGGTGATCCCACCTTTTCTAAGCTTTTCGGCAAAAGTGTTCGTATTGATCGTATCTATGGATTAGCAGATGCACTTACATATGAGGTATTTGATAAATAAATCTTGTATAGCCATTCTTCAAATGTACTCGTAAGTAGTTTCAAGACAGCAAGTAAACTAATATTACTTAGGTTCTTTATATCTCAACCCATCTTGTTGTTACTTGTCAAAGTTCTTCTTATTTCCCAATTGCATTAACCTTGTTGTGTTCACCATTATATCTCATCCTGTGTACATAGATGGCCTAGATATCTGGTTTTGTGCTTCTCCGTATTTATAAAGAGCTAAAGCATTCAGCAATAACTTAGAAATGCACAGGATTCTGGTTTTTTTTTTCTCCTAATATATTTAGGGTTTGTTTGTTTTTGAGTCCTTAGCTAACCCATACCTTTGGTAGTTCTCAAACTTGATGCTCAACTATGTTGGGTGCCTGCTTTGGAACATTCAAGATTATGAATAGTATTTCGAAGTACTTAAATGATTGAGGAGTCCGAATCACTTCACATTTAGAATTATTGAAAAGCAACCTTGAAACAATAATATGCCCAGAAAAACAATCCCACAAATTGCATAAATTACTTTACGATGAGAATATGTAGTCATCTACAGTTGCATCTTTACTTGGGATATATATTTCCTGTTGAATTAGATTCCCACTTTGTTTTTGCTGTTGCAAGGTTATAGGTGGCAGATGCATCTGTTTCTGACCAACTTTAATGATGCTTAGGCACACCACCAAGTGTCTATTTTCCTTCTGCCTTCTTAGTAAAACAGTTTTTCTGGGATGATCCTTTATTACATCTTAAAATATCATGAATATTTCCCTTTCTCTTCTTCTCTTCTTCTCAGATTCTCTTTTTGATGGTCTCTGCAGTTTACTTGCCTATTTAATAGCTTATAATCTTCTTTTGAAGCGTAATTGTGAGGCCCTGATGCTGCTTCAGAAGAATGGTCTGCAGAAGAAAAATCCCTCAATTGCTGTTGTGGCTACATTATTTGGCGACAAGCGGGATGTTACATGGTTGGAGGAGAATCATTTGGCAGACTGGCATGAAGCAGATATGGATGGATCTCTTGAAAGTACAATGTTTGATGATTCACAGCAGAAGGCCATTGCCAGGGGATTGAACAAGAAGCGACCATTATTGATAATCCAAGGGCCTCCTGGTACTGGAAAGTCAGGTTTGCTCAAGGAAATTATTGTACGTGCTGTCCACCAAGGTGAAAGGGTGCTTGTGACTGCACCTACAAATGCAGCTGTTGACAATATGGTTGAAAAGCTTTCAAATATAGGGTTAGACATTGTGCGGGTTGGTAATCCAGCACGTATTTCTTCAACTGTAGCATCAAAGTCATTGAGTGAAATAGTGAATTCTAAGCTTGCAACTTTTCGGATGGAGTTTGAAAGGAAAAAATCTGATCTGAGAAAGGACCTGAGGCATTGTTTAAAGGATGATTCTTTAGCTGCTGGTATTCGTCAGCTTTTAAAACAGCTTGGGAAGACACTGAAGAAGAAGGAGAAGGAGACTATGAAGGAGGTGCTATCAAGTGCACAGGTAGTGCTTGCAACCAACACTGGAGCTGCTGAACCACTTATTCGAAGGCTGGATACTTTCGACCTGGTTGTTATAGATGAAGCAGGGCAGGCAATAGAACCCTCTTGCTGGATCCCAATATTGCAGGGTAGACGCTGTATTCTTGCTGGGGATCAATGCCAGCTTGCTCCTGTTATTCTATCAAGAAAAGCCTTGGAGGGTGGCCTTGGTGTATCTCTACTTGAAAGAGCTGCGACTCTGCATGAAGGGGTCCTTGCGACCAAGTTAACGACACAATATCGTATGAATGATGCAATAGCCAGTTGGGCCTCCAAGGAGATGTATGGTGGATTGTTGAAGTCTTCTTCAAAAGTTGCTTCGCATCTTCTTGTGGATTCTGCATTTGTTAAGGTAGCAAACTATCTATGATACTTCAGAACTGTGAATTTGAGTACTAATTCTTTTTTGTTGTTTATACTTGTACTATTTTCACTCGTATGTGTTGTGAGGCTTGACCTTGACGATTTATATGTTTTTGTAGCCTACGTGGATAACTCAATGCCCCCTGCTGTTACTTGACACAAGAATGACATATGGAAGTTTGTCAGTAGGTTGCGAAGAGCATTTAGACCCAGCTGGAACGGGTTCATTTTATAATGAGGGGGAAGCTGAAATTGTTGTGGAACATGTATTTTCCTTAATTTATTCAGGTAAATGATCTTGGCTCTTAGTATATGAATTTAGTATTTCCCTGTCATTGCTAGCCTAAACTTTGTTGAATGATGAACTAACACTGTCATTGCTTCATTTTGCATTTCATTTTGAGAAGCACTAAAAATAATTGGGCCATTGAGACTGACATACTTTTTAGGTGCTTATTAGCTAGGTGTTGCTGGTTGTTTAGTTTCATTGAATTTATAATATGTTGCACAAGTAAACATAATTTTAATTTGCAAATTTGGCTCTTAAATCTATGCGAGCAATATAGTCTTTTTCGTTCTTGTGCACTATGCAGACCCATTCTGTCCTTCACCATTTCTAGGATAAGCATTCAGTAGTTGCTGCACTGACTTCTACTGAATCTCCACGCCCCCATAATCATATGTATTTGTTTCAGACTTACTACCATTGTGGTAATTAATAGAGCATTCAGTAAACAACCTGTCTGAGGATCCTATGTAGGACCCTAAATTTGTAGGTGTTTCTAGTTTTTTTGCGAGGCTAAGTGAGGTAAATTTATATTTTTGCTGAATTTATCGAGCAGGTGTTAGACCAACAAGTATTGCTGTTCAATCACCTTATGTTGCTCAAGTACAACTCTTGAGGGAAAGGCTGGATGAACTTCCAGAGGCGGCTGGCATTGAGGTTGCAACCATTGATAGCTTCCAGGGTCGGGAGGCTGATGCAGTAATCATATCAATGGTATAGTTCTCATGCTAGTGCAGTAGTTTTACTGGGAATCTAATGTTATCAGCTAAATATGCTTCATTTTTCTTTCTACTTGAATTCCAATTTAAGCATGCTTATGAATTCAATAGGCTTGTGTAATTCATCCATGGCTGCAGTCCATCAGTTCTCAATCCATCATTATCTTGATTGAAACATTATCTACAGAGTTGGCAGTGCTCTACATCATAATCATGCACATTTAATTTGTTTCCACAAAAAATTGCAATCTTCTATAGCATGGTGGTAGAAGTTCAAGAACAAAATATGAACACTTGAATATATGTAGTATAAACTCGACTTTTGCATCACTCACTCGTATGCTGTATTTCATGTTTCTTTCATTTTCTAGGTCCGTTCAAACACCTTAGGAGCTGTTGGATTCCTCGGGGACAGCAGGCGAATGAATGTTGCCATCACAAGAGCACGAAAACATGTAGCAGTCGTCTGTGATAGCTCAACAATATGCCACAACACTTTCCTGGCCAGGCTCTTGCGCCACATCCGCTATTTTGGTAGGGTGAAGCATGCTGAGCCTGGTAGTTTTGGGGGATCTGGACTTGGTATGGATCCAATGTTACCATCAATTAGTTGAGTACATATCACACATTTGATTTGGATTTGGTATGCTCCAACTGGAAATTGATTTGGAGGAGAACTTAACACAGATGCTTGGTTTCTTTCCTATCCAGAATCTGCTTTTGAATCCATTTATGTACAGCAGGTTTTCCATTTTTGTGTCTGTTATTATTGGACAGATTTGTATATAAACAGCAAAAAAAAAAATTCTAAATTGTATACGATTTTGAAGTTCATCAAATTTTAATGAAAATTCCACTTCAAGTAGTTGGTATTTGTGTTTAATAGTGATTTTATCTCTGGAAGTTGTCACCCCACCCCATGACCACACTGTTCATGACCATGAAAAGAAAGACTGGCTATGCTTTGGAAGGAGAAGCTAAGAGCTTTTTGCTTCAACTCAAAGTTCAACCTTCCTTCAGCCGTGTCTATTACTTGTGAAAATTGAAATTATTAACATGCAAGTTTGTAACTAAGAGCATTGATAACTCATGGATCTTACCCTATCTGAAATGCTAAGACAATTTATAGAACTCAGTACCATTCTAAGGCCTGTGCTTATTAAGATAAATCATGGAGATGGCATTGATCTTCGTGGATTCTAAAATTACTAATGCTAAGAATCCATTTTAACATAAAGTTAAGACAGTTAATGCATAATTACTGTATAAATCAAAGCAATAGCCATTTCTAGAATTAATTGACTAATGATAGTGGGGTTGCCAAACTTCATTCAAGTCCAAAGATAGGGTCCATCCTAAGCTAAATGACTATATATTATCCTTTTTTCTTGAAAAAAAAAAAAGAAGAAGAAGAATTGAATCATGGAAATCCCTTCTCTGATATTTTTTTAAAAAAAAAAAAATTAACAAACTTCTTGATAAATGAGATTTCTTGATGAGAGAAAAAGCAAATTTGTTTGCTCCAATTGTAGAAAAATCCGTTTCTAAGTCATTAATATCAGAATTTGTCTCTTATTAGCAAATCTCCAAGTTCCCATTAATTAAAAACTATCTTTTTTATTGTCAGCATCCGTTACTCCCTTAATTAAAAGGCCCTCCTTCCCCTTTTCACAATTTCTTTTTCTTCCATTTCCATTTCTGCCTCTCTAATGCATTATGCAAAGTTTTTAGATAAACTTTGCTTTCACTCTACTCCCCCACATTTCTTACTAAAATCAAATCCCAAATCAAAACCCACTCTTCATCATTTGACTTTACACATCTTCACCACCTCAAAATAAACATTATATATATTTGATCATATAGCACAAGAAAAACCCAGAAAAAAGAAATCATTATTTTCATTGTCTCTCATGGCTGCCAAGCCCAGCATTGTCTTTGTTACCATTTCTCTTCACTTGTTTCTCTTCCTAATTGCCTTGTTCTCTTCTACAACCAGTGGAGCAATATATAGACTTCATACTTCAAGGCATGTTTTTCCATCTACTACTTTTGGTGTCCTTCCCAAAGGTTCTCCTATTCCACCTTCTGGTCCATCAAAGAGACACAATGACTACGGTCCAGATGCTCCAGAGAAGGATGGTGGCAGTGGCGGTGGCGGTAGTGGTAGTGGTGGTGTTTCTCCATGAGTTCTCCAAAAGGTTGCATGCAAGACCTTAATTAGAGAGATTGTGATCATGTATCATCATGTTCATGCAATGGTTATATCAGTGTGTCTAGGAAAGGAAACACAGGGTTTTGTGATTCTAGAATTTAAACTTCTTCTTCTTTCTTTTCTTCATTTTTCATTATTTTTTTCTTAAATATTTTCTTCTACCTTCTGCAATAGATGGATATGTTTCAATGACTTTCATCACTATGAAAAATAAAAATATAACTTCCAATATTTCGTTGATAAATAATCAATAATTTACTCTAACAACCATTATTTTATAATTTAATAAGTAAATTTATTTTTTATTTTTTTTCTTATTGTAGATGTCAATAGAACAATAACTATATCATGACAATGAAGATGTGATGTGAATAATGCAGAAATTCTAGTACAATCATCAAGAAGAAAAGAAGATAGAGAAGATTGTGATGATATTACATGAACTGAAAGCTGATTTCATGGCTTTTCATGA
Source organism: Manihot esculenta (assembly GCF_001659605.2). Classification (NCBI taxonomy): domain Eukaryota; kingdom Viridiplantae; phylum Streptophyta; class Magnoliopsida; order Malpighiales; family Euphorbiaceae; genus Manihot; species Manihot esculenta. The sequence goes on from NC_035168.2 coordinate 39,448,050, forward strand.
TTTTGTAATGATATTCAGATTATTAAATAGGAGCAGACCACATCATTTAATAACTAGGGACGATATAGTTTTTTTATTTTTTTATTTTTTTCAACTGAGCAATAATAATTAATGGGTTACAGAGATCAATTAATTATAAACACATGTATTATGTGGTTTGCTTTTATTATATTTCAACTGCTTCAAACTCAAAGTTCATATGAATTGCACTTATTTGTTCTACCAGCAGATTTGCAGTAAGATATTACAGTGCTAAATCCTTCTAGTTAAAAAAAAAATATATATTGGATAAAATTATTATTTAGTAAAACTCAAGACCCGCTAGTTAGTTTTTCAAATTTAAAATATATATTAAAATATTATTTAAATTTTAAAAATTCTACTAATTAGTCCATACATTAATTTTAGCTATTAAATATCGTAAATAAAAATTTAAAATACTCTCAATATGAAAGAACTAATTAATAGATATTTTTTTAAAATTAAAAATTTAAATAATAAATTTTTTATATTATAGAGATTAAATAGTATATATATATATTAATTAAAACTATGAGAATGACTAATTAATAAATTTTTTAATATTTTATAAAAAATTTAATGTATTTTTTAAAATTGAAAAATTAATTAATGTGTTTTCATTGTAGCACAAAAACCAAACAGTAAATTTTCCTAAATATTATAATTAATGAAAGTTACTTCCACATTCCCAGTTGATTCATATTTCACATAAAATAACAGATAAAATTTAAAATATATATATATATAAAAAAAGAGCTAGGTTGGAAATTTGTCCAAAAAATACATATAAAAATGAAAATAGTTGGTTAGTTCAGAAGGCAAATTAATGGAGTGTGTTGATATAATGCAATAATATAGGTTAAAGAAAGAAAGAGAGATGAATTGTTGTAAAAGAAGTTTCAAAGGAAGTGAGGAGGGCACTAAAAGTTACGTTTTGAACAAGGGATAGATTTCATCTCAGCTGCTAAGCTTTCCAGCTGGGACAACTCAATTTCTAAGAACATCCTTATATATATACAATTTTTTTTTGTCATTTTGTGGATAATCTGCATCAAAGGTTGACTCCTCCTTTACTTCACCCCCACCTAATATTTATGTTTGTATTTGCATTTTTTATTTGGCCCCATTTTGAGATTTTGAGTAAAATGGCTTCTTTAAAAATTATAATGACAAACATGTCCCAACTTGATAGAGTTTTAGGGATACAAGGCAAATATCCCTTCATTGATCTTTCTTCTTGGATTCTTCTTAATTTATTCTCCTTATAATATAATCTTATCTTCATTTTTCTCATGCTTATATTCCTATCATTGAATCCTTTCATGAGGTTTGGAGTTTTCCTAAAATTGATTTGTTTCTTCAAAATATATTATTGGAATATATATACACAAAATATGCTAAGTAATTAAAAAATAACAAGTCCAATGTTGAAGATGAGAAGATTGATTAGTTTTGATTTGTTAACTGTTGCAAAGTTTTGGAGTTATTACTGTTGCTTTTGGCAAGATTTTTCGGTTATATTTTGGTCGTATAAATATAAATTATCAATATATTCAATAGACCATCTTTTTTTATTATTTTTCACTTCCCCTTCTCAAAACCACAAAATAACAAAATATATATATGTTAGCTACTCAATATATGTATTCAAATCCTTTAACATACAACTTTTGTATTATAAAATTTCTCCAAATAAAGAGATTACTTAGTTCATTCATAATCGGTTATTAATAAAAGAAAAGAGTAAAAAAGAGTTATGGTATTCATTATATTCAATTGAAGGAAATAATAGATCCTATATTTTGAGAAGATGAGGACTGAAAGCAATGGCCTAGAATTGTCTTAGGATAAAGAAAATGTTGTGTTTGGCTAATTGGCCTACATGGTGCATTTTGCTAACAGCAAAAAATCCAGATACTGATTATGCAAATTTATCATTGGCGACTCCACAAAACCTACAGCGGCAGAGCTGCAGAGTCTCAAGCTCACATAAAAATCCATCAGCTTCCTGAAAAGAGGGCAAATAAAAGAACACAGCAGCTTAAAGTCATAGGCGCATGGCAACTAGTAACGAGTAATGTCTTATTTCCTTACTTTGGGTCTTAACATTTGCAGAATTCTTCCAAAAGTAACTCAGATAAAATGGAATTCAAATGTGTTCTTTCTATGTCAAGCTACAAGAACACTCAATAGAGAACATTTGTCTCTAAATTGACGTTGAGGTTATTGTTTAATCACTTCTGAGCTGCTGCTTCAGAGGGGGTCTTGGTAGTCATCTGATCAACTGCATGCACTGTGCTCTGAAGCTCCTCCCAAATGGCTTTGTAAACCATCCTCTGTCTATTAACAGCCGACTGTCCTTCAAAGGCTGAAGAGATAACATCAATACTGCAAACACACACTAAATGAGGTCAATTTTGATTGGGAGAGTGTGGTGGAGGTAGTGATGGGAGAAGGAAAGACCTTTCAAACAAGTAGACGTTTTTGGCTATGACTATGAGCATGCAGTATGACAGTGTTTCACAACAAAACTATGATTTATGCAAAGGTTATTAGCTTAGAAAAGCTGGCACAATATTGATCACGTAAAGAAGAGCATTGTCAATTTGTCATGCAGCCAAAAAAGGATTAAATAACTCAAATCTTCTAGCCTAACCACAGTATAGAAGAGCTGAAAGTAAAAAACAACTAAATGTTTGACAGAGGAACCCAGTAGATCAAGGTTGTTCCATAGTTATGAAGCACTTAAAGTATAATAAGCAGCATCTTAAGCAAATTAGTTGGACAGACAAAAAAAGTAAAAACCAAAGTAATCTACTAGACACGCAAATCTCTGGGTAGCTAACTCAGTTAAGTGCCTATTATAAGTTTGTAAGTTATGTTCATTTCCAGGTTCTTCCAAATAAAATAATTTTCAAAAGCTTCACATCAGATTGTGCAAGCATAAGCAAACAACTAAAAGCAAAGTAACAACATTTTACCTTGAACATGACATGACCTTTTTACTTTTCGGGGAATTTTCATTAGCTCATAAAATGAGAAACATCACAATTTAACTACTATGTGCATCGATCATCAAAGATTTTTCATTAGCTCATACACAGGGGAAGATTAAAAATTAATGCAAATTGTCTATGATTGTCTGATTCTCTTGCTTGTTTAATCTCAGGACAAGCGTAATACTTTCATATGGTTGATAATAGAACTTACAAGGTTGGAATATAGTTATAGCTAATTATTTACTCCCTCCAGCAAGATAAATTGCCTTAATAACAAATATATCTCGAGTAAGCATCCTAGCATTACAAAACACAGCTAAATAGCAAAATTTATTCCTCCTAAATTCTTTCAATAAAGATACACCAGATGCAAAAATTGATTTTCTACATTTTTCATGTTCTCTCCACACAACAAAATAATTTTATACAATTAGAATATCCTCAAGAAACTTAGAGCATCAGAATCCATCAATACTGACATTGTGAACTGACTTTTTATGAAGTAATGCATATAAGTTACATGAGGTAGCATCTGAATGCATAAGCCTAATAACATAAGAAGCAATGCCAGAATCTCAGCTCCCAAAATCCTATTGGCAACGTAAATCACTGGAACAGTATTGACAAATTAGAGACTCTAATTTGTTGCCTTCCATGCATACCAAAGGCAAAAGGCAATCAGCATAAAACGTATATAAGACAGAGTTGGATTAAATTCTGCTGCCATATGCATAAAATAAAATTGAAGAGACTAAAGCCTTGGCTATGCAGTAGGAATAATGATCGAGTGATTGATTTGGTTGAGTAGAAGTATCAAATGCAGGAATGCCGAGATCAAAGCTCAAGCCTGACAACTGCCCAGTTTAAAATTTTAAAATTAAAAAAAAAAAAACAAAAACAAAAGAAAACAAGAAAACTTCAGGATTCCATATGCAGTCGTCAGGGATGAAATTAAGTCTACCCATATCCTTTATTAAGAAGAAAAACAAAAATCCTTCTAATTGGCGACTACGAAAGAATAATAAGAGGATTTAGTAATTGAAACTCAAAAACCTAAGCTTACCTCACATGCCGACCATCTCCATATGCATCTTTCACGGTGACTGATTCTGCATTTAGTTCCTCCTTAATCTGTGGCAGCAAAATCAAAATTATGTTAAATTACAACTATACTTCCATCCGATAGAAAGTGAAAGCAGGGGAAAAAATTCCAACTTCTGAAACTTACCTTCCTTTCCATGGATTGCATGAGAGGCGAGTCAATAGACCCGGCATCATTGACGTCAGTGGCTCTAACAGTGAGTCCACGGCTACCAGCGAAACCAAAACCTAATTTTGATAACTTATAGTCATCGCTTTCAATTTGAAGCTTCGTTTTTCTGTCGTGGATGCGAGACCAAAACAGGAAGTTCGTTTCGGTTTTGTTTGGAAGGATTGCGAAGTGCGAAACGAAGCGTCGTTTCGGGGGCTGGAGAAGGGATGATGCAGGAAGAGCTTGGTGATGGAGGAGAGAGTGATGGCGATGGGGGCGTGTGGAGGAAAGAATATACGGTCGCCATATCAGAGTTTTTGCCATTTGCAGTGGCTCCTTGCGAGAAAATTGGAGATTTTTTTGTGCGAGTTGAGACGACGGAAGATTGAAGGTGCGCAGTTTGGGCTGGGTTTGGATCAAATCATGCTCTTTTTCTTTTCTGGGCTTTATCCGTTTTTATGGATTTCTATAAATAAAAAAGATTTAATTTAAAATCTAAAATTAGCCATATTATTATTTTTTCTAAGAAGATATTAAAAAAATATATGTTTATATGAATATTAATTTTTTAGTTATTTATTTTATATATATGTATTTAATGAAAAAGTATTATATTTTTATGTATTTAATTTGGGGCTTTATTTTTGAATTGGACCTACTCGGTTCCAATTCTAAATTACTCTTCCCAACTCTATTCAATTATATTAAAGGATCAAATTTCAAGCACAAGGTTAACACTCTAGCTAGTCCACTTTTATAAAACTTGTAAATCAATTGGTACATGGCATTTGAGGAAATCTCAAATCCCTGGTGCATGATTCTATACTATAATTAACTCTAACTAGAACGAACTTATTAATACAATTAATGCCTTGCATATGGATTTTCTCAGCAAAACTCAAGCTTATAAAGAAGATATTATGTGTGAGGATCTGGACATGTGACCATGAATTAGCTGGATGCCCTCCAACAAATTGTTTAGCTCTTTTGCAAATCTTTCCATTGCTTGGGACGGCAAGCAAATTGGAATTACAATTCCTTTTTCACCTTTCTTATTTTCAAATGGTACCAAAAAGCTTGCAATTATTGGGATGGCTCTCACCGGACCACCATACACAGCTTTACCCCATCCAAAATCCACCTCTCCAAATCCTGCATGTCTTACATCCGACACTACGTAACTTCCCTCCTCGTGCATTTGAGGCCTGCCCTTAATCACCATTAGATCAGCCACCGATTGTAGATATTCTCTACTCATGCCTGTGGCAGCCTTCCTCACCAATTTTAATGCAAAACCTATCGGATTTTGAGTGATTTCTTCAGCAGTTGCTACAGTCGTAGATAGTACAAATCCATTACCGTAATACCCTTCTGGTAATATAGAAGGATTGAATTTTCTGCGAGCATTATTAAGACATATCATGCGCATCTCTTGTTTTGGGTTTGGTTGGAGTGCGATGGTTCGACATTTCCATAAACATGCTGTTAATATTTGAAAATTAGAGCATTCTTGGAGATGGGGAGGAGCAAATCTTCGAAGAGTAGATAATGAAGATAGTTCAATAAAAAATGACTTGTCAACTATATCATGAAGAGGAAATGGAATTCTAGCACTGCAAGTACTCTTATTGTCTTCAACCTCATCGTATTCACGATGTATGCACGTCACACGGGGTGGACTCCTCGCATTAAGTACGTGCCTCTCCCACACTGGGAGGACAGAAGGGGCTTGTTTCCCTCGAGCCATCTCGGCCACGCCTGACATGAATTGCACAAAACCAGGTGCATCACTCACCGTGTGATTCACACGAAGGGCAAGAGCAAAACCACCACACTTAAAACGAGTTACCTGAAAATTAATTTAAACAACTAAATTAAAATATATCTTTAAACATGGATTATTTTAGCCACAAAAATGACAATTCAAGGACATACTCACCTGAACTAGCAAGAGAGGGCAGTTTAGGATTTCACTTGAGCCAGGGACGTCAAAAAGCAGTTCCTCCAAGCAAGGGAATGGTGGTTCAAGTGCATCGCCAGACTGCTCAAGCGTAACATCGGCATCGGCCTCTATAAACAAGATACCTTCAGCAGTACATTCCACCAAAAGCTTACGATTATGCCCTTCCCGAAGCCTACCAGCAAATGGATAATAAAACACAAGTGCTTTAGCAAGAGCCTCCCTGATGATCTTAACAGGGTCTTTCATTTGCATAGAGGGGTGATGACGATAAACTTGTAAGAGGGGAATATGGAATCGAAGAGACTCTTGGTCATCAATGTCGGATAGTGGCTTAAACTCATGAGGGGTGGGCTTAGCCGGAGTGAGTAGCTCAGGTTGACGCCTGTGGACCTTAAACATAGCGGATGCTGGTAGAGATGACATGGCTAGTGAACGTATTGAACAATAAGCAAATCGAAGTGTGAAAATGGTGAAGATAGTTCTGTAAGCTTGATATGCTCATGGATCTATAAGACATAGCAGGCTATCTATTTATACAAGAAAATACGTGTGAACGAGCTCAGATGGCGAGGGGACCTGTTTTCATCTCTTTGTACGGACGGCGACACCAGCTTATCAACAACCACCACCTTCACATTGTATCATCACATCATGAATGAAAATATCAGCATTCCATGACATTGATCCATGTATCTACTTTAGTTTTTGTAATTAATTAAATTATTGGACACTGTTAATGAAAAGTTTTATTGGCAAAATTATTTGAACTATTAACCTTTTTAGATAATAATGATTTTATAATCATATGTATTTATAATAATTAAGTTTTTGGATACATTAATATACATAAAAAAGTTAAAACGTCAAATTTGCCTGAGTTATACAGCAGAGTTAAAAATATTAAATTTTATGTTTCGAAGATCTAAAATTTATCTCTAAATTATTATTAAAAGTATAAATAAATTAACAAAAATACAGTTAATTCTTAGATTTTTAAAATTTATGGATTCAGTTTCAATGATAATTCACAAATTAACGCTTAAAAATGAAATTTATCATTTTTAACTCTTTCATCGTATAATTCAAAAAGTAAATTTAAACTTTTTAGTATACGAAATAATATAAAAAAAATTTTAAAATTATTAGTATTAATGGAAAAGTTTTTTTTAATAGCATGCCAATTTCTTTTAATGGTAACAATTTAATGGCAAAATAATCATGATTACGTTTTTATATTAGTAATATATAATAATTTATATATTATTAATATAAATTTATAGTAGCAAATTTTATAATTTTAATAATAAAAATTTTACTGTTAATTTTAATTTTTTTTATATTATCATAAATAAAATAAATAATAAAAAAAAATTTACTTTTCTTTGTGAATGTCATTATGAGTTAACAAAAAGTCTACATGCAATGCACAAAATGACGTATTCATTCATTATTAGGAAAAGAAAATGTGATTGACAATTTAAATGAGCTAAAATCATTTTCTATGAATGACAATAATTTTAAATGTGAAAAAGGAAAAACAAAGGAACTGCATTAATTATTATTGGGTATATATGGCAAAGTTTAAATGTGAAAAAGAACACACAAAAAATGTTTTCAAAGATACGTCAAATTGCACGCATGTTAGGTAATAGTTATGGGAGTTCTCATATTCTATTTTTTTAATTTTTAATTTTTATTTTAAGAAAAAATACTTCAATTTTAAAAAAATTTATAAAATTAACTTTTATTTATTTGATGAAAAATATATTTTTTATATTTTATAATATTTAATAAATTTAATTAATACAAATATTTTTTTAATCAATAAAAAAAAAAATCATTTTAGAAAGAAACTTTTTGTTTTGAAAAGAAAATTTATTTTTTACACTTTAAAATTTTTATTAAATATAAATTTATTAATAAATTTTTTTTTAATTTAAGATTAAGTAATAAAAAATAAGTGATATTGTTGAAAAATATATTTCATAAAAAATATTCTTCATAAAATATATTTTTTAAATATAAATTATTTTTCATAAATAAAAAAAAATATATGTCCATACGAGTATTAATTTTTAGGAGTTAGTTATTTTAACAATTTGATCCTCTATTTATTTTATGAAAATATTTTTTAAAAAATTATTTTCTGATGTTTAGATATAGAGAAAATTTAAATAATAAATAATAAAAAATAAATTATTTTATATATAAAATATTTTTTTAAGATGTCATTATTAAAAAAATCTTATAGTGCAATTTTAAAAATAAGATATTAAAATAAATATTAAATTACATTATTAAAATAAAATAATAAATATATAATTTGCACTATCCGTTAAGCAAAAAGATTAATTAAAAAATTATATCTTTTACAAAATAATTTTAGTTGTAAATATAAAATTATAACGATTGTTATTAAAAGAATTATTATATACATTATTAATAAAAAAAACAAACCAATAGTTAAAATTCTTTAAAAAAATAAAATTAAATATCGTATATCTTTGTGAAACATAATATTATAGGGGTGAGCATCCGGTCGGTTCGGTTCAAAATTGAACTGAACCGAAATAACTGAAAATCGAAATGTAGAATTTTACACAAATCGAACCGAACCGAATAAGGGGAATAACCAAATTGAACCGAACCGATTCGGTTCGGTTCAGTTCGGTCGAACCCCATCGATTGAATAGATTTTTAAATTTCTTAGGAGCCTTCGTTTTACTCTTCTTTTGTCTCGCAAACCAAGTAGAACCCACCAATCAATACCTCACCCTATAACTAGAGATCCACCTTCAAGTACTCCATGGCCTTGATCGTCTCTCTTCCAATTGGGACTCCTCCTCAGACCCAACAAATGGTTTTGGAAACTGGTAGCTGCTCTCCTGGATTCAGTGCCATAACAAGGCTCCTAAGAAGCCTCCTCTTACGGTGGCGTTTGATCCTTCTCTCTCCTCTTTCTTCTCCATTTTACCATGCACTCACCCTCTTTGCAAGCCGAGAATTTTCGATTTTACCCTCCCTACTTCTTGCGACCAGAACCGTTTATGCCATTATTCTTACTTCTACGCTGAATCGCTGATGGTACCTTTGCCGAGGGCAGTCTCGTCAGAGAAAAATTCACATTTTCTAGTTCCTAAAGCACCCCTCTTCGGTTCGGTCCTGAGAGCAACGCGGAGAGCCGATGGACTGGAAAGCGACGGCCGACGCTGACGATTGCGTGGAGAGAGAGACTAGAAAGCGACAGTGAGGTGAGGAGGAGTCCGCGTTGCTAAGTCGCGCATCCGCAACGTAGTCAAGAGCGACGACTCGGGTTAGCCGCGATGGTTAATCAGTCGATGCCGGGAGAAAAGTGGAGGTTGGACGGCGGACGGTGGACCCGCTGGAAGTGGTGGAGCTCAGTGCTCGGAGAAGAGGCACAGGCATTGTGTGTGACATGAGGGTGAGGCGGCGTGGAATGGAGATTAGCGTGAACTCTACTTTTAGATTTAGGGAAAATAAGAGTACATTTCAAAACGACATAGTATAGGTGATTTGGTTCGGTTCGGTCTAATAAAAAATTTTGAATCTAAAACCGAATCGAACCGAAATCACCGATTTTTCAAAAAATGAAACCCGAATTGAACCGAATTAAAAATAAAATCGAATCAAATTTTTGAAATTAATCGGTTCGGTTGATTATTTCGGTTTAAACCGAATACTGCTCACCCCTATAATATTATATCAAATGCTATTAAAAAATATTATATTAGTTATTTTTAAAAAATATACACTGCAATAAATGTTATATTAATAGAAAATTTTTATAAATTTTACTATTATAAAAATTAATAGATAATAATAATATGAATAATTGTTGATAGTAATACATATAAAAATATAGTAACAATAAAAATTATTAGCCTTATTAAAAAGAATTTTTTTTAATAATAATAATATATTATTACCAGTAAAATAATACGTAACTGTTGGTAACTGATGCTACATAACAATCTTTCAAAGCAAACTGTGAGCTGTCATTGCGAAATAGGCTCACGTGATAAGAAATTAATAAGTGGAAAAGGCGGTCCAACCTAAATGAAGGAAGATTCGGACATTTTAATACCCAGTACATTATCAAAACTCGTTCTCCCCTTAATAGGGCGAGCCTAGACACAGAGTTACCATTAGTAGGCACAACCCAGCATATCATCATTACACCTGTAATCGTGAGATTGCCAATTTATTAGCTGGCGATATCCCTTATCAAGCAGCCATCCACATCATCGCCGGGTAATCAGAAAATGCTATATTTATCCCCACCTTCTTACAATATAAAAGGAGAAGAATGACAGAAGCAAATGTATTATTCTCTCATACAAATACTCTAAGCAATTTATTTCATTAACTCTCTTCTTCAGTATATTAACTTAAGCATCGGAATGGTTGCCGTGAACACCCACCACCACCTCACATTCTTTTAGTGCTAAACCAATCACAACATAGTTCTATTCCAGTCATGTCATCAATCTAATCTCTGCAATATCATTTCGTTTCGTTGCTGGGAGATCCTTTGAATCCTCCATTCATTTGAATTACGACTGGTTTCCTATTCTTTTTTTCATAGAAGAATATATATCTCTCTCTTTCCATTTTCAAAATGGCAGGAATTGTACATGTCATTATAGGAGGACTAAATAAAAGCACATGAAAAAATAAGCGTATAGCAGAAGACGTCCTATCTGTCGATCAAGAACTATAGACCAAGCAAGAGGTAAGGTTCGATCCTACTGACAAAGCGATTGGATTCTTTCAAAATGATCCACTGATTGTTAAGATCCTCCTGAACCGATACGAGGTAAGGCGGATATTGGTGGATACAGGTAGTTCTGTTAAACTTCTCATCTTAAATGTTTTTAACAAGTTAGGCTTGGATAAAACAGCCTTGTCAGAGTTTTTTATCCTTTAGTAGGATTAGAAGATAAGATAGGTCCGATTCCCGGGTCGTTACAGCTTCACGATATTGGGTCACATCTATGGAACTTGTACCATCCTGCAATGTAAGCAGAGTAGAAGCCATAGGAGTAGAAATACCATGACAGTAATGCATATTATACTTTTTGATAAGATCAAATATATACTTCGATTCTGATAACATAATTCCTTCTAGCGTTGTGGACACTTCGACTCCAAGAAAATAGTGAAGTAACCCAAGATCTTTAAGGGAAAAATGTTTGGACAAGGTAGCAACCACATTAGTAAGAGCAATCTGATAATTACCTATGATGATTATATCAGGCTTGCGAAGCACAAAGAGTGAACTATCAGATTTAGATTCATGGAAGCTATATTGTGTTAGAAAAGTCTTCAGTGCCATGTACCAAGCCTTGGGAGCTTGCTACAACCCATAGATAGCTTTGTTAAGTTTGCAGACATAGGTTGGAAATTCAAAACTGATATAACACTTAGGCTGTCTCATTTAAAACTTATCATCCAATTTCCTTTGTAAGAAGGCATTGTTTACGTCTAATTGATGTAGCTGCTAATGATTTTGTGCTGCAATTCTAAGCACAAGCTGAACTATCGTTGGTTTAACTACCAGGCTAAAGGTGGAATGATAATTAATTCCTGGTCTCTATGTGAAACCTTTCACAACAAAGCAAGCTTTGTACCTATTAATGTCTGCATTTGCTTTGTATTTGATCCTGAAAAGTCATTTATAGTCAACAATATTATGTAAATCATTAGGAGGAACCAAATTCCATGTTCGATTTCGAATCAAAGCTTTATATTCATCATCCATGGCTGCACACCACTTCTCATCATTTCTAGCTTGTTTAACAATTGTAGGTAAGCTGGGTTTGTCTATTATTGCTAGGTAATCAAACATCTTATTTGGTTTGAAAATATTATTCTGAGATCTAGTGATTACTTGATGAATAGGTTGTATATCTGATTGAGGTGAAATTTCAGTAGAGGTATTAACAGGCTGTACATCTAATTAAGGTGAAACAGCAGTAGATGAAAGAGGAAGTTTTGTTTGATGTAAGGAGGAAGGAGAAGAAGAAAACGTACCTGATGATTGTGACGCTACTGAACCAGAAGAAGCCTCCCTTAACACATTGCTTGAAGGTTGATTCGCATGTCTTGGAATGGAGACAGTAATAAGGGACGAGATTGAATCATCTGGGTGGGACGCACTAGATTGATCATGCTTTTGTAATGGTGTATCAAGATTATACCAAATTGGAAGAGAAGAACTGAATTTTGGGTGTTTAAACATGGTCTAAAAAGCAAAATCATGCTCAACAAACGTGACATCCATAGACAAATAAATCTTTGTAAAAGTTGGATCAAAACATTGATAACTATGATACTGAATAGAAAAACCTAAGTACACACAAGGGCAAGATCATGGTTCAAGTTTGTGTTTGGTATAGAGTTTCAGCCATGAAAAACAGAGACAACTGAAAGTTCTAAAGTTAAAGAGAGTATGGTCTGACTGAAACAAAGTATGATAAGGAGATGAATAAGAAAGTGTACCTATGGGTAATCTATTGATTAAATAGACAGCACTAACACAAGCGAAAGACCAAAGATTGTATGGCAGACTGACTCGATGTAAAAGAGTTCGAGCAATTGCAGTGATATGACAATGTTTTCTCTTAGCTTGTGCTACTCGTTGTGGGGTATAAGGAGAGGAGAGAAAGTGTTGAATTCAATAGTAGTTAAGAAATTGTTTAACAGCAAGAAATTCGCCCTCACCATAAGAATAAACACTCTTAACGGTGGTTTGAAAAAAAATTTTCACAAAGGATTTAAAGGTAGAAAAGAGTTGAAGAACACCACTTTTATTTTTTATGAGATAAAGCCATGTATATTTTGAAAATTGATCAACAAATATGACATAATATATGTTTTTATCAATGGATTCTATACGCGATGGTCCCTAAACATCTGTGTAAATTAATTCCAATGGTGTATGACTTTTGAGAGACATAATGGCGAAAGGCAAACGAATACTTTTATTACATGAATAAGAATTACAATAATGAAACTCAATAGAATAAGAATAAGGCAATGAAAAGGAATTCAAAATGCTTTTTAAAGTTCTTAAATTAGGGTGACCTAATCGACGATTCCATAAACTTAAACTTGGAGCAGACACAACAGTATTTACAGAAGGAAAAGAGCAAGTTGTGTTGGATTGTGAAATCGGCCAGACATACAAATTATCCTTATTCACTCCGCGTAGAAAAGGCGCCCCGTACTCAGTGCCTTCACATAAAAATCAAAATTAAAGAATTCAATGGAGGTGTTATTCTGTTTACAGAATTGAGACATAGATATCAAATTTTTTTAGTTTGGGATGCACACAAAATATTCTGTAAACGAAAATCTTTAAATGAATAGGGTAGAGAAACAGAACCTATATGAGTAATTAGTATACTGGTACCATTGTCCATTATAATACCTTTAGGACTAGAATAAGCTGGTCAGACACGGAGTGACTTGAATTGACCTGATCGGATACGGAATGACCTGAATTGACCTGAACTGACTTGTTCATATTGCTTGGACATGGAGTGAACTGAGTTGTCCTGATTGGATTGGTCAGACATGAAGTGAGGAATTGAATGTGTAAGAGCCTCATCTATAACATCCAGTTCAGCAATGCAAATAAGAACTATGGGAGATAAATTTAAAACTGTAGCATGAATATAAGGAAAAATATCTTTACAAAAAATTACATATCTACTAACTAGAATATTATTTATTTGTAAATCATAAAGTTTATAAGTATTATGAGTCCTTTTTTATATCAATATTTTATATTAATATTTCTAACGTCGTCTAAAAATTATCATTATATGTTAACGGCGAATATCATAAATATTATTTTGACACAAATTAAATTTTAGATTTTAAAATCAAAAATTAATAAAATTATATATATTTTTTATACTTTTTCTGTAAAAAAAATTTTACTAATTAGTTATTATATTTTTATGTTTTAAATCATCTACTTCTATGTTTTATTTTTATTGATTTATTATGTTGCATAGACAATTGTATATAACACAACAATTCCTAAGATTGTGGTTGGCAAAGTTTCGCTTTATTTTTGGCAGGTCCACTTACCTGTTGCCCAATCTTCTTGATTTATTTCTACACGTTAACTGATTAATTTGTGGATGAGCTCTGATAAAAAAAAAAAAAAAGAAAATTGTGGAACATGTGAACTTATTAATCTGTGGATGAGCTCTGACAAAAAAAAATGTGGATGAGGGAACTAGAGTTTATTATTGTGCCTAGCCAACAAAAGATGTCATTAAAAATAATTTTAAATATCATTTAATTATAATATATTAAATTATGACTTTTAATAAATAATCCTAAAAATTATATTTGATGGGATAAAATAGACATTACAGTTTATAAAAAAATGTAAGATAGTTGGCGCTTACAGTAGTCACTTTAATACTCGAGTTAATAAATTGAAGATAAGAAAGAGTATAATGTAATATTTTGAACTTATTAGTAATTGCTAAAAATTGTGTAACTCACATACCTTTATTCATCTATTTTTATATTATAAAAAGATAAAATTGGTTATTATATATCTTGAAAATCTAATTACCACACGCTAGTGAATATGATATTACATGGTTATAAGTGTAATAAAGATCTATTAAATTGCATTCTTCAATAATAACTTTTCATGGAACCTTACTTTGTAGGTGAGAGAGAAGAGTTAAATTTAAAACGTTCAATTTTCATTTTTCTCGATAAAAACTAAATATTATTTAATTAAATTCTTATTGTATATTCATATTTTTAAATGGTAGCATATAGTCTACTTTAAATAATTATTGTGGTATGTCAAATAATAGTGCTGCATTAATGCGTTTCTAGTTTTTTCATTGCTTTCTTACTTTATTTTACACTTTTAACTCATTTTCTTTTTTTCAATATCTGCCGGCCATATATCTCATATATTTACATGCGTATATATAAATATGTTGAGCTAAAAGCTAATTAAATTAAAATTTTAATTATGAATTAAACTATTTTATATACTATGATTAGATATATTAATTATTAATTACAGTAAAATTTATACTTAGGAGTTTCACCATCAATAATTGTAAAAAACATAATATATTGTAAAATTTCTCCAATAATTCTTGATATTATTAATAGAATTGTCAATGAAATAATTTATTTTTTATTTTTTAATTATAATTCAAAAATATTAATATTAATAAATTTATATATAATATTATTAATAGAATTGTCAAACTTTTATATCATGGTTCATTATTATTTCTTTAAAAATTATTTAATTTTTTCTTTAATACTTCATTTATTTGAAAATAATTTGTATTTTGAAAAATTTTCACATAAAAACAAAATAACCTATGTTTTATTCTTTAATTTTAATTTGATAATAAAATATATTAATAAATTTATATATAGAGCTATTGATAAAATTTTTAAAATAATTTTTTATTTTTAATGAAAATAGTTATTTTCTTTAAAATAATTTGGAATCCTACCAGTCAATGGATAATAAAAGACAAGTGTAAATGGATAATCATCGCCCAACTGCTCCCTCGGTGCTCCAATCCAGGCCTCCTCTGGATCCTCCAGGAAACTAGAATTGAATCGCCGGAGGACTGCTCCTTCTTCCTAGTGAGCCCCTCTCTTCGGATGGCCTCTGATCTCAACTACGTTAACACCACCTCTAGTAGCAGTGTAAGGGATTCGTTCGATATCTAAGGAGAAGTATTTTTTTCTTCTTCTTCATCTATTCATCTGCTTCCTTCTTCGTTGAATTATATTTGTTTTTTTTATTTTTCTCTCTATTATTAAATTACTAATTCTCCTATCTGGGTTTCTTGATTTTCCTTTTTTGAAAATTTTTAGGTTTTTTCATGAATGATTGCTTATTACAAATTTAATTATAAAATTTTGTGAGTTCTTTTTTTCCGTTGGATTGAATAACAGAAAAAGAAAAACCTTTCTGTTTTGGGCTTGTGGTTACTGCTTTGGATTTTGATTGTAACACTTTGTTGGTGAATATTCATTAAAGAAAACAAAAATCAGATCTTTTTTAGCCATGGATTTTGCTAAGTCAGATCAAAGATTTCCTTCTTTTTTTCATGCTCTGTTTCATCGCCCAAAAAATACTGTCTAATTCACCGAAATGTTCGCCTCTGTTTTCTTTTCCTTGTTTCTGTTTTTGAGAAAACAAGAGACAAACATGGGAGAAGAAAATCAAAATAGAAGCAGAAATAGAAGCAGCAGTAGCTGTAATAGCATAGCAATGGAGAGCCTCTCTTTGGAAATAAACAAATACCTAAAAGATGAAGAAGAAAAAAAAAAAAGAACAGATGAAGAAAGCGACGTGGGAGAATGGAAAAAAGTTGAATTAGAAATGAAGGACTTGAGATTTGTGAATCTCGTGCATAGACTTCAAGTCTTTAATGATGCGACAAAATAATTTAATTTTTAAATTTTTATTTATGGGTTTTGCTGCAAAATTGTGTTGTAATATCGAATTTCTCTGGTTGACAACCGTGGACCTTCAATGCATGGGATGCTAGTGGAATCGACATGGCTGATGAGTGATGAACACTGAATCCGAATGGTAAGGGAATACAGGGAATGGTCAGGAAATTTCATTAATCCGGGAGTTTATGACAAGACGGATCTCCTTCAGGCTTACCAGCTATCTATTAATACGAGGAAAGATGGTTCTAGAAGCCACATGGACCTATGAGAGCGAGCCCAATGACACTAAAATTATACCATCTGATTATGGTGAGATGGTACACAGTATAATATAATAAAATGGCACGTAATAGCTTTTTCTCCATGGATTGCACGAGACGAGTCAATAGGCCCCGCATCATTGACGTTAGTGGCTCTAAAAGCGAATCCACGGTTACCCACGAAACCAAAACCTAATTTTGATAACTTATAGCCATCACTTTCAATTTGGAGCTTCGTTTTTCTGTCATGGGTACGTCTACCAGAAGAAGAGGTTCGTTTCGGTTATGTTTGGAAGGATTGCGAAGTGTGAAACGAAGTGTCGTTTCGGGGGTTGGAGAAGGGAGATGATGCAGGAAGAGCTGGGTGATGGAGGAGAGAATATACGGTCGCCACAACAGAGTCTTTGCCATTTGCAGTGGTTCCTCGCAAAATTGGAGAATTTCCTGTACGAGTTGGGACGATGAAAGATTGAAAAGTGCGCAGTTGGGCTGGGTTTGGATCAAAGTGCGCTTTCCTTTTTTGGGCTATATTTTATCGGTTTCTATGGATTTTTCTAAATAAAAAATGAGTTTATTTATTGTGCAAGTATTGATTGTTATGAGACACCAGGGATATTTAATAATTTTTTTTATTAAGATTCAATCTTAAAATTTTTTTTATAATTTTGAAAATAATTTCAGTACCAATAAGCTAAAGTTTATTGATAAAATAAAAGAATTTTACATATAACTCTAAATTCAATCTACTTGTTAATACAATTAGCGTCTTATGCATTTATTTTTTAAGTAAAAATCAAGCTTATACAGTAGATGTTATATTTGAAGATTTGGATGTCACCGTGAAATTGGGATGGCAAGCAAATTGGAAATACAACTCCTTTTTCACCTTTCTTATTTTCAAATGGTACCAAAAAGCTTGCAATTATTGGGAGGGCTCTCACCGGACCACCATACACGGCTTTACCCCATCCAAAATCTCTCTAAATCCTACATGTAAAAACATCCGACACTAGGTAACTTCCCTCCAAGTGAAATTGAGGCCTGCCCTTAATCACCATTAGATAGGCCACCGAATGTAGATATTCTCTAATCATGTTTGTGGCAGCCTTCCTCACCAATTTCAATGCAAAATCTGTCCGATTTTGAGTGATTTCTTCAGTAATTGCTACCGCTGTCCACGGTGCAAATCTGTTACAGTAATACCCTTTTGGTAATAAAGGAGGATTGAACTTTTGGCGTACATTGTTAAGACATATTATGCGCCTCTCTTGTTTCGGATGTGGTTGGGTTGCGATTGTTCGACATTTCCATGGACATGCAGTTAATATATGAAAACAAGAGCATCTATGGAGGTGGGGAGGAGCAAATCTTTGAAGAGCTGATAATTTAGACAGTCAAATAAAAAATGACTTGTCAACTATGTCATGAAGAGGAAATTAATGGAATTCTAGCTTTGCTAGTAGCCTAGTACTCTTATTGTCTTCAACCTCATCGTATACACGATGTATGCACGTCACACTGGGTGGACTCCTCGCATTAAGTACGTGCCTCTCCCATACTGGGAGGACAGAAGGGGCTTGTTTCCCTCGAGCCATCTCGGCCACGCCTGACATGAATTGCACAAAACCAGGTGCATCACTCACCGTGTGATTCACACGAAGGGCAAGAGCAAAACCACCACACTTAAAACGAGTTACCTGCCAATTAATTTAAACTATTAAATCAAAATATGTCTTTAAACATGGATTATTTTAGTCAAGACAATTCAAGGACGTACTTACTTGAACCAGCAAGAGAGGGCAGTTTAGGGTCTCACTTGAGCCAGGGACGTCAAAAAGCATTTCCTCAAAGTAAGGGAACGGCAGTTCAAGTGCATCGCTGGACTGCTCAAGAGTAACATCTGCATCAGCCTCTATAAACAAGATACTTTCAGCGGTACATTCCACCAAAAGCTTGCGATTAGGCCATTCCCGAAGCCTACCCGCAAATGGATAGTAAAACACAAGTGCTTTAGCAAGAGCCTCCCTGATGACCTTAACAGGGTCTTTCATTTGCATTCGCATAGAGGGGTAATGACGATAAAATTGTAAGACGGGAATATGGAATCAAGGAGACTCTTGGTCTTCAATGTCGGATAGTGGCTTAAACTCGTGAGGGGTGGGCTTAGCCGGAGTGAATAGCTCAGGTTGACGCCTGTGGACCTTGAACATAGCGGATGCTGGTAGAGATGACATGGCTAGTGAACGTATTGAACAATAAGCAAATTGAAGTGTGTGAAAATGGTGAAGATAGTTCTGTAAGCTTGATATGCTCATGGATCTATAAGAAAATATAAGGCGATCTATTTATACAAGAAAATACGTGTTAACGAGCTCAGAGGGCGGGGCACCTCTTTTCATCTCTTTGCACGGACGGCGAGACCAGCTTATCAACACCAACCACCTTCACATTGTATCATCATGAATGAATGTGATGTCCTCGGTAGGCTAGGTATATTTTAGTAAGTTTGGTTTGATTGGCTCATATCTTTCTATCATTGTCATGCGGGGCCGTACGTCCGATGCGGGGCCGTACAGACGTACGTACTGCGTCCTTTTTAATCATTAAGCGGCCATTTAATTCCCTCCGGTGCCATGTGGACACGATTCCGGATATCTAGAGATCTGTTGCCCTGCAGATTCATCAAGTCGATTAGGCTGAACCTACTTCACTTGGGCCTAAGCCTTGCTCTGTCCAGCCTGTCTGAATGAGGTCTGGGCTACGTACTGGAGGACAAACCTGTGTATTGGGCTTTGATGTGGTTACGACCTAGCCTTCCAATATGGGCTCAATTATAGCCTGGGTATCCAAGGCCCAGTAGTCATCAAGTGTCTCTTTATCTACTCATTAATTATTTTATGATTAATGAGGAGGTAAATACCGAAACTCTAATTATTATTGCACAATTTTAAGAGTGCTTTTATCAAAATGTCTTCTCTTTGCTTTTACCCATTTCAAATTTACGCTTTTGATTTCGCTCACTGACTGTGCGGTTGTCGAAGCCGGTCAAAAATAATCTTTTTGGTTATCCACAATTTTACAACTGTAGATAGTGGTAAAAGAGTGGAATCCATAGGAAATTGATACTTACCTATTTTTCTTATCAAGACCAAGTAATTAAACTGAAAATAAAATAAAGATGGGGTTTTGAGATTGATGAATTAAGCTAGAATTAAAAACAATAAAGTAAAGCAAGTAATAAAGTAAAGGAAATTCAATAATGAGAAAAGTCTAGTTGAAGAATTGGATCCACTTCAGTTGTTGGGATTGATCATTGACACTTAGGTTCTTTTATTTGACTCAATAAATTAGTTATGGGGGTGGAAGACGCTTCTCACCACCATATCCCTCCTTAATCATAGATTAACTAGGAAAGCAAGTAATAAAGTAAAGGAAATTCAATAATGAGAAAAGTCTAGTTGAAGAATTGGATCCACTTCAGTTGTTGGGATTGATCATTGACACTTAGGTTCTTTTATTTGACTCAATAAATTAGTTATGGGGGTGGAAGACGCTTCTCACCACCATATCCCTCCTTAATTATAGATTAACTAGGGAATGTCCTCTAATTAATCACTAATCAACAAGTTGCCAATGAACGTTCTTGGGGCTTTTAGCATCTTATAACTGTCAATTGCATTAAGAGATAGAGAGACCTAATTTTAGCTACCAAACGTATGGCGATCTTGCTAGATTATGCAATCTCCTTGGTTTTTACACAAAGTGTTCTTGTGTTTGAATAATTCAAGCAATTACGGACTTAAACCACTCAAACTAACAAATTATTACTTTGCAATCAAGAATCAATGGGACCTATTGATCTAAATAACAAAGCAACAATGGAATTAAGCATGAAATTACATAAACATTGATAAATAAAAGAAGAACATATTAGGTTTAGATCTCCCAATCCATAAACAACTTGAAGTTTCACCTAATCTTCAACTAGAAAAAGGGTTTCAGCCACTCATGGCTGAAACAAACATAAAAATAAAGAAAGAAAACAAGAAGAGAAAGAGGAAGGGTCGGCGGCTAGTGCGCTGGTTGCTGGTGTGATTTTCGAAGATGGAGCTTGATTTTGCTGGTTTGCTGTCCTCTATTTATAGATGAATAGGCTACCCTTGATTTCTTGATTGGATTGGATTTCTTTTTCCAATTGGAGTTGGATTCTTTGAAGGCACTTGGATCTTCTTGAGATTTGGCTTCCTAAATATGTGGGATAGAGTGCTGAGGTATCTTGAAGATTTGCTGAGTTGTATTCACGTGTTTGGGGAGGAAAAGACTTCTTGAAGATTTGAAATTTAAATTTTGAATTTTCCGCGATTCTGTTGTCTGCTGTCGCAGACTCTATTTGCCCGGGTTGTTTAGGCAAACAACTCGGTCAAATAGTCTATTTTGGGTGCTGTCTGCACACTGCCTTTGTCCTGCGGGTCTGTTTGCCCAGTTTGTTTCGGCAAACAATCTGGTCAAACAACAAGTCTGTACTTTCTTCATCCTTCTCCTATTTCAGCTGCAAATTGGTTTAGGCAAACAACTTGGGCAAACCAGGCTTGTTCTCTTTTACTCTCTTTTGGGCAGTTTTAAGGCTATTTTTACCAAATTACCCTTTTACACCATTTTCTGCAAAATAATATTAAAACCACAAAATTAGGTAGAAAATGTGTAAATTAACATTAACAACAACATGAAAAATGGGTCTAAATTTGGCTTGATCACTCACTGCTCTGCCTTTTGCACTGCTTCTGCTATCTTGCTCTCCTTCTTCCCTGTAATTCCTACTTTTTCAATTTGAGATATGTCTTACTCTTCTCATGGCTTCCGTTATAATTCCCGACGTTGTGGGTCTGATGTCTTCTATCACTCCTTCTTTCCTTTCTGATGATCTGAGATCCAATTGAATAGGGTTTTACAAGGGTTTTGTATTACTGAATAAGGCCTTAAACTTTCTGAGGAGGGGACTCCTCTTTTATACATTGTCTTGCTTGCTGGTGACGTGTAAAGGTCTCTCCAGGATTGGGCCACGCATCTCTGCCATACAGATTCGGGTGTACTAGGGTATCAGCTGCCTGTCACATGCGTAACGGCCTCTGATTCTCCTCATGCGTACGTTCGAGCGGATCTGCCAGGCTGTCTGGTGAGTACTGTTCTGGACCCCGGGCTGGGCCGAGAGTTGGGCTGGACGCTGGGCCTGAGAGGGGTCTGCTGGTCAGGGATCAGGCTGGACTGAGTGAGGAAGCTTGGTCGAGCCCGGCCCGGAAGCTGGGATGAGCTAGGCTTGTTGGGGGGTATCAAGTACGTGGGCCTCTGTGTCATGGGCCTTTGGCTGGGGTCAAGCCCCTGTTCTGGGGTGAAGGAATCCAGCGGTCATCAATTGCCCCTTCACCTTCTCGGGAGTTATTGCTCCAACTGCCGAGGGGGTGAATATCAAGAACCATCATGGCCGCGCCTGTTCGTGTCCAGGTGTCTTTATAATACTCTTTCATTTTTTTATCTTTGCGCAGTTTCTGAATCCTATCTGCTCTTTCCTCTTTCGGACTTTTCTTTATTCTCCGCGTTCTCGGTTATTTTTGCTTTCCTGTCATTGTTATCCGGACATGTCTTTTCTTTCCTTTCTCATGAATATCTTTGAAGGATTCTGACAGCATTAATTGAGAATTCGGCTCTACCTTGTCCTGCAAAACATAAACTTTTGGATATATATGTTAACCTCACCTCTTTACCATTCCCAGGCACTTTGTTGGAATAGAGAGATTTTCTTGTTTTATCTGTGAAGGATCCATTTGGTGCCTTCTTCGAGCGGGTGAAGGCGAGCTTGATATTACATTGCTGTGTTGCCCCAGGAATTTGTTTTAATCTTACTTTTATCATCTCGACGGAAAATTGTGCTAACTTATCTCTGTTTTGGGACTCTTTCGTAGTACCTGAGATGAAGATGAGTCAATTCAAAATTTCAGAGGAGTGGATGTTACCTCTAAGGAGTTTGAATGTTGCTTTGGGGATCCGTCTGGTAGGGCGGTTGATGGGTGGGACCATTCGGCAAGTTGCTGAAATTATTTTGCCCAGATCTTCTGGCCGACCTCCCCCGTTGCTGCCTTCTTTGGATATAAATGGAAGGGGCTCAAGTGCTCGGTTTGTTGTTTTCTTTGATGTGAAGCACCAGTATTATTAGTCTCGTTGATGTGAAGTACCAGTATTACGCGAGACTGAGATCTGCTACACTCAGTCAAGCTTCTGCTGGTACCTTCACACGTTAGCCCGGCGATCCTCCTGAGGTCGTAATCTGAAGCCCGTGTTTTTTTATGCGTGATATACACACAGCATATGACATGTGAGTTTGTCACGCGTATCACACTTGGGCAACCGAATGCCGTCCTACAGAGGATCCATGGGAAACGCTTATGAGGATTAACTTCTTGGCTTTCTGCAGCTCTTTCTGCCAAACTCACATATCGAGCTGCGAGAGTTTCTCCGAACCGAAGGCCGAAGTAGTAGGATAGGTGATAACGATGTAATTGTTGATGATGATGCATGTGGCTATGTAAATCCTTTAAGGATAGTCTTTCGTCCCGTAGTGTAGGCCTTTGTAACGTGCTGTAATGTGCTTTTCTTTTAATGAAGTTCTCGTTTTCGTTCATACTTGAGTTGTTCTTTCTCTGCCATGGATAGAGTACTGAAACTGCTTTTCTTCGTAGCTTTAACTGAAATTTGTTTTTTCTGAGCTGAACTAACTGTACTCGTGAGCCGGACTTCGGACCCATTTAGCCAACTGGGCTTTCATATTTCCAAACTGGGTTGTCTGACCGATCTATGAGCTCGGTCTCTACTTAGATGAATTGAGCTTTGAGTCTCCTTCATCCGGGCTCTCAGGTGCGTTGTCCGAGCTGGACTAGCCGACCTGAGAGCTCTGTCTTTCGCTTAGTGAAATGAGCTCTGGGTTAGCTGGCCGGGCTCTCAGGTCATGTTGTCCGAGCTGGACTATTCCGACCTATGAGCTCGGCTTCTGATAAGTCGAACTCTAAGCTCTCAGCTCAGTATAGATCCGAGGTACCCTTGTTTTAACAAGTCAAATCTTATATATTCTATGTGATGAGTAGGTCTAACCTTTATCATGCTTTCATCTGCTTGCATCTTTGAGTTTTTCTTTCCATTTCCTTGATACTTGCCATGGATGTGGTGAAGTGATGAATCTTGTGGGTTACGTTGTCTTGGCTGGAGATCAGGTCTGAACAAGTTGGGCTTGCCTGGGCCTTTAAGTGATGGGCTATTATTGTGGACCTGGCCCTTGATAGATGTAGACAAGCCCAGCGATCATCCTTTTGCCCCTTTACCTTCTCTCCGGTTATTACTTAACCGTTGAGAGGGTAAACTTCGAGAGCAATTAATGATCGCGCCGCTCCAAGACAAAACTGTTCAGATCAACGTTCCGTCTCATCATTGCCTTTCATTTCGAATTCCTTCTGTCTTCCGAAGAAATTAGCTCTCTTCTGCTCTCTGGCTTCCTGCGACTCCTTTTGCGTTTTTCACCTTATTGTGTTCTCAGGTACGCTCCCTTGTTCTTCAATGGCAAGTTCAAAGCTTCCTGATGTTGTTAACCTTGAGTCACGTATTACTTCTTCCAATATAACTGATCACATCTCCCGGAGGCTTCTAGATACTCCGTTGTATTTTATTCGAGCACCTCGTCCAAATGAGAGGATAGTTCTTCCCTACCCTCCCCCTCCTGGTTTAGTGGATCCCCAAGAGGGTCGTAGCATAGTGTTTTTCCTAAAGCAGAGAGAATTTGGTCTACCATTTCCTTTTTCCCCTTTCTTTGTTGAGGTCTTTGAATACTTTGGGGTAACTCCTCGAATGTTATCCCCAAATTCCATTTTATTTATGTCCTGTTTCGAGTCTATCTGTCTGTGTTGGGGTTTCACACCTACGGCCTGTCTGTTTGTTACTTTTTTCCGCCTGGTTAGGGCGAAGCAAAACTTCTATTACTTTTCCCCCCGTAATGGGCTGTCTCTTCTTACGGGCTACAAGGATTCTATAAAGGGATGGGTAGAGAATTTCCTTGTGGCGGAGTTGAAATTAGGGTCCTGCCGATCATGGGATGTGGACCTAAGGTGGGGGGAGATCTTTCCGGGTTGCAACGATCTGCCCGAATTGAGTCTCATTGAGCAGGTCGGGCTGCTTCGACTGACTTCCGTTGAGAGGAAGTATGATGTCGAGAAATGTATATTTGCGTCCAACCTTGGGGATATCCGGGACACGGGTATAGTGCTTTGTCCGGCTATTATGTTTCTTCTTTGCTCATGATATCAGGAAGTATGCTGATTCTTTATAACCTCTTGTTTCTTACAGCTTCTGAGGTTAGGATGGAGGGCATCAAATTCCCCAAGAATTTTGACCTGTCTCGGGAGAACATGCATGCCATTTTTGACGCCTTTGGGGATGGGCGTTCTGTAACTGAGATTGCTGCAGAGCTGGCTCAGGCCGCTTCCTCCAAGAAGATCAGCCGACCTCCCGTCAAAGCCTCTTCTCGAACTTCCAAGCCGAGCTCTCGCAGCACCAAATCAGCTCGGTCATCTAGCCATGGTGGGTCAAGCTCGACCTCGACGCCTGCTGAAGGGTTTAAATCCGTTTCAGCCTCCTTAGAGGTCGTGAGGGAAGCTTCCCTAGCTGTTGTGGAGCGGACTCCAGCTACTGAACAAGTGGGGCAGGGTGCCGTTCATTCTACTGAGGAGGTGTTAGGGGGGAATTTTAAGTCCCCTGTTGAAGATAAGGAGATTTCTAGGACAGGGATGGAGATCGTCCTCCTGGAGGATCAAAGCCCAGAGGTTTCTGGTGAAGGTGCCCCTGCCCCTGTGAGGACTGAGCCTGAGGGATCTGAGGGTGTCCCCTCAAAGACTGGGGGCAAGCGTCCGACCCCTTCTGGAACGCCTGTCCCATCTCCTGCTCGGAAAAAATCCCGGACTGCTGTGGGTCCTTCCCCACCTCTTCCTCCCATTGGGAAAGGGAAGGGTGTGTCTACTGTTCCTTCGTCGTCCCCTACTGACAACATTCTGGACCTGTCAAGCATTTCCTCGGAGTCTCCGGCCTCCGCTGTTGCCGCACTTCTCCGGGAACGGATGTTCGGTGGGATAACAGAGGCTTCGGATCCTCGTCTTCTGGCCCTGACTGGTCACCTGGCCAGTTCTACTAAGGAGCAGGTGTCCTTCCAATCTCGCTCTCGTGAGGAGCTCGGATCGACGATTGGAGAAATGCTGCTGATGGTAAGTTATTTTTTCACCTTTCTTTTGAGTTTGCTTGGTGTCTTTTCGTGACAATTGTTCTTCCGTCCTAGGTGTTAGGCCTGGTTATGGAGGTGGATGCCCGTGATCTCTCTCTCCGGGAGTCCGTGGACCGCCGGATCGAGGAAGCGCGTCGTGATGAGAACCTGACTGCCACCAGTGACGCGAGGGGCCACCTGGCAGCCGCCCGGGAGCAGATCCAGTCTCTTCGAGTGGAGTTGCATTCTGCCCAGGAGGCCTCTAAAAGAGCTGAGGTGTAACGACCCGGAAACCGGACCGCTACCGGCGCTAGGATTCAGGTCGGCTTAAGGCCGCCGGAACCCGTAGCAAGCCAAACATACATCCTGTGAACCTGTTCAATCCCATACATGAACCAAAACATACATAAAAATTAAAACTTTTCTTTCATTCAAACATTTCTTTACCCAGCCTAGCCTGTGCATGCATAATCATAACATAAACCCCTCATTGGAGTTCTCAACAAATACTCCAATGGGGTACATAACATATATCAGGCTTGGGTTACATAAACATCATAAAACATTTATCTCATGTATTTAAGGGATTACAACAGACTCTAGTCAAGCACACTATAAAACTTACATTACATTACATTACATACTTTTACATTATGAATAAACCATGTCCACAGCTATGCTATTACATAACCTCCTCTTACTCTTCTGACTTCTCTATCTACACAGTACCTGCAAGACTGGGGTTAGGGGAGAGGGGTGAGCTAAAAAGCCCAGTGAGCAAAAAGTAAAAACATAATATTAATTCCTCCATTTTTTAGGTATTTTATTCTCCATTTTATTATTTACATTTGATTTAGTTCCACACTTTTTAGGTATATTATTATTCATATTATTATTAACATTAAATAACATAACTTTTACTTTACATGCTTTCATGAAATGCAACACATCACATTTAATCACATAAAGGATGGTATTGTCACCATTAATCCTCACATCTCCAAGTGCCAGGGGCGTAGAATGGGCCTCGCTGGTCTTTCTCTTACATAACATACATATCATAACATTCCAAAGTGCCAGGGGCGTAGAATGGGCCTCGCTGGTCTTTCTCTTACATAATGCCAGGGGCGTAGAATGGGCCTCACTGGTCTTCCATAACATATCATCATAACATAACATTAGAGGACTATGGATCACCCAATAACCATCCACATCAACATCAAATTATGCAATGCAACATATTCGTGAATTTCTAATGCAAACATCCTGAAACATCGCATGGCATTAATGATGCATGAGTATGCTATCAGATTCATTCATTTGTTCATTTATTCATTACTTAAAAACTTAGGGAATAATCCCACTCACCTGGTGACTGAAGCTTTAACGACGGACTCTGAAAGACTATCTCACAACCGGGGGTCACGGGTCCTCGGGTCCGAACCTACACAGGTGGACTCAAATGAGGCACCAAACAACAAGAACATAACTCTAAACATACCCCCAAAAACCTCCTCAAAACACCTCAAAACAAACCTAGAAAACATGCAAGAAAAGGCTGGGAAGGGCACTTTCGGCGGCACCTTCGGCGGCCGAAAGTCCCTCCAGAGCCGAAAGTCAGGCAGGTTCGGCGGCACCTTCGGCGGCCGAAACTCCCAGACAGAGACGAAACTCATGCATGTTCGGCGGCACCTTCGGCGGCCGAAAGTCTCGGACAGAGCCGAAACTCCAACTTTCGGGGGCAGGCTTCGGCAGCCTAAAGCTGCCTCCCAAGCTGGTTCGGCGGCCGAAAGTACCTTCGGCTGCCGAACCTGGTTTCTGCCAAAGGGCAGAAACTTGGTTCTTCATGCCCAAAACAACCCCCTACACAACCAATCATGCATAAACCTATTCTACAACAAGCATACAAGCTCCTAGGGGCCTCCAACAAGCTTAAACCCCAACTACAACACACAAGCAAGCCACATTGCACATAAACACACATTAAACCATGGATTTTTCATAAAAACTCATCAAGCCTACTCATGCATTTCTACCCCAAAAACTTGCATAAAACTTACTTAAAACACATATAGAACTAGAGATCGGCTCTTACCTCTTGAAGATCGAGAGAGAAACGATCCTAGCTCGAAGATGGGGAGATTCGAGTTCTTGAACCTCAAAGCTCCAAAACTTGCTTAAACTTTAAAACTCTTCAAAAACAAGATGTAACTTGTTAAGATCTAAAGGATTTGAGGGAAAACACTTAAAATGACCATAGGAGGGCTAAAGCTTACCGTCGGCCGAAATGGGAGAGAAAACCTCGCCTGTTTCGGTCACGGGGTCTCTTATAGGGCTGGTTCTGTCACCTTTCGGCGGCCTAACGTGCCCCCACATCTCATGCATGTTCGGCGGCCGAACATGAGGTTCGGCGGCCGAACCTTGAGTCTTTCAAACAAGGCTTTCGGAGGCCTAAAGCGCTCCCAAAATCCCACCATGTTCGGCGGCCGAACCTAACTTTCGGCGGCCGAACCTGGCAAAGCCTCCTTTGGTCTTTTTCATTAAAAACTCAATTTCCTTTTTGCTTAAAAACATAAAATACATTAAAAACATTTCATAAAACATGGTTTTACCCTTCTAGAGGTTTCCGACATCCGAGATTCCACCGGACGGTAGGAATTCCGATACCGGAGTCTAGCCGGGTATTACATTCTTCCCCCCTTAAGAACATTCGTCCCCGAATGTTCACCAAACAACACATAGCATGGCAAACATATAACATACATACAAGGCACATCAACACATAGGGATCTAACCTTAAAAGAGCTGAGGGTACTGCTGGAGCATAGACTCCCGTGTCTCCCAAGTGCATTCTTCCAAGTTGTGGTGGTTCCACAGGACTTTCACCATCGGGATTTCCTTGTTTCTTAACTTTCTGATCTGCGTGTCTATGATCCGTACTGGCTGTTCAACATAGGTGAGATCCTCTTGGACCTCCACATCAGGCTCACTAAGAACCTTGCTCGGATCTGACACAAACTTCCTCAACATCGAAACATGGAAGACCGGATGGATTCTTGCCATTGAAGCAGGTAAATCTAGCTTGTACGACACATTCCCAATCTTTTGCAAGATTTCAAAGGGTCCGATGTATCGTGGGGCTAGTTTACCTTTCTTCCCGAAGCGAACCACTCCCTTCATTGGAGACACCTTAAGCAATACCAGATCCCCCTCCTGAAACTCTAACTGTCTTCTGCGGATGTCTGCATAACTCCTCTGTCTGCTTGCAGCAGTCTTGATTCTTTCTCTGATCATGGGTACCACCCTGCTGGTAATCTCTACTAGCTCAGGCCCTGCCAAGGCCTTCTCTCCAACTTCCTCCCAGCAAACAGGTGATCTGCACTTCCTTCCGTACAAAGCCTCATATGGAGCCATCCCGATGCTAGCATGATGGCTGTTATTGTAGGCAAACTCCACCAAAGGTAGATGCTGCCTCCAAGAACCGCCAAAGTCCAGCACACACATTCTGAGCATATCCTCGATAGTCTGGATGGTCCTTTCTGACTGTCCATCAGTCTGGGGGTGGAAGGCAGTACTGAAATCCAACCTAGTACCCATGGCATTCTGCAGACTCCGCCAAAACCTGGAGGTGAACTGGGGCCCTCTATCTGACACTATCGAAACGGGAACCCCATGCAGCCTGACGATCTCGTCCACATACACCTGTGCTAACTTGTCCACAGAATAGCCGCTCCTGACAGGAATGAAGTGAGCAGATTTGGTGAGTCTGTCCACAATCACCCATATGGAGTCCACTCTGTTGGACGCCGCCGGTAACCCTACTACGAAGTCCATAGCTATATTTTCCCATTTCCATTCTGGAATAGGTAGCGGGTTAAGCATTCCAGCCGGCTTCTGATGTTCCAGCTTCACCCTCTGACACACTTCGCAGGCTGACACGAACTGTGCCACTTCTTTCTTCATTGCTGGCCACCAATAAACTTTCTTTAAATCTTGATACATCTTGGTGGCTCCGGGGTGAATGCTGTATCTTGCATTATGAGCCTCTCTCATAATGTCTCCTTTTAGCCCTATGTCGTCTGGTACACATAATCGACTCCCATAGCGGAGGATCCCTTTACTGTCGAATCTGAACTCACTATCATTGCCTGACTGAACAGTCCTGGCAATCTTTACTAACTCGGGGTCCTCATGCTGTTTCTGAGCAACTTGCTCAAGGAACACGGGTGTCACTTTCATCTGAGCCAACAAGGCACCTGTACCCGACAACTCTAACTGTAGCCCTTCTTCGATGAGCTTGTAGAACTCCTTTACTACTGGTCTTCATTCTGCTGTGATGTGGGATAGACTGCCGAGTGATTTCCGGCTTAAGGCATCAGCTACTACATTAGCCTTACCCGGATGATACTGAATTTTACAATCGTAGTCACTGAGCAGTTCTACCCATCTTCTCTGTCTCAAGTTCAAATCTCTTTGACTCAGGATGTGCTGCAGGCTCTTATGATCTGTAAAGATCTCACATTTTACCCCATAGAGGTAGTGCCTCCACATCTTGAGTGCAAAGATTGCTGCTGCCATCTCAAGGTCATGTGTGGGGTAATTCAACTCATGCTTCTTCAGCTGCCTAGAAGCATAAGCAATCACCCTCTCATTCTGCATTAGTACACAACCCAGTCCCACACGGGACGCATCACAAAAGACTGTAAAGTCCTCATCACTAGATGGCAGAGCTAAAACTGGTGCTGAAGTCAACCTCTTCTTAAGCTCTTCAAAACTCTCTTCGCACTGGTCGGTCCACAGAAATTTCTGATTCTTCCTGGTTAACCTGGTCAGAGGAGCTGCTATCTTTGAGAAGTCCTGAACGAACCTCCTGTAGTAACCAGCCAGACCCAAGAAACTTCTAATCTCTGTCACTGAAGTGGGTCTAGGCCAGTTAGCCACAGTTTCTGTCTTCTTGGGGTCCACCTCAATACCATTCTCTGACACTACATGCCCCAAGAACGAAATGCTCCTCAGCCAGAACTCACATTTAGAGAACTTGGCATACAAGCCATGTTCCCTCAAAGTCTGCAAGACCAACCGCAGATGATGGGCATGCTCTTCTGCATTCCTGGAATACACTAAGATATCATCTATGAAGACAATAACGAAGTGATCCAGGTATTGGCTAAATACTCTGTTCATGAGGTCCATGAATGCTGCAGGGGCGTTTGTTAACCCGAACGGCATTACTAGGAACTCATAGTGCCCATATCTGGTCCTGAAAGCTGTCTTCGGCACGTCCTCATTTCTGATCCTCAGCTGATGATACCCAGATCTCAGATCTATTTTGGAGAAACAACCTGCTCCTGCTAGCTGGTCGAATAGATCATCGATCCTAGGCAACGGGTACTTGTTCTTGGTAGTGACCTTGTTCAACTGTCTATAGTCGATACAAAGCCGAAGGGATCCATCCTTCTTTTTCACGAACAACACTGGAGCACCCCAGGGTGAGGTACTCGGTCGGATGAAGCCCTTGTCTACCAACTCTTGCAACTGTTCCTTAAGCTCCTTCAGCTCTGCTGGCGCCATCCTGTAGGGAGGGATAGAGATCGGTCTGGTTCCTGGCATCAATTCTATCTCGAACTCTATCTCCCTAGGAGGCGGTAAACCTGGCAGTTCGTCTGGGAAGACATCTAAGAACTCTCTAACCACAGGCACTGAGGCGGGCTCTCTGACATCTCTGTCTAGCTCTCTCACATGAGCTAGATAACCCTGACAACCCCTCCTGAGCAGCCTACGAGCCTGTAGGGCTGATATCAAACCTCTAGGTGTACTCCCCCTGTCTCCTCTAAAGACAACCTCTGACCCATCCTGACATCTGAACTTAACTACCTTGTCTCTGCAATCCAAGGTAGCACCATGGGTAGATAGCCAATCCATCCCTAGAATGACGTCAAAATCTGTCAAGTCTAGAACCACAAGGTCGGCGGATAGGCATCTTCCCTCTATGAAAACTGGACTGTACTGGCAGACTGACTCCGCCACTGACGGGTCACACTTGGGTCCACTAACCCATAGGGGACACTCTAACCCAGAGACCATCAAACCCAACCTCTCGACCGCTCTCGGAGAAACAAAAGAATGGGATGCACCCGGGTCCATTAAGGCATAAGCATCTGAACAACCAATGATGATATTACCTGACACCACGGTGTTGGATGCGTTTGCCTCCTGTTGCGTCATAGTGAAGATCCGTGCTGGAGCTGACGGACCTTCCCCTCTGTAAGCTGATGAAGAAGAGGCTGACCCTCTCCCTCGGCCTCTGCCACTGGCCTGTGTCGCGGCTGAAGCTGCTGGCTGTGCCACACTACCCGAAGTAGTCTGCTGGGGCCGTGCCATAGGAACTGCTCTAGGACACTCCATGGACATGTGTCCCTCCTGCCCACACCTGTAGCAGGCCGTTGTCCCAAAACGGCATACCCCTCTGTGTAGCTTACCACACCGTGCACACACTGCATTATCAGCACCAGAGCTTGAGCCACTTCCTAGTCCCAGACCTGATTTGATCTTGCTCCAGAACTTACTCTTCTTTGGTTTCTTAGTGGTACTGCTCCACTTCTTACTAGCTGAACTCAAGGATGAAGGGTCTATCCTTCCCCCGCCTGGGGTTTTAGAACCTGAAGGCTGTGTCACTGACTGCTTAACAGTCCCCTCGATGATTGCACTAGCCTCCATTCTCCTGGCCATGTCTACAATGGTATGGAAACTTTCTCTATCAGCTGACTGAACCAAGGAGGAATACCTGGAATGGAGCCTCATGATATACCTCCTCGACTTCTTCGAATCTGTGTCCAGATGTTGCCCAGCAAACGGCAACAACTCTAAGAATCTATCGGTGTACTCATCGACACCCATTTCATCTGTCTGCTTCAGCTGTTCAAACTCAATCATCTTCAGCTCCCTTGAACTGTCAGGGAAAGCCCATCCTGCGAACTCATTCGCAAACTCCTCCCATGAAAGACTGTCCACCCTTGGTTTCACATAGCCCTTGAACCACTCACGGGCCTTTTTGCATTTCAGGGTGAAACCAGCCATCTGAATGGCTCTGCTGTCATCAGCACCTATCTCATCTGTAATTGTTTTGACCTTCTCCAGGTACACAAACGGATCATCACCTGTATCAAACTGGGGAGCACCCAACTTCATGTAGTCGGTCATCTTGGCCTTGCTCCCTCTAGATGAGGTAGGTTGAGGTCTTTGGGTTTCTGGAACTGTGGGTTCTGCTGGTGGTGGTGGTGCGACATCCCCTGGGATAGGGTTTGCTGCGCCTGGATGGAAGGATGGAGGTGGGTACATAGGGTACTGTGGATACTGTGGGTAGAAAGGTGGATATGGCATGTGAGAAGGGTAAGGATTAAAACTGGGGTAATCCGATGTACTTCCCATCGAATACCCGGGGTATGGTGAAAAAGGTGGGTACTGGGGTGGTAGAACAAACCCCGAGGCCTGAGTGCCTCCCTGAGACTCACCCATGCCCTCTTCTGGCATGTTTACACCAAGGTTACCGTCCCTCCTCTGCTCCACATCCATCTCTTCTTCTCCATCAACTGACATTCTTTCCTGAACTGTACCCCTTACTGATCTGCTTCTACCCAGATCCAAGGACCTTCTAGGGTCCCTCACTGTTCTGTCTCTGTTGGACCTGCTTGACATTGCCCTTGGCAATGCTGGAGGACGGGCGCTCGTGCCCTCATCCTCCGGTGGTACTCTAGTCAATCTAGCTGATCGACGAGTTCCTCGCATTCTGTTTACTGAAAAACAGCACAGATAACAAAACATTAGCATCAGATGGTTCATGTGGAAACACATGAACCCACATCATATACACATCATAATCATAGCATATCTCATGGCATACATACTTGCATTCTAGACAGGACTCTACATCCTATCCTAGTGGACATGATTTCCTATTGTGCTTGACCTTTCTATAACATCTATGAGCCCGACACTCTAGGTCCGACCATATGAACCTAGGGCTCTGATACCATTCTGTAACGACCCGGAAACCGGACCGCTACCGGCGCTAGGATTCAGGTCGGCTTAAGGCCGCCGGAACCCGTAGCAAGCCAAACATACATCCTGTGAACCTGTTCAATCCCATACATGAACCAAAACATACATAAAAATTAAAACTTTTCTTTCATTCAAACATTTCTTTACCCAGCCTAGCCTGTGCATGCATAATCATAACATAAACCCCTCATTGGAGTTCTCAACAAATACTCCAATGGGGTACATAACATATATCAGGCTTGGGTTACATAAACATCATAAAACATTTATCTCATGTATTTAAGGGATTACAACAGACTCTAGTCAAGCACACTATAAAACTTACATTACATTACATTACATACTTTTACATTATGAATAAACCATGTCCACAGCTATGCTATTACATAACCTCCTCTTTGTAACAGCCCGGAAACCGGTACCTCTCTGTAACGGCTCCCAACTGCTCGGCACTAGGATCCAGATCGGCTTAAGGCCGCCGGGACCCGTAGTAAGCCTCTATACATCCTGAACTCTAGGTATAATCCCATACATGATCAAACTTTTCATGAAAACTTAAGCTTTGGTCTCATAAAAGCCTTTAAACTTGTTTTTCTTACATCAGCTTGACCTATGCATGGAAACATAGAACCTCATACCAGATGGGTCATCAAGCTTGCTTTAAAACATATCCGCTTTGGGTCAAGGGATTGGAACCCTTTCTTCCCTCACGGGCCATTCAAAACTCATAACATTTAAAACATTTTCTCAAGATCATGCATAACAAAAAGGGATTTACCAAACTCTAGGCAAAGCACAATTCTATACATCTCATGCTACAACACATGACATATCTATACTTAACTTAACTTGGCTCTATCTCTTTATAACATTACTCTTTAC
Organism: Manihot esculenta; assembly: GCF_001659605.2. Taxonomy (NCBI): domain Eukaryota; kingdom Viridiplantae; phylum Streptophyta; class Magnoliopsida; order Malpighiales; family Euphorbiaceae; genus Manihot; species Manihot esculenta. The sequence continues at coordinate 39,483,271 of NC_035168.2, forward strand.
TCTTTCCATTCATCATATTCTTTATATACATAAGGACCATACATCAAGTCCATCTATCATGTCCATATATCATCATGCTCATGTCCACCACTAAACTATGCAAGCAACAAACATACATAGCATTACATAACATATCATCTCTTTAGTAACTTTCTTACATACTATCTCCATAAACATATACAATAAGCATCTCTTATACATAAACATAAACACAGCTAAGCTATTACAACCAAACATGGCAACCCATGCTTGAACCTCTTCTTTCCCCATAGCTCTTCTGACTTACTCTGGCTTGACATACTCTGGCCCTGCAAACTGGGGTTAAGGGAATGGGGTGAGCTACAAGAGCCCAGTGAGTAGAAACAGAGAAAAACATTTGATTTAGTTCCTCCATTTTTAGGTATATTATTATTCATTTTATTGTTCCACCCTTTTTATGTATTTTATTATAAAGACATTTTATATTCAACTCAAATATTCTTCTTATTCATGCATTCATGAGATGCGTCATAACACAATTATATCACAACAAACATCTCACCCCCGCTTGAGTTCGCGCTAGCAAATCTCTTCCTCTTGCGGGTGATTTTAGAGGGTTCACGTAACGTCCTTCCCCTCAGGGTTAGACATGACCCCAACATTCCCTCTGTCAAAACTTAGCCCCGAAGGAGCTCTCATGGGCTTTCCTACATGTACTCGCCCGATTGACAAAGACTCATTGACAGACTTGCGGGCTATTGAGGTCGCCTTGGTCCACCCATCACATCATATACATAGCACATTATGCAATGCGTCACCTTCGTGAAACTAGTGCAATCATCCTATAACATATAAACATGGTGCATGGGCATGGTGAAACTAGTGCAATCATCCTATTACATAACATGATGTATGAGTATGCTTTAGGCATTAGATTTCTTAAAATAAAACATTAAGTTTAGTTCTACTCACCTGAAGCCACTGCTCAACAAACTCTGGGTCAACTAGCACTGAAGCTAGACACCTCTCCTCAGGTCCAATCCTACACAGATGGACTCACATGAGGTACTAAACACATTCTAACAACTCATAAGAAACTCCCCAAAAACCCTTCTAAACATCACTTAAACATGCATAGAAAACAGCCATGAAAAGGCTGGACAGGCACTTTCGGCGGCACCTTCGGCGGCCGGAAGTCTCCTCCAGAGACGAAACTCGGGTAGGTTCGGCGGCACCTTCGGCGGCCGAACCCTCACTCCAGAGACGAAAGTCAGGCACTTTCGGCGGCCGAACATTACCTTCGGCGGCCGAAAGTCTGCTTTCAAGCCACAACTCAACTTTCGGGGGCAAGGTTAGGCGGCCAAACCATGCATCCACAGGCACGTTCGGCGGCCGAAACCACCTTCGGCGGCCGAACCTGGGTTCATCCAGAACTCAGCCTTCGTGCACATCAGCCTCCATAACCTCACAAAACACCCCAAACCTCACATACTCTCTCCCAAGCATGCATACACACTCCCACAAGCATAGAGAGCAAAGAAACTAGCTTAAACTCCTCAACACATCATCACATAACATACATTGGCATAAAACCCACAAAAGCCTAAACATGCATATCTACCCATACTCAACCAAATAACCTCCATAAAACTTACTTAAAACTTCATGAAAACTCAAGGGAAACCAAGATCTACACTTACCTCTTGAAGATCGAGGGTTGGTGCGATCCCTAACTCGGAGGTGTGGAGAATCCAAGCTCCAAAAGCTCCAAGCTCCCAAAACTCCTTTTAAGCTTCAAAACTTCAAACCAAGGGTAGATCTTATGAAAACTTGAAGGATTTTGAAGAGAAGACACACAAGCAACCAAGGGAGGGCTGAAACTCATCTGAGTTCGAGAATGGGGAGAAAACTCGCCCATTTCCGATCTGAGGGCTCTTTATAGGTGGCCTGGTCATCAACCTTCGGCAGCCTAACGTGCCCCCTAAACTCATGCATGTTCGGCGGCCGAACCTCACTTTCGGCGGCCGAACCTTGGCTTGCTCCCACAAGACTTTCGGAGGCCAAAGGCGCTCCCGAAGCCTTCCCATGTTCGGCGGCCGAACTTCACTTTCGGCGGCCGAACCTGGCAAACGCCTCCTTGGTCTTTCCTCTTCAAAAACTCAACTCTTTTCTTTTTAAAACCATAAAACACTTAAAAACATTTTAGAAAACCTTTCCTTTACCCTTGCTCTACCCCCCAAAGAGGATCCGACACCCGAGATTCCACCGGACGGTAGGAATTCCGATGTCTGAACGAGCGGGGTCTTACATTCTTCCCCCCTTACAGAACATTAAGCAACCAAGGGAGGGCTGAAACTCACCTGAGTTCGAGAATGGGGAGAAAACTCGCCCATTTCCGATCTGAGGGCTCTTTATAGGTGGCCTGGTCATCAACCTTCGGCAGCCTAACGTGCCCCCTAAACTCATGCATGTTCGGCGGCCGAACCTCACTTTCGGCGGCCGAACCTTGGCTTGCTCCCACAAGACTTTCGGAGGCCAAAGGCGCTCCCGAAGCCTTCCCATGTTCGGCGGCCGAACTTCACTTTCGGCGGCCGAACCTAGCAAACGCCTCCTTGGTCTTTCCTCTTCAAAAACTCAACTCTTTTCTTTTTAAAACCATAAAACACTTAAAAACATTTTAGAAAACCTTTCCTTTACCCTTGCTCTACCCCCCAAAGAGGATCCGACACCCGAGATTCCACCGGACGGTAGGAATTCCGATGTCTGAACGAGCGGGGTCTTACACTCTTACTCTTCTGACTTCTCTATCTACACAGTACCTGCAAGACTGGGGTTAGGGGAGAGGGGTGAGCTAAAAAGCCCAGTGAGCAAAAAGTAAAAACATAATATTAATTCCTCCATTTTTTAGGTATTTTATTCTCCATTTTATTATTTACATTTGATTTAGTTCCACACTTTTTAGGTATATTATTATTCATATTATTATTAACATTAAATAACATAACTTTTACTTTACATGCTTTCATGAAATGCAACACATCACATTTAATCACATAAAGGATGGTATTGTCACCATTAATCCTCACATCTCCAAGTGCCAGGGGCGTAGAATGGGCCTCGCTGGTCTTTCTCTTACATAACATACATATCATAACATTCCAAAGTGCCAGGGGCGTAGAATGGGCCTCGCTGGTCTTTCTCTTACATAATGCCAGGGGCGTAGAATGGGCCTCACTGGTCTTCCATAACATATCATCATAACATAACATTAGAGGACTATGGATCACCCAATAACCATCCACATCAACATCAAATTATGCAATGCAACATATTCGTGAATTTCTAATGCAAACATCCTGAAACATCGCATGGCATTAATGATGCATGAGTATGCTATCAGATTCATTCATTTGTTCATTTATTCATTACTTAAAAACTTAGGGAATAATCCCACTCACCTGGTGACTGAAGCTTTAACGACGGACTCTGAAAGACTATCTCACAACCGGGGGTCACGGGTCCTCGGGTCCGAACCTACACAGGTGGACTCAAATGAGGCACCAAACAACAAGAACATAACTCTAAACATACCCCCAAAAACCTCCTCAAAACACCTCAAAACAAACCTAGAAAACATGCAAGAAAAGGCTGGGAAGGGCACTTTCGGCGGCACCTTCGGCGGCCGAAAGTCCCTCCAGAGCCGAAAGTCAGGCAGGTTCGGCGGCACCTTCGGCGGCCGAAACTCCCAGACAGAGACGAAACTCATGCATGTTCGGCGGCACCTTCGGCGGCCGAAAGTCTCGGACAGAGCCGAAACTCCAACTTTCGGGGGCAGGCTTCGGCAGCCTAAAGCTGCCTCCCAAGCTGGTTCGGCGGCCGAAAGTACCTTCGGCTGCCGAACCTGGTTTCTGCCAAAGGGCAGAAACTTGGTTCTTCATGCCCAAAACAACCCCCTACACAACCAATCATGCATAAACCTATTCTACAACAAGCATACAAGCTCCTAGGCGCCTCCAACAAGCTTAAACCCCAACTACAACACACAAGCAAGCCACATTGCACATAAACACACATTAAACCATGGATTTTTCATAAAAACTCATCAAGCCTACTCATGCATTTCTACCCCAAAAACTTGCATAAAACTTACTTAAAACACATATAGAACTAGAGATCGGCTCTTACCTCTTGAAGATCGAGAGAGAAACGATCCTAGCTCGAAGATGGGGAGATTCGAGTTCTTGAACCTCAAAGCTCCAAAACTTGCTTAAACTTTAAAACTCTTCAAAAACAAGATGTAACTTGTTAAGATCTAAAGGATTTGAGGGAAAACACTTAAAATGACCATAGGAGGGCTAAAGCTTACCGTCGGCCGAAATGGGAGAGAAAACCTCGCCTGTTTCGGTCACGGGGTCTCTTATAGGGCTGGTTCTGTCACCTTTCGGCGGCCTAACGTGCCCCCACATCTCATGCATGTTCGGCGGCCGAACATGAGGTTCGGCGGCCGAACCTTGAGTCTTTCAAACAAGGCTTTCGGAGGCCTAAAGCGCTCCCAAAACCCCACCATGTTCGGCGGCCGAACCTAACTTTCGGCGGCCGAACCTGGCAAAGCCTCCTTTGGTCTTTTTCATTAAAAACTCAATTTCCTTTTTGCTTAAAAACATAAAATACATTAAAAACATTTCATAAAACATGGTTTTACCCTTCTAGAGGTTTCCGACATCCGAGATTCCACCGGACGGTAGGAATTCCGATACCGGAGTCTAGCCGGGTATTACATGAGGACAAAGCAATGGAGGCGGCAGAACATAGCAAATCCCTGGAGTCAGAGCTGTCTCGTACTCGCAGAGTTCTTCAGGAGTCTGATGAGAGGGCAGCTGAAGTGGAGACTCGTTGTGTAGAGGTTGTAAAACAGCTGTCCTCTATGACGACGGCCCTTCAGGAGAGAGATGAGGCTGTAAGCCAAAGGGCCGAGATCCAGCGCCAACATGAGGCCTTAAAGGCTGATTTTGAGGGGCTTCAAGCTCACCTGAGTGAGGTGAAGGCTCAGAAGGAAAGTGCCCTAGCCCGGGTGGAAGTCCTTGAGCAGGAATTGGGCACAAGTTCTGAACGTATCAAAGATCTGTCTTCATCGGCTGAAGAGTTCACCCTTCGCCAACAACAGCTAAAGCATGAAGTTAGGTCTTTGGAACGTAAATGTTTAGCCCTGCTTGAGGTGGTAAAGTATGCGGAAGGGAAGGCGCAGCTGAAGCGTGAACAATATATAGCGGAGTATCAGGAGTCTGATGAGCTGAAGGTTAAAATTGATCAGGCCTGTGAAGCTCATCTTCAGGACTACAAAGACTCTTCTGAGTTTAAGGAATTTGTGGCTGAGGCTTGTGAAGAACACCTTAATGAGTATAAAGCTTCTGGTGAGATGAAAAAGGCTATCCTTGATAAGGCCTACCGTATGTATGTAACTGGCTACAATCGCGGTTTAAGAGAAGCTAGGCAGGCTCCTGATATTCCCTTGGCCGAGCTTCGTAGGCGCGAAGTGGACTCAGATGGCGAGTCAGTGCTATACGGGGAGGATGATTTCCCTTTGCCCTGAGGAGATTCTCGGAGGAACATAGACCGGCCAGCTGAGTCTTCGTCTGAGGAGTCTGAGGTAGGGTCGGAGGAAGATGATCTTGATTCTGAGAAGGACGGCCTCCATCTTAGGTCAGAAGTTGCCCCTACTATTAATGTTGAGAGCTCTGGCCCCAGGGACACCGAGCTTCCTTCGGGGGTGGCTGTAAATAGAGATAATGCAGGCGAGGGCGTTCTTGCTGATGTAAGTCCTTTAAGGACTATCTATCCTTCTTCTTCGCCGGAGAAATAAATTGTAATAGTTATTAATGAAATATTATTTCCCTTCTTATTTTTCATATTTCTTGACATTTATCTCTACTCTTCGTACTTGTGATGTAAACTACATCTTTTCATTCAGAAGCTCTGAATTAAGCTTAAGTTGCGAGCTCAGCGCTTAGCTGATAATCTGAGAGATCAAGTCTCGTACCTTTTTAATGACAACTATCATGTCAGTTTTTGGCTTTTAGTCCTGCTTTCTTTGTTGTAATTGCGCATATTTGTTTCAGATAAACTGATTGAGGCTGTAATATAGGCTTTGATTATAGCCGTTTTATCCTCCTAAGGATGTCGTCATTTATGAGTCCTGCTATGGAGAGAGCTCGGCCTTTCCTTTTGGCCTTCGTACCTTGATCCCTTAAGGATATGAGCCAACCCGAGCTGAGAGCTCGGTCTTGGGTTTTTGTGGACATCGGTCCGGGCTGGGAGCTCGCCCTTGAGTATTGTAAGGATATAAGTCCGTTCGAGCTGGGAGCTCGGCATTTTTTTTTTTTTTTTTTTTTTTTTTCGGGACGACCTCGGGGCCTCGCTGGTAGGTTTCGTTTCCAGGAGATCTGACGGGATCCTATTTTTTCTTTGAATTTCTGGGACGACCTCGGAGCCTCGCCGGTAGTTTTTATTTCCAGGAGATCTTACGGGATCCTGTTTTTTCTTTGACTTTCCGGGACGACCTCGGGGCCTCGCCGGTAGTTTTTATTTCCAGGAGATCTTACGGGATCCTGTTTTTTCTTTGACTTTCCGGGACGACCTCGGGGCCTCGCCGGTAGTTTTTTGTCTCCAGGAGATCTTACGGGATCCTGTTTTTGCTTTGAATTTCCGGGATGACCTCGGGGCCTCGCCGGTAGTTTTTTGTCTCCAGGAGATCTTACGGGATCCTGTTTTTGCTTTGAATTTCCGGGATGACCTCGGGGCCTCGCCGGTAGTTTTTATTTCCAGGAGATCTTACGGGATCCTGTTTTTTCTTTGACTTTCCGGGACGACCTCGGGGCCTCGCCGGTAGTTTTTTGTCTCCAGGAGATCTTACGGGATCCTGTTTTTGCTTTGAATTTCCGGGATGACCTCGGGGCCTCGCCGGTAGTTTTTTGTCTCCAGGAGATCTTACGGGATCCTGTTTTTGCTTTGAATTTCCGGGATGACCTTGGGGCCTCGCCGATAGTTTTTATTTCCAGGAGATCTTACGGGATCCTGTTTTTTCTTTGTCTTTCCGGGACGACCTCGGGGCCTCGCCGGTAGTTTTTTGTCTCCAGGAGATCTTACGGGATCCTGTTTTTGCTTTGAATTTCCGGGATGACCTCGGGGCCTCGCCGGTAGTTTTTTGTCTCCAGGAGATCTTACGGGATCCTGTTTTTGCTTTGAATTTCCGGGATGACCTCGGGGCCTCGCCGGTAGTTTTTATTTCCAGGAGATCTTACGGGATCCTATTTTTTCTTTGACTTTCCGGGACGACCTCGGGGCCTCGCCGGTAGTTTTTACAAAATTTAAGCTCATTGGCCTTACTGTCGCTTCGTCATCTCAGCTGGTTTTTGTGCCTAACTGAGGTCTTGTTTGCGAGGGATCTTTTTGAGCCCTGTTCTTTTCCTTATCATGAAAAATGTTTTTTCACACAGATAATCATATTGTATAAACAATTTTCATTTATTCACATTTGTCAAAATACGATGTTTTGTTTTTACAAATATTTCAAGGAAAATACCTTTTTAAGTGCTGGATGTTCCAAGCATGGGGCTCGGGGTTTCCTTGCATATCTTCAATTCGGTATACCCCGGGCTTAACCACTTTTGTCACCTTGAATGGACCTTCCCAGGTCGGTGCTAGTTTGCCTGCGGCTGCTCTTTTTCCAGTAGCTTCCAGGTTTCTTAAAGTCAGGTCTCCCACCTTCAAGCTTCTTTCTCTGACCTTTTGATTGTAATATTTTGCCGCTCGTTGTTGATAAGCAGCAGTTCGGACTTGGGCTTCTTCCCTAACTTCTTCAAGAGCATCTAGGCTACTCCTTAATTTGTCCCCATTAGCGTTTTCACTAACGAATTGAACTCGATGAGTGGGGATCTGCAACTCAATTGGGACTACAGCCTCTGTGCCATAAGCAAGTGCAAATGGGGTTTCTTGAGTGGGCGCTCTGGGAGTGGTTCGGAGTGCCCATAGAGTGCTATTGAGTTCTTCTGCCCAATTCTCCTTTGCGCCATCCAGCCGTTTCTTTAATCCTCGAAGGATAGCTCTGTTAGTGACTTCTGTTTGACCATTAGTCTGTGGATGAGCCACAGAGGAGAATTTATGCCATATGCCCATGTTCGTCGTGAAGGCTCTGAAAGTGCTGCAGTCAAATTGTCTACCGTTGTCTGAGATAAGTACTCTTGGTATGCCAAATCTGCAGATGATATGTCCCCATACGAAATCTATCATCTTGCGAGCTGTGATTGTGGCTATTGCTTCTGCCTCTGGCCATTTCGAGAAATATTCCACAGCCACCACTACGAATTTCCTTTGCCCCGTAGTCTTGGGGAAAGGTCCCAGGATGTCAATTCCCCATTGTGAGAAAGGCCATGGACTGGATATGCTTGCTTGAGGAGTGGCAGGGGTCCTGATGGCATTAGCAAATCTCTGACATACGTCACACCTCCGGACAAACTCTTCTGCTTCTTTTTTAACAGTGGGCCAGTAGTATCCTTGCCTGAATATTTTATTGGCTAATGTCCCTGCTCCCTCGTGAGCTCCACATAGGCCTCTATGTATTTCCTCCAGTACCTTTGCAGCTTCTTCCGGACTCACACACCGGAGCCATGGGCTGGATTTCCCTTTTCTGTATAAAGTTCCCCTTATTACTTGGTAATTGGCAGCTCGAGCTGCTATCTTTTTGGCTGCAACTTTATCTTCGGGGAGTTCGCCCTTCTCCAAGTATTTCAAGTATGGAGTCATCCAAGTTGGGCTCTGCTCCACCTGTAGTACCGTACATATTTTTTTGAAAGCAGGTGTGCTGACATGCTGTATGTAGACTTCATCAGGGAGCTGTTCTAACTCTTCTTTGGTCAGCCGACTAAGCAGGTCTGCCTCCTCATTTTCATCTCGAGGTATCCTCTGAAATCTCGTAAATACTCCTCGGCGCGTGAGGTCGGCTTCCACAGCTTTTACTTTATCAAGGTAACTCTGCATGATGGGATCTCTGGCCTGATATATTCCCGTCACCTGGTTGATCACCAGCTGAGAGTCACTATTTACTTCGAGGTCGGTTACCCCTATTTCCAAAGCTACCAACATTCCGTTCACCAAGGCTTCATATTCGGCCACATTATTAGAAGCTTTGAATTCTAGCCGTAAGGCATAACATACTTTAAAGCCCTCCGGCCCCTTAAGTATTATCCCAGCGCCACTGCCCTCAGAGCCTGATGCTCCGTCTACATATAGCTTCCAGCTGGACTCTTGGGAAAGCTCTCCCTCTCTTTCTTTTCTTGGTATCTCCGAAGATGATCCTTCCTTTTCCTCGTTGAATGAGCATTCTGCTATGAAATCAGCCAGCGCTTGAGATTTTATAGCTGTCCGAGGTCGGTACTCCAGACAGTAAGGGCTGATTTCCACGGACCATGCTAACATCCGTCCTGAAGTTTCCGGCCTACGTAGGATCTTCTTTAACGGTTGGTCCGTCATCACAACTCCTTGGTGGCCTTCCAGATAAACTTTGAATTTCCGGACTGCTAACAACAAGGCATACGCCAATTTTTCAATGTTCGAGTATCTGACCTCAGTGTCTCGGAGTACCTTGCTGACGTAGAAAACAGGTTTCTGCTCCCCTTCTTCCACTCTTACTAGTACTGCGCTGACTGCTTGCTCTGAGGCTGCCAAATATACCAAGAGTTCTTCCCCTTTTACGGGGCTGCTGAGCACGTGAGGTGAGCTGAGGTATTCCTTAAGCTCTGTGAAGGCTTTTTGGCAGTCTTCTGTCCATTCAAAATTCGGGACCTTTAATTTTTTGAAGAATGGCAAACACTTTTCTGCCGACCTTGACGTAAATCGATGGAGCGCCACTACTCTCCCGGTTAATCTCTGGACGTCCCTTACACAGGTCGGCTCTGGCATATTCAATATGGCTTCCACTTTCTCCGGATTGGGCTCAATGCCTTTTCCACTTACCATATACCCCAAGAATTTTCCTCCCCTAATGAAGAAAGCGCACTTTGCTGGATTCAGCTTCATCCTGTATTGATCTAACACCCCAAATATCTCCCTTAAATCGGTTATATGTTGTTGAAAAGTTGAACTTTTAACCACCATGTCATCCACATACACTTCTACATTCCTGCCGATCTGATTTTTAAAGATTTTATTCATTAATCGTTGGTAAGTTGCCCCGGCGTTTCTCAATCCGAAGGGCATAGCTCTGTAGCAGTAAGTCCCGTCTTCAGTTATAAATGAGGTCTTCTCTTCATCCATTTTTTCCATTGGGATTTGGTGGTAACCAGACATGGCATCCAAAGAAGACATATAATCAAAACCAGCCGTTGAGTCGACCATCTTATTAATATCGGGGAGGGGGTAACAATCTTTAGGGCAGGCCTTATTCAGGTCGGTAAAATCTATACACATCCTGTATTTGCCATTGGCTTTTTTGACTAACACAGGATTCGCCAACCACTGCGGGTACATAACCTCCCTAATAAAGCCTGCCTCTTCTAGCTTCTGCACCTCTTCCTGGGTAGCCTGCTGCTTTTCTCTTCCCACTACTCTCTTCTTTTGCTTTACTGGTCTAGCCTCGGGGAGGACATTCAATTGGTGTGTCATCACTTTGGGGTCAATTCCCGGCATGTCTGAGGGCTTCCATGCGAAGGTCGGTGAGTGACTTCGGATCAGGGCCATGGCTTCACCTTTTTGCTCTTTGGTGAGGCCGGCATTGAGACTGAAGACCTTACTCGTTTCTTCTTCTGATAGGGAGAAAGTCTCCAGTTCTCCAATGGGCTCTGTCCGGGCTTCCTTTGTCTCATCCCTGACCTCCAAAACTTCCGAATCAAGCGCTTCTCCGGTTGAGTTCGGTTCCGTCACTGTGGCCAAGTATACTGCCCTTGCTTCCTCCTGGCTTCCCCGGACCATTCCCACTCCTCCTTCCGTTGGGAACTTGAGTGCCAGATACCTGATGCTAATGACAGCTTCGAAACTGAACAATGCCGGCCTCCCCAAAATCGCATTGTAGCTCAGTGGGAGTTTGACCACCAAGAACACCTCATAATGGGTGCGAGCTTTGGGTGCTTCTCCCAAGGTAAGGGCCAGCTTCACCTTCCCTTCTACAAGTACCGGTGCTCCTCCGATCCCTTTGATGGGTGACTGGTCCCGAACCAGCTGTTCCTCTGGTATTCCCATCTGCTGGAAAACCCGATACGGCAATAAGTTGACCTTACTCCCATCATCCACCAGAACCTTCTTCACCCGAAAATTATGAATGACTGCTTCAATGACAAGCGCGTCATCATGGGGCATCTGAATGCCCTGTGCATCCTCCGAAGAGAAAGTGATGGTCATGGGAGAGTGTTCAACGATCTGCATCACCTCGCCATTGCTGGTCTCCCCTTCCCGGTTTCTCTTCCTTCCTCGACGGTTCATCCGTCCTCCAGTTCCTCCAACAATCATATTAATGGTCCCACTGGACCCATCATTCACTGGTCCAGCGCCAGTTCTCCTGGGCATCTGGGCTGCCGGACCGGGTTGAGGCCTCTGCCCCTCTGGTTTCTTCACAAAATTTTTGAGATGCCCCCTTTTTATCAATCTTTCAATCTCTGCAATTAACTGAAAACAGTTATTTGTGTCGTGGCCATGCGTTCGGTGATACTGACAATACTTATCAGGATTTCTCTGATCTGCTTCCGACTTCAAAGGTTGAGGCCACTGGAGAAACTCTTTGTTTTGGACAGCCATGAGTACCTCGGCTCTAGACGCATTTAATGGAGTCGGTTTCTCCGGAACCTAAGGAGGGAGCGTTCTTGGTTCGAGAATCCGAGGAGGAGGAGGCCTGTGATCCCTTCTTTCCCAGGCCTGCTTGTACGGTTCAGGCCTCTTTCCATGCTTCTTCTCGTGCTTCTCCGACCTCCCCTCCTCCGGGGCTTTTTCTTTTCCTTCCGTCCTTTTGGCAAATCTACTCGTTACTAAGGCGTCATCCTGCCTTATATACTTTTCCGCCCTCTTCATTAACTCGGCCAGCGAGGTCGGAGGTTTCCTGCTTAGTGAACCGAAGAACTCGGCAGAAGTTGTTCCCTTCTGCATGGCCTCTACCGCCCTTCCTTCATCAAGGTCGGGGATCTGCAGGGCCTCCGTATTGAAACGGGCGACATACTCTCTGAGGGATTCACCAGCTTTTTGTCTCACTGTTTCCAGATAACTCGTCTTCCTATCTGCAGGCACCCCATCTACGAACCGGCTAATGAAGCGAGTGGCCAGATCTCCGAAACTTTGAATGCTTTCGGCCTCCAGGCTGTTGAACCATGCCCTCGCCGGTCCCGAGAGCGTTGTTGGGAACACCTTGCACATCAGAGCATCTGATAGAGTTTGCAACTCCATGAAGGTCTTATAGTTCATGACATGCTCTTTCGGGTTACCAGCCCCATTATAGGCCGCCATCGGCGGCATCATAAACTTTTTGGGAACGGTCTCCTGCTGCATTAGCTTTGAGAAGGGAGAAGAAGTATGCAAGGAGGTTTGATTCTGATCTTTCTTACCTAGCTCGGCTAGGAGCTGCTCTTTCAACCTTTTCAGCTTTTGGTTCATTTTCTCGTCTTCCGGGCTGGGTCTTTTGCCCAAACTGCATTCTTCCTCCTCTGTTTCAGTTCCCGTTTCTCTGGTTGTTTCGGCAGAATAGTCGTTCACCTCTTCGTTTTCTATCAACTCTCTTGCCCTTCGCCCATGAATTCGGGCTTCCGGTTCTTCCTCTTCTCCGGCATCGTGGTTGTTAGTTCGGAGGCGGGCAGAGGTAGGTTGGGGTTCATCGGTTCTGGGTTCCTCCACTACTGGGAGTGTGTTTACTGGGGTGCTAAGTCCCCTTTGTTGCATTATCTGGCCCAACCAGTGAGCAGTGGTTTGTAGCTGGAGAGCCATGGTTTGAATGTCTTGGTTAGACAGGGTCATGGTGGGAGTATTCCCTGCCAGGCTTGGCGAGGGATTAAGAGAAATAGGTGTTTGGTTATTCAACGTTGTAGGGCTAGAAAAGGAGAACTGCTGCCCATCTTGGGCAGAGCTCAGGTCATTTGGAATATTAAGGTTACTGTCTTGGTGGTTTGCCATCGTGGATCTCAGTGGGTGTAATACCCGGCTAGAATCCGGCACCGGAATTCCTATTGTCTGGTGGAATCCGGGGTGTTGGGATTCTATATAAGGGTAGGAGATATGTTTTTCTCAGTATTATGAGGTGTTTTCTGGTTTTACAGTTCTTTAGTTTTGAGTTTTGAGTTGAAATGGACCAAGGCAGAGGAGTTCGGCCGCCGAAGATAAGTTCGGCCGCCGAAAGTGCCCAATGTTTGGCTTCCGAAGTTCAGGTTTGGCCCCCGAATGTTGCATGGTTTTGCATGCGATTCGGCAGCCGAAGCTGTGTTGGTCAGCCAGCTTTTGAGCCATCCTGAGTCAGCATTGGGGACAGGTGTTATGTCCAACTTGTTGCCAGACGTTGGCCACGTCTCCCTTGGTTTATTTGTTGAGTTTGAGCAGCTCATGCAGGAGTTTGTTCGTTTACCACGTTTTGAAGGTTGTGAAGCAAAAAGTGAGTTTGAGAGAGTTTGAGAGTGTGAGAGGAGGTGATCCGTTTTCCCTTGTTCAGCGTGTGTAGCTTTTTACTACAGGAGGTAAGTGATGTTCTTGAATCTGTTTTCTGAAGGTTTTAGGGGGATTTGTGAACGGAGATGCCTGTTTAGGTTCTTAATGATAGTTTTGATGAGTTATGCATGTATACATGGTTATGTGTGATGTTTGATTTGTTGTTTGGGGTTATTAGCTAGTTTTGGACCCCTGTGAACATATACTTGAGTATATGTGTGTTGAATACGTGAAGGATGCATGTTAGAAAGTGTTGAAGGGAAGGAGGAGATGGTTTGCCGTTGAAGCTGGGTTCTGGATGAACTCAGGTTCGGCAGCCGAAAGTTCATTCGGCCGCCGAACCTCTTGCATGGTAACTTGGTTGCCACAGCTTGCCCCCGAGTGTTTTTGTATGTTCGGCTCTGTTTGGGGGATTCGGCCGCCGAAGGTGCCGCCGAAGGTGCTTGAGTTTCGTCTCTGGAGAGGACATTCGGCCGCCGAACCTGCCGCCGAAAGTGTTCTATCCAACCTTCCTTTGCATGCTATGCATGAGGTTTAGAGTGAGTGTAAGGGGAGTCTTGGGAAGTTTAATAGAGTTGGTCATAAGCTAGTTTGGTCCCTCATTTGCATTTATCTGTATCTGTACAGACCAGAGGAACCAGAGAGAGCAGCAGTGAGTACTGCTCCAGAGGTAAACCTGCAGAGTCAGTCAGTCCTGATAGCCAGAGGTGAGTGGAACTAAACTTATGACTGTTAATTGAACCACAAACTGTTTTTAGCATATCTCATGCATCATGTTTATGCCATAGGTTGATTGCATTAGTATTCACGAATATGTTGCATTGCATCGTTATTTGATGATGTGAGTGAATGCTGAATGATCCAATAGTCTCAGACAGGAAGTCCAGGAGCCTTTGACTACGCCCTGGCAAGTATAGCAAAGTCCAGGAGCCTTTGACTACGCCCTGGCAGGTATATAGTAAAGTCCAGGAGCCTTTGACTACGCCCTGGCAATGGTAAGTACACAGGTGTTATATACACATATACATATATGACAGGAAGACCAGGTGCTCGATTCTACGCCCTGGCACAGAGTTACTGGGACTATGTGGTGACAGGTTTACTCTTGATGTGGTTTGTCTGTGATATGGTGCATTCCATGAGATCATATTTTACTGAGATGTTTTACTGTTCTACTCACTGGGCTATAGAGCTCATCCCACTCCCTTACCCCAGTTTTGCAGGTTCAGTGTACAGTGTACAGGGACAGTCCAGCAGAGTACAAGAAAAGTAAAGAGATCTGTAATAGCTTAGAGTGGACATGTAATAGTAAAGAGATGTAATAGTTGTTGCTTGACCTAGACCTAGTGATGTATGTTGTGTACATGATCTGTATATGTATATATGTTTTCCTGTATGTGAAAACCAGGCTTAACAGGTATGAGTTAACCCATCTAGAGCCAGCTCTAGTCAGGGATACAGAGTACAGAGTACATGAGTACAGAGTACAGAGATAGTGCATGCACAGGTTAAGCCTTGGTTCAGAAAAGAGTTTTTATTTTCACAGAATATGTATGATCATGTATGAGATGTACAGGTACACAGAGAGTATAGCAGGCTTGCTACGGGTTCTGGCGGCCTTAAGCCGACCTGAATCCTAGCGCCGGTGACGGTCCATTTTGGGGTCGTTACAGATTGGTATCAGAGCCCTAGGTTCACATGATCGGACCTATAGAGATAGTGTTGGGCTCAGACAGGTTAGAAGTGGTCAAGCACAATAGGAAATCATGTCCACGAGGATAGGGTCTTGAGTCCTATCAGTGATGATATGCCATGAGTGTTGCATGTGTATGAGTGTTATGTGATGTTTATGTGCTAAAGTGCTATGTTATATGTTGTGTTTCCAGAGTAAAGATGCGAGGAACTCGTCGATCAGCTCGATTGACTGGAGTCCCACCAGAAAATGAGCCAGCTGCTCATCCTCCTGCATTGCCAAGGGCAAGGTCTCAGAGATCTAGCAGGGAAGGTACGTCAATAGACCCGAGAAGGTCTGTCGACGAGAGCAGAAGAGGAACAGCTAGGGGAGGAAGATCAGAGGAAAGGAGGGAAGCTATGGAGATAGATGACAGCATGGGTATAGGCAGTTTTGAGGAAGGCATGGGAGAGTCGCAGGGAGGTGCTCAGACCTCAGGTTTTGGCTATCCAGAGTATCCGATGGGAGGTATGTCGGAGTACTCGAGTTTTGTGCCATACCCTCCGTATATGCCTTATATGCCTTATCCGTACTACCCACCATATCCTATGTATCCATCTTCCCCTACCTATCCAAGTGCAGCACACCTAGAGCCAAATGAACCAGTATTACCACCAGAACCAGTAGCCCCTGTTATTGACAGACATGAACCTAGCTCATCTAGAGGTAAAGTCCAAATGACGGAGTACTTGAAATTGGATGCTCCTAAATATAACACAGGAGATGATCCATTTGATTACCTCAGAGCAGTTAGGATGATCACCAGCGAATTGGGAGCAGATGATCGGAGAGCCATTGAGATGGCAGGTTTCACAATAAAATGCAAGAAGGCCAGAGAATGGTTGAAGAATTATGTGGAGCCTAAAATGGACAGCATGTCATGGGGAGAGTTCGCCAATGAGTTTGCAGGGTGGGCTTTTCCTGACAGTTCCAGAGAGATGAAGATAATTGAATTTGAACAGCTGAGACAGACAGATGAGATGAGTGTTGATGAATTCACAGATAAGTTCTTAGATCTGCTTCAGTACGTGGGTCAGGCCTATGATACTGATCAGAAGAAAGCAAGGAGATATACCATGAGACTTCATCCCAGGTATTCTTCTTTGATCCTTCCAGCAGAAAAGGAGAGTTTTCACTCTATTATAGATGCAGCTAGGAAGATGGAAGCTAGTGCTAATAGTCAGAAACCGTCAAAGGCACAGGCTTCGGGTTCTAAGGCCCCCAGTTCAGGTTCAACAGGCAGTAAAAGATGGGATAGAGCGAGAGGAACAAAGAGTAAGTTCTGGAATAAAGTCAAGTCAGGTCTGGGAATAGGTAGTGGCTCAAGCTCTGGCACAGCTCCAGTCTGCAGACGATGCGGAAAACCACATGGAGGAGTTTGTCGGTTGGGATCTACAGCTTGTTTTCGATGTGAACAGGAAGGGCATATTGCTCGGGATTGTCCGCAGATGACTTTTGCACCATCCCAGCAGATGAGTTCAGGCAGTGTGGTACAGCCAGTTGTACGGCCAGCAGCTCCAGTCATGCCTCAGACTAGTGGCAGAGGTAGAGGGAGAGGGGTAGCCTCTACTTCAGCAGCAGGTTCCCAAGGTGGAAATCCGGTAGCCCCAGCACGGATTTTCACAGTGACACAGGAGGAGGCTAACACGTCGAACACAGTGGTGTCAGGTAATCTCATCATTGGGTGTTCAGATGTGTATGCTTTGATGGACCCCGGTGCTTCTCATTCCTTTATTGCTTCGAGAGCCATAGAGAGGTTGGGTTTGATCAGTTCTGAGTTAGAGTATCCTCTCTGGGTCAGTGGACCTAGATGTGACCCATCAGTGGCAGTGTCAGTCTGTCGTTTCAGTCCAGTGTTCATAGAGGGTAGATGCCTTCCAGCTGACCTTGTGGTTCTAGACTTGACAGATTTTGATGTCATTCTAGGGATGGATTGGTTATCTACATATAGTGCTACGTTGGACTGTCGAGAGAAGCTAGTGAGTCTCAGAGACCAGGATGGGTCAGAGTGTGTCTTCAGAGGAGACAGGAGAGGTACACCCAGAGGTATGATTTCAGCCCTTCAGGCTCGTCGTTTGCTTAGGAGGGGTTGTCAGGGGTTTCTAGCTCATGTGAGAGAGCTAGACAGTCAGGTGAGGGAACCAGCCACAGTACCAGTAGTCAGAGAGTTTCTCGATGTGTTCCCAGACGATTTGCCAGGACTACCACCTGATAGGGAGATAGGGTTTGAAATTGAATTACTGCCAGGTACTAGACCTATCTCTATTCCTCCCTACAGGATGGCGCCAGCTGAGTTAACAGAGTTGAAAGAACAGTTGCAGGACTTGGTAGATAAGGGTTTCATCCGCCCTAGTACCTCACCTTGGGGTGCTCCAGTGCTCTTTGTCAGAAAGAAGGATGGATCCCTTAGACTTTGTATCGACTACAGACAGTTGAACAAGGTCACTATCAAGAATAGATATCCTCTACCTAGGATTGATGATCTATTTGACCAGCTAGCTGGAGCAGGTTGTTTCTCGAAAATAGATCTGAGATCTGGGTATCATCAGTTGAGAGTCAGAGAGGCAGATGTGCCTAAGACAGCTTTCCGGACCAGATATGGGCATTATGAGTTCTTAGTGATGCCGTTCGGGTTGACTAACGCCCCTGCAGCATTTATGGATCTCATGAACAGGGTATTCAGTGAGTTTCTGGATCACTTTGTCATTGTGTTTATCGATGATATCTTAGTGTATTCCAGAGATGCAGAGGAGCATGCCCAGCATCTGAGGATCATTTTGCAGACACTGAGAGAGCATGGTTTATATGCCAAGTTCTCGAAGTGTGAGTTTTGGTTACGGAGCATTGCCTTCTTGGGACATGTGGTATCAGCAGAGGGTATTGAGGTCGATCCCAAGAAGATAGAGGCTGTAGCTAACTGGCCCAGACCCACGACAGTGACTGAGATTAAAAGCTTTCTGGGACTGGCAGGTTACTACAGGAGGTTCGTTCAGAACTTCTCAAAGATAGCAGCTCCTATGACCAAATTGACTCAGAAGAACCAGAAGTTTATCTGGTCAGACCAGTGTGAAGAGAGCTTTGAGGAGCTCAAGAGGAGATTGACAACAGCACCAGTGTTAGCTCTGCCTGTCAGTAATGAAGAGTTCACAGTGTTCTGTGATGCATCTCGAGTGGGATTGGGTTGTGTATTGATGCAGAGTGATAGAGTAATAGCTTATGCTTCTAGACAGTTGAAGAAGCACGAGTTGAATTACCCTACCCATGACCTAGAGATGGCTTGTTGCTTGACCTAGACCTAGTGATGTATGTTGTGTACATGATCTGTATATGTATATATGTTTTCCTGTATGTGAAAACCAGGCTTAACAGGTATGAGTTAACCCATCTAGAGCCAGCTCTAGTCAGGGATACAGAGTACAGAGTACATGAGTACAGAGTACAGAGATAGTGCATGCACAGGTTAAGCCTTGGTTCAGAAAAAAGTTTTTATTTTCACAGAATATGTATGATCATGTATGAGATGTACAGGTACACAGAGAGTATAGCAGGCTTGCTACGGGTTCTGGCGGCCTTAAGCCGACCTGAATCCTAGCGCCGGTGACGGTCCATTTTGGGGTCGTTACAGTGGGTTTTGAAAGTGAAAACTCCGGTGATGAAAAGATCTCCTTCGTTTCCCACAGACGGCGCCAATTGATGATCTGAGATCCAATTGAATAGGGTTTTACAAGGGTTTTGTATTACTGAATAAGGCCTTAAACTTTCTGAGGAGGGGACTCCTCTTTTATACATTGTCTTGCTTGCTGGTGACGTGTAAAGGTCTCTCCAGGATTGGGCCACGCATCTCTGCCATACAGATTCGGGTGTACTAGGGTATCAGCTGCCTGTCACATGCGTAACGGCCTCTGATTCTCCTCATGCGTACGTTCGAGCGGATCTGCCAGGCTGTCTGGTGAGTACTGTTCTGGACCCCGGGCTGGGCCGAGAGTTGGGCTGGACGCTGGGCCTGAGAGGGGTCTGCTGGTCAGGGATCAGGCTGGACTGAGTGAGGAAGCTTGGTCGAGCCCGGCCCGGAAGCTGGGATGAGCTAGGCTTGTTGGGGGGTATCAAGTACGTGGGCCTCTGTGTCATGGGCCTTTGGCTGGGGTCAAGCCCCTGTTCTGGGGTGAAGAAATCCAGCGGTCATCACTTTCTAATTACTTCTCTAGTGTAATACCCGGCTAGAGTCCGGCATCAGAATTCCTGTCGTCCGGTGGAATCCAGGATGTCAGAATTCTCTAGAAGGGTAAGATTTATGTTTTTCTAAAGTAATGTAGTATGTTTTACTGTTTTTAAGCTAAAAAGAAATGAGTGTTTGAAAGAAAAGAACCAAGGCAGAAAAGCCAGGTTCGGCCGTCGAAGGTGACATTCGGCTGCCGAACATGCATGGCTTTCGGTTTCACGTGTGGCCGCCGAAGGTGGTCTGGCCAGCCACCTATAAAAGGCCCTCAGTCGGTTGAACGGATAAGTATTGCCGTTTCTTTCACTTTCTGAGGTTTTGAGCTACAAACTTGAATTATAGCAAGCTTGCTACGGATTCTGGTGGCTTTAAGCCGATCTGAATCCTAGCGCCGGTGACGGTCCATTTTGGGGTCGTTACATCTAGCGACTATACTGACACTACCATTTATAAGATTAGGGCTTCTCTTCCTAATAAGAGGATTGTTCTTCCTAACCCTCCTCCAGCGGGTCTAATAGACGCCCAACAGGGGCGCAACTTTGTTTTCTTTGTTAAGCAGCGCAATTTCGGGCTGACCTTCCCTTTTATCCCCTTTTTCACTGAAGTCTTCTGCCACTTTAGGGTGACTCCCCGTATGCTTTCTCCCAATTCTATCCTATTCATGTGCTGCTTTGAGTCTGTTTATTTGTCCTGAGGTTTTACTCCCTTTGTTGCATTGTTTTATACCTTCTTTCGGCTCGTTAGACCCATCCACGGATTCTATTATTTTGGTCCCCGGGCAGGGTTGTCTATTTTCGGTGGGTACAAAGATTTAATAAAAGGTTGGACTAAGGCCTTTGTGGTAGTTGAGCTAAAAGAGAGCTCGGAAATCAACTGGAATGTTGATCTCTCTTGGGGGGAAGTCTTTCAGGGCTACAATGACTTTCTCAGGTTGACCCTATTGGACCAAGTCTGCCTTCTTCGGCTGACCTCTATAAAGAATAAATATGATGTCGAGAAGTGCATATTTATGTCCAGCCTTCAGGACTACCGGGATGCTGGTATTATTATTTTTTTGTTTTTCTTTCTTATTGTATTTTCATCTTGTTGCTTTGAGTTTTAACTGGATTGGTATTTTCTTTTCAGTTTCTACTGTATCCATGGACACCATAAAGCTTCCAAATCCTGTCTCGGAAAAGCATGAAGGCGACTCTAGCAGCTTTTAAGGCCAATAAGACGGAGACCAACGTAACTCGAGAGGTCTTTCAAGCATTGGACCCTGCAACCGTGGCCCATCCCACTACCCCTGCCCCTACACCTTCTCTAGCTTTGGTGCCTACTGTAGATGTAACGACCCGAAAATCGGACCGCTACCGGCGCTAGGATCCAGATCGGCTTAAGGCTGCCAGGACCCGTAGCAAGCCTGACATGTAACCTGTAAACCTGTTTAATCCCATACATGATCAACAATCATACATAAAAATTAAAACTTTTCTTTCATACATTCTATCATACGCCAAACTCAACCTGTGCATGCACTGAATATATACATAATCATCATCATAACTTGACCCCTCTATGGGATCTCATCAATGCCCCCAATGGGTGGCATAACATGTGTTGAGTTGGCTAACATAGTCATCAATAAACATAAGATCATGTAACAAAAAGGGATTACAACATCTATAGGGTCAAGCACAACTTCTAATCCTCATTATCATTATACATAACATAACTATTCAACTTTACATTATCTTACAATTTATCATGTCCACTTTCTAACTATTACAAACATAAGACTTTACTCTTCTTGACTTCTCTGTCTAGCCCGTACCTGCAATCCTGGGGGATTAGGGAAAAGGGGTGAGCTACTAGAGCCCAGTGAGCAGAATAATAGAAAACAATATTTAAATCTCATGCGATTATGTAATGCAATACATCACAACTAATCACATCTCGGATGGTATTGTCACCAATAGTCCTCTACATTTCCAAAGTGCCGGGACGTAGAATGGGTACAACCGGTCTTTCTCTTAACATAACATATCATAACATACCAATGTGCCAGGGACGTAGAATGGGTACAACCTGGACTTTCTCTTACATAGTGCCAGGGACGTAGAATGGGTACAACCTGGACTTCCATACCATACCATGCCGTAGCATCATCGTATCATATGAGGACTAAAGGATCATTCAATGACCAATCCACATCAACATCATAAATGCAATGCAACATATTCGTGAATTCTAATGCAAACAACCTAATTCATCACATGGCATTCATGATGCATGAACATGCTCAACTTTATAATTCATTTGCTTTAAAAACATAAAGGTTTATTCTACTCACCTCTGGCTGAAGCTCTACAGACAAAGACTGATGCAGCTAACTCACTGCTGGGGTCCTCGGTTCCTCGGGTCTGAACCTACACAAGTGGACTCAAATGAGGGACCAAACAACTAGCACATAACTCTAAAAACATCCCCCAAAAACCCCCTAAAACACCTCAAAACAATCATGCAAAAACATGCAAAGGAAGGCAGAACAGGGCAGGTTCGGCGGCACCTTCGGCGGCCGAAAGTCCCAGACAGAGACGAAAGTCTCTTTTCGGGGGCAACTTCGGCAGCCGAAAGGCCTGCCTCCCCAGCCATGTTCGGCGGCCGAAAGTTCCTTCGGCTGCCGAACCTGGTTTCTGCCAAAGGGCAGAAACTTGGCTCCTTAAGCACATTTGCCTCCCAAAACTTCCAACATGCATATAACTCATCCAAATCATGCAAATATACATACATTGGCTCCTAGGGGCTTCAAACTAACTTAAACCCCAACTACAACACACAAATCCAACATACATTGCTCAAAACATAACATTAACTCAAAAACCTAACTATGAGCTAAACATGCATTCTACCCCATAGATCTTGCATAAAACTTACTTTAAACATAAAATGAGCTTAAGATCGGCTCTTACCTCTTGAAGATCGAGAGAGAGACGTCCTAAACTCGGAGGTGGGAGATTTTTGAGTTATTGAACCTCAAAGCTCCAAAACTTGCTTTAAACTCGAAAATCTTCAAAACAACGTAAAAACTTATGAAAATCTTAAAAGATTTGAAGGAAATAACTCAAGGATGGTGAAGAATGGCGGAAGGACTCACCTTGGCCGAAAATGGGGAAAAAGCTCGCCCGTTTTCGGCTAAGGGACCCTTTTATAGAGGCTGGCCAGGCCACGTTCGGGGGCCGAAAGTGCCTCCGCATGCATGCCATGTTCGGCGGCCGAACTTGAGGTTCGGCGGCCGAACCTGGACTTTCCTCACTTATGCCTTCGGGGGCCTAAAGCACTCCCGAAGTGCATGCATGTTCGGCGGCCGAACTTTGAGTTTCGGCGGCCGAACCTGAGTTTCCTCCAAGGGTGTTTTTATTCAAAAACTCATTTCCTCTTTACTTAAAATCATCAAAAACATTAAAACATTTCATGAAAACATGGTTTTACCCTTCTAGAGGTCTCCGACATCCGAGATTCCACCGGACAGTAGGAATTCCGATACCGGAGTCTAGCTGGGTATTACAGTAGAGGGTTCTTGCTCCATGGTCTTAAGGATGTCCGTTCCTGCTAAGGCACCAGCTCCAACCAAGACTCTGTTTACTTCTATATAGACTCCTAAGGAGCCCATCATGCTTAGCGAGTCCGCTGAGAGCAGCTCGGAGGAGGGCACTAGGGTTGCCTTTCTAGATGTCCTACCCCTACAGGCTGTGAGGGCTATTGTTATAGGAGGCGAGGATAGTAAGCGGGCCTAGACCTTGGAGCTAGCAACCGAGAGCAAGGCTTCTAAACGGGCTCGCACTATAGAGCCTACGAGGACAGCCCCTCCTCCTTTAGCCGACAAGAGGAAGAAAGCGGTGGAGCAGCTGTCGTCTGCTCCAGATAATGAAATCTTGCATGCTGCTGAGGTGACCCTTGAGTCCACACCGGCTTTGGCAGCTAAGATGCTGTGTGAGAAGATGTTTGGAGGGATCCCGAATGCCTCTGATCCTCGTTTCTTGGCCTTTATCAGCCACCTTGCCTGCTCTACCAAGTAACAAGCAGTTTTCAGCTCTCACTCTTTGGATGATCTCGGGGATAGCTTGAGGGAGATGTTCCTCGTGGTAAGTCATATGCTCGCTCAATGATATTTTTTTTTTCTTTAACATTTTTAACCTTATTTTTGTTTTCCTATGGCAAACCTTCAGGATATTCATGGAGATTGATGTCCGGAGTTAGTCCTTCCAAAGCTCGGTGGAGCAGCACATTGTTGAGGAGCACCGAGATAAAAATATTATTGCCACTGGTGAGGCCCACAGATATATCATTAAGTTCTAAGGGCAAATCGAGGACCTCACTAAGCAATTGGGGGTGATGAGGGAAGAGGTTGCCTAGGCTTTCCAACAAGCTTCTACAGTTGAGTCTCGGTGAGGTGAGGCCTTAGCACAACTGTCCTCTTTGGAGCAGTCCTGCTGCCAACATGATGAGGCCAGGGCCCAGCGTGATGAGGCATTAGCTGTGTTGTTATCCTCTAGTAGGAGCTCAATAAACACATTGTGGACCTGAAAGGTATGGCTTCAGCGGTAGAGGAGTCTCGCCTTCAGCAACAACAACTCCACCAAGAGGTCTCTACTCTGGACGAGAGGTGTATTGCATTACTGAGGGATACCCAAGCTGCAGAGGATAGGATCCAGTAGGCTTGTGAGGAGCGCTTATAAGAGTACAAGGATTTTGCAGAGCTGAAAGATAAGATCCAGCATGCCTGGGAAGCGCGGCTAGAGGCATACAAGGCCTCTATGGAGCTGAAGAGAAGAGTATACAAAGAGGCCTTCCGTATGTTCGCTTCAGGCTTCAATCAAGGCCTTAAAGCGGCTAGGAATGCCCCTTCCACTCCGTTGGTAGACTTACGAGCCCTTGAAGTGGACTCCGACGACAAGGAGGTGTGCTACGGAGAAGATGACAACCCTTTGCCCCAAAACACTCCTCACTTGCCTTTTGGACCGCAGGGGGAAAATACTATAGATAATTCTGTAAATGATTTAGTCAGATTTGCTCCCGCTTCCCCTGCTACCTCTGTAACTCATTCCAATAATTAATAAAGATTTTGAGTTTTTGCTACTTTCCATTTGCCTGCTTTTATTTTTCTTATTTATTAAATTCTACATGTATTTTCAAACTTAGGCTATTTTTATGTGCATTGTCTGTGAAGTATTTTGGGCTAGTAGCTCGTTGGCTTATTTTACTTGTTGATGACTGCTGGATTTCTTCGCCCCGGTCTAAGGCTAGGCCCATTAGGACAGCTCATAATCTGAAGGCTTCTAAGTCTCCTCCAAGAGCCAAGTCCAGCCCGCTCAGCTCAAAGACCGGGCTCCAGTCAGATTCTTCAATCAGGCCGGCCCAGCTCTTTCGGCCCAATGAACAGATCCCCTCTGAGCCTAGTCTTAACCTTATCTTTCGGCCCAGTTCGGAACCAGGAAGGAGTTCAGCCCATTCACCTTGTGGGACCATCCGCATGCGTGCCTGGGGAGAATCAGGGGCCATTATGCATAGAATAGAGATCTGATTTCCTCGTACATCCGTATCAACGTGGCAGGGACAGGTGGCTCAGTGATAGCCAGTCTGTTATACATCATTAGCAGACGGAGGAAGCAGATAAAAGGGGGAGATACTCCCCTCTAGGTCTAAGTCTTTCTAAGTTCAAAAACCCATTGTAAAACCCTATTTTTTTGGATCTTAGATCATCACTTGTGAAGCGTTTTTGCTTGTTATATTATGCTTTTTGCCTATTGGACGCCTTAGTATTTTTTTTGTCTTTTGTTCTCTTAAAGCCTTTAGCTGGCTGGGTTTAATTTTCTTTCAGCCCTTTATCTCAACTCGTCTTACCCTTTATCTCATTGGGATCTTCATCTTCCCAACCGATTTTGTGGTGCCGGCAGTTTTATTTTGAGACCGGTCACCCACCTCATTAGGGTCTTTATCTTCCTAACCGACTTTGTGGTATCAACGGTCTTATTTCGAGACCGGTCACCCACCTCATTGGGGTCTTCATCTTCCCAACTGGCTTTGTAGTATCGGTGGTTTTATTCTGAGACCACTTATCCACTTTATTGGGATCTTCATCTTCCCAACTGGCTTTGTGGTGTTGGCGGTTTTATTCCGAGACCGGTCACCCACTTTATTGAGATCTTCATCTTTTCAACTAGTTTTGTGGTGTCGACGGTCTTATTCCGAGACCGGTCATCCACCTCATAGAAGTTTTCATCTTTCCAATCGGTTTTATGGTGTTGGCGGTCTTATTCTGAGACCGGTCACCCACCTCATTGGATCTTCTTCTTTGCAATTGCAGTGACATGCAAATCCATTACTATAATACCCTTTTGGTAATAAAGAAATATCAAATTTTATACATATATTACTAACAAATATCATGCTTCATCTCTTGTTTGGGGTCCAGTTGGACTGCGATCGATGGACATTTCTACAGACATGTAGTTAATATTTGAAAAGTAATGCATCCATGGAGGTGGGGAGGGACATATATTTGAAAAACAGACAATTATGTGGGTTCAATA
Organism: Manihot esculenta; assembly: GCF_001659605.2. Classification (NCBI taxonomy): domain Eukaryota; kingdom Viridiplantae; phylum Streptophyta; class Magnoliopsida; order Malpighiales; family Euphorbiaceae; genus Manihot; species Manihot esculenta. The sequence continues at coordinate 39,509,435 of NC_035168.2, forward strand.
AAAAATGCTTTGTCAACAATGTCATGAAGAGGTGGAATTCATACATTATTGTCTACAACCTCATCATATTTCCAATGTATGCATATCACTGAGGTGGGTTCTCGCATTAAGAATTTTATGACAACAATTCTTGTATTGCAATCATAAATTTATAATAGTAAATTTTATAATTTTATAGTGTAATAAAACCCCATGATCTTGAATAAAAAAATAAAAAAAAATAAAGCAAAATTGTCCCAATTGAATAGTGATATTCTGTACTTTATTTCCACTTTCCAGCCAAGAATTTCATTATCACTTGATGATCTGAGATCCAATTGAATAGGGTTTTACAAGGGTTTTGTATTACTGAATAAGGCCTTAAACTTTCTGAGGAGGGGACTCCTCTTTTATACATTGTCTTGCTTGCTGGTGACGTGTAAAGGTCTCTCCAGGATTGGGCCACGCATCTCTGCCATACAGATTCGGGTGTACTAGGGTATCAGCTGCCTGTCACATGCGTAACGGCCTCTGATTCTCCTCATGCGTACGTTCGAGCGGATCTGCCAGGCTGTCTGGTGAGTACTGTTCTGGACCCCGGGCTGGGCCGAGAGTTGGGCTGGACGCTGGGCCTGAGAGGGGTCTGCTGGTCAGGGATCAGGCTGGACTGAGTGAGGAAGCTTGGTCGAGCCCGGCCCGGAAGCTGGGATGAGCTAGGCTTGTTGGGGGGTATCAAGTACGTGGGCCTCTGTGTCATGGGCCTTTGGCTGGGGTCAAGCCCCTGTTCTGGGGTGAAGGAATCCAGCGGTCATCAATTGCCCCTTCACCTTCTCGGGAGTTATTGCTCCAACTGCCGAGGGGGTGAATATCAAGAACCATCATGGCCGCGCCTGTTCGTGTCCAGGTGTCTTTATAATACTCTTTCATTTTTTTATCTTTGCGCAGTTTCTGAATCCTATCTGCTCTTTCCTCTTTCGGACTTTTCTTTATTCTCCGCGTTCTCGGTTATTTTTGCTTTCCTGTCATTGTTATCCGGACATGTCTTTTCTTTCCTTTCTCATGAATATCTTTGAAGGATTCTGACAGCATTAATTGAGAATTCGGCTCTACCTTGTCCTGCAAAACATAAACTTTTGGATATATATGTTAACCTCACCTCTTTACCATTCCCAGGCACTTTGTTGGAACAGAGAGATTTTCTTGTTTTATCTGTGAAGGATCCATTTGGTGCCTTCTTCGAGCGGGTGAAGGCGAGCTTGATATTACATTGCTGTGTTGCCCCAGGAATTTGTTTTAATCTTACTTTTATCATCTCGACGGAAAATTGTGCTAACTTATCTCTGTTTTGGGACTCTTTCGTAGTACCTGAGATGAAGATGAGTCAATTCAAAATTTCAGAGGAGTGGATGTTACCTCTAAGGAGTTTGAATGTTGCTTTGGGGATCCGTCTGGTAGGGCGGTTGATGGGTGGGACCATTCGGCAAGTTGCTGAAATTATTTTGCCCAGATCTTCTGGCCGACCTCCCCCGTTGCTGCCTTCTTTGGATATAAATGGAAGGGGCTCAAGTGCTCGGTTTGTTGTTTTCTTTGATGTGAAGCACCAGTATTATTAGTCTCGTTGATGTGAAGTACCAGTATTACGCGAGACTGAGATCTGCTACACTCAGTCAAGCTTCTGCTGGTACCTTCACACGTTAGCCCGGCGATCCTCCTGAGGTCGTAATCTGAAGCCCGTGTTTTTTTATGCGTGATATACACACAGCATATGACATGTGAGTTTGTCACGCGTATCACACTTGGGCAACCGAATGCCGTCCTACAGAGGATCCATGGGAAACGCTTATGAGGATTAACTTCTTGGCTTTCTGCAGCTCTTTCTGCCAAACTCACATATCGAGCTGCGAGAGTTTCTCCGAACCGAAGGCCGAAGTAGTAGGATAGGTGATAACGATGTAATTGTTGATGATGATGCATGTGGCTATGTAAATCCTTTAAGGATAGTCTTTCGTCCCGTAGTGTAGGCCTTTGTAACGTGCTGTAATGTGCTTTTCTTTTAATGAAGTTCTCGTTTTCGTTCATACTTGAGTTGTTCTTTCTCTGCCATGGATGGAGTACTGAAACTGCTTTTCTTCGTAGCTTTAACTGAAATTTGTTTTTTCTGAGCTGAACTAACTGTACTCGTGAGCCGGACTTCGGACCCATTTAGCCAACTGGGCTTTCATATTTCCAAACTGGGTTGTCTGACCGATCTATGAGCTCGGTCTCTACTTAGATGAATTGAGCTTTGAGTCTCCTTCATCCGGGCTCTCAGGTGCGTTGTCCGAGCTGGACTAGCCGACCTGAGAGCTCTGTCTTTCGCTTAGTGAAATGAGCTCTGGGTTAGCTGGCCGGGCTCTCAGGTCATGTTGTCCGAGCTGGACTATTCCGACCTATGAGCTCGGCTTCTGATAAGTCGAACTCTAAGCTCTCAGCTCAGTATAGATCCGAGGTACCCTTGTTTTAACAAGTCAAATCTTATATATTCTATGTGATGAGTAGGTCTAACCTTTATCATGCTTTCATCTGCTTGCATCTTTGAGTTTTTCTTTCCATTTCCTTGATACTTGCCATGGATGTGGTGAAGTGATGAATCTTGTGGGTTACGTTGTCTTGGCTGGAGATCAGGTCTGAACAAGTTGGGCTTGCCTGGGCCTTTAAGTGATGGGCTATTATTGTGGACCTGGCCCTTGATAGATGTAGACAAGCCCAGCGATCATCCTTTTGCCCCTTTACCTTCTCTCCGGTTATTACTTAACCGTTGAGAGGGTAAACTTCGAGAGCAATTAATGATCGCGCCGCTCCAAGACAAAACTGTTCAGATCAACGTTCCGTCTCATCATTGCCTTTCATTTCGAATTCCTTCTGTCTTCCGAAGAAATTAGCTCTCTTCTGCTCTCTGGCTTCCTGCGACTCCTTTTGCGTTTTTCACCTTATTGTGTTCTCAGGTACGCTCCCTTGTTCTTCAATGGCAAGTTCAAAGCTTCCTGATGTTGTTAACCTTGAGTCACGTATTACTTCTTCCAATATAACTGATCACATCTCCCGGAGGCTTCTAGATACTCCGTTGTATTTTATTCGAGCACCTCGTCCAAATGAGAGGATAGTTCTTCCCTACCCTCCCCCTCCTGGTTTAGTGGATCCCCAAGAGGGTCGTAGCATAGTGTTTTTCCTAAAGCAGAGAGAATTTGGTCTACCATTTCCTTTTTCCCCTTTCTTTGTTGAGGTCTTTGAATACTTTGGGGTAACTCCTCGAATGTTATCCCCAAATTCCATTTTATTTATGTCCTGTTTCGAGTCTATCTGTCTGTGTTGGGGTTTCACACCTACGGCCTGTCTGTTTGTTACTTTTTTCCGCCTGGTTAGGGCGAAGCAAAACTTCTATTACTTTTCCCCCCGTAATGGGCTGTCTCTTCTTACGGGCTACAAGGATTCTATAAAGGGATGGGTAGAGAATTTCCTTGTGGCGGAGTTGAAATTAGGGTCCTGCCGATCATGGGATGTGGACCTAAGGTGGGGGGGAGATCTTTCCGGGTTGCAACGATCTGCCCGAATTGAGTCTCATTGAGCAGGTCGGGCTGCTTCGACTGACTTCCGTTGAGAGGAAGTATGATGTCGAGAAATGTATGTTTGCGTCCAACCTTGGGGATATCCGGGACACGGGTATAGTGCTTTGTCCGGCTATTCTGTTTCTTCTTTGCTCATGATATCAGGAAGTATGCTGATTCTTTATAACCTCTTGTTTCTTACAGCTTCTGAGGTTAGGATGGAGGGCATCAAATTCCCCAAGAATTTTGACCTGTCTCGGGAGAACATGCATGCCATTTTTGACGCCTTTGGGGATGGGCGTTCTGTAACTGAGATTGCTGCAGAGCTGGCTCAGGCCGCTTCCTCCAAGAAGATCAGCCGACCTCCCGTCAAAGCCTCTTCTCGAACTTCCAAGCCGAGCTCTCGCAGCACCAAATCAGCTCGGTCATCTAGCCATGGTGGGTCAAGCTCGACCTCGACGCCTGCTGAAGGGTTTAAATCCGTTTCAGCCTCCTTAGAGGTCGTGAGGGAAGCTTCCCTAGCTGTTGTTGAGCGGACTCCAGCTACTGAACAAGTGGGGCAGGGTGCCGTTCATTCTACTGAGGAGGTGTTAGGGGGGAATTTTAAGTCCCCTGTTGAAGATAAGGAGATTTCTAGGACAGGGATGGAGATCGTCCTCCTGGAGGATCAAAGCCCAGAGGTTTCTGGTGAAGGTGCCCCTGCCCCTGTGAGGACTGAGCCTGAGGGATCTGAGGGTGTCCCCTCAAAGACTGGGGGCAAGCGTCCGACCCCTTCTGGAACGCCTGTCCCATCTCCTGCTCGGAAAAAATCCCGGACTGCTGTGGGTCCTTCCCCACCTCTTCCTCCCATTGGGAAAGGGAAGGGTGTGTCTACTGTTCCTTCGTCGTCCCCTACTGACAACATTCTGGACCTGTCAAGCATTTCCTCGGAGTCTCCGGCCTCCGCTGTTGCCGCACTTCTCCGGGAACGGATGTTCGGCGGGATAACAGAGGCTTCGGATCCTCGTCTTCTGGCCCTGACTGGTCACCTGGCCAGTTCTACCAAGGAGCAGGTGTCCTTCCAATCTCGCTCTCGTGAGGAGCTCGGATCGACGATTGGAGAAATGCTGCTGATGGTAAGTTATTTTTTCACCTTTCTTTTGAGTTTGCTTGGTGTCTTTTCGTGACAATTGTTCTTCCGTCCTAGGTGTTAGGCCTGGTTATGGAGGTGGATGCCCGTGATCTCTCTCTCCAGGAGTCCGTGGACCGCCGGATCGAGGAAGCGCGTCGTGATGAGAACCTGACTGCCACCAGTGACGCGAGGGGCCACCTGGCAGCCGCCCGGGAGCAGATCCAGTCTCTTCGAGTGGAGTTGCATTCTGCCCAGGAGGCCTCTAAAAGAGCTGAGGACAAAGCAATGGAGGCGGCAGAACATAGCAAATCCCTGGAGTCAGAGCTGTCTCGTACTCGCAGAGTTCTTCAGGAGTCTGATGAGAGGGCAGCTGAAGTGGAGACTCGTTGTGTAGAGGTTGTAAAACAGCTGTCCTCTATGACGACGGCCCTTCAGGAGAGAGATGAGGCTGTAAGCCAAAGGGCCGAGATCCAGCGCCAACATGAGGCCTTAAAGGCTGATTTTGAGGGGCTTCAAGCTCACCTGAGTGAGGTGAAGGCTCAGAAGGAAAGTGCCCTAGCCCGGGTGGAAGTCCTTGAGCAGGAATTGGGCACAAGTTCTGAACGTATCAAAGATCTGTCTTCATCGGCTGAAGAGTTCACCCTTCGCCAACAACAACTAAAGCATGAAGTTAGGTCTTTGGAACGTAAATGTTTAGCCCTGCTTGAGGTGGTAAAGTATGCGGAAGGGAAGGCGCAGCTGAAGCGTGAACAATATATAGCGGAGTATCAGGAGTCTGATGAGCTGAAGGTTAAAATTGATCAGGCCTGTGAAGCTCATCTTCAGGACTACAAAGACTCTTCTGAGTTTAAGGAATTTGTGGCTGAGGCTTGTGAAGAACACCTTAATGAGTATAAAGCTTCTGGTGAGATGAAAAAGGCTATCCTTGATAAGGCCTACCGTATGTATGTAACTGGCTACAATCGCGGTTTAAGAGAAGCTAGGCAGGCTCCTGATATTCCCTTGGCCGAGCTTCGTAGGCGCGAAGTGGACTCAGATGGCGAGTCAGTGCTATACGGGGAGGATGATTTCCCTTTGCCCCGAGGAGATTCTCGGAGGAACATAGACCGGCCAGCTGAGTCTTCGTCTGAGGAGTCTGAGGTAGGGTCGGAGGAAGATGATCTTGATTCTGAGAAGGACGGCCTCCATCTTAGGTCAGAAGTTGCCCCTATTATTAATGTTGAGAGCTCTGGCCCCAGGGACACCGAGCTTCCTTCGGGGGTGGCTGTAAATAGAGATAATGCAGGCGAGGGCGTTCTTGCTGATGTAAGTCCTTTAAGGACTATCTATCCTTCTTCTTCGCCGGAGAAATAAATTGTAATAGTTATTAATGAAATATTATTTCCCTTCTTGTTTTTCATATTTCTTGACATTTATCTCTACTCTTCGTACTTGTGATGTAAACTACATCTTTTCATTCAAAAGCTCTGAATTAAGCTTAAGTTGCGAGCTCAGCGCTTAGCTGATAATCTGAGAGATCAAGTCTCGTACCTTTTTAATGACAACTATCATGTCAGTTTTTGGCTTTTAGTCCTGCTTTCTTTGTTGTAATTGCGCATATTTGTTTCAGATAAACTGATTGAGGCTGTAATATAGGCTTTGATTATAGCCGTTTTATCCTCCTAAGGATGTCGTCATTTATGAGTCCTGCTATGGAGAGAGCTCGGCCTTTCCTTTTGGCCTTCGTACCTTGATCCCTTAAGGATATGAGCCAACCCGAGCTGAGAGCTCGGTCTTGGGTTTTTGTGGACATCGGTCCGGGCTGGGAGCTCGACCTTGAGTATTGTAAGGATATAAGTCCGTTCGAGCTGGGAGCTCGGCATTTTTTTTTTTTTTTTTTTTTCCGGGACGACCTCGGGGCCTCGCCGGTAGGTTTCGTTTCCAGGAGATCTGACGGGATCCTATTTTTTCTTTGAATTTCCGGGACGACCTCGGGGCCTCGCCGGTAGTTTTTATTTCCAGGAGATCTTACGGGATCCTGTTTTTTCTTTGACTTTCCGGGACGACCTCGGGGCCTCGCCGGTAGTTTTATTTCCAGGAGATCTTACGGGATCCTGTTTTTTCTTTGACTTTCCGGGACGACCTCGGGGCCTCGCCGGTAGTTTTTTGTCTCCAGGAGATCTTACGGGATCCTGTTTTTGCTTTGAATTTCCGGGATGACCTCGGGGCCTCGCCGGTAGTTTTTTGTCTCCAGGAGATCTTACGGGATCCTGTTTTTGCTTTGAATTTCCGGGATGACCTCGGGGCCTCGCCGGTAGTTTTTATTTCCAGGAGATCTTACGGGATCCTGTTTTTTCTTTGACTTTCCGGGACGACCTCGGGGCCTCGCCGGTAGTTTTTTGTCTCCAGGAGATCTTACGGGATCCTGTTTTTGCTTTGAATTTCCGGGATGACCTCGGGGCCTCGCCGGTAGTTTTTTGTCTCCAGGAGATCTTACGGGATCCTGTTTTTGCTTTGAATTTCCGGGATGACCTCGGGGCCTCGCCGGTAGTTTTTATTTCCAGGAGATCTTACGGGATCCTGTTTTTTCTTTGACTTTCCGGGACGACCTCGGGGCCTCGCCGGTAGTTTTTACAAAATTCAGGCTCATTGGCCTTACTGTCGCTTCGTCATCTCAGCTGGTTTTTGTGCCTAACTGAGGTCTTGTTTGCGAGGGATCTTTTTGAGCCCTGTTCTTTTCCTTATCATGAAAAATGTTTTTTCACACAGATAATCATATTGTATAAACAATTTTCATTTATTCACATTTGTCAAAATACGATGTTTTGTTTTTACAAATATTTCAAGGAAAATACCTTTTTAAGTGCTGGATGTTCCAAGCATGGGGCTCGGGGTTTCCTTGCATATCTTCAATTCGGTATACCCCGGGCTTAACCACTTTTGTCACCTTGAATGGACCTTCCCAGGTCGGTGCTAGTTTGCCTGCGGCTGCTCTTTTTCCAGTAGCTTCCAGGTTTCTTAAAGTCAGGTCTCCCACCTTCAAGCTTCTTTCTCTGACCTTTTGATTGTAATATTTTGCCGCTCGTTGTTGATAAGCAGCAGTTCGGACTTGGGCTTCTTCCCTAACTTCTTCAAGAGCATCTAGGCTACTCCTTAATTTGTCCCCATTAGCGTTTTCACTAACGAATTGAACTCGATGAGTGGGGATCTGCAACTCAATTGGGACTACAGCCTCTGTGCCATAAGCAAGTGCAAATGGGGTTTCTTGAGTGGGCGCTCTGGGAGTGGTTCGGAGTGCCCATAGAGTGCTATTGAGTTCTTCTGCCCAATTCTCCTTTGCGCCATCCAGCCGTTTCTTTAATCCTCGAAGGATAGCTCTGTTAGTGACTTCTGTTTGACCATTAGTCTGTGGATGAGCCACGGAGGAGAATTTATGCCATATGCCCATGTTCGTCGTGAAGGCTCTGAAAGTGCTGCAGTCAAATTGTCTGCCGTTGTCTGAGATAAGTACTCTTGGTATGCCAAATCTGCAGATGATATGTCCCCATACGAAATCTATCATCTTGCGAGCTGTGATTGTGGCTATTGCTTCTGCCTCTGGCCATTTCGAGAAATATTCCACAGCCACCACTACGAATTTCCTTTGCCCCGTAGTCTTGGGGAAAGGTCCCAGGATGTCAATTCCCCATTGTGAGAAAGGCCATGGACTGGATATGCTTGCTTGAGGAGTGGCAGGGGTCCTGATGGCATTAGCAAATCTCTGACATACGTCACACCTCCGGACAAACTCTTCTGCTTCTTTTTTAACAGTGGGCCAGTAGTATCCTTGCCTGAATATTTTATTGGCTAATGTCCCTGCTCCCTCGTGAGCTCCACATAGGCCTCTATGTATTTCCTCCAGTACCTTTGCAGCTTCTTCCGGACTCACACACCGGAGCCATGGGCTGGATTTCCCTTTTCTGTATAAAGTTCCCCTTATTACTTGGTAATTGGTAGCTCGAGCTGCTATCTTTTTGGCTGCAACTTTATCTTCGGGGAGTTCGCCCTTCTCCAAGTATTTCAAGTATGGAGTCATCCAAGTTGGGCTCTGCTCCACCTGTAGTACCGTACATATTTTTTTGAAAGCAGGTGTGCTGACATGCTGTATGTAGACTTCATCAGGGAGCTGTTCTAACTCTTCTTTGGTCAGCCGACTAAGCAGGTTTGCCTCCTCATTTTCATCTCGAGGTATCCTCTGAAATCTCGTAAATACTCCTCGGCGCGTGAGGTCGGCTTCCACAGCTTTTACTTTATCAAGGTAACTCTGCATGATGGGATCTCTGGCCTGATATATTCCCGTCACCTGGTTGATCACCAGCTGAGAGTCACTATTTACTTCGAGGTCGGTTACCCCTATTTCCAAAGCTACCAACATTCCGTTCACCAAGGCTTCATATTCGGCCACATTATTAGAAGCTTTGAATTCTAGCCGTAAGGCATAACATACTTTAAAGCCCTCCGGCCCCTTAAGTATTATCCCAGCGCCACTGCCCTCAGAGCCTGATGCTCCGTCTACATATAGCTTCCAGCTGGACTCTTGGGAAAGCTCTCCCTCTCTTTCTTTTCTTGGTATCTCCGAAGATGATCCTTCCTTTTCCTCGTTGAATGAGCATTCTGCTATGAAATCAGCCAGCGCTTGAGATTTTATAGCTGTCCGAGGTCGGTACTCCAGACAGTAAGGGCTGATTTCCACGGACCATGCTAACATCCGTCCTGAAGTTTCCGGCCTACGTAGGATCTTCTTTAACGGTTGGTCCGTCATCACAACTCCTTGGTGGCCTTCCAGATAAACTTTGAATTTCCGGACTGCTAACAACAAGGCATACGCCAATTTTTCAATGTTCGAGTATCTGACCTCAGTGTCTCGGAGTACCTTGCTGACGTAGAAAACAGGTTTCTGCTCCCCTTCTTCCACTCTTACTAGTACTGCGCTGACTGCTTGCTCTGAGGCTGCCAAATATACCAAGAGTTCTTCCCCTTTTACGGGGCTGCTGAGCACGTGAGGTGAGCTGAGGTATTCCTTAAGCTCTGTGAAGGCTTTTTGGCAGTCTTCTGTCCATTCAAAATTCGGGACCTTTCTCAATTTTTTGAAGAATGGCAAACACTTTTCTGCCGACCTTGACATAAATCGATGGAGCGCCACTACTCTCCTGGTTAATCTCTGGACGTCCCTTACACAGGTCGGCTCTGGCATATTCAATATGGCTTCCACTTTCTCCGGATTGGGCTCAATGCCTTTTCCACTTACCATATACCCCAAGAATTTTCCTCCCCTAATGAAGAAAGCGCACTTTGCTGGATTCAGCTTCATCCTGTATTGATCTAACACCCCAAATATCTCCCTTAAATCGGTTATATGTTGTTGAAAAGTTGAACTTTTAACCACCATGTCATCCACATACACTTCTACATTCCTGCCGATCTGATTTTTAAAGATTTTATTCATTAATCGTTGGTAAGTTGCCCCGGCGTTTCTCAATCCGAAGGGCATAGCTCTGTAGCAGTAAGTCCCGTCTTCAGTTATAAATGAGGTCTTCTCTTCATCCATTTTTTCCATTGGGATTTGGTGGTAACCAGACATGGCATCCAAAGAAGACATATAATCAAAACCAGCCGTTGAGTCGACCATCTTATTAATATCGGGGAGGGGGTAACAATCTTTAGGGCAGGCCTTATTCAGGTCGGTAAAATCTATACACATCCTGTATTTGCCATTGGCTTTTTTGACTAACACAGGATTCGCCAACCACTGCGGGTACATAACCTCCCTAATAAAGCCTGCCTCTTCTAGCTTCTGCACCTCTTCCTGGGTAGCCTGCTGCTTTTCTCTTCCCACTACTCTCTTCTTTTGCTTTACTGGTCTAGCCTCGGGGAGGACATTCAATTGGTGTGTCATCACTTTGGGGTCAATTCCCGGCATGTCTGAGGGCTTCCATGCGAAGGTCGGTGAGTGACTTCGGATCAGGGCCATGGCTTCACCTTTTTGCTCTTTGGTGAGGCCGGCATTGAGACTGAAGACCTTACTCGTTTCTTCTTCTGATAGGGAGAAAGTCTCCAGTTCTCCAATGGGCTCTGTCCGGGCTTCCTTTGTCTCATCCCTGACCTCCAAAACTTCCGAATCAAGCGCTTCTCCGGTTGAGTTCGGTTCCGTCACTGTGGCCAAGTATACTGCCCTTGCTTCCTCCTGGCTTCCCCGGACCATTCCCACTCCTCCTTCCGTTGGGAACTTGAGTGCCAGATACCTGATGCTAGTGACAGCTTCGAAACTGAACAATGCCGGCCTCCCCAAAATCGCATTGTAGCTCAGTGGGAGTTTGACCACCAAGAACACCTCATAATGGGTGCGAGCTTTGGGTGCTTCTCCCAAGGTAAGGGCCAGCTTCACCTTCCCTTCTACAAGTACCGGTGCTCCTCCGATCCCTTTGATGGGTGACTGGTCCCGAACCAGCTGTTCCTCTGGTATTCCCATCTGCTGGAAAACCCGATACGGCAATAAGTTGACCTTACTCCCATCATCCACCAGAACCTTCTTCACCCGAAAATTATGAATGACTGCTTCAATGACAAGCGCGTCATCATGGGGCATCTGAATGCCCTGTGCATCCTCCGAAGAGAAAGCGATGGTCATGGGAGAGTGTTCAACGATCTGCATCACCTCGCCATTGCTGGTCTCCCCTTCCCGGTTTCTCTTCCTTCCTCGACGGTTCATCCGTCCTCCAGTTCCTCCAACAATCATATTAATGGTCCCACTGGACCCATCATTCACTGGTCCAGCGCCAGTTCTCCTGGGCATCTGGGCTGCCGGACCGGGTTGAGGCCTCTGCCCCTCTGGTTTCTTCACAAAATTTTTGAGATGCCCCCTTTTTATCAATCTTTCAATCTCTGCAATTAACTGAAAACAGTTATTTGTGTCGTGGCCATGCGTTCGGTGATACTGACAATACTTATCAGGATTTCTCTGATCTGCTTCCGACTTCAAAGGTTGAGGCCACTGGAGAAACTCTTTGTTTTGGACAGCCATGAGTACCTCGGCTCTAGACACATTTAATGGAGTCGGTTTCTCCGGAACCCAAGGAGGGAGCGTTCTTGGTTCGAGAATCCGAGGAGGAGGAGGCCTGTGATCCCTTCTTTCCCAGGCCTGCTTGTACGGTTCAGGCCTCTTTCCATGCTTCTTCTCGTGCTTCTCCGACCTCCCCTCCTCCGGGGCTTTTTCTTTTCCTTCCGTCCTTTTGGCAAATCTACTCGTTACTAAGGCGTCATCCTGCCTTATATACTTTTCCGCCCTCTTCATTAACTCGGCCAACGAGGTCGGAGGTTTCCTGCTTAGTGAACCGAAGAACTCGGCAGAAGTTGTTCCCTTCTGCATGGCCTCTACCGCCCTTCCTTCATCAAGGTCGGGGATCTGCAGGGCCTCCGTATTGAAACGGGCGACATACTCTCTGAGGGATTCACCAGCTTTTTGTCTCACTGTTTCCAGATAACTCGTCTTCCTATCTGCAGGCACCCCAGCTACGAACCGGCTAATGAAGCGAGTGGCCAGATCTCCGAAACTTTGAATGCTTTCGGCCTCCAGGCTGTTGAACCATGCCCTCGCCGGTCCCGAGAGCGTTGTTGGGAACACCTTGCACATCAGAGCATCTGATAGAGTTTGCAACTCCATGAAGGTCTTATAGTTCATGACATGCTCTCTCGGGTTACCAGCCCCATTATAGGCCGCCATCGGCGGCATCATAAACTTTTTGGGAACGGTCTCCTGCTGCATTAGCTTTGAGAAGGGAGAAGAAGTATGCAAGGAGGTTTGATTCTGATCTTTCTTACCTAGCTCGGCTAGGAGCTGCTCTTTCAACCTTTTCAGCTTTTGGTTCATTTTCTCGTCTTCCGGGCTGGGTCTTTTGCCCAAACTGCATTCTTCCTCCTCTGTTTCAGTTCCCGTTTCTCTGGTTGTTTCGGCAGAATAGTCGTTCACCTCTTCGTTTTCTATCAACTCTCTTGCCCTTCGCCCATGAATTCGGGCTTCCGGTTCTTCCTCTTCTCCGGCATCGTGGTTGTTAGTTCGGAGGCGGGCAGAGGTAGGTTGGGGTTCATCGGTTCTGGGTTCCTCCACTACTGGGAGTGTGTTTACTGGGGTGCTAAGTCCCCTTTGTTGCATTATCTGGCCCAACCAGTGAGCAGTGGTTTGTAGCTGGAGAGCCATGGTTTGAATGTCTTGGTTAGACAGGGTCATGGTGGGAGTATTCCCTGCCAGGCTTGGCGAGGGATTAAGAGAAATAGGTGTTTGGTTATTCAACATTGTAGGGCTAGAAAAGGAGAACTGCTGCCCATCTTGGGCAGAGCTCAGGTCATTTGGAATATTAAGGTTACTGTCTTGGTGGTTTGCCATCGTGGATCTCAGTGGGTTTTGAAAGTGAAAACTCCGGTGATGAAAAGATCTCCTTCGTTTCCCACAGACGGCGCCAATTGATGATCTGAGATCCAATTGAATAGGGTTTTACAAGGGTTTTGTATTACTGAATAAGGCCTTAAACTTTCTGAGGAGGGGACTCCTCTTTTATATATTGTCTTGCTTGCTGGTGACGTGTAAAGGTCTCTCCAGGATTGGGCCACGCATCTCTGCCATACAGATTCGGGTGTACTAGGGTATCAGCTGCCTGTCACATGCGTAACGGCCTCTGATTCTCCTCATGCGTACGTTCGAGCGGATCTGCCAGGCTGTCTGGTGAGTACTGTTCTGGACCCCGGGCTGGGCCGAGAGTTGGGCTGGACGCTGGGCCTGAGAGGGGTCTGCTGGTCAGGGATCAGGCTGGACTGAGTGAGGAAGCTTGGTCGAGCCCGGCCCGGAAGCTGGGATGAGCTAGGCTTGTTGGGGGGTATCAAGTACGTGGGCCTCTGTGTCATGGGCCTTTGGCTGGGGTCAAGCCCCTGTTCTGGGGTGAAGGAATCCAGCGGTCATCATCACTTAAACGAAAAGGTCTTATATGCAATGCACAAAGTTCCCTTCAAGGAAAATGATCATTTTCATATTAGGAAAAAAAAATTGTGATTGACATTCTAAATAAGCTAAAGCCATTTCTATATATGGAATTGATTTAAAATTGAAATTTTATTTGAGATTCTGTTTATTTATGAAAAACAATTTAAAAAAGAAACTTCTGAATTATTTTTTATTTTTAATTATAATTCAAAAATAAAAAAATATTAATAAATTTACACATAATATTATTAATAGAATTGTCAAACATCACAGAATCGCTCATTATTTAAAAAAAGAAGTTATTTTCTTTAAAAATTATTTATTTTTTTAATTTTTATTTATTTATAAAAAATAATTTGTATTTAAAAATATTTTCATAGAAAATATTTTTAAAAAAATAAAATAACTTATGTTTTTTTTAATTTTAATTTAAAAATAAAATGTATTAATAAATTTATATACAAAGGTATTGATAAAATTTTCAAAATAATTTGCTCTTTTGAAAAGCAGTAGAATTACAAAAGAGCAGTAGAATCTTATCCTGCCTAAGCCTGCCCATCCAAAGAAAAGAAATTAAAGGGTGAGCTAGCTTCCCTCCAACAAATTTCTTAGCTCCTTTGCAAATCTCTCCGTAGCTTGGGCTGGCAAGCAAATTGGAAACACAATTCCATTTTCCCCTTTATTTTCAAATGGCACATAATAGCTCACCCCTCTAGGGATAGATTTCACAGGCCCACCACATATAGCTTTGCCCCATCCAAAATCCACCTCTCTAAATCCTATATGTCTCACATCCGAAATTGTATAAACTACTTCCGAATAAAAATGAGGTCTGCCTTTAATTACCATTAAATCTGCCACCGATTGTATGTATTCTCTGCTCATCCTCATAGTAGCTTTCTTTACCAATTCTAAGATTCTGGGTGAGTTTTTTTGGTAGTTGTTACCACATGCAAATCCGTTGCCATAATAGCCTTCTCGTAATAAAGGAGGATAGAATTTTCTACGTACATTATTAGTGCATCGCCGAACTGCTCAAGAGTAACGTCGACATCAGCCTCTGTAAACAAGATACCTTCAGCAGTGTGTTCCACCAAAAGCTTGCGATTAGGCCCTTCTCGAAGCCTACCAGCAAATGGATAGTAAAACACAAGTGCTTTAGCAAGAGCTTCCCCGATGACCTTAACAGGGTCTTTTATTTGCATAGAGGGGTGATGACGATAAACTTGTAAGATGGGAATTTGGAATCGAAGAGAGTCTTGGTCATCTGAGGAGCTCAGGTTGACGCCTGTGGATCTTGAACATAGCGGGGACTGGTAGAGATGACATGGCTAGTGAACGTATTGAACAGTAAGCGAATCGAAGTGCGGGAATGGTCAACATATACCTGTAAGGTTGGTGCTCATGGATCTGTAAGGCATGGCAGGCTTACAGGACTTGTCTGTAAGAAAATTGTATACAAAGTGTAGACAAACTGTTGGTTGAAATTGGTAACTTGTCAGTCTGCTTTTAATCTAAATAAATGGATTAAAATTTCTGAAAGTAATAAAAGGAGAGTTTGGTCTTAGATCGTCTGATATTGCAAAATCAGAAACTCCAATTATCTTTTTCTCATGCACATGAGCTCGTCTTGTAGAATATTTTCAAACTGTATTTTCTTTAGAGAAAGTTGAGCAAATATTAAAGCAAAACGGGATTAAAATGAATTGTAGAATCTTTTCAAACTATATTTTCTTTAGAGAAAGTTGAACAAATATTAGAGCAAAACGAGATTAAAATAAAAGAAGTCATGGAATAAATGTCAAAAAGTGAGTAAAAGATCATATTAAATCATTAAAGAAAAACTGTTATGATTTTACTTTTCTATCAAATAGTTTAACAAATTGATAAAGTAGTTTTAAATTTTATGAAAATTGCTATATATGAATTTCTAACTTTTATACAAATATTACGGTTATTTTATCCCTTAACTCTACGTACATATATCCAAAGTAGATAAATTTTTTTTTTTATCATAAATTCAAATCATTAAATTTAACTAAAATCAAATCAAAACCGAAGCTAATAGGGATATATATACTGGTTAGTCATTCTGATGACCTCTAGCATCAAGTTCTATAGTATATGACATTATTCTATCATATATGACGTGAGCCTTCTTGCCTAACACGCCATACATTAATGGAGGACAGATTCAAAGTTTGTCGTGTATGCCACACAAATAAGACTTTTGGCCTGCTTATTTAATGCGTTGGAGGAGAATAATGTGGTCGTTCATAGTGTAGGAGGTCGGTATATTATTCTAGTTCCATCGGTTCATACTTTACAAATGTCGGTAGTTTTCGCATTGAGCTCTCGTGTGTAGTATGAGTACGGGGGTAGTCAGTCTGCTCATTCCGGGTGCATGGGAGAGTCGGGAGTATTAAAGGTCCGATAATGTATTCTACTGGTCGGACTTTATATAGTCTGGTTAGCTTAAGAGGAGAGATTCACGCATCTCTTCCAATCTCGTATACACATGTCATGATCTTGAAAGACTTTATTTTTTTATTCATTATCAGATACCATTTCATTTCTTCGAGAGTTATTTACGATATTGGAAAAATGAATTATTCTTCTCTATTCGTTGTGCATAGTTCTTGACAGATTATTTCACCGTCATTGGTTTTCAAAAGAGCACTATTAAATAGAGAACATAATTGCTAAGCGGTTTTTGAAAAATCGCTACTTGAGATTTTTGAAATTTGAAATTTTTTTAAGCCTATAAAAACCTTCTTTATAGTATTTAAAGCGAAAAAAAAGGAAGACTAAAGTATATAAACTCCTTAACCAATCCAAATCGAACATTCCTGTTTTTTTTGAAATAGGGGTTGGGGGAGTCGAACCTTAGACCTTTCAAGACTACAAATATGCACTTTCCACCAGGCTAAGTCTCGGAGTGCAAATACACAGATATATTAACTTTCTAATAACCAATTTTGGTTCATTAATTTTTCTGTTTAATTGAAATCTTATTAATGTGTCCACGACTAATAAACTCTCTGAATCTTAGTTCACTATAAATTAAAATTTATTCTAAATTATTACCACTCAAATAATATTTTAATATATTTTTAATTTTATATATTTAATTAATAATTTATAAAAAATATTATAAATTATTAATATTTATAAATTACTCAAAAATATTATTTTAAATTACTAAAAAATATTAAAAATTTTATTTGTATTGTCCAAAAAATATTTGAATTTATTTAATTTTATAAACTTTATTTTAGCATTTTACATAACAAATTTATTTTATTTTAAAAATTTATTAAATAAATAAAAATTTAAATTTTATTTATTTAATATAAAATATGTGTAAAATACATTATAAAATTATAAAAAAAATGTATTAATTAATTATTCATGTAAAAAGTTTTATTTATTTAAATGAGTTTCGGATAGCATATATCTCAAAATAAAATTTGAACCTAATAAAGTATTATTTATAAAATTTCAACCCGTGACAAACTCAATAATTTATTAATTAAATTTATTTTAATTGGATTTAGTAGAATAAAATACTAGCATAAAACCTTTATTCTCAGGAAATTAGAGGATTAAGAATATTTTTTTTAAAATTTCTGAATATTTTAAAAAATTATTCAATTTTCTCAAAATAATAAAAAAATATAAAGATTTAAAAACCATAAAATTTACCTTGAGAAACCTTTTTTTGGCTAAACAAAGTTCAAGGTTTTTGGAAATAAAAAGTGTAATTTATTTTTATCGCTGTCCAATATGAATAAATATTATTTAAATATTGATATAATTATAAATTAATATTTTTTAATAAATAAATAATAAAAATAAATTAGTGTTATTTTTTAATATGCTATAAATAAATAATATTATTATGAATAGTATGAGTATTCGATCGATTAAATCGAACTAAATTAAATAAATCAAAAATAAAATTTTATTATTTATAAAAATCAAATTGAATTGATTTTAGTCAGAAATTGAATTAAATCAAATCGAATCAATCTGATTCAGTTCGATTTGATCAGTTTAAATTTTTAATAAATTTTTTATTTTTTATACTATATTTTTAATATTTTAAAATTTTATTAAAATATTTTAACCTTAATATGATATGATCTCTATATTATTGAAAATAATATATTATTATTACTAATCGATTCGATTTAATTTTTAATTTTTTTAAATTAAAATCAAATCAAATTAAAATAATTTTAATTTTTAAAATTAAAAATTTAACAGAATCAAATTGAAATGAATAAAAAATTAAATTAAAATTTTAAATTAAAATAATGTTAACTCTAATTATAAATATAATAAATTAATTATATAATATAAAAAATAGTGATGTTAAAATTTAAAATTATAAATTTATAAAACGATAAGAGAATATAAAAATAAAAAAAATAACACTAATGATTATCAAATACTAAATGTATATAAAAATAAATTTTTAATAAATATTAATTTAACTATTAAATATTATTACAAAAAATAATAATTAAATAATAAATAATTAAAATTATTATTTTAATTTAATCTAAATATTAAACACTGTGCCGCCGAACAGAGACTTGAATAAATATCACGATTTATGTAATTTTTAAAGTATAGTTGGGGCATATTTTATAAATATGCGATCGATAACTTGCACGTGATTATTTCGTGCATGAAAATAATCTTACTAATTAAAAAAACTATTACGTGCCCGTTTTTCCAATTGAAACCAACGTGTGAAATAAGTTGAGTAATATTCAACATTTTCTAAATTTATTTAAAAAAAAAATAAAAAGTGTAAAAAAATTATTAAATTTTCAAATGCATAAAATAACTCACATTTATGGATTTTCTAAAATTTAGAGTATTTGGAGTTGTAGCAAGCAAGTAAAAAAAATTATTTATTTTCTGAAAGTAAAAATAATTTAATTCATGTTATTTAATATAAATTTATTTATTTTTTATAAATGCTATTCCTTTTATTTCATAATTTTAATTTATTTATATTTTTTTAATTATTTCAAAATTATTATTAATTTTTTATATTATTAATCAATATAAAAATTAATATTATAATCTTATTAATTTTATTTTATTTTTAATACAATCTATTATAATTATTATTTCTCTAAATAAGTGTTCAGAATATTTTTTTTATATTTAATAAAATTTAATATTTTTAATATGTATATAATAAAAAAAATTATCTATTTTAATATATTAGAAAAATAAAGTCAATAAAAATTATTTTTTTAATGATTATTAAATTAAATATTTATATTTTAATTTATGTATCTATTATATTTGTTTTAAATATTTTATATAACTTTTAATATAAATATTTAATTTAATGATATTTATTTTTATATAACAAATTTATTATTACACGCATTGTATACAAAAGCTATTATATTTTAATTTAAATATTTCTATTAAAAAATTTGTAGAAAATTAGTTAAGAAACACACAATGAAAATAAATTAGAATACTTAATTTAATATTTTTACAGAAGCCAAATTTATAATAAATATTGAAAATAAAATATAAAATATAAAAAATTTATTAAAAATTAATATCGATCAAATCGAATCGAATTAAATCAAATCGAATCGAATTAAATCAATTCGATTTAATTTAATTTTTGATTAAAATTAATTTAATTTAATTTTTATAAATATTAAAATTTTAATTTTAATTTAAATACTGAATTGAATAAGTGTTGATTTTTAATTCGACATATTCTCTCATTTTCCTTTTTAATATGATTATCTTAATTCTGACATGGCAAGATTAAAAAAATAGAAATATGAGAGAATACAGAATAATGAAAATAATAAAAAATTATTTAAATATATAAAAATTATTATAAATTAATTTAATTAAAAAAAGAAGAAAAAAACACATTGCCTATGGCTGCGGCTGTGGCTGCGTTTCATAAACAAACAAATCTTATGAAACAAAGAACTCTCCTCTTTGGAGCAAAGCAAGAAATTTATATAAAAGAATTCTCTCTCTCTCTCTCTTCTTTCTCTCTCTAAACCTCTCTCTATCTCTTTCCATAGAACCTCCAACAGTGTCTCTATTCATGCATTAATCTCTTTTGTTCTTATTTTACCTTGTCCTTATTTTTATTTTTTTAAATTATAATTCTTAAATTTCATCTTTTTATCCTCTCTTGTTAAAATCTTTTAGTGATTTTGATTTTTTTTTCATCTATTGCTTTTTTTTTTGTGTTGTTTTGTTAATCTATCAAGAGCAAATAGTGATCGCTTCATATCCAATTCAAAGCTGAATCTTGTTTATTTTTGATGGATCAAGTAATGGGATTTTGTGCTTTTGACTTCATGTGAGTGAATGAGAGAGATATGGGATTAGAATCTGTTGGTGGGTTCTTCCACTTCTTTGTTCAACCGCAATTGGGTGTTCTAACTGGACTGTCCATTACCTGATCAATCTGAATTTTCTGGTGGCGCTGCTTGTGTTGATTCATTTGGCAATGGAGCAATTCCGGATAGGAGTTTGATTATTGGGGTTTCTTTGCCCTTTTTGTTCTTTTTTATTTTGGTAGTCAATGGATGAGCTGACCACTAATGAAGCTCAAGAATGGGAAGCGTCTTCACAACGGTGGCGGCCCAGGCAGCTAGCATTTAAGACGTATACGTCGGGCAGTGAACCTGCGTACAAGGCAGAAACTTTGAGGGTTGTAGTGAGAAGACCTGTGAGTGTTCATCTCGATATTTTTTGCTTTTTGATTCTTTTTTTTTTATTTTTTAAATCTAGTCTTTTGAATTGTTTAATTGCGATGCTGATTTGTGAGATGGTGGGTTTTAGTTTGCCTATTGAAACTGGAGCATTTTTTTTAGATATGTGAATGGAAAACTTTAGGATTTGGATCATGAGTGGCATTGGCAGCTTAGTGATGGAGATTCTACCCTTTTTAGTTGAAGAATCCCATTCTATGTGGAAGTGATGCCAACCTAATGGCAACAGTTTCCATATCTATATGCACAATGTCTAAAACACAGATGATGAATTGGCAACTGTACATTTGATAATGCATGAGGATGAAAATAACAAAGAAGAACAAAGCCTATAGGCAAATGCAATTGCTGGATTGCCTTCCTTGATGTGATTATGGTCAAAAGGCATTAAAGATTCACCATTTGAGATTATAAAGTATGTTTATTGGCTTCAAAAAGGACTAAACGAAAAGGGCAAACATATAGATGCTTTTTCATGCAACTTTTGAATAGCATCCAGTGCGGCACTTATAAGTTCTCAATAGGACTTAATGAGAAAGATTGAATATCTCTATACGTTCTGCAAGCTGTTGCAATAAACCCTAAATCACTAGGTGATTTAAGAGCCAAAACATTAAAACTATAGAAGCAGAGAATTTCCAGATTTTTTTTGGCATGGTTCACGTTTAGCTTCTGTTTTATAGTGATGAAAAAAAGAAAGAGAGATTTTGAGAGAAAGATGCTTCATGATTCCCCTCAAGCCAATTGGGATATATATACTATTTACAAGAATAAATTAATTCCCTAATTATAGCTAATTATATTCCAATCATATCACACAATCATATCCCTAATTATGCACACAATTACTACAAATTTAGGCTATTTATAGAAAGCATCTCAACACTCCCCCTCAAGAGTGTACATATCACCAAGCTTATCATAAATATATTTGATTCATGAACTCCGAAGACATTTTGTGAAAACATCAACTAGTTGATCATTTGATTTGACAAAGCTAGTAGAAATGCATCCTGACTCAACCTTTTACTTGATAAAATGACAATTTATCTTTATATGCTTCATCCTCTCATACAAAACTGGATTTGATGCAATATGGAAAGTAGCTTGATTATCTCATATCAGGTTTATTTGGTCAGTATCACCATATTTCAACTCTTAAAAGAGTTGCTTCAACCAAATGAGTTCGCATGTTGCCAGAGCCATAACTCGATATTCTGCTTTTGTACTTGATCTTGTAACCATACCTATACTTGATTTTGCAACCATACCTTGTTTTTTTACTTTTTCAGGATATAAGATTTTCTCCAATCATAATACAATATTTTGCAGTAGATCGTCTATTCTGTATCAGAATAGCCAACAATTTGTGAGGGATCTTTGTCCTCATAGAGTAGACTTTGTTTTGGAGCTCGTTTGATATATCTAAGAATGCGAGTGACTGCATCCTAGTGACTATTATAGGAGGTTTGAAGAAATTGACTAACCATGTTTGCAGTAAAGGAAATATCTGGTCGCATAATAATGAGATAATTGAGCTTGCCAACTAATCTTCTATATCTAGCAGAATCTTTAAGTGGCTTGTTCAGGAACAAGTTTGACATTTGGATCCATGGGAGTGTTCACATATTTACAGCCTAACATGTCTATTTCTTCCAATATATCCAAAGAATATTTCTGTTGAGAAATCGCAATACCTATTTTAGACTGTGCCACTTCAATCTCCAAGAAATACGTCAATTTCTCCATGTTTTTAGTTTGGAAATGACTGAACAAATGTTGTTGAAGCTAAGAGATTCCATCATGATCATTTCCTGTAATAACAATATCATCAACATAGACCACCAAGTAGATGTATTTATCACCATTATGACAAAAAAATACATAATGATCAGAATTATTTCGAGACATTTCAAATTGTTGAACTACAATGCTGAATCATCCAAACCATATTCTTGGAGACTGTTTTAGTCCATACAAAGAGTGCCGAAGACGACATACTAAGCCTGACTCCCCCTGAACTAACAAACCCCGAAGGTTGCTCCATGTAAACTTCTTCAGCGAACATTTTTAATGTCTAGTTGATGAAGGGTCCAGTGATTAATTGTAGCCAATGAGATAAGGAAGCGAACAAAAGCTATCTTTGGCTACTGGAGAGAAAATATCACTATAATCAAGCCCAAAAATCTGTGTGTTACTTTTAGCTACAAGGCGAGTTTTAAGGTGATCAATTTAACTTGACAACCAACGGTAGACTTGCCAGGTGGTAAGGATACCAGTTTCCAAGTTTCATTGTTATGAAGAGCAGTCATTTTTTCAACCATGGCATTACACTAATCAGGATGATTCAATACTTCTTTAACTGTCTTGAGTATAGAGACATCAGACACAGCAGAAATAAAAGTATAATAAGAAGGAGACAAATGATGGTAACTCAGAAAATTATAAATGGGATGAGGATTCCGAGAAAAGCGAATACCTTTTCGCAGAGCAAGAGGAGGAGTAGTTGTTGCTGCTGAAGGCATGACCGACATAGGTGATGGTGGAATGAGAGGTGAGTTATTAGAAGCACCTACATTAGGGAGAAAAATATTATTGTTATTAGTAGATAGGTGATTGTTATTAGCAGATGAGTGAGGCCGACGTGTGTAGACTTGAAGAGGTGGTATAGAAGTGAGAGATGGACACACTTGAGGCAAAGGAGAAATAAGAGTCAAAGGTATAGGTAAAACTCTAAGAACAAAGGTTTTGTGTGTTGGATTAGAAGAAAAGTAAAGAGAGGTTTCAAAAAAGATGACAAAATATCTATTAGTAGTAGGGTCATAGCATTTGTAGCCTTTTTGAAGCTGTGACTAGCCAAGAAAAACACATTTAACTGATTTGGGCCGGAGTTTGTCTTTGCCAGGAGTATAATCATGAACAAAGCATATATATCCGAAAACACGCAGAGACAACTGGGTGGAATTTTGGTTAGAAAATAGAACAGAATGAGGGCTTTGATGCTGCAAAAGGAAGACATTCGATTAATCAAGTAATAGGCCGTAAAGACAACTTCTCCCCAAAAACACAACAGAGCATTATGATGTAGGAGTAAGGTGATCAAATGTTGATTTTTTCGTTCTGGCAATTCCATTTTGTTGTGGGGTATGAGAATAAGAAGTCTGATGAGTAATACTCTAAATAGATAAGAACTTCACAATATCTTAATGCAAACACCAAATTAATTATGGATTTCAGCATAAAACTTATGAAAAATAGGGAACAACTCAAAATGATTCTTCATTAGAAAGAATAGTCATAAATAAAGATAATAAAATATTGAAATCCCAAAATTGTACTAACTCGACTTGAATCCAAATATCTGAATGAACAATATCAAATATAGAAGTGGCCCTATTATTGACTTGCTTGGGAAAATAAGCTTGTGTTTGCTTCCCAAGTTGACAAGACTCACGTTCTAAAGAAGGCAAGGAAGAGAGACTAGGAACCAATTTCTGTAACTTGTTTAGATTTGGATGTTTCCAACGACTATGAATGAGTTCAGTGGAAGTGGTAGACACAAAAGCAATTAGAGGGTTAGAAGTGGAAAAATAGTACAATCTGTGTGATTCATATTCTGCTCCAATTATCTTCTCAATACTTCGGTCTTAGGTTGTATAGACATTTGGGAGTGAATAAAACATTAGTTAAGGGGATATAAGTAACCTATCCCTTTAACTTGAGTTTGTGAATCATTAGTTGACTTTAGATGGTGTAGAAGATAAAACAAGAGTAGAGAAAAGATTGGGATTACCAGAGATATGATCAAAAGCACCAGAGTCGAGAATCCATGAACCAATAGGTAAAGACTTGGTTAGACAAGCAAAAGAGTTACCAAAATGAGCAATATTTGAAAAAGAATGTTGCTAAGTAGCTCGAAACTGTAGATATTCTCTGTACTCTGCTTCATTTAGAGTGACTGAATTCGGTTTGAAACGTGAGTTTACTTTATTTGATTGGGCCATGAGAACTGTATTTAAGATTATCTGCTTTTTAGACATGTTGAGAGAGAATCTGCTTCAAGACATGAACAATAGTCCTGAATTTACTGTTCATGAAGGATAGGTGAAGGAGAGCTAGGCAGGTGACCAGAGCAGGTGGGCTAGAGTCTCCTTCCTCTGGTGAGTCTGGGGGTAGGATCGCCGACGTGAAAAGGTCGCCGGAATAAGAGTCACGCACTGGTGCGTGTACTGGATGCAAAAACAGAGTGGCGGCGCATGGCGGCATTTCTGGTGACGGCGCTTTAGGGAGGTGCCAATTGAAGATCGGTGAGATTAGTGTCCTGGGCGGTGAGATTAACTTTGATACCATGGAACATATCTCCCACTCACAGATAGGCCAAGATGCTTAGCTTTGATACCATGGAACAGTGATGAAATAAGCAAGTGAGAGATTTTGAGAGAAAGATGCTTCATGATTCCCTTCAAGCCAATTGGGTATATACTCTACTTATAACAATAAATTAATTTCCTAATCATGTCCTAATCATATCACACAATCATATCCCTAATTATGCGCACAATTACTATATTTAGAAAGTATCTCAACAATTATAATAATAGAACGTAATAGGAGAGAGAATCTTGTGAGCCCTATATTTCAATAAATCTGATTCATGAACGTTTAATAGGAAAATTATGTGAAACCCTGATGGAACAAGAGCGTGTGTTTGTCTATTCATAGAGGAAACTAAATCCTGAATCATGGAGGATTTCCATCAGGTACAAGAGTGTCAAATTGGTTGGTTACATGAGCAGACATCAATTACTACAAATCTAGGCTATTTAGAAAGTATCTCAACAATTATAATAATAGAACGTAATAGGAGAGAGAATCTTGTGAGCCCTATATTTCAATAAATCTGATTCATGAACATTTAATAGGAAAATTATGTGAAACCCTGATGGAACAAGAGTGTGTGTTTGTCTATGCATAGAGGAAACTAAATCCTGAATAATGGAGGATTTCCATCGGGTACAAGAGTGTCAAATTGGTTGGTTACATGAGCAGACATTAATCCAAACTGTTCACCATCGCAAAAAATCTCACTGAAAATCTGTTTGTGTTATTTCTCTGAATTTATTGGATTATCCATATGGCAATCTTGATCCTTAGAATTCAAGACGCATATAACATAAGCCATTTTCAAAAACAGAGGAAGAACTGTGCAAAATGGATGCCGGGTACAGTGCACAGATTAGACTTATTGAGGACCCCCAGTGTACATGAGGATACATAAGCTATGGCTGGTTAGTTTGAACTTGTGATTGAGTGAAGTGGAGGGGAAGTGAATACGGGCATTATGGGGAAGATCAGAGAATTTATAAATAATAGTAGAAGGTAGCATTGGAAAGAAAATCTTGCAAACACTAAGAGGTTGTTTGGCATTGAGTTTGGAGGCTAGAAAAGTGCTTTTTGATAAAGCACCATTTTAGATACTGTTGAAAAAAAGTAGCATGGGGAAAACTGTTTTGTTATTTTAGTATTCTTATGACTAAATTCTATTCAAAATAATTTTAAATTACTTTTTAATATTTTCTAAATAGTAGTTTTAAGAAAGTGCTTTTCTCAATAGCAGTTCTAAAGCAATGTCAAACAGCTCCTAAATCTCAATAAACCTGACTCATATCACAATATGAACCAAATAAAGTGGTAATGCTACTAAAAGTCTGTAATATTATCCGTGGGTCATATTAGAATTTCAATAATGAGGAAGTAAGAGACTAGATTGGGCATTTTGATCATGACTTTGATAAATTTTAAGTGGGAGTTCAACTTGAGCGATTCAAATATTGAGGATCATTAGTTTGTTTCTCCTCTTTGTTTACGAGAACAAGATAATAAAGCTTGAGGCATCAAAGCAAGGAGAAAAAGGAATACAAGCTGTTTTATTGAATGAATCATGGAGTGAAGTGTCAAGAAAGAGAGGGAAAGATAGAGATTACAACATGCTATTTTTTCTGCATTATTTGGTGTGTTTTGTTAGAGTGGAATGCTGGACATTTCTTTTAAGATCATTAATTGACAGACTTGCTATGGACAGGATTTTTCTGGTTTCACAGATATGCATTGCCATTATCTATCTCTTTAAACAACATGCTCTTGAGAAAACAAGAGTAAAAAAGAATTGAATAGTCAATAGACCTTGACATAACACTATTGTAATTTCTTGGTGGTAAAGAAATAGTAGAAGTTTAATGGGGGAATTGCCTTCTGTAGGTTTATATTGAATCATGGTTTCTGTTTATTGTTTTGGGCTAAGAGCTCCCTGCATATTTCTTGGCATTTTTTTTTCTTGGTAGTTAGGACTTCTTTTGTGATTAACATGCTTATAGTTTTATATTGTTACTTTTTGGCCTTTTGGATCTCATCTCATCAAGCCCTATCACATTTGGCTAGAACACTTGGAGATATGAAAATATGCAGAAAGAAAAGTGTGAGAGAAAATAGGGAGCAAGAGAAAAGGAAGAGATTGAGAAGATATTGTACTTCTCTCCTTTGTTTGGATGGGAAGAAATAAAGAAAGAAAAAGTTAATAAAAAGATTTCAAATTACAAAATTTGGGCTTTACTTTCTAGATTATCAATAAAGGATGTAGATGTAAATTTCTAACTTTGCACCTATTTCTTCTCCAATTTGGAGAGAATAAAATTGGTGGGCCCAAAAGGAAAATATTGTGTTATTTCCCCCTCCATTTCTCTTCCCCTCACTTTCTCTTTGCTTCCTGCGCGAGGAACAATCATGTCCTTTTTTATTTTCTACCCATTATTTTTCCCTCTTCCCATACATTGCATAAGCTATTCTTCCAGATTTCTTCTTCTTCTTCTTTTTACCCCTTCCATCTAGAGAAGCCATAAAAATGCAATAGAATGTTGGGAGAAGTACTGTGATGACTCTTAAAGAAGCAAGGTGTTTCCATCTGGGAGTACCTATTCATTTATGGCTATTCTAAACCTTGGAGGTTTAGTCCTTTTTTTCCTCAATGGAAGACTTAGATGGTGAAGATGTGAGATGCGGCGTGGTGTCCAGATGCGGACACTCGATTCAATGGGTTGATCATCAATCTGTGATTGGTTTCATAAGGTCCGTCCATACTTGATTTTGAGTAAGGGGATGTGCAAAATATGAGAAGACGGTAAGAGGTTCGCCGGGGTGCTCCGGTGAGACCCTCTGATGCTCAAATCAGATTTGGGCCCTTTTAATGGTGTTTGAGAGAAATAAAACAGAGAAGGGAAGAGGAGAACAGAAGAGAAGCTCTCGAGAGAGTGAGGATGGATTTTTGGGTTCCTCTTCGTGTGTCCGCGTGAGAGAGAGGGTTTTCTCCTTCGAGAAGATGTCCCTTTTTTAGGATTAGTTCAATGGTATATATACCTCCGATCGCTTATTGCTTTGATGTCTCTGGTGCCGTGTCCCCATCGGGTTAGGCAGGGATGCTCTTTGGTAGGTGTGTCAGACGGCTCATTAATGATAGGCAACAGGACAATAAATGCGGAGCTGGCTAGTTCGTATCTTCTGCATGTGTATTTATGATTTAGGTACCATATGAAGGAGACGACCAATGCGTAGGAGGTCAGCATCCTTATTCTTGCTTCATCGAGTCGTGCCTGATTCATCTGACCTATATAGAGTTGAATTTCTTCCGGTCACTGAGGTTGGCCACACCTGCTTTCAAAGCTTCGTTGTAGTATAAGTTTTGAAGAGGTCTGTCTGCCCTCTCCAGGTTTTGAAGAGGTCGGTCTGTCCATTTCGGACTTTGGTAAACTTAGGGGTATCGGAGGTCTGATTCTTTATACTCAATAGGTCAGGGCTTCCTATTGCGTAGTCCGACCAGATGGAAAGTTCACATGTCCCTTTTGAATCAGGTGTACACGTGTCATCATGATCTTAGTAGGCCCTATTTTTTTATATGTTATCAAATGGAATAAATTAGTATGTGACATGAGGTTTGATAAAATCTAATAGGTCACTGATCTTTAAATCAGTCAACCTAAAATTGATGATTATTAAACATTCATTATGATTGGTGCATGATGAGAGGAAATTATAGTGAAATCCTTGTGGCAATGAACATGTATTTTTTGAGACTTCATTTACATGATGTCCAAATTTACTCGATCCATGATTTGTAACCATATATATTGACAAGCACTTGCATGTTTGATGTTATTCACAAATCATGTATGTGTTTAGTAGCGGATTATAAACAAGGTAAAGGTACATATAAAGGCTATCCAAATTTCTTTTGTTTTGAGTCTTCACAATCAACATTGTCTATGAACCATGGTTTTAAATATGTAACGGCCATTATTTTAATGTTTTTGAATGAGCCCTTACCGTTAAGGTCGTTATTTGACGGCGATTAAAAATTGTGTCGATAACGGCCACGACCATTATTGGCTGCGACTTAACGGCCATAAATGCCGTTACCTTCATTTGATGGGTAGAATCTTTAGAATTGCTACAAGAGACCAATTGCAGTGTAGTGTATGAATTATTGAAGGGAGAACGACACTTTTTTCTTCACATTTAAAGCCTTCTACTTTCCTTCCAAGCCAAAATTTATCCTTCTTTTTTCTATTTCTCTCAAGTTTCTCTAAATTTTCTCTCAAACTTTAAGACTCTTTAAGTGCTATTAATCAACTTCTCTTGAAATTATTACTATTAATTATTAAATGAGTTTTATGCTCTTACAAGTTATAATAAATGATAAGTAAGTATTAAGTATAAAATATAAATATAAAATTTACAAGTTTAAAAATTTATGAAAAATCGGTAGTAAGTATAAAAAGAACACGACTTTAAATTAAAATGTAGTTTTTTCAAATATTTTAAATTATTTTGCATAATATAAATATTAAATGCTCATTTTTTAAGTAATTGAGGTTTGTTATTGTTAAATTTGGGTCAGACCTAACTCACCTCAAAAGCTAGCTAAGGGGAGGAGTGCTTATGGCCCATATAAGGGGTACATTGTCCCTTTCCACAATCGATGTGGGATTCAACACACCTCCCTTACGCCCAGAATTTTGATGGTGCGTGACACATTCATGGGAGGTCCAACATCGGATGGGGATGGGGAGGCTCTGATACCATGTTAAATTTGGGCTCGGCCTAACTCACCCCAAAAGCTAGCTCAAGGGGGAGGAGTGCCTATGACCCATATAAGGGACACATTATCCCTTTCCACAATCGATGTGAGATTCAACAGTTACTATGTATGATGTATAAAACTTATAGATTTGTGTTTATTAGATATATTTGTACTTATTATATAGTTGTATAATTTACTTTTGATTATATCTTTAAATATTTGCTAATTTCATGAATTTTGCAAATTTTTCAAAAAAATTTGCGTAGCGATAGGCCGTTCCCGTTACGTTATAACCGTTACAGGTCTGTTTTCGTTACCTGTGACCGCAAATGCGGTGGCCAACGCAATTGGAAACCATGCTGTGAACAAAGATGTTGGGTTATTGCTGGCATTTGGGGTGCCATATAGTGGTCCTATACTTTGACCATTCCTTTTCCACAGTTTGTGTGTCTATCTGCCTTTTGGTTCGTGGCTTTTTATCTTTTTGCCACAGTCCATTGAACTTCTTGTTTGTGTTTGAATGTGTCTACCTGCATCATTGTCATTTCTGTTGGATCTGTGTTGCTTTAAGTAGTTGAAACACTCTTTAGTTGGAAATTTTTGAGGGGGATCTTTTTGCTGACTGATTGCTTTTAATTTGTGTAGTTTGTGGCAAGACTGACCAAAGACATAGTTGAGACATATCAAATATGCAATCCCCAGTTCAAGTATTCTGAAGAATTAAATCCAAAAAGATATTTGACCAGCCCATCAATTGGCGTCCTGAATGATGGTTATGACAATGTGAACTCTGATCTGATTCTGACTGTAAACTTTGCCTTGGTCAATCTAGAGACACAACGAAGGTTTGCCGATGATTGTGATTTTTATGTCCTCATGATATTTTTCTCCTTTTCTCAAAATCATTCTGTGTTGTACAATCTTGGTAGTTGAAAAGGTTGTGGGCTATCTTTTAAGGGACATCTGCTGGAATTGGAAGTAGATGGGTTTAAGGCATCTAGTTATTGGCAAAATTTAAGATTTTGAGATTAATAACTGCGTTATTAGGGACTGACTAGAACTCTGGAAGGCATGCTGCTTGTGTCAGTTTATAATAGTAAATGGATGGATGGTTGGTAGTTTAAATAATAGAAAATAGATGAAGAATGCAAGAACTCGGGTAAGAGTATGGGGAATTAGAAAATAAAGAGAGAAGCAACGAAGGTCTGTGAACAAGCTATCAAATATTGCTCCACTGTGCAAAATGAGTCGTAACAAAACCTGATTTCCTCTTTCCTATAGTTTGTTTCTATGAGCCAAAGAAAGATGCTCGACTTTTGGAATATTATTAAAGATTTTTTTTTTATTTATTTTTCAGTCTTTTGAAGTATGATGTAACAAAAGCCTATACATTTGATAAAATTGTAGTTAAAATTTGAGGGTAGTTACATGTAGCAGCTGAAATTTTGTGGGGTCATTACAAATGCCAATTTAGTCCTTGCTTTAAAATATTATTGTACCAACCGGAACCTTACTAGAACATTAAGCCCTTTTTAATCTTATATTCTCAAATTCTTATTTATTGTTCCATGAAATGTTCATAATTGGGGATATGATGAAAACTGTTGGCAATCCAAAAAAAGTTTTCTAGTGTGGTTTTTACAAAGCAAACAGCCTTTTTAACCCTTAAAGTATGAGCTAATAGTCACATCAACCTTTTTTTTTTCTTTTTTCAATTTCAAAGTCCAAACAAGCCATGCAACTATTAAAGTAAATCAAATAAGATCTTTAAATTTTAAAACTAGATCAAATAAGTCCTTAGATGATATATAAGCCCTTCAAAATTTTGAAAATAGAATAAATAAACCTTTCAAATTTTAAAAATAGGTCAAGTAAGCCATTAATTCAAATTCATTTATTTTCTTCATGTTCTACCTCATCTTTTGGTAACTAACATCCTTTTGGACTGTTTGTGAGCTTATATAGTGGCCTATCACCTCTCAACATAATAATCAAAATCAAGCTTTATTAGATCATAATCAAATTGATGACTGTGACTATGTTGAAGATAATGAACAAATAGACAAGCCCTTTGAATCGTTCGGCAAAGAACAACTTATCAATCTTTTATATGTCTTTTAAGAGCTTATATGATTTATTCTTAAAGTTTAAAAGACTTATCAATAGTTGAAAATCTTGTTTGGGCCCAAATAAAGTTTAAGGGCTTATATGGCTATTGAATTATTGATCCATACTTCTAAGTGCCAAAATAGTCTGTTTGCTTATTGGAAATAAAAATAATTTATCTGAACTACAATTCAAATGTCAAGATCTTATATCTAAACTTATCTCTAAGCTCTCTTTGTAATGCTTAATTATTGTTTACAAATCATGTGTTAAATTAAAGCTCATTTTATTATGCTTAAACCTCTAGAATTTCAAAAAGAACTTAAGTGATTGTGATTATTGAAATCCAAATTAAAGGTTACATGATGTTGTAATTTTCTTAACGTATGAGGTTTAATTTGTGAGTAATTATTTCTAAAAGAAAGTTTCAAGCATTTTAATTACCTGTTGATTACATCACATTCACAGATACATTGTCAAAGATGTTCTTGGCCATGGAACTTTTGGGCAGGTGGCTAAATGCTGGGTTGCAGAAACCAACAGTTTTGTTGCTGTGAAGATTATTAAAAATCAACCAGCTTACTATCAGCAAGCTTTGGTTGAAGTATCCATTTTGACAACGGTAGTTAAAAAACAGCCTTTAACTTTATATCTCCCAATAGTTGTAATATTTGTACTGAACTTTCCTTGTTTGCTCCGTGCTCTGTGCATTGCAGTTAAACAAGAAGTATGATCCTGAAGATAAGCACCACATTGTTCGCATCTATGATTATTTTGTATTTCAGCGGCATTTGTGCATTTGCTTTGAACTGCTTGACACAAACCTGTAAGTTATAGTGGCTAACTATATTAAGTTTCTTGTATCTGTGCATTTAGGGGCTGCATTGTAAATGACACAGTTACATTTATGCGTACATTTGTTGATTTTTATTCCTTTGCATAGCTTGTTTTTGACACTGCAAATTACTTCAGGTACGAGCTTATTAAGATAAATCAATTCAGGGGTCTATCACTGAGCATTGTCCAATTGTTCTCTAAACAGGTATGACAATATATGCTTAAAAGTTAAAAGTTGCTGGTTTGAAGTTACTCCTATCCTTATTCCCTTTTCAATGTGTCTACAAAAAGATCTTACATGGATTGGCTCTACTAAAAGATGCTGGAATAATTCATTGTGATTTGAAGCCTGAAAATATTCTTCTATGCACAAGGTGAATTACTTTCTTTGATGAGTTTTAGTCATAATCTCTATAATGTCTTTGTTTCTGTTCAAATCAAACTTTTGTATTGTGAAGAACAGTGTGAAGACAGCAGAAATTAAAATAATTGACTTTGGATCAGCTTGCATGGAGGATCGTACTGTTTACTCTTACATCCAGGTTCACATATATGTTTATTCCCAGGCTTTTTATACATATATACTGGGTTCAATCACGTTGAAACTTGAAAGCCTTGTAACTTCATATTTCTGTTTATTCTGCAGAGTCGTTACTACAGGTCGCCTGAAGTCCTTCTTGGGTATCAGTATCCTTCTAAATCAGGGCACTGCTTTATTATGTCTAAGCAATACTAATCGCTAATCTCATGGGTCCATGTGGGCAGATGTGGACATATTATTACTTTATTAATTTAGAAGTAGTTTAAGTTGCTGGCTCAAAATTCAGTTTGTTTGTGCACACACGTAGATGTTTCTTCTGAGAATGTTGTTGCACAGTATATGCCTTCATAGAAGTTGAGTTCTTTGCTAGAACAAAGCAGATCTTCAACCTGAATTCGGATTACAGCATCTGATAAATCCTCGACTCTAAGCTTGAGCACCTTTTATAATTAATTCAAGCTGCTTTCGAAAAAAAAAAAAAAAAGAAGCTGCTGTTCCCAATTGTACTTCTGTTACAAGTCCTTTGCCTCTTTCCATTTACTAAGAGACAGAGAGATTTCCATGGTTTAAAGGATTATAAGAATACATAACATCATTTTTTTAAGTTTGGTTCAGAATTAGTTAAATAATTGAATACCAATTATTTTCCAGATTAATGGGTGTTTTGGATAATGAGTCATGGATTCATGGTTTAATTTTCTTGGGGTTTGAATACATCTTATCATGTGAGCTGAATTTTCATTTCACATTCATAGACTACAATTTATCTTTTGCAATGAAAAGCCTCTCCCTTCTGCACCCTCCTATCCTTTTCTAGTGACTGCCTGCTGACTCAGCAGATAGCCATTACTGTAGGTATCATCCTATTGTTTTAACACACCAATATCTGGCTTGCACTGCCAAGTGCCAAGTGCCGACTAATGTGAAATGATATAGTACACACTTCTTTCTGATCATCCACTGCTGTTGACCATCTTCAATTAAAAAAGTATGCTTCAAGTGTCCGTTATTGCTTTTGAATAGGCAGTTATCTTAATAATGATCCATACATATTTATGCTTTTGTGGTATTATGGCGGTTTGGCTTGGACCTTAACCCTTTTCAGATATACTACTGCTATTGACATGTGGTCCTTTGGGTGCATAGTTGCAGAACTGTTTCTTGGATTGCCGCTCTTCCCTGGGGCTTCAGAATTTGATCTTTTGAGGAGAATGGTTGAAATACTTGGGTAAGTCCTTCTTCCATTTTTTTTCTTCCTGCTGGTAACTAAGAGCTAAAGTATATTATATTTTTTCACAGAACTTCGCATTGTGAAATTCAGTATCTCTCTTGATTACCTTATATCAACTTTAAATTTTTAATATCACTAGGTTTGGAATTTTGGTATTTGTTTCTTTTTTTTAATTTTATTTGTATTTCCTACTTCTCTTCTCTCATTCCAATTGGAATTATGAAATGTATTTATCTACTGTTTCTTGAGTAGACAAGCCATTTTCTTGTATATGCTATATGGTAGTGGCACTAACCTTTTCTGGTAATGCTACTGTATACAGGGTTCACTTCATGTTTACTTCTATATTGATTCTTTGTTATTAAAATATTTTAGCAAGGGGTATTCCGTAGAAATTGTTTTGAACAGCCTTTTATGTGTGGTTGTGTTGTTGTAGTGGACAACCCCCCGATAATCTACTAAAGGAGGCAAAAAATACAAGCAAGTTCTTTAAGTGCATTGGAAATGTCCACAATGCAGGCGATGGTGAAGTTTCTTTTGATGGCAAAAGTGCTTACCAAGCATTAACCGTGGAAGAATATGAAGCTGTAAGTGTTCAAATTTTAGTTCTGGAAGGAAGAGGAAAATCAATAGATAAGTGAAAATATATAGCTTTATATGATCTTCCTTTTCAGAGCCTAAAGATATAGTGTGTTTTCCCCACTTTCCCCCTGCTCTTGTGATGTATTACTCTAACTACATGCCTGATTCTGATGGTTGCTGGTGCTCAGAGGGAATTGAAGAAACCATCTATCGGAAAGGAGTATTTCCATCACATGAACCTTGAGGCAATTGTTAAGAACTATCCTTACAGAAAGAATCTGCCACATGAAGATATTATGAAAGGTTATTCTCATATATGTTGCATCTGATTCTATTCAACAAACTTTATATTTTACTATCTTTCAGGAAGAATATGATGTCTGTTGTATAATTAATATATAACAGAGAGTCGAGTACGATTAGCTTTGATTGATTTCTTAAGAGGGCTTGTTGAGTTTGATCCTGCAAAGAGGTGGTCCCCTTTTCAGGTGATTGAAATTGAACTTTCTCTAGTTATCAGCAATCTCATCATGTGTTAAGACTCGGTTTGTCCAGCAGTGCAATATAAATTTACTGCTTTGAATAATTGGAGTTGGAACTTGTTTATCTGCAGGCTTCAAAACACCCTTTTGTAACAGGGGAGCCTTTCACCTGCCCCTACAAGCCTCCTCCAGAGACTCCTCGCATGGTAAGTAGATGAGAAGTGTAGTATTTATCAACCATTTCCTCCTAATGCTTGGATTGATATCTGAAGCAATTTTCCTAGACCTGTATGAGTATTTCACTATTATTTGCACTTGTTTTCTCCTGAATTAGTACTTATAACTGATTGAGCACTTTCATTTGGTTTGATTTTGGTACATTTTGCCCCTTTTATTTGTTATTTACTTCTTGTGGTTGACTGTTTTTTTCTAAATAATTAAGAAACATGAAGGAACCTAGTTGCACGTTGCAACATAGGTTGCATCTTATGCTTGTCGACCTTGTTGCATTTAATTGAGATTGATAGGAGGTTGTGCCCCATACCCCCGGGCTTTATAATTTGTTTTCTTTGGGTACTAGTTCTTACTTTCCCAGTGTTCTTACTTGAAGTTTTTGTTTATATGCTGGATGCAACTTCAGCTCTGACTTTTAATGCATGAAGCTAATTATCAAATTTCCTGAACAAAAAGAAGAAAGAAATACAGGAAGATAAAGACTACTTCAGCCTAAAAATTGTCAATTTTCATCTCCCCCTTCCACCCTTTTCTATTCTTTGTTGGCTTAGGCTATCTGTTACGGTAGTATTGTTTTGAGGTGCTCGGTTACTTCATGGGTTACTTGACTTCTGTGGGTTTAGTGTTTTGTGGTACACTATTGTTTTTCTTTTGAAATAATACTGATCTCTTTTTGTCTTTTTATCTTCTTAGCCTGTTGCTCAACATTTTAAGGTGGACCATCACCCGGGCGGTGGGCATTGGTTTGCTGCTGGTCTCTCTCCTAATGTGAGTTTCCTAGCCCATTAAGGTATTTCATGCTTCATTTTTTTTTAAAGAAAGGACTAGAAATTCTGCAAATTTGTGAACACTGAGACGTATCCGACCTGATTTCATTCAAATTTTTTATGCACATTGCAGAATAAGAAAAATGGGGAAAAACTTACATCACTTCTATTTCTATGCAGATTCCGGGCAGGACGAGAATATCCCTTCATAATAGTCCACATTTTCAAGTGGTTCCCTATGCACATGGCAATAGTTATGGAAGTATAGGAAGCCATGGTAGTTACAATGATGGTATCGGCCTTGGAAGCAGTTATGGGAGTTACGGGGATAGCAGTAATATGTTTGCATACTATTCACCAGTTGGTCCTTCTGGGATGAACATGCATGCACAAGCTGGTCTGTCGATGCTTGGGAGTAGTCCAGATGCAAGACTGAGGTTTATTCAGTATTCACATCCAAATGGAATTGGTATGAGTCCATCGACAGGAAATTTTGCGCCACTCCCGCTTGGCACCAGTCCGTCACAATTCACTCCGCCAAATTCATACAATCAAGTTTCTACCGGTTCTCCAGGACATTATGGTCCAACTTCACCAGCAAGAAGCAACTGTCATGGATCACCTTTAGGAAAAATGGCTGCTGTTACCCAATTCAATAGAAGGAAAGGTTGGGGGCATTCTTCCCATTCTCAAGAGAGTACGCCATCTTCGCATTGGCAAGGACACCATTCTGATGGTACCAGTGCTTTCCAAGCTGAGGGAAATCCTTCAGTACTTGGAAGTTCAACTTCACATTGGCAATCAAATTCAAGCGTAGCAAATTGGATGCAGCAGCATGGAGGTAGTGGAACTTCTACTGGTCATTCTGCCATCCAGAATATGCCTGGCTCTTTCAAGCCTTCTAATATGCAGCTCTCTCAAAGTGTGGGGCCAGCTCATGATAAGCCTGAGGCTAGCCTGTCATTGCCAGATCCAGGGGATTGGGATCCCAATTACAGGTATGCAAATGTTGCAATATAAACTTTAACCAGATCAAATGGTTTCATATTTTCAATGCTTGCAGATAGTCACAAATGACAATGATTTAGCTCAGTTTCTAGGGTTTAAAATCGAATGGTTCTGATTCTGGAGTTACTATTTGGGTTTAGCTTAGAAGCAGTTGCTGACCCATTTATCCAATACGATTAATTTATTTATTTTTGAAGACAAACAAGAGTTAATTGATGATTGCATTTCTTCAAGTTCATTAGTATGGCATAGGCTGGTCAATAACGAAAACGAAGTCACTAGGTTGTCCACAATTAATCTAAACAAAATGGTGTGATTTAATGCAATAAGTTGATAGAGAACATATTTGGTACTTGACTAATTTGGTCCTCCACAATTCTGTTAGATTTAATTCTAATTTGTATGTCTGTTTATTCTCCTTGCAGGTTTGCAATCTTCATCACCCACTTCTCAAAATGCATTACTTATTCTTTTATTCCCTTCATAATAAAATTATTGCTCAATTTGTACAGTTAGGACTTAGGAGGTTAGGTGGTGTATCTGCTGAGAGCATCTTTTAAGTGTTTTCCTAGTCATTATTAACCATTGATGTTCCAGAAGTATCTGATTTTTAATTTTATGATACTAATAGCTGTCTTACCTGGAACAACCAAGTAATTTAACAGCCTTTGCTTTTTTAACTTGTTGGTATGGCATCTGTTAAGCTTGTATCACAAGGAAAGAAGGAAGGGAAGGGAAGGAATGAAACAGAAGGAAATTAACTAAAAGGGCACATCTTTTCTCAATTTCTAGCTTCTCTTAATTCGTAGTACACATTTATAATAAAAATTTATCAAGATAAAGATCCTTAAATTTTGGAAAACATATCCCTTAAATTAAGGAGACAATCTGTAAATTAAGGAGTAATATTCTACTTATTTTAAGGATAATCTCACCAATTCTAACAGCATCTATTCATGTCCCAGTGATGAGCAGCTTCTACAAGAAGATGGTTCAGAGGCCAGCTCCATAACCATTGAGTTCAGCAAAGCCATGCATCTTGGTTCAGGTGATCCATCGGGTGGTTTTGGAAGATCTAACCGGACTTCAAACTGGAGCTCTAATTCATTGGTTCAAAGGTATACTCTTTTGTTTTTGTTTTCTTGGGGATATTCACTTAGTTTTCAAGTGAAAATATCTATCTTCATTTAAAAAATTACAGGATCATTCTCTCTCACTCTCTTTCTCTTTCTCTCTCTCTCTCTCTCTCTCTCTCATGCAAGTGATGCATTATCATATTAGTCATGCACTGTGTAAATGAACATGTTCTGAGAATTTCAAGCATTTTAAATGGATTTTTGGGTCTTGCTTTTAGTTTTCTAAATGAATTTGAAGTCTTGTTGACAAAAGATGGAAGTTGTTGATTGGATGATGATTTATAGGTGAAATTAAAATTTTTGGAATTGGCCATCCCTTAGCTGCAAAAGTTGATAGTAGTGTTTAACCCCCACAAGTTATTTGTGGAAAGATTGTGTGTATTTTTGGAGGCACTCAGTACCATATATACACTGTTTTCTCACCATTATTGATTCCATTCATGTCAGACAAAATGGACCTATTCAAGCATTTACAAACGTGGAGGTTGGCAGCCCTCCTTCAGCTCATGATATGCATGCTGGATATGGTCGTTCAGCGTCAAAGCATTCTCATTTCATGCCTCATATTTCACAAAACTCGCCAAGCCGTTTAGGACAGCAATCTCTTCCGCGCTTCAATCATGTGAGACCTGCTGTTCGGGGTAGTGAATGGAATCATATCAAGATCCAGCCCCCTCAGTCCAGTTTTAATTCTGGGGCCCCCCTTTCTCCAGGAAATAGTTCACTCAACAACGGCATGCCATGGGGTATTTCCTTCACGTTTACACGTTACTTCTTCCTATAGTTTTTCTCTTCCATTTTGTTCAATACTAATGTCGTAAGAGAAACTTAGCTAATCGACATAGTTTCTAGGGGCAATAAGATATGATTTTAACTCATTACATTCTATTGTAGGGCGTAGGGCTAATCATCCTGTCACAAGCACTCTACCAGGATCCCGAGGGAGAAAAGACTACGGACGGCTTGCCTAGTTTCAGCTTAGTTTTCTTTCTTTGAGGCTTATGTTTTGAGTGTTGGAAAGAAAGTTGTACTCGATGGTTCACAAGCCTAGTGGACTGATGCTAAGAAAATCCTCACCCAGACATGTTCATTCATTGTGCTTGCATAAATATAATTCATGGTTGTGGTTTCTCCTCTTCTGATTATCTCAACTTGCAAATATCATCATTGATTCCTCCACCCCCTCCCTCCCCCTGTTTCTCAAGTCATAATTCTGTGGTCCTGCTACTCTGTTCTAGATTTTCAATTTATTACTTGACGTATATTACTAACCTAAGGGATTGCTTTTCATGTATTTGAAGGAATCTGATCTGGTTATTAAGGTGTAATTTGCTGCTGCTTTGAAGAATTTGTGTGGAGTCAAGGGCAAAGGTGACAACGGGAGTATTCAGCAGTTCATATGTTTTCCAATTACTCATCATGTTGATTTGTTGAACCTCATACTTGATATTATTGTTGTAAAGCTTAGAAAAGGTGGGACAGGGTGCAGTTTTTGTTTGGTTGACAGTTTCT
Source organism: Manihot esculenta (assembly GCF_001659605.2). Lineage (NCBI taxonomy): Eukaryota > Viridiplantae > Streptophyta > Magnoliopsida > Malpighiales > Euphorbiaceae > Manihot > Manihot esculenta. The sequence continues at coordinate 39,549,449 of NC_035168.2, forward strand.
TTTGAAATTGCTGAACCCCTCGTACTTATGGGTTTTTGGATCCTTTGAACTGTAAGATTCATGCTTGGGTGTTCAGTTTATCAGTAAGAACAGAATGTAGAATTTAGGAACAGCTTTCTTGCCTAGCAAAATCTGTATGAAAAGGGAGGTACCTAATGCACCAGGAAAAGATTGTTTGTTCATTTGGCTGGTAGCATCCTCAAACATAGAATGAGAATATGCCATTTGCTTGAGCTGTAATAGTGGTTTTTATAATCTTCAATGGGTATCTGAGGTTGTCTGCCATTTGACTATACAAAGCTTGTCCTCTGTTTAGTTGTTCTGTTTCATTCATGGATTACATAGCCTTCTATAGCTTTCCTAAAACTTGCATGTTGGGGAAAGGAGAAGCAGAGCATTAATGCTGTGGTGATTATGTTTGCAGAAAAAAGCTTTGATGGATGATAATTCTATTATTATTAATGTTGTAAATATAAATTTTTAATTCTATTATTATTATTATTTGATATGGTGGATGACCCAACTGTTTCAAGTTCACAAGTCAAATCCCAGCTGCACTCAGCTCTTGGTTAGATAATTTTTTTTATTAAAAAAAAATTATATATATAATACTAAATAAACGTGATGCAGAATAAGTGTGTGGTTATCACTGGTTAAACTATCAATTTTCCGATTATATAGAAAAAATATATAAAAATCTTCCTTTTTTGTTTTTTATTCAAAAAAATTGATATGAAGAGGGAGACGAGAAGCGTGCAGAAATACAGAAGAGGCGACGTGGCAAGCTCTGCACCACTCCACGGTGGAACCAATATCTCTTACAGCCAATAGCATCTCTCCTCTCATATCTCACTCACAACCCCCCCTTTCTCTCTCTCTCTCTCTTTTTTTTTTTAAAAAAAAAATTAAGAATAAAAAATCTCCGGTTTTTTTTTTAATGAAATATTATTAAGATTATCATAAAAACAAGAGAGTAAAAAAAAAATTATTATCTTTTAAAAATCAATCTAGCGAGACTACAAGAAACCAGAGTTTTACAATCTACCTTCTCCTCAACGGCTTACAACTTTCTTTGGAATCTCCACCTCTTCCTCTTCTTCTTGCTTGCTAATTGTATTGTTGTTTCAGGTATTTCATTGATTACCGCTAATTCACATTTCTTCATTGCCATTGTTTTTACCTTCTTTTTTCTTGCGAGAATCAAAAGGTTGAATCATTTGCTTCTCTTCTGGGAATGTTTCACCTATTATGCTCTTAGCTTTCGCCCCTTTTCTTGGGATCTTCACCTTCTGTTGATACACAGAAGGAACATTTCCATTATGGTTAACATTTACAAAATTGAAAAAATAAAGAAAGCTAAGCGGGTTTGCGGAATTTGGAACTAAAATATAAAGTTTGGAAATTGCGTGTTGAAGATATCAATATATCCTTTCTTGTTTTTAGTTCGTAGTTTAACATCCTTGTCTCAAGCTATAGAATTTCACTTGATTTCTAGGACTATGAAAATTCTCAAGCTTGTAAATAATAGTTGAACCGTGCTTCTTAGAAATATTTCAAATATACGTGTATGATTCTGATCTCAGGTCAAGGATTTAAATTGAAACATTGTTAGTGTTATGCTGGTACTGATGGATTTATTTCTTCCGTATGAGCTTAGTTTTCTTTACATTTCCTGTTGCATAAAACATTTATTGTTGAAGAAACCCACATAAGAATTCAGGAGAGTTTACTGGATCCAAATCTCTTACATCTTCGTATGTGCATCATATGAAATATGGTTATGGTGAGACAGCTTCATGCATCTGTTTCTTTCCATGGTCTACTTGGCTGGGTGGTTTTCATTCTTTCTTTAATTTAGATAATTAGAATCTGATAGACTTAATGTTATTTACTTGTTGGAAAAGAAGTATTAAGATTTTCTTTTCTTTTTTTGTTACCAGAAGGCTAACAAAGCGATCTTTGGGAAGTTTAGCATACAGCAGATCTTTTTATACTGAGCTTAGTGAATTGAGAATGGCTGAGGAGCTGTAAACAAAATTTTGCTAAATAAATAGGTTAAAGGCTTGTTTGTTCATGGCCACTGCTGCAGTTATTGGACTTAGTTCAGGAAAGAGGCTCTTGAGTTCCACCTTTTATTATTCTGACCTTACAGAAAAACCTTTTAATGTATATGATCATGGATTAACCTACTACCAAATTGCTTCAACAAAGAATGGGATTGCTGCAAAAAAGTCATCAAATTATGGCCCCAGGTTCCCATCCTCCAATAGAAATACACGGTCTATTAAGGCTCTCAAAGAACATGTGGATGCTGCCTCTGCTTCCTCAACTGCGGTGACATGGTCCAAGACATTCAATGACATAGAAGAGGATAGTTCTGATCTCGACTACTCGGTAGAGGCACTTCTCTTGCTGCAGAAGTCTTTGCTTGAGAAACAATGGAATCTTTCATTTGAGAGGACAATCTCAAGTGATTCATCCAGTATAAATAGTCAAAAGAAGATACCTGTCACTTGCTCTGGGTTGTCTGCTCGGAAAAGGAGAGTAAATACTAGGAGGAAGACTCTGAGCCAAAGTAAATCCATAGTGCAAGCTAGTACATTTAAGCATCTAAAATCAGCTGTCAGTCCTGAGCTGCTGCAGAATCGTTTGAAGGGTTATGTTAAGGGTGTGGTAAGTGAAGAGCTGCTCACCCACAAGGAAGTTGTGCACCTGTCAAAGATAATAAAAGCCGGCCTTTCCATGGAGGAACATAAATCCAGGTGAGACTAGGTCTTAGCAATTGGAGAAAGAGTTTTTAACTCAACAAAGTGATTCTTCTGCATATACCTTGTTAAATTTCAATGACAAGTAGCTTGCGTACCAAAGACATTCTGCTGTATGTGGCTAGACCTCAAAGGTGATAATAAAATATATAACTAAAGCAATGTTCAATAGTAAATAAATCAGAGAAATTTTATTTCCAACTTATTTATATCTTAATGGTTTTCTCAATGACCCCCCTTCTTTTGCGAAGAACTTAAAGCATGATTATTTTATCAATTATAGATTGTCCGTTTACATTGCAATTCCAGGCTGAAAGAGAGATTAGGCTGTGAGCCCTCTGACAAGCAACTTGCTACTTCCTTGAGGATTTCTCGTACAGAGTTACAGTCCAAATTGATTGCATGTTCTTTGGCAAGAGAGAAATTAGCAATGAGCAATGTTCGTCTAGTTATGTCCATTGCTCAAAGATATGATAACATGGGTGCTGAAATGGCTGACCTTGTCCAGGTATCATTTTTCTTTCATTTCTTGAAATATTTTTATCTTTGAACCCAAGTAATATACCTTAGACAGATTTGTGTATACCCCCTCTTAAAAGAAAATTTTGTAATCATTCTCATGCAGGGAGGTTTGATTGGATTGTTGCGTGGTATTGAGAAATTTGATTCTTCAAAAGGGTTCAAAATTTCAACTTATGTTTATTGGTGGATACGTCAGGTAAGGCTGATTTTTTTGCTTTAGATTGTAACTTGTAAATAACTTAGTATTTGGAAAATGACAGGCTACTTCTGTGTACACATCCTCAACAGATAATTCAAGAGAACCCATTTCCATTACAGGATCGTAGTAATTTATACTCCAGGGTTTAACTTTCTCAAATTGATGCACAACTTATTGGCTTACAGTCTTATGCAATAAAGCAACACGTAAAAGTGATTATGTTTCCTCTCTTAGTTTTCCTCCAAAATCTGGATTTTACATTCCATGCTTCTCTCACCTGAGAAATGAGTTCAGGGTTCTCTCTTATCCGAACAGCACAAATATTGCCGTAAATTTGTTTGCATATCTTGGTTCAACAGGGATTGCAAAACAAATTCAGCTTTTTATTTTTCTTTTGCTGCAGGGTGTATCAAAAGCATTAGTTGAGAACTCGAGAACCTTAAGACTACCTAATCATTTACATGAAAGGTTAGGCTTAATACGAATTGCAAAAATTAGACTAGAAGATAAAGGAGTAACTCCTTCAATTGACGTAAGTTATTTTTTTTTTTTTAATGAAAGATTATCAGTGTACTTTTCCATTTAACTAGTCTCGATATACAGATCATTAGTGTCTCATTTTTCTATTATTTTCAGAGGATTGCAGAGTCCCTGAATATATCCCAGAAAAAAGTTAGGAATGCAACAGAGGTATCAAATTTTTAAGGACACTTCTTTTTGCCCATTAAGCTCTTATTCTTCCTGTGCTATTCCTCAATCCAGTATGATTATGTGTAGGCAATTAGCAAGGTCTTTTCACTCGATAGGGAAGCATTCCCCTCTTTGAATGGTTTCCCAGGAGAGACTCACCATAGTGTAAGTGAAGCTCAGCTCGAGTGTGCAAATTCACCTTAAATACTAATTTTCACCCTTTTAGTTATGTTTGTCTATTTTATTTGGGATTGACTTCTTTCTCCTTTTCTCTCTTTTAAAGTACATTGCTGATAATTGCATCGAGAACAACCCCTGGCATGGAGTAGATGAATGGGCACTCAAGGTGAAGCTGAAGCTTCAAATAGTAACAACTCCCTCTTATTTAGATTGTAGACTATACACAGAAAATTTCATATCCTTGTATGTCTGCAGGATGAAGTAAACAAGCTTATCGATTCGACTCTTCGAGAACGAGAGAGGGAGATTATAAGACTTTACCATGGTTTGGGTAATGAATGCCTTACATGGGAGGACATAAGCAAGCGGTTAGTAGAAATAAAGAACTTCTTACTTCTTAGAAATTTCATGCACTAGCTCTTTAGAAGAACCTTGATAAGTAAAAGTACAGCACATTCTTCCTTACATTTATCAAAAACACCCTTTTGCCTGTGTGCGTCTGAGATACTGAGCGTTCTATTAGTTGGCTAACTCTTATCCTAACAATTGAATCATTGTTATTATTTGTAGTGATGGCATCTGTGCTTTAGAGCATTACCCACAAATTTAGGATTCTTTTTGTCCCTTTATGTACAAATATGTGAACATGACAGTGGCACTGCATCATGTCTTCAGGATAGGTTTGTCCAGAGAAAGAGTCCGGCAAGTTGGGCTTGTTGCACTAGAAAAATTAAAACATGCTGCTAGGAAGAAGAAGCTGGAGGCCATGCTTGTGAAACAGTGATTTGGTCTGGTGCATGTTTCATTGGAACTCCTGAATACGACTGTATATATACAGAAAGAAAGCTGTACCTTCAATTTCCTTCTTTAGAACAGAAACAACTATAGGAGATTATATGTTTGTAAGGGTCTATGACCCCAAAACTTACTGCAGAGTTGAGCATGCTGATTTTTAAGAGCTAGCTGGAGCTAAAATTTTTCTTGTATTTGAGGAAAAAAAATCTGTGGATCAGAAATCAAAATCATTCAGTTCTACCGTGTTTGATGATGGAAATGATAAAATGTTTAGCTTTTAGTAATTTTGGTGGAGCTCCTGTAGTTCTCACATTCAACTCACAGCTCTACTTTTCTAGCTGTTAAAATTAGAATAATAAAGGATACATAAGAAAATAACAGGAGAAGGTTTATGGGGTTTGGCTACGAGTGCTTATATCCACTGGCATATAACCAGTGGAAGTAAGATGTTGGAGGAAACTAACTAAATCATATGATTGGGCTCTTAACTAATGAGAAAATGATGGTTAAGCTTCCTCCAACTCTCGCTTTCATAATCCATGGAGTCCTCACAATAATTTTTCTTGTTATAGTGATTTCACAAACCAGTGAAGGTAAGATCTTGGAGGGAACTAAATCACATCTGAGTTTTGAGAAAATGTTTGGGTTCCTCCAACTCTTTACTCTCGAGATATCTGCATGGCCACTGGCCAACCCTACTAAAGGAGAAGCTTGAAGACAAACAGCTGCTTTCTTGCAATGAGACAGATTTTAGTTGTAAAGATAATAACATGCACATTTTGTGTTGTTCGTTGAAGATGTGTGCTAGAGAGATTCTCCTTTGATGTGAAGGGGAGTTCTTTGATAGAACCGACATAAGTGTTTTGGGCATACAACCTTGGATGCAGAGAGTCCACATATATGCTTATGTTTCCATAGCCATAAATCTGGTGACCATTGTGTGTCCTGCCAGGTTTAGGTTTAAATAGCAAGCCATGATGTTGTGCACGGGCCTCAACAACTTTTTTCAAAGTCATCTCAACACCACCACCCATACCATCTGCCTGAACTCTGCTTCCCACACCCACTGCAGGTTGCTGTTGAGCATGTGCTGCAGGGTAATTACTTGGTTCCCAAGTATTAATACCAGCTATTTGTACAATGGGTAATTTCGTTCGGAGAAACTCTATTCTATCTATTTTATTGGTGTAAAAATATAAAGAAAAATTACTATTTAGTCATGAAAAAATTTATTAATTAATTTTTCAATTTTAAAAAATGCATTAAAACGTCTCTAGCGTTTTAAAAAGTTAACTAATTAATTTTTTCATTAATTTTTTTATTAAATATTTTACTATTTAATTTTTATAATTTTTAAAAATTTATTAATTATATTAATTAATCTTTCTGTATTATGGACATTTTAGACTTTTTTATAATATTTAAGGGTTAAAATTAATAAAATGACTAATTAATAAATTTTTTAAAATATTAAGAATGTTTTAATGTATTTTCAATTAGTAAATTTTTTCATAATATAAAAATTAAATAGTAACAGTCTCAAAACATAATAATTATTGATTAACGTGAGAAAAAATAATAATAAATACTATTTCACTAATAGGGTGGGAACTCGAAAAGTGAATTTCCATTCTCTTATTTCATATACTAATTGCACATAAGGTGTAGCTACATCCCAAATGTCATTACTTGCCTCACCTTGCAGCACATTCTTCCACAATTCCACAAGTTTCAGCCCATGCAATGAACGTCTTAGAGGATTCTGATGTTTGATATCCGAGAATGGATCTAAACTCAAAATATATTTTGGTAAGATTGGTTTTCATTTCTCACTCGTTTTTTTCTTAATTTTTTTTTTCATTTTTAGTGATGTGTAATCGTCATCGTGTGTCTGTACTCCTTTCCTATATTTACGCTAGCCGTGTGTACAGATATATTGTATTATTTTTTCTCGTCAGACAACCATTTATTTCCATTTGTGTCATTTGGACATGATCTCAGGCATCACTGAGTCTGCTTTTCTATGAGGGATAGTAGGTATTCGAAATGAGAATCTTATGAGTTGATTCGCGTCCAATCTGGTGACGTTTGGACAGGCCCTAAACCCGTAGGAAGCTTAGAGCCACGTATTGGGCTCTCTTGGAGCTTAGACCCGGTCCATCTAATTTAGGCTTTCTCAAGCCCGAGTGTGTGAAGTCCGATAGTCATCAAGTGCCCCTTTACTCGCTCATTAATTATTCTATGATTTATGAGTAAATTTTGAGATTTTAATTATTACCACGCAGCTTTAGGAGAGTTATGTCAAAACATCCTTTCTCTGCTTTTTTTCATTTCAAATTTATGTTTTCGCTCGTTGCTCTGTCTTTTGCGTTGCTTCTACAATTTTGCTCTTTCTCTTCCCTGTAATCTTCGATTTTTCGAATCGAGGTACGTCTTGCTCCTCTCATGGCTTCTACTAGGATTCATGAGATAATTGGTTTAGCTTTTCTATTATTCCTTTCTTTTCTAACTATTTTTCTTGCAACTGTAACGACCCGAAAACTGGACTGCTACTGGCGCTAGGATCCAGATTGACTTAAGGTCGCCGGGACCCGTAGCAAGCCTAAAATACATCCTGTCATACCTGATAAATCCCATACATGATCAAACAATTACATAAAAACTTTAAACTTTATCATACACCAAGCTTGACCTGTGCATGCACCATAACTCTAAACATAAAACCCCATACTAGAGCCCTCATCAAATGCTCCAGTTGGGTCAACATCTCATATGTCAAGCCTGGTTCAACATACCTTAACATTAAAACGTTTACATCAAGATCATGTACAACAGGATTTACAATAAACACTAGGGCCAAGCACAATACTAATCCTCATTACATTACTTTACATTATATCATTTTACATTTCATTACATTACATGTCCACTAACACTCTATTATATGACATAACCATGGCCATTACCCTTGCTGACTCCCTGTGCTATCTCTGGTCCTGCAAACCTGGGGGTTAGGGGAAGGGGGTGAGCTACTAAAGCCCAGTGAGCAGAACAGTAAAACAATTAATTAAACACATGCTTTCATGAAATGCATCACATCACAAACAATTCACATTACGGATGGGCTTGTCACCAATAACCCTCTGCATATCGTAACATGTCCAACTATGCTAGGGGTGATACGGCCACACCTGGTCTTCTCTTACATATACATATCATAACATGTCCAACTGTGCCAGGGGCGATATGGCCACACCTGATCTTCTCTTACATATACATATTGCCAGGGGCAATACGACCACACCTGGTCTTTCCATCTCATATCATATCATATCACATCGAGGGCTAATGGATCATCCAATATCCATCCACATCAACAACATATTATGCAATGCATCATATTCGTGAATTCTAATGCAAAAACAGCCTAGTACATATCATGGCATTTGTGATGCATGAACATGCTTAAAAGTTAATTTGCTTTAAAATAAAAGAGTTGTGTTCTACTCACCTCTGGCTGACGCTTTACTGACTCTGTAGTAGCTAGCTCACTGCTGACCTTCTCGGTCTCTCAGGTCCGATCCTACACAGGTGGACTCAAATGAGGGACCAAACATACTCTAACATAACTCTAAACATCTCCCCAAAAACCCCCTAAAACATCACAAAACATTCATAGAAAACATGCAAAGTAAGGCTGGACAGGGCACTTTCGGCGGCAGGTTCGGCGGCTGAAAGTCTCTCCAGAGCCGAAAGTCTCTCCAGAGCCGAAAGTCAGGCACTTTCGGGGGCAGGGTTCGGCGGCCGAAAGTCCTTCTAGAGCCGAAAGTCACAACCTTCGGCGGCAGGTTCGGCGGCCGAAACTCCCCTCCAGAGCCGAAAGTCCAAACTTTCGGGGGCGAGTTTAGGCGGCCTAAAGCTGCCTCCAGGCAGGTTCGGCGGCCGAAACTGGCTTCGGCGGCCGAACCTAGGCTCTCCCAAAAGGCAGAACCCGAGCCTCACATGCACATCCAGCCACCCCAAAGCCTCTCAACTCATACCAACTCACACAAAAGCATGCATAAACATATTTTCAAGTATTTAGGGGCTTAAAACTAGCCTATACCCCAACAAATATCACATTAAGCATACATTTAACATAAAGGGTACATAAACTCTAACATCTTAGATCTACTCTAAACATGCATTAAAACCCTTAACCCCTTTTTAAAACTTACTTAAAACATGAAAGAAGAGGAGGATCTACACTTACCTCTTGAAGATCGAGAGGAGATGCGATCCCAAACTTGGAGATGTGGAGAAACGAACTCCAGAGGTCTCCAAGCTTCTAAAACCTTGATCTTAGCTTAAAATCTTCAAAACATGGTAAAAACTCATAAAAACTCTAGGAGATTTGAAGGAAAACATAAAATCAACCATGGAGGGTCAAGAACTCACCTTTGTCCGAAAATGGAGAGAGAAAAACTCGCCCATTTTCGGACATAGGGTCTTTTATAGGTGGCTGGCCAGACCACCTTCGGAGGCCAAAGGTGCTTCCACAACTCCACCATGTTCGGCAGCCGAACTTGAGGTTCGTCGGCAGCAAAAGAGAGCCACCTTCGGCGGCCGAACGTGAGGTTTGGCGGCCGAACCTGGCATTTCCCTTTAAAACTTTCTTTTCTTTCAAAACTCAATTTTCTTTCTTGATCAAACCATAAAAACATGTAAAAACATTTTAGAAAACCTTTATTTTACCCTTCTAGAAGGCTTCCGACATCCGAGGAAATTTCGAATTCCAACGGAGATTCCGCCGGAAGGTAGGAATTTCGATGTTGGGGTCTAGCCGGGTATTACAGCAACCTTGCTGATACCACCATCTTCAAGATTAGGGCTGTCTTACCTAATGAGCGCATAGTTCTGCTTATCCCACTGCCAAAAGGCCTCATAGGCGCTCAGCAGGGGCGTAATTTGGTCTTTTTGGTCAAACAGCATGAATTCAGACTGACCTTCCCATTTACCCCCTTCTTCATCGAGGTCTTTCGTTATTTTAGGGTGACTCCTCAAATGTTGTCTCCTAACTCTATCTTGTTCATATGTTATTTTGAGTCTATCTGTCTGTGCTGGGGTTTTGCCCCTTCTTTCGAGTTATTTTATACTTTCTTCCGCCTCGTTAGGTCTAACCATGGGTTTTATTATTCCAGTCCTCGGGCTGAATTGTCTATATTCATGGGGTATAAGGACTAGATTAAGGGTTGGATAGAGAATTTTATAGTTATCAAGTCAAAGGAGAGCATAGGGATTAACTGGAATATTGACCTCTCCTGGGGGAAATTCTTCTAGACTGTAATAATTCCCTAGGTTAACCCTAGTAGATCATATCTGCCTTCTTCGACTGACCTCTATATGAAAAAATTATGATGTCGAGAAGTGTATGTTTATGTCCAACCTGCGGGATTGCCAGCAAGTTGGTATCTTTTAATTTTTCCCCTTTGTATTTTCTTCTTTTGTTATTTTGAATTCTAATTAAACTGGTTTTTCCTTTTCAGCCTCTGACATGCCAATGGGTAACATTAAGCTTCCCAAGAACTTCACCTTGTCCAGGGAGAGTATGAAGGACACCTTAGCCACTTTTGAGGCTAACAAGTCTATCGCTGATGTGTCCAGAGAGGTTTTCTAGGCTGCGACACCTGCGTTGTCAGCTCGCCCTTTTGCTTGTGCCTCCGCACCTTCTTTGGCTTTGGTGCCCGTGTCGAGAGGCTCTTGTTCTGCAGCCTCTAGGACATCGATCCCTCCCAAGGTGCCGGCCTCTTCTAAGGGTTCACCTGCTCCCAAAGAAGTCCCTAAGGAGCCTATCATGGTTAGCGAGTCAGTGGACAGTAGCTCGGAGGAGGGCACCAAGTCTCCTCCCTTGGATGTTTATCCCATCCAAGCTGTGGGTGCTATTGCCATTGAGGGCAGGGCTGCTAAGCATGCTAGAACTTTAGAACCTATCCTTTGCCCCAGATAACAATCTACTAAATGCTATTGAGGTCAACGTTGAATCTATGCCAGCCTCCACTGTTGAGATGTTGTACGACAAGATATTTGGGGGGGCTCCAGCTGTAACGACCCGAAAACCGGACCGCTACCGGCGCTAGAATTCAGATCGACTTAAGGTCGCCGGAACCCGTAGCAAGCCTAACATGCATCCTGTACATCTGATGAAATCCCATACATGATCATACATTTTCATAAAAATTTTAAACTTTTCATATACCAAGCTTGACCTGTGCATACACTAAAACTGTATACATAAAACTCCTTACTGGAGCCATCATCAAATGCTCTAGTTGGGTCAACATTTCATACATCAAGCTTGGTTCAACATTTCTCATCATTAAAACATTTCATTAAGATCATGTACCAAAAGGGTTAACCATACATTAGGGCCAAGTACAATACTAAACCATGAAACATATCTCTACATAACATTACATTATACCATTTTACATTACATATCCACTACTAATCTATTACACTTAATACAACCTTCAACCTTGACGACTTCCCGGTCTATCCTGAACCTGCAAACCTGGGGGTTAGGGGAAAGGGGTGAGCTACAAAAGTCCAGTGAGCAGAATAATAAAAACAATTTAATAAACATATGCTTTCATGGAATGCATCACAACACAACTAATTCACATCACGGATGGACTGATCCAAAAATCCCTCTACTCTGTGCCCGGCCCTCGGTGGAGCTCCTCAGGACTTCTATTACATACATAAGCTTTGTGCCCGGCCCTCGGTGGGGCTCTTCAGGACTTCTATTACATAACATGATATCTAGAGGGCTAATAGGTCGTCCTGTTGTCCATCCACACCCACAATGAATAATGCAATGCGTCATATTCGTGAATTCTAATGCAAACAACCTGTTATATATTATGATGCATGATCATGCTTAAAATATTTGATTTCTCGAAATAAAAGATTAGTTTAGTTCTACTCACCTTTGGCTGACTCTGAACTAACTCTGAAGCAGCTATCTCACTGCTGATCACCCCGGTTCCTCAGGTTCGATCCTACACAGGTGGACTCAAATGAGAGACCAAACATACTCTAATATGACTCTAAACATCTCTCCAAAACCCCCTAAAACATCATAAATATGCACGGAAAAACAGACAAAGGAAGGCTGGGCAGGGGACTTTCGGCGGCAGGTTCGGCGGCCGAAGGTCCCTCCAAATCTGAAAGTCAGGCACTTTCGGGGGCAGGTTCGGCGGCCGAAACTCCCCTCCAGAGCCAAAAGTCCAACTTTCGGAGGGCGAGTTTAGGCGGCCTAAAACTGCCTCCACAGGCAAGTTCGGCGGCCGAACATGACTTCGGCAGCCGAACCTGGGTTCTCCATAATGGCAGAACCCGATTTGCCTCTCATATCTAGCCTCCCAAAACCCTCCAAACTCATACTCAACACTCAAAAGTATGCATAAATACATCATCAAGCATATAGGGGCATAAAACTAGCCTATACCCCAACAAACATCACATTTAACATCACATTTCTCATTAAACTAACATAAACCCTAACATTCTAGATCTACTCTAGTCATGCATTAAACACTCTTAAAACCCCTTAAAACTCACTTAAAACCTAAAAGAAGAGGGGGATCTACACTTACCTCTTGAAGATCGAGAGGAGATGCGATCCCAAACTTGGAGATATAGAGGAACGAGCTCCGGGGGTCTCCAAGCTTCAAAACTTTAATCTTAGCTCAAAAATCTTCAAAACAAAGTAAAACTTCATAAAAAACTTGAAGGGATTGAAGGAAAACACAAAATCAACCATGGGAGGGTGAAATCTCACCTATGCCCGAAAATAGAGAGAGAAAACTGTCCCATTTTCGGATAAGGGGCCTTTTATAGGTGGCTGGCCAGACCACCTTCGGGGGCCAAAAGAGCTTCCGCAAGCTCCCCATGTTCGACGGCCGAACCTGGGTTTTTCCTTCATGACTTTTTCTTTCAAAACTCATTTTTCTTTCTTCATTGAAACTATAAAAACATGTAAAAACATTTTATAAAAACATATTTTACCCTTCTAGAGGGTTCCGACATCCGAGATTCCGCCAGAAAGTAGGAATTCCGATGCCGGGGTCTAGCCGAGTATTATATTCCTGCACTTTTCAAACTGAAAGGCATAGCCTTATAGCAGTATATCACATCTTCTATTATAAAAGAAGTCTTCTCCTCAACATATTTATCCATGGGGATTTGGCGGTACCCAGTCTTCTCTTCAACCTATATACATTTTATACTTCCCGTTGACCTTTTTCATTAATACAGGGTTAGCTAACCACTGTGGATAGATAACCTCTCTAACAAACCTTACCTCCTCTAACTTTTTTACCTCCTCCCTCATGGCTTGTTGCTTCTCTTTACTGAAGACTCTCTTCTTCTATTTCACAGGCTTTGCATCAGGAAAGATGTTTAGTCTGTGGATCATCACCTCAGGCTTGATTCCCAGCATATTTGAGGGCTTCCAGGTAAAGCTTGAGGCATGCTCTCGGATTAAGGCCATTGCAGCTCCTTTCTGCCTTCCTTCTAGGCTAGAGTTTATGTTGAAGACCTTGTTGCTTTCTTCTTTAGATATTAGGAAGGTCTCTAGGTTATCAATAGGTTTGGTTTTGGCCTCCTTCTTCTCGTGTCTAACTTCCATAACTTCTGGGTTTACTTCCTTTGGTCGGGCATATTGTTCCTCTACCGTGGCCTCTTCCTGCCTTCCCCGAACCTTTGTTGAGGGATTTGGTAGCTCAAAGTGGGTTAGGGCTCATTAAGATTGAGCCCTTCAACTATGGATAGTTTGCTCAATAGGGTTTTGAGCCCTCTTTAGTGTAACATCTAGCTTAGCCAGTGGGCAGTATTTTGTAATTGGAGGACCATGTTTTATAATTCTTGGCCAGACAAGGAGGTTTGGGGTATGGTTCCAATTGAGTTAGGTGAGGGGTTTAGTAATGGGGTGGCTGGTTTACTAGTGTTATTGGACTAGAGAATGAGAACAGCGGACCTTCATGAGTCGAGCTCAGGTCGTTCGAGGTGATTCTTGTATGGTTTTCATCGTGATTAGCTATGTGAATCTCAGTGGGTGAATAAAAATGAGAACTCTATAAAAAGATCTCTTCCGTTCTCACAGATGACGCCAATTAATGTCTAAGATTCGAGAATGAGTCTAGGCTTAGAACATATTTTGGTAAGCTGGGTTTTCGTTTCTCACTCGTTTTTTTTTTATTTTCTTGAATTTTTTGTCTTTTAGTAATGTATAACGGTGGTCCTGTACCTCTATCCTTCTGCAACATTCATGCTGAACGTGTATGGAAAAAATATTATGTTCTTTTCTCTCATCAAATAGCCATTTAATTTCATTCGCGCCACCTAGACACCATCTCAGATATTATGAAGTATGCTTTTCTATGAGAGATAGAGGGCATTCGAGGTAGGATCCTATGAGTGGATTTGCGTCTAGTTTGGTGATGTTTGGGTGAGTCCTGAATCCATAGGGAATTTAGAGCCACATATTAAACTCTGAAAGTTAGGCCCAATTTTTTTAATTTGGACTTTTTCAGTCCGATGGTTAGAGTCTGACAGTCATCAGATTTCATCTCTAAAACACTCTAATAAATAAAGACAAAGCAAATTTAATAATATTATCACTGAAATAATGAACAATATTCACATTTTTTTTAATAAGGGATTAGAGATGAAGACTTGAACTTAATTTTCAGGTAAATAAGATGGTTTTAACCTATGGATCAAGTCTGACTAAGCTTTTATTTCCTTTAATATGATCATATTAAACAAAATATAATCGAGCCAATATTATTAGTATTATTATTGACGCAAGCCACATGGCAACCCAGAATTCCAAATGGTCAAAATCTCAATGAGTCAAGGAAGAACAAAGATCTGTCCACCAGAGCTTCTCGTATACCCTCCATAAATCTACCTTTTTCACTTCACCCCTATATATCGTTAACCTCCACGTGTCACTTCGAGACTCGCACACTCCCTCACTGCCCAATCTTCAGTCTCCCTGCTACTGGTCTTTCCCCCAACCTGACCACCACATTACACTCTGTTCAAGCTCTCTCCTGTCTGCTCAGTCCCTTTACCAGCTGCTCCTGTAATGGCCAGGTCTCTGCTTGCGCCTCTAGCTGGCACAGCACCGTCTCTGCACTCTTCGTTGTTCTCGAATTTCCCTCTATATTCCCATTCCTTTCCCTCCAGGACCCTTTCTTCGGCTGTCCACAAGCCTTCTAATTGTTACACCCACTATTCTCTAACTTCACTTCATCGACGCCTCTCTCCTGTTTCCGCTCTAGATTCTGACGTCCCTCACCCTCTTCACCAGGTGATTCTATTTTGATGATTGAATTGTATTTCGCCCCTGATTTTTGGGTTTTTATCATTTCATTTGAATTGGGTTTCTGTCGGAATTTTAAGGGATCAGCGGATGTAAAGGACAGTAAGAGATTTAAACAATGGGATTCGTGGACAGCGAAATTTTCTGGAGCTTCGAATATACCATTTTTGTTGCTTCAAATGCCTCAGATTATACTCAACGCGCAAAATCTAATGGCTGGAAATAAAACTGCCTTGTTGGCTGTTCCATGGCTGGTAACCCATTATCGAATCATCTTTATATACTTGGGTTGAAAATTTCTCCTTTTTATTGAAGTGACAGTTTTCGAGGAAATGTTGTGGATGCAGGGGATGTTTACTGGGTTGCTTGGAAATCTTTCTTTGCTTTCCTACTTCGTGAAAAAGAAGGAAACGGAAGTAATTGTGGTGCAAACGCTGGGAGTTGTTTCTATTTACATAGTAATTACTCAGCTTGCAATGGCAGAAGCTATGCCTCTGCCTCACTTTGTTGCCACTTCAGTAGTTGTGGCAACAGGTTTGGTGTTGAATTTCTTCAATTACCTTGGAAAGCTTAATGCTGGAATCTGGCGGGTTTGGGAAGATTTTATAACTGTGACTGGACTCTCGGCTCTTCCCCAGGTGCGCTTTTTCTCTCTCACACTCACACATATACATCCAGGAGTCTATTGATCTTGGCAGTTTTAGGGAAATATTGTTTAGTTTTTTGTTTATAAACGCTGACATAATTGTGAATTGGAGCACAGGTCATGTGGTCTACATTTGTGCCGTATATTCCAAGCACTATCTTGCCTGGAGCAATGGCATTTGTGGTAGCTGTAGCAGCTGTTATAATGGTAAGCTTTTAGGATTTCATCTTGCTTGTGGTGGTTTTGTTCTGATGAGATTATCAGCAGACATTCCCAGGATTAGAAAATTGTGAGAAAAATTTTAAGGCCTGGCATTGCATAGGATGATTTTATAATTCAGAATCCTTTACTTACTACTGCTAAGATTTGCAGGCACGAACAGGCAAGCTCTCAGAGAAGGGTGTTAAATTTGTTGGAGGAATATCTGGATGGACGGCAACTCTTCTTTTCATGTGGATGCCAGTTTCACAAATGGTGATCTTGTTATCCCTTGTTGAAGTTTTTGGTCTACTGATGTTTTTTATACATGCTTGCCTGAACAAGAATCGTGCTTTCTATGCAGTGGACAAATTTCCTGAATCCTGATAACATCAAAGGCTTATCAGCTTTTTCAATGTTGCTTGCAATGATTGGAAATGGACTTATGGTCCCACGTGCACTCTTCATTCGTGATTTTATGTGGTAATAATGCTCTTTCATCTTTTCAAGTTGTCATACATCTATTGCCATTGTTACACTAGAC
Organism: Manihot esculenta; assembly: GCF_001659605.2. Classification (NCBI taxonomy): domain Eukaryota; kingdom Viridiplantae; phylum Streptophyta; class Magnoliopsida; order Malpighiales; family Euphorbiaceae; genus Manihot; species Manihot esculenta. The sequence continues at coordinate 39,566,360 of NC_035168.2, forward strand.
TTGCCAAGAGTCTAGCTCTAAAGAATTATGTTAAGCCCATCTTTTTTTTTCCTTTATCTTTTATATTCCCTCCGTGAAATCAAGAATTCCACATAATTTAAATTAACAATTGATCTTTAGTTCATGCTTTAATGGACTAATGATGTATTTAACAAATGTGTGGTTCAACTATGTTTGCAGGTTCACTGGGTCAAGTTGGGCTGCACTCTTTTATGGGTATGGGAATATTTTATGCATGTTCTGGTAAGCTATCTTTCACTTGAAGTTATCATTGTTTATTATTCTTAGGGCAAGACTTCAAGATCAAGTGACACTTCACTGCAATTTCAGTTTCAACAGTATCAGCAGAGAATTCTTTCTTGCAGCCACTGTTGTTTTGGTTTCATGGATAGGTTGCACCTCTATCTTTCTCTGGCTTGTTTTTGATATATATGTGGATTATCCCCCCTTAATTTCATCGAACGAAAAAATTTCCATTAATATCTCATGATAATAGTGTTGATTGTTGAACCAGAAAGGGTTTATCTCTAATACATTCCTTCTTTCTAATAGGAATGGCTCTGTGGAGAGACACTGTAGTATATGGATACAACTCGCCTCTGACATCCTTGAAAGAGTTGGCTTTTGGCTCAACTTGAAGTTCAAAGCAATGTAGCCATGGAGAATAGATGAAAGAAAAACAACCCGATCCCCAGATCTTAATTCTGAAGCATCAAATGTGAAAATGTACCTGCATTACTGAGGTGCCATTTCTTGCTCAAGATTGCAGCCGCTGTTTTGAACCGCGGAAATTTCAATCGGAAAGCTTGTTGTTTGGAGATCACCTGATGCACCGGTGTCCTATGAACATTATTAGTCCTAATCAATATGGTAAGAGAAAACTAGGATGGGGATATAATTAATATTTGTAATACCTGGAGGTGGTATTCTTAATACTCGATTGTTGAGGGGCTCATTGAAGTTACGGAGCAAAATAGTTCCTGTTCGGGAATGAATTATTTTATTTGCAATAAAAGGTCGAATTCATTTCAGTGAATGCTGGTTTGTGGTGTATTAACTTGTTCTTCTTGAAAGGCATACTGAAGTTACAGACACAGCAATTCCTACAAGAAATGCATGATTTTTCTTACAATAAAGGTCTAATCCTTTTTCGACGAAGGCTGGTGTTAGCTATGGCACTTCGATTAGGCTTTCTAATCATTACTTAGTAAAAAATTAGTGAGATAGAGCATACCAAAAAGCAATGAATTTCTTTATGATTATTTAGTATAATGTATTAAAGCTTAATCACCTTACTCCGAAAGCCGCTCTGCTCTAGGTTCATCTCCCATATGATACACTGCCCGAAATTTGAAAACAAAACGCAAGCAGCAGGTAGCTGTTTCCGTAGTGGCCTCCTCTAATATCCTTCAGAACCTGTGGAAGTACGAGTTCTCCATTACCTTTTAAGGAATTACAATCTATATTCATATTGAAGAATCCAGGACCTACAATGATTCAGAAAGAGAGTTTAAGTATAACAGGGACAGCCATACAGGTTGTGTGGGGGAATCACAAGTGGTTTCTATCAGAACCTGCTATCATTCATGTCTTAAGGAATCAATATTCTATCAACACCAGCTATAGAGTATCTGGTAGGTGCAACTGAAAATATGGCCAACACCGTGTTCCTGAGTCTCATTCAGTAACTCCCTGTTTCTAAGTCACATTCTGCTGTTGAAGCTTCTCATACATCCTCCCGAGTGCCTATGGAAGGTTCACTGTCAGCTGCGCCCAATCTCCATCTGCGTGATGATATTCCTCTTCAGTCTTGCACTGATGCGTCTGGACATGTGGTGGCGACTTGTTCATGTCAACGTCAGAGCTCTTACACTTCTCCTTGAAATGTTAGAAAGATGAACATCATTAAAACAGCTAATATCGTGACAACCCTTCCAGCCTTCATTGAATTCCCATTTCAAACATTCAGATAATATGAAGCTCTGATTTCCCAATAATTCCCAGAGTCGCCTCAGAGTGCTTTCACTTCATCCTCCTCACCTTGGCGCTGCTGCTGCTGCTTCTGCTTCTTTTTCTTTTTCTTATCACTTCAGATACAATATATTTCAACTCAGAATCAACCAGAAAATTGATGAACCATAAATTTTCATTTCTTACCCGTCAATTCTAAATGGTAAGTTCAAATGTGAGAAACCAAAAGCATGCTCTAAAGCAACAATATCTTGGATCCAAAGGCGAGAACATGAGAGAAAAATCCAGAATGAGAGCCTCCTTTGATGAACTTTCACATATAGCTGAAAGAAGGATGAAAAAAATAAAATACTGTTAAGAAGATGAGAAAATAATTTCACACATGCAATTCATATGCAAGCTTTGATATTGGAAAGCAAAAGAGAGATTTGATCAAATCATACCTTGCATTTACGTCACTTAAGGGACACCTGGATGGTAAAGGCTTAAGACCTCTAAGAGATCTGGGTTTGAATCCTACTGGGTGAGCTGAAAACAATTATTGGAGGAGGTGAGCTATTAACATTGTATGCCCATTTAATATTCTGATGCACCAAATAATTACCTTTCTAGGGGTCTGTTTGGCATTGCTTGTAGAGCTGCAGTTGAGAAAAATATTTTCTTAAAAATATTATTTATAAAATATTTAAAAACAATTAAAAATTATTTTTGATATAATTTAGTCATAAGAACACCAACTAACAAAACAACTTTTCCCAAACTATTTTTTTCAACATCTAAAATGGTGCTTTTTCAAAAAAAAAAAAAAACACTTTTTTGAGCCCTAAACTCAATGCCAAACGCCCCCTAAATATAATAAGAGAAATATCAGCTATTCAAACTCCTACATCAACTTCAGAATTAAAAGTGCACTTTCAGGATGATTAAGCAATAGAAATGTCCCTTGTCAGCTGGAAGCTGCAGTGAGATGCCAACTAAAAGCTCTAAAATGTCCCACGTACCAAAGAATCCCTAAGATATAATCAATTTATCAAACTGAAGAAAATACTCGTGCCAATGCATGAAAATAACACCTCAAAATTAAGCTTTTATATCTAGTTAACCTTCAACTATGATAAATGCGTCTCCATTTTCAAAAGGATGAACTGACCTTACCTGAAATCTGCTTTCCAGTTTGAATCAGTAGTGCATTGATATATCATGTCCACTCCCCCATAGCCCGTATTCCCAACAAAAGGAGCAGTGAGGAGTTCTGAAGCAGTTAATTTCAAGAATGATATTACCAAATTAGTCGCAGCAAGAACTAGAAGTACATTCCCAAAACCATTTGCCACCTAAGTCTTAACCAGTTAACCTTCATCAGAAAATCAGAAAACCAAAAAAGTCTAAAACATCGGTTATTAATAAAACAGCTCAGTAGAGAGAGAAAAGATATACTATGGAAACTGCAGTACAGAAAAACATTAGGAGAAGCCAATACCAGTGGATGCATATCTTAAGCATTTGAGAGCAAGCATCAGACAGGAATAGCACTGGGATAACTGCAGCAACACGTGTGTCCACTGGCACATAACCGGATAACTATGCTTTTCTCTGTTCCATGCCTCTATTAACTACTCTTTCGTTTATACATTTCCTTCAACAGTTTCTCGGCATCAAGCATCATTCCTGGTCTAGCAAAAGTAGAACAGATACAAGCAATAGTGCTTTTACATGGAACAAATCCTTTCTCATTCATCTCTGTGATTAATATTTTTGCCTCAGTTCTGTATGCCTTTTTCAATATTGTGCTTAACTCTTGTTGTTTAGATAAGTTGCACCATCCACAGATTAGTATGTTGTAAGTGTAAGAATTTGGAGGAACGCCTCTCATTTGCATCTCATTCAGAAGCTCTCTAGCCTGGTCCATCTTTCCCACCTTTGCAAACTCATTCATAAGAACATTATAAGTGCTGATTTTGGGAACAAAGCCTTGGGCAACCATTTTGCAGTAAAGCTTTATGGATTCCTTCTTGTTTCCTGACTTACAATGGCCAGAGATCAAAGTATCATATGTTGAAGCATCAGGGTTCAATCCATTCTCCTTCATTTTATCAACTAATTTCTCCGCTCCTGTCATCAAACCAGCTCCTAAGAGACCACCTAGAAGGAGATTGTAAGTAATAATATTTGGTGGAATTCCTTCATTCAGCATCTGAGTATATGAGGCCAAAGCCCTCTCAACATGACTGCCTTCACAATATCCTCGTATAAGAGCGTTGTAAGTGATAGTATCTGGTACAAATCCATCTCGAATCATGTATTTCAATACTGAAGTGGCTTTCTTAGTCATACGCAGCCTGCACAAGACCACAATTAAATTGTTACAAACTTCTCGATTGACTTTAAGTCCCATACCAATAAGTTGCTCATGCATTTGCAAGATTCTGTTCGCCTTTCCACTTTTTGAAGAGGCATCAAGCAGAGCCCTATGGGTGATGAAGTTAGGATGAATTCCCATAACCAACATTTCATTCATAACATTTATTGCATTTTCAATTTCACCAGCTGCAGAAAGCCCTTTTACCAGGGTGTTGTAAGTGATTGAATTTGGCACTATCTTATGGCTCTTCATCTCATTCCATAGTTCACAGGCATTTTCCAATTTCCCATGCCTACAGTATGCATTAATCATGGTATTATATGTAGCAAGGTCAGGAGATAAACCCAACTCTTCCATTTGAGTATGAACAGCTTTGATTTCAAATTTTCCAAGTTTTAAGAGACCGTTTGTCAACACATTATATGCAACAACATCCAATGGTATACTTTTCTCGGTCATTTCTTCAACTAGTTTTAGAGCAGCAGACTCCTTTCCCAACTTGAAGAGGACATCCATTAGAGATGTGTAGTTAACATGATCCAATAGTAAGCCCCTAGACATCATATCTTTGATTAATCCCTCAGCTTCGTCCATTTTTCTACCTCTTTTCAAGTTGTTTAAAAAAACATCAAGTAGAACATTGTTCTCCTCCAATCCACTCAATTTCATTTCATTATAGAGATCAAGAGCAATTTCTTGTTTACCAACCTTGCAATAGCCATCAATTAGTGTAGCATAAATGTAAGCATTTGGCATGATATTTTGACGCAACATTTTCTTCACAATGTTGATAGCTTCATCAAGCATTCCTTTCTTTGTATAACCATTTATAATAGAAGAATATGTGATGACATTTGGAATAATAAGTCTCTCTTCCATTTCTTGTAAAAGAGACACCGCACTTTCCATGTCTCCCAACTTGCAACGCCCATCAATCAATGCTGTATAAGTGATGACATTTGGAATAAGATTAAGTTTTGAAAGAATCCTGAACATGTCTTCTGCATCTTCAGGCTTACTAGACTTAAAAAGCCCATCCAGCAATGTGGTGCATATAACCAAATCAAAGGCAATTCCACGAACCACCATTTGACTTTGATAGACAAAAGCTTCCCAAGCACTCCCTGCTTTAAATAATGAATCAATAAGAGTAGCATAAACAACATGATTGGGATCCACACCCATCATCTCCATCTCTCTCAAAAGTGCTTTTGCTTCAAATAATTTCCCATGCTTGCAAAGGCCATTTAAAATAGAACTATAGGTAACTTCATCAGGCAAGATCCCATTAATGACCATTTCTTCATACAAAGCTCGTGCTTCCTCAAGCCCATGCTGCTTACAGTATGCATTTATAAGGGTGGTGTGTGTGATAAGGTTTGGTTCCAAGTCCACATGTCCATCCTTCTTGCTTCTATCATCAAAATGTGAAAGAACAAAATCTTTTTCATTCCTAGACCCCAATATTTCCACAAGAAGACACTTAGCTTTGTCAAACTCACCTCTTTTACAAAACCCATTAATCAAAGAATTATAGCTAATAATATCAGGCAGCACACCATCTTCCTTCATTTTTTCCATCAAGTTGAGCGCACAACTCATTTCTCCTGTTTTGCAATATCCATCAATCAATGTATTAAAGCCTATGATGTCTTTACAAATCCCTCCACCAACCAAATTACCCATAACCCACTCTCCATACTTAACTAACCCAATTCTACAATAGCCTTTAACCAAAGTATTACAAGTAATAGAATCAAAGAATGTATCTTTCTTCACCATGATTGACAAAAATCCAAAAGCCTGATTGGCTAAACCTTGCTGGCAAAAACCCCAAATAATTGTGTTATATGTAACTGTATCAGCCTCAATATCGACATTCTTAAGTAAATCTAAGGCCAAAATCAAATTACCCATTTTGCACCAAGCATGCACCAAAACGTTGTGGGTGAAAACATTCGGCAAAACTCCACAAGTCAACATCTCAGTATAAATATCACATACCTGAGAGACCAAGCCAAAGGCATTGAACTGGTACATGAGCTGATTCCACAGGGGCAACCTAGGAATAATATTGCAGTTTCTCATGTCATAGAATGTGTTAGTAGCTTTAGAGAGTCTGCCACATGTCAAGTAGAGGTGTATAAGAGTGCAGAAAAATGAGGCATATAGATAGGATTTCGAAGGTGGGATGGTGATCGAGTGGATACATTGAAAAGTAGAGGAGGACTTGGGTGATACCGGAATCGGGTTTTGATAGGGTTTTGGAATGGAAGGGGACAAGGAAGGGTGTTTGGTTGATGAGAAAGAGACGGATTTCGCGAGGAACATAGAGGGAGAAAAGAATCTTACTGGACTCTTGAAATGATTGATCATAATTGCACACTCTCTTTATTTTCATTTGAATGATTTAGTTTTGTTGTTGCAGAGAGTTTTCATGGCTGCTGTGTCTGCAGCATTCTGGCGAAACCAAAGCACCCCTGGAGGCTGGATCGAGGGAAGAAGAAATACGGCAGCCAAACTGGCGATGAAAGGTACCGTAACTCATGAAACGATGTCGTTCACTAGGTAAGCACTATAGCCGTTTGGGCTTGGCCTAGAAAATTATTGGGCCATAGTCTCTCATTTTTTCTTCACTTTCCCTCATTTTCTCCTTATGCAATATGCAAGAAGGGTTTAGACAGAGGAAAAACCCTAGGACTCCTAGCTAGCAAAATTTCCCCTAGCTTTCACTCATTTTTTCTCGTTTTTTCCTTCGTTCTACCAAATGACCCAATAACCAACGCCTAAAATGGTACCCAGATCTTGGTCCCGCCTTCTCCATTTCCATTCCCTCAGAAAACCTAAAAAACCCCCAATCCCCCAACTCTTCCGGCAGGTATCGACTTTTCCTCGCTTTCCCACCGCCCAAACATCCCCATTCTCCAATTCCTCGACCACCTTCTTCTGCACCGCCGCTGGTTACTCCAACCGGGTCGTCCAGGACCTCCTGGCCGATCTCGAGCGCGAGAAACAGCAGGAAAGAGAGGCAAGGAAGCGAGCTGGACTAGACACCAAGGACATTGATGAAGAGGATAACGAGGATTACATGGGCGTGGGGCCATTAATAGAGAAGCTAGAGAAGGAGAGGCTGAAGCCTGTTGTTGGGGATTTGCATCTTCGTGAAGAGCCATCTGATTCGGATAGCGATGAGGATGATGAGAGGTTTGGCAGAGAAACATTGACCAAAGGGTATGAAGTGTTCCAGAAGAAACATGAACGCCATGAGGAGTTGCTTCGGCATTTTGTAGATTCTGGTAGGTAAATTGAGTGAAAAGCAAGTAATGAAGTATGCTTATTTATGTATAGATATGATATAGGCATATGTTAAAAATGCTTGTTTGCTGCCTTCTTATCAAGAACAATTGAGATCAATTTTTCATGTATGCATGTATATATGTATGAATTTGTTTATGTATTTTTTATTATCATTCCCAGTATGTTTGTTTCCTGTCTTCTTGATCAAGAACAATCGGATTCAATTTTTCATTTAATGTATGTTCTTATTGTCATTACTAGTAATGCTTACATAAATTATTCATGAGTTGACTCTCTCTGTAGTTAGTAGCTCATTAATGGTATGTTGCAATTTTTCTTTCTTTTTTGTCAAATCAACAGAGACACTTGAGGATGCTTTCAAATGGATGAATAAAATTGACAAGTTTGAGCAAAAACATTTTCATCTTCGACCTGAATACAGGGTCATTGGTGAGCTGATTAATCGTCTAAAAATAGCAGAAGGCAAAGATAAATTTATTCTTCAACAAAAATTGAACAGGGCAATGCGGCTGGTAGACTGGAAGGAAGCTTATGATCCCAACAATCCAGCCAATTATGGAGTTATTCAGCATGCACAAGTTGGCTCTAATGTTGATGACTTGGATAATGCTGGGTTTGAAAAACAAAAGCAAATGATACAAGGTGGGTCTGATGAGGATGAGGAGGAGTTTGATGACATGAAGGAAAGGGATGACATACTATTAGAGAAGCTCAATGCCATTGATAAGAAACTTGAAGAGAAATTAGCTGAGCTAGATCATACCTTTGGAAAGAAAGGGAAGGTTCTTGAGGAGGAGATCAGAGATCTTGCAGAGGAGAGAAATGCTTTGACAGAGAAGAAAAGAAGACCAATGTATAGAAAAGTAAGTACACATTCTATTCTGGTAGCTTCTTAGAATTAGTGACAGTTACTTCTCGTTTAATAAAGTTAAGAAACTTCTTTGTGTAGTGCCTATCACTAATTTTGCCCAATTGAAGAAAAAAATATGCTATGCGGCAGTGCTTTGTGTAGTGCCTATATTAATTTTACCTAATTGAAGAAAAAATGTTTATTTATTTACTTGTAACTTTAATGATTCTAACTATGACTAGCTTTACCTATCAGGTGATGGATGCCAGGTCTTGTTAGAGGTCATTTGTTAAGTTTACCTGGTGATAAAAGTGCATTTTTTATCATTCTGAGATAATACTACATTTCAGTTATCTCCTCTTCTTTTCTTTGTAGAGAAAGCAAAAAGAACTATCTGTATGTAGGAGGATGAACTTTAGGATTTAAGACTTATTGTATTTCTGATTTTGGGAAATTGCTGTTGTTGAATGATTATGATGTTAATTATGAGTTTTTATATCAATCATGAGATATTCCTCATTAAGATTTTATATAAGATTTTAATTTGTTGTTTCTTATAATATCTATTAGTGATTAGATTCAGACAGAGGTCATTGTCACTAATTTTGATTGCACTAATTGAGATCACTATATAATATATTCTTTTCATTTCATTTATAATTACATAGTTCTTATGACCTGCTTATTAACCAAAACTGCTATTAAACAATTACAGGGTTTTGATGTGAAATTGATAGATGTGAATCGAACTTGTAAAGTTACCAAGGTATTACTGCCTCATCTTTGGAGTCTCTTTGATTTGAGAGTATTCTGTATAATTCTAGATTTTTTTTTTCTGACATCTTGTATAACATAGGGAGGACAAGTAGTCAAGTACACTGCTATCTTAGCTTGTGGAAACTATCATGGTGTTGTTGGTTTTGCTAAAGCCAAAGGCCCAGCTGTCCCTATAGCTCTTCAGAAGGTATTTTGATGGTGACTTAATTTATTTACTACAATAACTTAATAGGTTCTGTGGCATGAAAAATTATTTCTAGAGACTAGTGAGCTGTCTTGTTTTGTTTGGTATGTTGGCCTACCACCAAATTGAATTTTGAAATATATCCTATATGTTTATGTTGCTATATAATGTGATTTTTATGTCATTATTATGAGAAGCGAGTTTGTTGGATAGTTTTTTTCATGTTGAGTATGCCTGTTATTGATGATGTGCCATGAAGCAATTGTAACTTATCGCTGCATATGATATATGTTGAATTATGGATGCTTATCCTTGCAGTTAAGCATCTTCTTGTTGACTCCTGCTGTACTAGTACAGAAAATAAATTTAATTCATGGAACGAGAAGACATAAGAATGGTCTTTGTGATACTTTTGGTCCTCATACAATGAATGATCTTTCTTCATTGGTGAAAAATTAAGGATTTTGTGCTTTAAATGCTGATACAACTCAACAGAATATCCCCTTGCCCCTTCTTTTTTCTTTTTTATGTCTCTTTTTGAGGCAGCTATAGTTGGGGCTTTTTGCAGTTTACCTTCATTACTCTCTCTTGTTATTTCATATCTATTTTCAGAATTCCAGCTGTGTGTAGTGAAAAAGAGAGATCTTTGTTGAGAAATGTGATGTAGGATTAGATATGTGGGAATAAGCCCTAGATGGCAAATTATTCTACCAATTCCCAAGTTGAGAAAGGAGTTTTAGTTCTTGATGATCTGAATTAAATTTATGGCTCATTATTTGGAAAACAGAACTTTTTAAGTTTTGATATCAATTTTTTGCTCTAAGTCAGTTGATTTATCTGTGCATGAACCTGCAAGTTTAATTTTTTATATATACTAATGTAATTTAGCAAATCAGGCCTATGAGAAATGCTTTCAGAATCTCCACTATGTAGAACGGCATGAGGAGCACACAATTGCACATGCAATACAAACAGAATATAAGAAAACCAAGGTATGTTTAATTTATTTTCTTTCCCTCCATTTCCACTCTCTCTCTCTCTCTCTCTCTCTCTGTTTATGTGTATATATTATACACATAGTTGTCAAATAGAGAATCAAAATCTTCATTTTATGAATTGAGAATTGAGAATCCAATCAAATCGTAAGATTCGCTAAGACTTCCAAAAATCAATTAAAAATAATATATGTTCCAAAAATAAGTAAAAATATATTATAATAACATATTTTGATAAATATAGAGTAATTATTTATTTAATTAGAAATATTCTTCATAATAGAATCGTATGTATGCATTATGTTATATAGTTTTTGTTATAAATTATGAACTTCGGAATTGTAGACAATAGTTGTCATTATACATATATCGAAACTCTCATTTAAATTTGATCAAATAATTAAATAGTAAAAGAGATAGCATATTAGAATATTATAAACATAAACTGTGGTAAAGTAAATTATCTGAAAAGAAGAAGAAAAAGACAAGGAGTGGGAAAAGAATGGTTGGTGGAAGAAAAATAGCTAAGGGAAAGTTTTATATAAACTTATTATAGCAAAATGAATAAGATCTTTAATTTTGAAAATATAAGGGCGAACAAACTCTTTTAGATAATTAATTGTATCGGGTGAAAAATTTCTTTGATTCACTTTAATCACTATCAATTTTTTTTTATTTAGTCACAATTCATGTACCCTAGATTTGAATTGCTAGGATGTAAAATCGAATCGAGTATCGTAAGACTCGAATGGAGAATCGCAAGATTCAAGCACATTTAAGATTCACCCCATAGATTTGCATCAATTTGTTGGAAAATAGATTCGAATTGTAAGATTCTGATAACAGTGATTATACATGTATTCTCCTCCTCCTTTTCCTTGGTTATACATAAACGTATCCTAATTCACTTCGTTTTCTATTTGTCTATTAACGCTTCACCTCAGTTTCTATATGTCTATTTGCCTAGGTGTATCTTTGGCCAGCCTCTACTAGAACGGGTATGAAAGCCGGAAGAATTGTTCAAACCGTTTTGAATTTGGCTGGTTTCAAAAATGTCAAATCCAAGGTAATGGACATGTGAGCTGAATCTGCATCTTAGTAGTATAGTCATTGCATGACTAAGTTTTTGTTTTTGTCAGGTTATTGGCTCAAGGAATCCTCATAACACTGTTAAGGCTCTTTTTAAAGCTTTAAATGCAGTAAGTGATGTAGTTTGGTGATGTGGTGGAGATGATTTCCTTTTAGAACTTGCAAATATTAATTTATTTGCTTTGTGCTTTCCAGATTGAAACTCCAAAGGATGTGCAAGAGAAGTTTGGGAGGACAGTTGTTGAGAAGTACTTGCTGTGATGTCACCCTTTTTCTTGGATTCAAGTACTCTACAAGAGATATGGAGTTTTTTTGTTTTTGGTTCACTTCTCCTCGAACATGGTAAAGCATGTTTGCTACCATCATTTCTACTGACTCGAAATTTTGGCTTCTCTCAATCACCTCAGAGTAAAACTGCTTTAGTCATAACTTGTGAGGTGTCTGAGATTAACAATAATTTTCCAAGTTAATGATATTGTGTGAAGTATAGAATAATCATGCTTCATTGTTTCTTTTTCCTTTAAGTTTTACATATTTATTAATATTCTAAAACAGAATGAATTTGGAGCAGTAGTTTCAGTAGTAATTTGTTTATTTATTCCCTAACTTTACCTGTTATGAGCAGTTGGATAACTGGTATACTTGATGATTTCCCTTTCTCAGCCCTTGATTTGGTTGCTGGGCCACTCTGGTGGACCCTCTTCATGGGCTGGTTTTGCTTTCTTAGCATTTTCTTCCTGCGTACTATAAAAAAAAAAAATTCTATGAATGAAGGTTGGATTTTTACCTTTATTCTCCTGTGTCGTGGAGTGGCAAACGACAAAGAATAAAGGAGAGTGAATTGGGGATAGGTTAGAGTTTATGAATGGATATGCAATCAGCAGGCAAGATCCAATTATAGGATTGTCTAATTTGAACTCTTTTCTATCAAAAGAATAGTGACCATTAAATTTGAATTGAATTTATCTCGAAAGTAAAGTTGTAATGAAATTAAAATATAACATCATTTTGTCAAATGGACAGTTATACTGAATGGATGCTTCAATTTTAGAATTAAAATCAAAGTAAATGACAGGATAAAGTGGGAATTGGCAAGTGAGGTTATAGTTTAGTTGAAGGGAAGATGTGAGACAGAAAGTTGAGATTTGCAAATGGGCACCGACCATTGCAAGGCTGCAAAGCAACAGTGAACCCTTTCTTCCATTGCCAGTAAAGTTGTTTGTTTTCGAGTCAAACTCACTATTAGGATTCCTTTCTTTGCGCACAGCTGGTCCTCCATTTCTTTTACTATGAAAATTTTATAATTTATAAACTACGTAATGTTACGAATGGTATGATTATTATTCCCTTTTCTTCTTTCTTTCTTTTTTTTTTTTTCTTTTAATATTATTTTTATACAATTTTCTGCTGGAATATCCATTACTGTATCTGCACTCATCCCCAGATCCCAGACACTCCCTAGTCACTAAAGTCACATAAACTACTGAGTTAGATATTGGAAAAAGAAAATAAAAGATTAAGCCCATCGAGTGTAATGTGAGTTTAAATTTATAAGAGAATTGGTCTAACAATAATTAATATCGAAAAAATGGTCTGCTAATAATTAAATTAAATTAAATATTAAAATTTCTACACATTTAATTAAAGTGTCTATGTGGATATACAAGTTAATAATGTCTATTACACTTATTTTATGTAAGTTTGAGCTTTCTCCACTTATAAAAAATATTATTATTAGAATAAAGGTAATTAATAATTTTTAAATGAATTTAATATAATTATATAAAACAATAAAAAAAATGTAATTCCTTTTAAAAGTAAAACAATAATTTCATTAAAAAAGACAATGTAGAAACAACAAAAGGGATAGCAGACATGAGAGTTATTTGCAGCTAAAACATGGGTAACAATATTAGACTAACTCAATGCCTTACACATTAAAAAAAATAGAACTTTTAATTTGATGAAGGAAAAAAAATAATAAAATCATATTTTTTTTTAATGTTACAACAATATTGCCATAATACTTCTTTTGATTTAGATTTAAATTGCATTTGAAAGCTCATAAACAAACACATGTACATGAATCAACTCTAAGAGAGTCTACCAAGTTCAAAGTCCATACAATATTACAAAAGCCCTCAACCCATAGTTAGATTCAAATTCAAAATTCGGAAAAACAGATGGAGCATCAAAATACACCCGCACTGTTTTTATCACTAATACCGATTGCACAAAAAATTCAATAGTAAAATAAATAATACAGACAGACGATCTGAAAACCAGTAGGAACAAAAGCACACACAGAGCCGAACAAGCCATCAGAAGCCGAAAAAAATCCAAAGAAGCACAAATCAAGCAAAGCAATCATAAAAATAATTCATGCAAATCAATCAAAAATTTGAGTGATACAGCCTTGAATCTGTTTGAAAAAAATTGACGTATTGTATTTTTAGTCTAAAATAGCTAGACTATCATAAGAGCACACAACGCTCCGATATCAAATTATTATCGACTCCCGCAACTCCAATAGAAGACACGTTCAAGCCCAAACTGCCACTAAAATTTAAAAATCAATTATACCAAGAAAACTCAAAAATTAACAACCCATAAAACGCATAAACGAAACTAAGAACGTAAATGAGTTGAATATTTATGAAAATTAAACTATTTAAATTTAATTTAATCTTTAATGATGATAAAAGGAGGCAATTGAGAAATAAAATTTGAAAATTTTAATTCTCATTAATTCAGTGTAAGATTAGATTTTTTTTTAATGATATAATACACGTGGAAGAGGGTGAGTGAAGCATCAAATAATAATAATAACAAACGGCGGCAACATGGATGACGTTAGTCGTTAAAGATTGAATTTCTTATACGGTTCCCACGCATCCCAATAACAAATGCAGATCTATTTTTTTATATTTTTCTGTCCCGACAAGAAAAAGACGCTCGCACAATCGTCCACGTGTCCCTCCGCCTCCGCCGATAAAACCCCCCTCTTTCCCTATTTTACATTTTCAAACACCATCTTACATTCATCAAATGGTTTCTTCTTCCGCTCCTACTACCAATCGGATCCGGGGAATTCTCGGCGTCGGCTTCTGGGTTCAAGGTTTCAGGTGCTTTCCATGGATGGCTGTCTACTTTTTCTTGAAAGATGGCCTCCATGTCGACCCTTCTACTCTCCAGCTCCTCCAGAACTCCGCTAATCTTCCCATGGTCGGTAAACCTCTCTACGGTCTCGTTTCTGATGCCGTTTACATCTCCGGCCAGCATCGTATCCCTTACATCGTCTTTGGAGGTTTGTCTATCCCAACCCAATGTTTTACTCTTTCCTTTAATTTCTTCGGATTTTTTTTTATTGTTGGAAAGTATATGAATTGTCAAAATTTTATTGATTTTAAGTATTTTAGATCTTTACTGAATTCAAATAGTTTCTTTCTTCCCACGAATTATGATAAATTTTTCAAGGGTTAGTGTCTACAGTCACTCTAGACCAAACAAGAAATTAGAAAAAGAATTTCCATTTGTTCTTAAAGGGAAAATTATTACTTAGTCGGTAGTAAGTTCTAGTCACTCAAATGCATTAAAATGTCTAGTCTCTCCGTCTTAAGTATTTTCTATTTTTAATTTTATAATTTTAAAAAACTTATTAGTTGATTTTTTAAATTTTTTAGTATATTTTTAAAAATCAAAAATTCAGAATTTTTTATATTATAGGGATTAAATAGTAATTTTTTTTCTTTCTTAAATTCCACATTGCTGTATAGACTTTGAAAATATTGTCATTTAGACATTCTCTGTTCTGCTTTTCTTTCTTCAGTTGCAGAAATAACTCCCCTGTAGCTGCATAACTTCTAATAATATATAGCCATTTTCATTTGGCTTATCAAATTGGTAGAATCTTCACATTCATATTCAAATTATTGCTTGAATTCTGATTTTCAAGCTAAACTTTTATTGTCATGTAATTTTCCTGTAAAGTTAATGTGTCTATTTGAACTATCCCAAGTGTCTCCTTGAGTCCTTTTGCTGGTTGAATGAGTATTTAGCACTTAGATAGTGAGAGCTTGAATGTTGAGAAATGATAGTAGGGAACAAAAACTATGCTCTAATTTGTTTTTGATTGAGAGCTATCAAGTAAAATAATTTGACAGATTTGATTGCCTGATATTCTTCTTTTGTTTTTCATATTTTATATTTCATTTTCGGAAGCATAACCTAAATTGTTTTGCTGATTAGGCATGCTCATTTGTTGTTTGCGATATTTTATATTTGATTTTGGTAAGTATAACCTAAAATTTCTCCCTAATTTGGCCTGTTCATTTGTTGTTGCAGCTTTCTTGCAAGCAGTTTCATGGCTAGCTATTGCAATCCTCCCACCCTCAGCCCTCTCAATTTTCTGTATCAGCGTATTCCTTCTCCTTAGTAATCTTGGTGCTTCAATAGCTGAGGTTGCAAACGATGCCATTGTTGCAGAGGTCGGAAAACAGCCCACTACCTCCTCTAAAAAATCTCAATCATCTTCCTCAGGTGAACTCCAGTCATTTGTTTGGATTGCTTCCTCTGCTGGTGGCGTCCTTGGAAACCTTTTAGGTGGAATCGCCATTACTAGATGCTCCCCACAAGTTACGTTTCTCTTTTTTGGCGTTGTCCTTACTCTCCAGCTCTTTATAACCATTGCTGTCCGTGAAAGCTCTCTTAACCTCCCCAAGAGTACATCAAATGCTGGGATTATGAAGCAGCTTTCGCAGCTATCAGTTGCATTAAAGAAACCCGAAGTTGCTTACTCCATAGCATGGTTTGCTGCATCATATGCTGTAATTCCAGCACTGACAGGAACCATGTTCTTTTATCAAACACGATATTTGAAGATTGATTCATCACTACTAGGGATCTCTAAGGTTTTTGGGCAAGCAGCAATGGTTCTATGGAGCATCATCTACAATCATCACTTGAAAACAGTTCCAGCAAGGAAATTAATTGCAGCCATTCAGGCAACAATGGCCGTGTTCATGGCTTCTGATGTTCTATTCGTGAGGGGATTTTATCGAAATATGGGGGTGCCAGACGCATTGTACGTGATTATTTTCTCAGGACTTTTGGAGGTGATGTTTTTTTTCAAGATTCTTCCTTTCAATATTTTAATAGCACAGCTCTGCCCCCCAGGGTGTGAGGGATCGCTGATGGCACTCGTGGCATCTGCTATAGCACTTGCATTGATAGTGAGTGGATACTTTGGTGTTGCACTTGCATCTTATATAGGGGTTACAGGAGATGATTTTTCAGGGTTCCCCCGAGCCCTTCTGATACAGGCAGTGTGTACACTTTTGCCAATTTACTGGTCCTCATGTGTTCCAGATGATAAGGAATCCACAGCTAGGAAAAAGAATCTGTAATTGATTGTGGTGATTCAAATTACTCAATTCTTTACATTTAGGTTTTAGATTATATATACTTTTATGATTGATAATATATTTAATTGTAGTTGTAGGAATTTTCAGGTTAAGATGCTTATGAGAAATTTATCTGAGATGTATTCATATCATATGTTATTCAGAAGGAGCTGCTTTAGAAATATATGCAATAGTGGCTTATTTTCTTTTCCTAGTCTTTCATCTCCTTTTGAATGGATATGTTAATTGAGTTTCAGACAGTGCAGAGTCAGGCAGGAGTAAGCACCACAGAAAGAGAGAGATCAAGGGGTTGATGGCTAAGATGCTGGGTGATCTATATTTGCATGCTGTGTTACATAAGATTGGTCCAAAATTGAAATCTTGGCTATTACAGAATTAAATATTTAAAAGAAAATACTAGATATTTGATTAAAACCCTTTATTCTTTTTGTGTTTACTCTCCTTGATAATATGAGATTTCAAATTCAAGTGGGGATGATCTTTATTATCATAATACTTACTATAATAAAAAAAATCCAATGTGCCCTAAATTGAGAATGTACACACCTCATGGGCAATAGTTACTTCATGGTAAAAATGCTTGAATTACTTGAGCTACTATTCTCATCCCCACAGTTCTTCAAACTAATCAACACAGCCCCAAACAACACAATCACAGCGTGCAGTTGTCCACAAGGATTATCACTCCATTACCATCAGCAAATTCATTAAACATTACTGACAACACAACCAGATGCTGAATATGAGAACTGCTAAAATAAAATCACAACAACTAGCAATACATCAGATTCTAATATCAAACCAAGCTTACTATTAACAACTAAACACGGCTATCCCACAGGCAATCTGAGTTTACCTTTCCATCCTTCAAAAAAACCCTCAATTTCTCTGTTGGGTTCAGACCTAAACGCTGAGCACGGTCCCATCGCGCCAGCCCGGGCCATGTCCATGTCAAATTGCATTAACGCTACCTCATGTTTGTCGTAATCATTCATCAGAAACCAAAAAGAAAGCTCCAAAAACATCAATAGCTGTATTAAACAGGCCCTAAAGATTAAAAGAAACAGAAATAAACAGCAGAGCAGAAAGAGAGTCTCTACCTTGAAGATCCTGAGCGTACATGAGAAATGCGGGTCCTTGGCTGGGTCTTCGTTTGCCTGTAGAAAGCCTTAATGTCCGTGGATGCTGTTTCCATCTCAATCTCTCAGATACAATTTCAAACTTCCAATTTTGGTTTAAGGAAACCAACAGCACCGGTGTAAACAAACCTAATGAGCAGAGTTTTAAAAAGTTTAAATTTGATCCATTCAAAATTTTTCAATTTTCAGTCCAACTCCAATTTTACTCATCATTTCAAACTTGACTGATTTAGTGAAAGAGATTAAATTTTTATTGAGTTTAGATGACTTAAATTTTTTATTGAATCCAAATAAATTAATTTTTTATCGAGTTTAATTTTAAATAATTTATAGATATTTTAATTTATTTATATATATAATAAATTTTAATTTAAAAATTATTATTTTTAATTAAATAAGTATATATATAAATTAGGAGTATAATAAAACTAAATTAAACTAAATTTTAAAAAATTTAAATTTGACTCGTAAAAATATAAGTAGAATTTAAATTTAATTTTTTTATTATATTAATGTTGGCTTAACAAAACTGATAACCGACTCTATTCGTGAGCGAGTTTATGAATTCAAAAATGAATCGAACTCACTTAAAAATAACTAAGCGCACGAATTTTAACAAGATGAATATATATTTAATAAAAATTAAATTTAAATTTAAATTATTTAAAAATTAAATCAGAGTGGATCAAATTTTATTAAATCGAATCTCAAGTCACCATTTATGCCCCTAACCAGCCTGCAGGGATTGGATGGTGATTCAAGGATTTTGTTTGCTTACGGGCTTTGGTGAGAGATGTAAATTTGGGCTTTATGGCCGAAAAAACGTGAAATTTACGAGTCCATTATTTTAATTTATATAAATACATATAACTATTATATTTTAGTTAAAAAAAAAAACTATTATATTTTATTAGGATGATGTGTTCCAAATCCACGGTTGTAAGATATGGTTGATTACTGAATTAGTTTATTGTTAAGTTCATCCATTTGGTTATTTTAATTATTATTAGAAACTGTCAAATATGATGACTTTTTTCTTCTTATTATTTTTTACCGACTTTATTAAATTTTAGAGTTTTTTTTTTTAATAATTCACATAAAGAGATTTATATTTACGTGAATTATTAAAAACTACTGAATCACATTATTTTTTAATGTAGGCAAGAATTTTTATTTTTATTTTTTATATAAAAAATTATAAATACTATAACCATTTATTTTTATTTGTCACTTTTTAAATTGAAGAAATTAAGCAAAAAGAAAATTTAATAGAATTAAAAAGTAGTATTTTTGATAAATTAAAGTAATTTATGTTTTTAATGAAAATCCAAAAACTACTAACTCCATTTCAAAGTTCTTATAAATTTTCCCGTTTCAGGAATCCCTTCACTCCTTTCAGACATGGAAATCTGGTTCCTCATCGTCATCTCTCTCTGCACTTCTTACCTCGTAAACTCTGTCTTCAAACTCTTCTTCCCCACCCGCAACCTTCCACCTGGCCCCTTTGCCTTGCCAATCATCGGCAACTTCCTATTTCTCCGGAGGTCCTCGTTCGATCTGGAGCCTATCCTCCGTTCCATCCACGCCAAGTTCGGCCCAATCATCACACTCTATATGGGTTCTCGTCCGGCTATCTTCATCGCTGATCATTCCCTCGCTCACCAGGCCTTGGTTCAGAGTGGTGCCCTCTTCGCAGACCGTCCACCAGCTTTTCCCGTCAGTAAAATCATCAGCAGCAATCAGCATAACATCAGTTCTGCTTTCTATGGTCCTACATGGCGGCTTCTCAGGAGGAATCTCACCGCCGAAATCCTCCACCCTTCGCGTGTTAAATCTTATGCTCATGCTCGCAAGTGGGTTCTTCAAATTCTTAGGAATCGCATCGTCTCTCAAGCAAAAACTGGTCATCCTGTGTCCGTCCTGGACAATTTTCAATTTTCCATGTTTGCTCTTTTAGTTCTTATGTGTTTCGGTGACAGGCTCGATGAAGACCAGATCAAACAGATTGAAAGAGCTCAACGGGACATAATTCTATGCTATGTTAAGTTCAATATCCTCAATTCCTTTCCAAGATTGTCCAAAATTTTCATGCGCAGGCGTTGGGAAGAGTTCTTTCAGATTCGCCAAAGACACAGAGATGTATTGATTCCATTGATAAGAGCTAGAAAGAAGTTCAAAGAGGACAAAAAAGAGTATCAGGACGGATACGTTATATGCTATGCTGATACTTTGCTGGATTTGGATCTTCCTAGTGAAAAAAGAAAGCTTAATGAAGACGAAATGGTGAGTTTATGCTCAGAGTTTCTCAACGGCGGCACTGATACAACTTCAACAGCATTACAATGGATCATGGCAAATTTGGTCAAGTACCCACAAATTCAACAGAACATATTCATGGAGATTAAAAGGGTTATGACAGATGAAGAAGAAGAAGAAGAAGTGAAAGAAGAGGATTTGCAGAAGATGCCATATCTGAAAGCTGTAATCTTGGAGGGATTAAGGAGGCATCCTCCAGGTCATTTTGTGCTGACACATGCAGTGACAGAAGATGCATTTTTGGAGAAATATTTGATCCCAAAGAATGGGATTGTAAATTTCATGGTGGCTGAGATGGGTTGGGATCCAAAAGTGTGGGAGGATCCAATGGCTTTCAAGCCTGAAAGATTTGTGAACAGTGAAGGCGAAGTATTTGACATAACAGGAAGTAGAGAGATCAAAATGATGCCGTTTGGGGTCGGAAGGAGAATTTGTCCTGCTTATGGCTTAGCTATGCTTCATTTGGAGTATTTTGTTGCTAATTTGATTTGGAATTTTGAGTGGAAGGCTGTGAATGGAGACGAAGTTGATTTATCAGAGAAGCTGGAATTTACAGTGATGATGAAGAATCCATTGCAGGCCCAGGTGTTTCCAAGATTGAAATAAAATATATGGTTAATTTATTTTCTTTATAGTGTGTATGATATTAATCAAGGTCTTGTGAATAATGAAGGTAAATTAATCGCAATTTAATATATTACTTTAAATACACGCATCTACAATTTAATAAGAAATAGAGTGAAGGCAACTTGGAATAGAGTATAAACTTATTAATAAGTTGGTGCTTATATAAAATTAATAATAATAAAGATTGAAATTTAATTAATTAAAACTGAGATCATCCAAAACCCAATTTAAAGGTTTTTATGTTTTGACTTTAATTTTAATTTGGTTTCAATTAGACTACCACCTGATGATTGCTGGATTTCTTCACCCCGGTATAAAGGCCAGGCCCATGAAAACAGTCCATGATCCGAAGACTTCAATATTCCCCTCGAGAACCAGGTCCAGCCCGCTCAGTCACAGGGCCGGACTCCGCCTAGACTCCTCAATCAAACCGGCCCAAACCTCTCGGCCCAGTAATCAGGCCCTTACCAGGCTCAACTTCAGCCCTACCATTCAACCCAGCCCGGAAAGGGGAAAATGACCAAGATGCCCCGCTGGTAGGTCCTTCCGCATGCGTATCAGAGGAGAATCATACGTATCAGAGGAGAATTAATGGCCGTTACGCATGGAGCAGGCGCCTGACACATCCGTACATACGGAGCTAGGCGACAGAAGACAGCTAGCATTGTGGCAGAGAGACAGATATATATATCACGGTAGAGGCCACGCAGAGGGGGCTCTCTTCTTCTTCCTTTTCCTTCCTGGACACCATTTTTATTCTTTCTGTAACCCTTGCCTAAATATACTACTCTGAGCCATAAAATCTGACTTGAGCGTCGGAGGGCCTCTGCCGGGGCACACCCGGTAGGCTCCTGACCATTCTTTCTTATTTTACAGGTCCCTTCACCAGGAAGAACATGGAGAGATCCACCAGGGAGCCCAGCAAGAAGGGACCCAGAAGAAAACCAGATCTATCATGGACCAGGAAGAGGAAAATATTTATCAAATGGCGTCGTCTGTGGGAAAACGAAGGAGATCTTTTCATCACCGGAGTTTTCACTTTCAAAACCCACTGAGATCCACAATGGCAAACCACCAAGAAAATAACCTTAACGTCATTCCAAATAATCTGAGCTCTGCCCAAGAGGGGCAACGGTTCTTATTTTCCAGTCCTACAACTCCAAACAACCAACCACCCATTCCTTTTAACCCCTCGCCGAGCTTGGCCGGGAATGTGCCCTCCACGAAAGAGATTTTACTATCTCAAAAGTTTTCAGATCCACCCATTGAGATCCACATAAGGTACGAAAGTTTGAGCAGATAACCCAGCTGAAAAGAAAGGTTCATTGTGCTAAAGAATATTTTGATGGTCTTTCAGATAATTTATTTTAATATTTATTAGATTTTATTACGGCTAATTTTTTCTTTGAAGTCTGGTGAATATTTTCTGTAAAAGAAAAAAAAGGGTGAGGAATATATGTATTGTTGAAATTCTGAGGTCCGCTGTATATATATAAAAAAAAAAAAAAAAAAAAAAAGAGAAGAAGAAGGTGAGAGAAAGAGAAGAGGAGTCCGTGAGGAAAAAGCAGGTCGGATGGTTGAAATAGCAAGAATGGAAGGAGATCGAGCTGCCAAAGACGCGCCGACCTGAGGAGGAAGTTGCTGGTCTGGTCGAATTCCAACGAGTGAGGTCGGCACGGAAATAAACGATGTCGGTGCTGCCGATCTCGTTACCATCAATTTTGAGATGACCAGCGTCACCAGCGCTCCACGAGCTGCCAAAGACGTGCCGACCTGAGGAGGAAGTCGCGGGTCTGGTCGAGCTCCAACAAGTGAGGTCCGCGTGACCATGTAGCAATGCGACCATGCAGGCCGGCGTCGACATGAACGATGTGGTTCAAAATCCAATCAATAAAATTAATTAATAATTTTAATTTTTTTAAAATTTATAATAATTAAAACATGTTCTCTATTCTCATAATTAAAAAAAATAACCATATAAATTTTAGTTTAATTATATCAAAACTGTCCATAAAATTTTAAAATCAAATCAATTATATTTCATCCCAGATAGTAAAAAAATTCTCCAGTATAAAAAGAATTAACATTAAAATTTATTAAGCAATTACACCACAAGTTGGCCATTGATGGGCTGGCTACTAATGCTAACACTATTTCAGCCTATGTTTTTGAACCTGGGAGATAAGATGGCCTGCAATGGATTCTTCATCACCACTGTGAACTCCTCCTCAGACAAGTCAACATCATCTCCATCCGCTCAAATTTCCAAACTAAATTAGCTACAAAATACTCCAGATTAAGCATTGCAAAGCCATAGCCAGGGCACATCCTCCTTCCAACTCCAAATGGCATCATCTTAATCTCCCTGCTTCCTGTTATATCAAACACTTCTTCACTCCCCATGAACCTCTCTGGCTTGAACGCCATGGGATCTTCCCACACCTTTGGATCCCAACCCATCTCTGCTACCATGAAATTTATAGTCCCATTTTTGGGCAATAAATAGTTACCCAATTTTGCATCATCAGTCACTGAATGTGGCAGCACAAAATGCCCTGGTGGCTGTCGCCTTAGCCCTTCTAAAACTACAGCTATCAGATAAGCCATCTGTTTCACTTCTTCTTCCTTTATCTCTTCTGCTGCCTCCCCAATAATTCCTTTGATTTCCACGAAAAGCTTCTCTTGAATTTGTGGGTACTTAACCAGATTCGCCATGATCCAGTGCAAGGCCGTGGAGGTAGTGTCTATGCCGGCGTTAAGAAATTCGTTGCATAAAGTAACAATTTCATCTTCGCTGAGCTTCCTTTTCTCATGGGGGAGTTGAAGATCTAGAAGTGTATCAACATATGATAAGATATAGTCGTCATCTCCGTTGTTGGATTTGCTCAATTTCTCTTCCTTCACCTTCATTCTTGCTCTAATTAATGGAATTAAGACGTCTTCTCCATCCTTCCGGAGATGCAAAAACTGTGACCAGCATTTGGGGAACACGATTTTGGACAACCTTGGCCAGAAATTGAGTAAATTGAATCTGCAACTATTCAAAAGCATAGCTCGCTCAACTCTCTCGACTTCTTCAATCTGTTTCTGATCAAGCTTATCGCCAAAACACATGAGAACTAGCAAGCAAAACATGGCGTCTTGAATACCAACCAAAACACGGACAGGATTTCCAGATTTTGACTGCAATTCAAAGCGGTTAATGAGGATTTGCAGTCCCGCTTTCGAGCGTAAAAATAAGACTTCACTCTTGAAGGATGAATTAGAATGAATTAGCTTCTAAGCCAGAGTGTTGGGTAATGGAATTGAGCTTGTTGAGCTTGGGAATTAAATTATTCACAAATAATTAAATTCATTAGAATTTAATCATACATTTTATATTTTAGAATTCAAGATAAGTGGAGTTTATTAAATATAAATCCATCAGGAACAGAGCTTGTAGTTGACATTTGTATAGACCTGGGAGATATACAAGCCTGCAATGGATACTGCATCCCCACTGAAAACTCCAGCTGCTCCGACAGATCTACTTCGTCTCCTTTCAATTTCTTCCATTCATAACTCCACACCAAATTCGCCACAAAATACTCCAGGTGAAACATTGCCAAACTATACCCAGGACAAATCCTCCTTCCTGATCCAAATGGCATCATCTTTATCTCTTTGACACCTGTTACATCCACCATTTCTCCATCACAGCTCATGAACCTCTCTGGTTTAAATTCCATCGGATCCTCCCACACCTTTGGATCCCTCCCCATCTCTGCTACCATGAAGTTTATTGTCCCATTCTTTGGCACCAGGTACTTGTCAATCACTGTATCTTCAGTCACCACATGTGGAACCACCATGTGTGCTGGTGGATGCCGTCGTAGTCCTTCCAAAATCACAGCTTTTAAATATGGCATCTTTTGCAAATCTTCTTCTTTGATCAATTCTTCTCCTTCTCCTACAACTTCTTTGATTTTCCTGAATAGCTTCTCTTGGATTTGTGGGTACTTTACCAAATTCGCCATGATCCATTGCAGAGCTGTAGTGGTAGTCTCTGCGCCTCCGCTGAGAAATTCTGAGCATAAACTAACAATTTCACCTTCTTCCAGCTTCCTTTTCTCCACTGGAAGTTGCAAATCGATTAAGGAATCAACATAGCACAGCACAAACTCTCCCTCTTTAATCTTGCTCAATCCCTCTTCCTTCAACTCTTTTCTTGCTCTTATTAGAGGAATCAATGTGTTTTCTTGATCTTGGCGAATTTGCAAGTATTTTTTCCATATATTTCTAAACACAACCATTGTCACACTTGGGCAGAAGCTGAAAATATTGAATCCCACAAAATTGGAAAGAAATCGACGATGGGCGACCTCAATCTTCTCAATGTCATCTTCACCAACCTTGTCGCCGAGACACATGACGGCTAACAAGCAGAACATGGCATGTTGAAGATGGTTCATTACACAGATCCTTCCGCTGCCTCTGAACTCAGATTCAAGACGATCTTTAAGTAATTGCAGAACCCATTTACGAGAATGTGAGTAGGACTTGACCCGCAAAGGGTGGAGGATTTCCGAGGCGAGGTTTCTCCGTAGGAAGCGCCATGTCGATCCATAGGAAGCAGAACTGATAGTGCGCTGATTGCTGGTGTTTATCTTTTCGATTCCACGTGCAGGAGGGCGATCAGCGAAGACGGCACCGTTTTGGACTAAGGCTTGGTGGGCGAGACGGCGGTCGGCGACGAAGACGGCTGGAAGAGAGCCGATGTGGAGAGTGAGAATTGGACCGAATTTGGAGTGGAGAGAGCTGATAGCAAGGTGGAGATCGTAGAGAGAAGTGGTGAGCCAGAGTAAGCTGCCGATGACGGGAAATTTGGGAGGGCCAGGAGGGAGCTTGTGGCTGGAGATCTTGGTTGAAAAGAGAAGATTGAAGAGAATCTTTGTGAGGACAGAGATTGAGATGGTGATGAGCAAGATGAACCAAGCTTCCATAAAAGCAAAAGCAAAGCTTTACTCTGCTAAGCCACCAGACTTTCACGAGACATGGAAGTTGAATTTTCTTGATTTTGACCAGTGAAAACCCTAATAAACCATGATCAATTAGACAAATACATTCCATTTTTTTTAAAAAAATTAATTTTAAAAAGAATATAGTATACTTATTTTATATATTTAAGCAACAATCATTTATTTAATTAGCAATTTAATTAGATTAAGAAATGTATATTAGTTTAAGGTTTTTGTTTTTATTATACATTTAAATATATTTTTATTTTTTTGAAAAATATATATATTAATATATGTTATAATAATTATATATTTACTCAAACCCTTATTCATAAAGCTTAATTATTGTTAAAAATATTTCTTATTATTTTTATTAATAATATTTCAAAAACTCTCACAATAGCACTTTTATTTTTTTATTTTTAATTTACTTATATTTTTATTAATTTATATCAAACACTCTCAAATATACTATAAACAACTTATCTAGATAATAATAGATAAATCTTATCATATTTTATAATTAATTTTAAATTATTAAAATTTTACATAATAGTAACTTTATTTATTTTAATTAATTAAAATAATGGTAATTTATAATTAATATAAATATAATTATTTTAGGAATTCTAATGAGAATATACATGACCAAGAAACCTTAGAGCTTAGTTTAATAAAATAAAAAAAAAATAATTAAAATAATATGACCAAGAAACTATATTGAACACCAGATAGTCATAAAATCTCCAGTACCAAAAGGTAACATTGAAATCTATTAAGCAATTCTACCACAAGTTTCCCATTGATGGGTTGGCTACTAATGCTAACACTATTTCAGCTTATGTTTTTTAACCTGGAAGATAAGATGGCCTGCAATGGATTCTTCATCACAACTGTGAACTCCTCCTTCTCAGACAAGTCAACATCATCTCCATCCACAGCTTTCCACTCAAATTTCCAAACCAAATTAGCTACAAAATACTCCAAATGAAGCATTGCTAAGCCATAGCCAGGGCACATCCTCCTTCCAACTCCAAATGGCATCATCTTAATCTCTCTGCTTCCTGTTATATCAAACACTTCTTCACTCCCCATGAATCTCTCTGGCTTGAAAGCCATTGGATCCTCCCACACCTTTGGATCCCAACCCATCTCTGCTACCATGAAATTTATAGTCCCATTTTTGGGCACTAAATAGTTACCCAATTTTGCATCTTCAGTCACTGAGTGTGGCAGCACAAAATGCCCTGGTGGGTGTCGCCTTAGTCCTTCTAAAACTACAGCTTTCAGATAAGCCATCTGTTGCACTTCTTCTTCTTTTATCTCTTCTGCTGCGTCCCCAACAACCCCTTTCATTTCCACGAAAAGCTTCTCTTGAATTTGTGGGTACTTGACCAGATTCGCCATGATCCATTGCAAGGCCGTGGAGGTAGTGTCTGTGCCGGCGTTAAGAAATTCGTTGCATAAAGTAACAATTTCATCTTCGCTGAGCTTTCTTTTCTCATGGGGGAGTTGAAGATCTAGAAGTGTATCAACATATGATAGGATATAGTCATCATTTTCGTTGTTGGATTTGCTTAATTTCTCTTCTTTCACCTTCATTCTTGCTCTAATTAATGGAATTAATACGTCTTCTTGATCCTTCCGGAGCTGCAAGAACTGTGACCAGCGTTTGCGGAACACAATTTTAGACAATCTTGGCCAGAAATTGAGTAAATTGAAGCTGCCACTATTCAAAAGCATAGCTCGCTCGACTCTCTCGATTTCTTCAATCTGTTTCTGATTGAGCTTATCGCCAAAACACATGAGAACTAGCAAGCAAAACATGGCGTATTGAATACCAGCCAAAACATGAACAGGATTTCCAGATTTAGACTGCGATTCAAAGCGGTTAACGAGGATTTGCAGCACCCACTTTCGAGCGTGCGAATAGGACTTCACTCTTGAAGGATGAAGGAGTTCTGAAGTGAGATTCCGGCGGAGGAGGCGCCATGTAGGGCCATAAAAGGAGGCGTTGATGTTATGCTGGTTGCTACTGAGGACTTTGCCAACAGCAAGAGCCGAAGGGCGGTCAGCAAACACTGCACCGTTTTGGATCAAGGCTTGGTGGGCAAGGTTGCGATCGGCAACGAAGATGGAAGGGCGAGGGCCGATGGGGAGGGTGATAACAGGGCCGAACTTGGCGTGGAGGGAACGAATGATGTGCTCGAGTTCGGCGAAGGATTTGCGAAGCCATAGAAAGTGGCCGATGATCGGAAAGTTAGAAGGGCCTGGAGGGAGTTTGAGGTTGAGGGCTGAGTTCTTGGAAGGCAAGCAAAGGTTGATGAGAGCTCTGAGAAAGGCAGCAATGGAGATGGAGACGAGGATGAGGAACCAGGTTTCCATGATATAGAAAAGGATGAGCAACTGAGGATTGAGATGTATCTTTATATAATTTAAACAAGTGGCTCATTTAACTCTTATTTAAATTCCATTTATCATGAATTTAAAATTAAACATATATAAAATTAAATTAATAAACTGAATTTTGATAAAGTTTTCTTCTAATATATATTATAAATATCTAAAATTTATTAGTTTAATTAAATCATTAAAAAAAAAACGTAATTGCATTCGTCATCGGTTACTCGTATTCAAAATCAGAATATCATTTTGATTCTGCCTCTAAAAATAAATAACAGACTATATGAATGATGAAGGTTTTTTTTAATTTCATTACTTTGACAATTTGCTACTAGATCTCTATCAAATTTGATTTATAATTTCTCAAAAAAAATTGGATTAATAATTATAAACTAAATATTAATTTATTCTGTATAAAAAAATATCATAAAAATAATGAAATTAGAAAATTTTTTTTATCAATAAAAGGAAATACATAATAAAACTGCAGACGCAGTAAAAAAAAAAAAAAAAGGGAAATATACGAAAAGGAGTTCCGAAGGAAAGAAGAAGAATTTTAATCGGAACTTATTATATAAAAGAATAACGGCTCCTTAGTTTCAAATTACTTTAAAATTAAAATATATCTATTTTTAAAAAGTCAAAATTGTGTTTGAATTTTACTCGGCCGGACAAATTATCCTTCCGCTGGATTAAATAGGTCAAAAGGTGATAGAGTTTTTTTTCTCTCGTTCCCATTTATGTATATGAATTCTTATACGGACGGTACTACAACATTTACATTAGGGGCTGAAAATATTAATAAAATAAAAAATTTTAATTTATTAATTTTAAAAAATCTCAACTTATATTTATAATTAAAATTTTTAATTTTAAATTAAAAAATTTAAACTTTTAAATTTATTATAATTATAGTAATTTTTTAAATTAATTTTAATTATATTTAAATTAAATTATATATATTATATATTTTTATTTTTATTATAAAGTAATTTAATTAATTAAAATTAAACTCTAATTAAGATTTTTCATTTTTAATTATATAAAATTTTTAAATTATATAATTAAAATACTTAATTCTTTATTTAAATAAAAATTTTAATTTAAAATTTTAGATAATTAAAGTATTAACTGAAATTTTGTGGATGCCGTCTTAGAGCTTTCAAATACGGCATCTTTTGTAAATCTTCTTCTTTGATCAATTCTTGTATTTCTCCTACAACTTCTTTAATTTCCCTGAATAGCTTCTCTTGGATATGTGGGCACTTTTACCAAATTCGCCATGATCCATTGCAGAGCTGTAGTGGTAGTCTCTGCGCCTGGGCTGAGAAATTCTGAGCAGAGACTAACAATTTCACCTTCTCCAGGTTTCCTTTCTCCTCTGGAAGTTCCAAATCGATTAAGGAATCAACATAGCACAACACATACTCTCCCTCCCTTGCTCAATCTCTGTTCCTTCAACTCTTTTCTTGCTCTTATCAGAGGAATCAATGTGTTCTTTTGATCTCGGCGAATTTGCAAATACTTTTTCCAGAGCTTCCTAAACACAACCTTTGTAACACTTGGGCAGAAGCTGAAAATGTTGAATCCCACAAAATTGAAAAGAAGTACGTTGGACGGCCTCAATCTTCTTAATCTGATCTTCACTAACCTTGTCACCGAAACACATGATGGCTAACAAGCAGAACATGGCATATTGAAGATGGTTCATCACACAGATCCTCCCTCTATCGCTGAACTCAGATTAGATTCAAGCAATTGCATAACCCACTTACGAGAATGTGAATAGAATTTGATACGCGAAGGGTGGAGGCTTTCCGAGGTGAGGTTTCGCCGTAGGAAGCGCAAAGTGGGTCCATAGGAAACAGAACTGATAGTGTGATGATTGCTGATGTTTATCTTTTCGATTCCAAGTGCGGGAGGGCGATCAGCGAAGATGGCTGGAAGAAGAAAACCGATGTGGAGAGTGAGAAGTGGGCCGAATTTGGAGTGGAGAGAACTGATAGCGGGGTGGAGATCGTAGAGAGAAGTGGTGAGCCACAGTAAGCTGCCAATGATTGGAAATTTGGGAGGGCCTGGAGGGAGATGGTGGGTGGAGATCTTGGTTGAAAGAGAAGATTGAAGAGAATCTTTGTGGGGGCAGCGATGGAGATGGTGATGAGGATGATGAACCAAGATTCCATGAAAGCAAAAGCAAAGCTTATCTTATCTGCTATCTATATATCTTATTTATTGTTAGTCAGGCTATATATCATTTTCAATAATTGATTTGATTCTATCTGTTTAAGATGAAAGAATAACGTAAAGTTGTGATTAAAATTATTTAAATTAATGGGTATTTGAAGAAAGGAAAAGACGAATTATTTATTTATAGATAAAAAAAAATAAATCTTAAAAAAATATCTTACATGAGAATATTATTTATTCAATTTATTTCATGCAAAATCATTTTATTTCATAATTTCTTCACATAATGGTGTAGAGTCTGTACTTGGTACCTGAAAGGTATATGTATACTGTAAAATGTATATAAGAAAAATGATAAAATACCAAATTAGAGATCCTTAATCTTCTTAATTTTTTAATAAGAAATAAGGAGATTATTTATCATCATAATATTTATTTCAATTTATTTAAAATTATACATACATATATATAAAAAGTCAAGTCTTAAAAAGAACTTTATTGGCTTAAATAATTTTTTTAAAACAATGTAGGTCAAAGTAGGGTGATTAAAGACTAAAGAGGGTGTGAGTCCAACACAACAAACTAAAATACAAAAACAACCATCACAACTCAAAAATACAATTCACAAACTGACCCCAATCCAACCGCAGAAAATTCAACACAGCACTCAAGGGGAGGCCCACAATTCGCAACCACAACCCAAATGCACCTACCCGACAGCCGACACAATGTCTCTCATCACCATAGCCGAGAAACACCAGAGAGCATCAGCGTCCACCAAACCAGCACAGAACAGATCAATCCACTCTGCATGCAAGCAACTAGAGCACAACCAGAAGAAAGGAAGTCATACATGCACCCATCAGAACAAAAAGTTCGCAAGAGGACCTATAGAGGCAACTCAGAACAAAATAGAAACCAATAAGAAGGCGACGCCATAAACTCAACCGATCATCGGTCCATCGTCAAAGCAAAGCAGAACCTCCCTGATCTCCAAAACAGAGCCGTCATCCTCAAAACCATATCTGAAGAAAAATCATCCCTCCCAAAGAAAACATCACAGATTTGTAGAATAAAATGAACAAAACAAAAGCAAATCAATTAAGATTTTAAATGTTACCATAAAATTTTTCAAACATATATATGTGCATGAAAAATAGGATTAAAAAAATATTTTACAATATTGAAAACTGCCCAAAAGGTGTTATCAATTTAGTTTAAATTTTAAATTAAATGATTTATATTTTATATCTTTATCAAATATAAAGATTACTTATTACTTATTTATTAAAATTAAAATAAGATTATAATTAAGTAAAAATAAAATATTACTCATCTAAAAATTGAAAATATTTTTTACGTGAGTGTGGACATTATAAAACTATACTTATTTTATATCTTTAAGCAACAATTATTATTCAATTAACAATTTAATTAGATTAAATGATTTTGTGGAAAGTGGAGCAAGTGAAGTGTGGCCATAGCTTTGAAGAACACTTAGCAACTTGTCCTTTGGTGGAAGAGTCTCCTTGATGAGTTGCAGCTCCACAAATTTAATCATCCATTTGTGAAGATGAGTGTATTTTTCAGAGTCAAATACTGTAACACAAGCAAGTTCTTCAAAAACTCCAAGGGTCAATGTGATCCACCCTAATGCTATGTCTAGGAATCCAACTGAGTCTCCTCCAAAGAACTCCTTTCCCTTCACCATCTCATCAAGAATTTTTAATGCTTCTTTTGCTTGCTTCACTTCTCTTTCTTTCTTCTCTCCTTTGAACACTTTTGCTCTCCTTATAGCTTTGTGCAGCTAGACAAACAAGGTTCAAATTAGATGAAGGCCATGTTCACATATTAGAGATTTGAATAATGGTTAATTATTTTATGTAATGGTTTAAAATAAAATTATTCGGTAAAAAAAAAAAAAAGAAAGAAAGAAAGCACCTTTTGTTCAATGAAATCAGCCCAGAAGCGAGCCATGGCTTTGTCATAAGGATCCTGAGGCATTAACAAAGGACTATGATTCCAAGTCTCATCAATATACTCAATTATGCTTAATGAATCAACAATGGCTTTTCCCTGATGAAGAAGCACAGGAATTTTCTGGTTCACAGGGTTGTGCTTCAGAAGAAGATGACTCTTCTTACGTAGATCTTCTTCCACAATTTGAAATGGGATTCCCTTCAGCTTCAGAGCCCATTGAACTCTGAGAGCATATGGGCTGAACCATGCACTCAGCAATATCACCTCTTGATTCTCCATCACAGACACAGCAGCTCACCTCCTCACTTGTGTCTTATCTTTTTCTCAAAAAACTTGCTCGTATATAAGAAGAAGAAGAAGAAGAAGAAGAAGAAGAAGAAGAGGCCTTGCTAGAGACACGGAGGCTAGAGACACGGAGGCTTGATTAATTTTTGCATGTTTTAAATGTGGTCACATACCCTGTCGCACCAACCAATAATTCTCCTTGAATGATTTAAAAAAAAAAATTATTTAATTTTAAAAATTTACTGATTAGTACATTAATTTTAAAAATATATTAAAATATTAATGAAATTTTAAAAAATTTATTAACTAATCTTTTCATTAACTTTAATTATTAAATATTGAAAAAAAAATCTAAAATTAATTAAAAAATAATTAATTTCTATTTTTATAAAATTAAAAAAATTAACTAATAAATTTTTTTATATTATAAAAATTAAATAATAAAATACTTAATTTTAAAATTGATGAATAATTGAGTAATAAATTTTTTAATACAAAAAGATTTTAATTTATTTTTTAAAATTAAATAATTAATTAATAATTTTTTACATTACAAAAATTAAATAAATTATATATAAAAAAAAATTCTCAAGGATGGCCCATTTTCGTAAGGTCGGTTTTTAAAATTTCTCTTTGAGATTTCAGTGTTCATGAGATAGTATTAATGAAATTTAAGTGTTTTTATAAATAAAAAATAAAAAATTTAAATATTTAAATTATAATAAATAAGAACGAATTAATTATAGGTGTGTATTTTTAAAAATATAAAAATTAATTTATTAATTATATTAAAATTTAAATATTTAAGATAGAATTTATTTATTTAAAAAAGATAATAAAAATATTTTTATATTTTTAATGATAAAAATAAATGAAGGGTTGGAGACTTAATCCAAAACAGAAATTAAGCAGAATAAATCTGCTAAAAACTCAATTAATTTCCAGGTGCTGGAGCTGAAGCCAGTTTAAAGCTGTGAAAATTCACAAAGAATCCAAGCAAATGCTCCCTGAGGCAACGATTCTTTGACAGCAGAAACCTGGAGAAAATCCTGAATCCATTTTGCTATAACAGGAAACTTTTCAGGATCAAATACCTGAACAGCAGCAGCTTCTTCAATCACTCCAAGCCACAAGCTGATCCAGCCCAACATTACATCGACAAGTCCCAGTGTTTCACCTCCATAAAATTTGTTACCCTTCATCTTCAGCTCTCCTTCAAGAATTTCCAACCTCCTCCTGCTGTTGCTCTTCTGCTGTACTTATTATTTTCCTTACAGCTTCAGTAAGCTACAGAGAAATTAAGATTAATTGAGTTAGTGTAATGATAATTAAGATTGATGAGAAGATGATGTGCATAATTAAGTACCTTGTCATCTATGAAGGTGGCCCAGAAGCGAGCCAAGGCCTTGTGATGAGGATCCTGAGGCAACAGAGGGCTGTGTTGCCAAGTCTCATCAGTGTACTGAAGAATTACAAGAGATTCAGAAATGGGTTTTTTATTATGAACAAGGACAGAGATTTTCTCGTAAACAGGATTGGATTTCAGAAGAAGAGAGCTTTGTTGTTCAAATCTTCCTGCGAAACTTGATATGGAATTCCCTTGAGCTTTAGGGCCAGTTCTATCCTGTGAGCAAATGGACTGAACCACCCACCCAACAGCTTCACCTCTTCCTCATTTCAGACTCTCTCTCTCTCTCTCTCTCTCTCTCTCTCTCTGCAGAGGGGAAATTTATAGAGCGACTCTGTCTTCTTAGTTCAGCCGGCCTATAAGACCACAGATTCCAGGATATTGATTAGACCTGTTGAATGGAATTAATTAATTGATGAGAAATTGATTTGTTTTATTATAATTCTTAAATTTTGATAATTCTTGTAATTAGAGTTAATACAGTGTTATTGCGAATGTGCTTTTTAAAATAATAATTTTACTTGAATTAACAATTAATTTTTATATTAATCATAAGATACTACAATTTTTATGAAAAAATATAATTAAACTAAAAATATGATAATTTCTAATTAGCAAAACTTATTTATAGCTACAATAAAATTATATTTACATATAAATTATAAACAAAATAAATATAAAAATCATTTAATAAAAGGCACATACTAAAACACTAATTGTATATTGAAAGTTGTTTGAAATCATAATTGTAGTTTAGAATTTTAATTCAATAATATCAAAATTCTCTTAATCTCCTTTGCACAAAATAACTTATATTTGAAAAATATTTTATATAAAAAATATTATTTAAAACAATATTTTTTTAAGAAATATTTTTTAATAAAATAATTTATTTTTTATTATTTAATTTTAATTTAAAAATAAAATTTATTAAAAAATTATATATAAAAACATTAATAAAATGTTATCTCTTTTTTTTTAAAAAAAATTATGGCTTATTTTTCATTTAATCAGAATTTTTTTTTATTAAATTTTTTGAATGTACAAACATTAAAAAATACAGAAAATTCTGAAAAATATTTTCCTTAAAAATTAATTTAAAATTCAAATCTCAATTAAAATTATAATAATAATAAAAAAAGCAGTTTCATCATCCTTCATCATTTTAGGTGTACAATAAATGACAACTTGTGTATTACACTTAGAATTAGGAGGGCAAGCAATAGTCTCAGCAACTGGTAAATGTACAACAAGGAACTACGAAGTTTTCCAGCTACTAAGAAAAATTCTATTCACTGCAATATATTAGCAAGCTGCCTTCTTATTTTCTCCTTCGTCCTTTCCACTGTGAGAGAAAATCACTATTTGAGTGCAGTTCTTCTCAGTTCTCCTGCCATGAAAGTAGTTCCATGATCCTCCAATGACATTTTCTTTTTCTTGTTCAGCATCTTCATTATTCATCTGGAGTTCAGATCAAATTCCCCAACTTCTCGCCATTTGCCCTGGGCATCAGTCTCTCCATTTTCAGTCTCCTCATCGTTTAAGAAATCTTCAGATGGTTCCTTCTCATCTTTCGGTGCATTGTTTCCCCAGCCATTCATCATCTGATCAGGGTTTCCACCATGTTCCTGCTCTCCCATGTCATGACTAATTCGAACATTATTGCCTTGTGATCCAAGGGCACTTGTCCGTATTGGAGCACGAGACATCATTTCAGAATGACCATGTGGTTCTGCACGACCTTGCTCCGCCTGGGCGATGGCTGCCATTCTCAACTGAGCCTCCCTACCAGCTTTTTCCATTTCTGTTTTCAGCTCAAACAATTGCCGCTTCTCCTCCTGGAGAAGAATCTGCTCAATCATCAATCTCTCTTCAGACCGGAATTCCCCCAGTGCTCGCTTGCGGCTTATTATATTGAAAGCTAGGGCCTGTTTCTCAAATGTGCCTGTGAATTCTGCAACTTTGGCTGCAATATTGAAATCCCATTGCTGAATTCGAGAAGGGATTTGACCTGTTGTGTCAGAATCGAGAATTCTATCATCCTCCTCCGCTTCATAGTCTGCTACTACATGATAAGGTAGTAATCTGCACCAATTTACAAGAAGGAAAAGGGGGGAATGATGCATGAGGACTGCAGTACATTCTTAAAATACCACTACAAACACAAATCAGTTACTAATTCTATACTATATCACTTCTGAATTACTAATACCACTACAAACACAAATCAGTTACTAATTCTATACTATATCACTTCTGAATTACTAATTTTAGGAGGAAACACTGGTTTGCCAAGTAATGCCATGATCGTATCATATCAATCCCCTGAATTCCACCACACCTCTGACATTCACACAACACAAGTAAATCAACAAAAGCAAATAATAGATATCACAAAGAATGAATCAAATCACAAGAGTGCGTATATTACTTGACAAGATACAAAATTGTACTTCTCTTTGCATTTGTTGACTTAAAGGACTTAGAATAAATAAGAAAAGACATTAACATTCAAATGGAGTGCTGGTGCAGCATGAATAAAAGTGCCTTCCCCAAACTAATACCCTGCCATTGCTTCGTTGCTAACAAACAAACCTAATGTGTTCATAAACACAAAGGGACCTTAATCACCTTATCCAAAAAATTTATACTTTTAAGCCCTAAAAATTTAAGGAAGGTATATGGGTTCAAATTTTGAATGAACTAATTTTATATATACTTTACTTTCTGGTGAAAAACTGAAACCACATAAATCTTTATAGAATGAGGGGATAATTGAAATACTCACAAATGATATCCCTTCAGCTTTCGTGACAAAAAAGATATTGTGCACCGTTCTTAAATATTGCCCACACAGGACATGGAAAAACAAGTTACATAACTGATATGCAAATTAAAAACAACAATTGAATGCGTGTCAAATTTGATAGAAGACTTTATAATGTGCAAACATAAAGCAAGTGAATATAAGAGTTAGTATTGAAAGCATTCCTTAGCAAAGGAACACACAAACAAAACAGTTCATGACAAACTTAGCACAGTATGTAACAGAAGTCAGCCTTTGAATTTCCACAAGAGTTATAAATACATATCGGGTAATAACTCAAGCATCATCAAAGTAAATGGAGGAAAATGCCATTAATTCATATATGAATTGCGAAGAAGCAATAGTAATCATAACAGAAGCATCAGAACAAATGGTAGTTACTTCATAACATGTCAAAGCTGTAAGTGTTTATATATAATTATATATATATAATTATATATATGCACAGATGCACTTGCCACCAATGTTGAGAAAAGATGCATTCGAAAAAAACAGCCACAACCTGGCACTACCATGGAGGAAGATCCTACCCACCATGTAAATAGACTCAACTAAGAAATAATAAAATAAAATGTGGAATGCCAGCTATAAGGGAAAACAAGCTTTCCTTCATGGATGAGGGAAAGGACACACTCATAATTTCATAGAATGGGAAGGTAGGTTGTGAAGCCATAATTTCATAACATGTACAAGTTGTGAAATCTCTCATATTACTTTATTTGCATTTTTAAAATGTATTTTTCAAGGACACTGATGGATAACTCCCTCAGCCCCCAAGACAAACACACCAAAACAAAAACAAAAATGAGTAAGACTAAAAAGAGAAGTCAACAGAACCAAAACTGGCTATTGTGACTTGAATGAAATAACAAGTACAAATATGAACAACTGTAAGTACAGAAAATTCATGTGTGCAACTGTGCATATATAAATATGTGCATACATAAATGTGTGGATATGGGGATGCGGGGCAATATATCCATCCTCATATGATTCAAATTAACAGAGTTTCTGGGCCAGTAATGAGAAATAAGAAATAACTTCAAAGAACTTTCTTTGAACTACTATCTACTGAATAGGCAAGCTGTTTTTATTTTCAATTCTTCTTTAGTATCATATATCCATTTTCTTCTTCTTTTCTTTCTCCTTACAAATGTTCCAGAAAAAATAGTGGTCCCAGGTAAAATATTGTCAACGGTAGTTCATTCTTTATCCATTAAATGTGAGTTCTTGCACACACACGCACGCACACAGACATATCCATCTATATTTATGTCCCAAAAGTGAAATTAAACATAAGAACTTGTCTACTTCTCATTTTATGTCCAACAAATTAATGCAAAAAGTAAAAAATTTGCAAAATAAATAATTGATGACATGCCTTTATGAAAGAAAACTTTGCTAGACAGATGGCTTTAGATTTGGACAGCAGGACAGACCCATCTTCAGGCATATGTTTAAACAATATTCATATTTCATCGGAAAATATAAACAAAAAGTTGAAACTCCAATTCTCCATCCAACTACCTGGGAGCACCATATCAAAGAATTTCTTAGGTCACAAGCACAAATTTGAGAATAAGTAAATAATTAGTCCTCACCAAATACCATGCGGCAAAAGTAAAACACACCATCAATCTCTTCCATCCTTGAACACATAAATTCTGTTGATCTTGAAGTGAATAATGATCATACCAAGCATGTGATCTCTGAATAACTAAGCTAAAATCATAATTTATATAATATCAATGTTAATGAACTATTAAACAGCGGCATAATCTAGGATCCATGTAAACTACACAAATTATTTAAAGTAAAACGCAAGCTATTTCAAGTTTTTGAAGGGAATAGTGAATAGTGAGCGCAAAAGTACAAACCTTTCACAGGCATCCTCTAGCGAAGAAAATGGCCTCTTCACATCCGGGTGGCAGACACGCCAAGCGTCCTGGTAAGCCATCTGGAGCTCAACCTGGTTCACAGGAGGCCGGATCCCCTGCTGCTGCTGTTGTTTTTGCTGCTGCTGCTGCTGCTGCTCAGAATGCTGCAGTTGCTGCGTATTTGGGCCCAAATTGGATCCCTGCTGCTGCAAATGGGGATTAGAATTAGGGTTAGGGTTTTGCTGTTGGAGATTGAGAGGACGATGGAGACCCGGGGGGCGGAGGTGGGCATCGATGTTGGAAGGAAATCGTGCAATGGCTCCCGCTTGTTGATGCTGCTGCTGCTGTTGGGCTTGCTTCTGTAATTGTTGTAGCAAGAGAAATTGCTGTTGTTGGTGTTGTAAGAGCAATTGCTGTTGATCCATTTTTCTGTCTCCCCCTCTCCCTATCTCAAAACCCTCCTTGCATAATCTCTATTCTCTACTCAATATTTACCTTCGAAGGTGAGAAAGAGCTCTGCTTCCATGGCCCTTAGGACCTCTGTTTTGGAAACAGCTATAAACTGTAATTACCTAGTTTTTGGTATTTTTAGGGAATTGGCTTAATATTTTAAAGATTAAAGAAATTATTATTAATAAAATAAAATAAAATAAGTTGATGTTCTATAATACTTTTAAATGATAATAACAAATGAAACTAATAGTATTTATGATATACATGAAAAAATAAATTTTTATACAATAAATTTAATGTTAAGAGACAATTAATTATTAAATAAAATAATTATTTAAATTATAAAAATTAAAATAATCCATTTCAAACAAAACAAAATTAAAATAATAATAATAATACTAATACTGAACAAAAAAAATTATATCCTCACTCTACTGATCATTTAGATTTTTCTATTAATATCGACTTTCCTGTCTTTCCTTTTTTTAAACTTGAAACTTTTTAATAGGAAAAAAACTGACATCTCTATTAGGCGATTCAATATTTTAAAGGAAAATACAATTAAAATATGTCAAATTTAATTTTAGATTAATTTTTAATATCTTTAACAAACTAGTGTTGTTATTAAAAAAAAAAAAAACTCAGTTTCTTTTACATTAACAGTGAAAATAAATATATTGTTTTCATTTCAACAGCTCAAATCAAATTGCAAGATACTCCATTGCCATTGAAATGCTATTAACATTGATGAGGAGGGATTACATCCATGCATTGCTAGATGAACAGTGTCCGGCTTTTGAGAGATACAAGGAAGAAGGAAGACAAGCACAATGGCAAGCCAGTTATAGGATGTCAAAGGTCCAAACGACAATCAAAATCAATCACATTTTTTGAGAAAACAATTTTCAGATTTCTGCAAGGAGCAAATGCTTGCCAAACTTAAACAAA
This sequence comes from Manihot esculenta, assembly GCF_001659605.2. Classification (NCBI taxonomy): domain Eukaryota; kingdom Viridiplantae; phylum Streptophyta; class Magnoliopsida; order Malpighiales; family Euphorbiaceae; genus Manihot; species Manihot esculenta. Next base: position 39,606,776 of record NC_035168.2, read on the forward strand.
TTTGCTTTTGCTTGCCCCCCCCCTCTCTCTATCTCTCTCATATCCAACAAGCACACTTCGATCAGGCATAGAAAACATCAAATTTTCCAAATAATAAGGAAAGAGGAAAAGAAGCTTCTCCCACATTTGAAACCAGAAATAAAAGAAAGGAACAAGAATGCACATGACCTAAAACGCCTACAAAATATTAGGGAGATGAGAATCCAGTCTTTGTTGCAACTCTTTAATCTTGATGGAGAGCTCTGCCTTCTGCTCCTTGTAGCTCTGCAACAAGTACTCTTTCCCTTCTATTACTTCCTTCAACTCTCCTACTTCTCTCTTCAACATGTCAATCTTGTCCCCATCTCCTCTCCCCTTTTCTGACAACTCCAAACCGCTGTCTCCATCCAGGTATCCATTTGCATGACCATTTCTCACCTCAGATGGCCATATGGTGACTGTCGATATTTTCTCATTGGTGGCTGCATGTTTCACACAGTGGTCAGCAATTGCCTTCCTCAGCCTCTGGATTTCTCTCTCAGAATCAAACAAATCCCTGTTAGCTGCATCAAGCTGTGACTGCACATTTGCAGAATGTGCTAGCTGAGCATTGACTGAATTCTGCAACTCTACAATCTGATCTTGCATCTCCATTATCATGTCATCCCTTCTCTTCAACTGCTGCCTTAACTTCTGTATCACTTCCCGCTTGCTGAAGATGTCAGAACCAGATTCTGAGGCACATGGCGAGTCAGAGCAATTTGAATGATAAAATGGCTTTGGAGGCAACTCAAGCCGATCAGGAGAGGATACCCACATAACACCATTATCCTTATTAAATTCTGGGCCAGGAACAGTTACCAAAGGAAGAGCAACATCAGATTCAGACAACATCTGATGACTGGGCTGCTGCTTCAAATCTGCAATGCCTTCATTCCCTGTATAATCAAACTCAAGCTCACATAAGAAACACAAGAGGAGCAAAAAAAACTGGCGTCCCCATATTTATATAATAAAGGATTCCAAAAATTGAAAGTCAAATGATAGTGTAATTATCCATCTACAATCGTACTTATATGAATACATTACCAGTACACATCCTGCTAGAAGAATTTTAAAACGAGGGATAGTGGAATGAATACCAAATCATAATACAAACATCATCCTGACACAGATAACCAATATCAGGCTACTAAGGAGGGGAGGAGGGTTGTTGGGAACAGACACCAACATGAACAATTTAAATACGGTGCTGATCCCTGGGAAAACAGGATTGGTGTACTAGAATGTAAAGTCTTCCCATCATCTATTACTAATAGTAATATCATCATAATCTCCTTGTCCACAGGCAGGCCCTCTTCCTCCCTGAAATGAAGGAATCTCTTGCAGATAGCCTATTATCGGACTGAGCAACAATATCATAAAATGTCCAGTAGCAAGATCACAAAGAAAAGGCATAATTTCAACAACTTGCTCTTCAATGCTCAACCTTTTAATATAAAGAACCGACATACCTAACATGCAGTTGAAGCAACCATCATCATCTTGCGTAAAGGAATACATGTTTGAATGCATATGGCAGCCTCCTACTCTCCTTCTGTCAGATGATTTCCCATTCCCTGAATTATATAAACTTCCAAGTTAAAATGACACTCATATCCAAGACAACTTCTTGACACTGTAACTTGGAAAATACCTTTCAGACTATTATTAGTATTAGTCTGTTGCCTTGAATCCAGTGTCTGCTTCAGCTTGTAACCAAGGCGAATTGACAAAGTACTTAACAAGGCACCACCTGCAATTAGAATCCAATTTGGTCCCTCAACCTTAACACTTTTTGCCCTCTGACCTCTGGAGACCCCATTAGTTCCTGATTTCATTTTAGTAGCAACTGCAGAGCTGGCGTGGAACTTGCTGAATCATCCAAATATGATCTACAATAACATACAAAAATTTTACTGCTATTATAGGACATATCAGATTAATAGCACATATCAGATGAACCAGCATATGTAATATAAAAAAAATTGCCATCACTATTTTTACATTCCTTTGCCTCACTCCTCTGCATATACACTTAATAAGGTAACTTCATTTCCTCAAAGTTTTTGAATAACCAAGAAATTCAAGAGGATGTACCTTTCATTGAACAAAAATGCACAAAACAAAATAAAAAAACTCCAGCTATGAAAGAATCAACAAATATCAAGTAATTAATCCCCACACGTTTTGGTCATCGTCTGAGACTAACTAGGAGGAAAATGAACATAAAGCTCTCACCTTGGCAAAATCCCATTAAGGAAACTACCAATAACAATAAGCGAGCCATCTCCATATCTATGCTAATCCTCAATTCACACTTAGAATAATAAAATTCGCATGCTGACACGAAACTAATCAGTTGTGATAAATCCAACGAAAACAAACAGAATATACAAAAACCCGCGAAACAAAAACAAAGTCCATCATCAACGCACGAGAAGATTGCGAAAGCATTGGATCAAAAATGAATAATAGTTCATAAACAACCATCGAAATAAACAAGGGGACATACAAAGAAAATAATTAAATTAAAAATTTATAAGAAAAAAAGCACAAACCTCATTCAAAAATTAGGGTTTAGATTATCACTCTCGTTAACAAACTCCGTTGAGACCGCCGCTTTCGTTCTCCTTCACCAGTTTCCGATCATTTTCAGTCCTCTCGCTCTCCAAAATCTCACCCACTCACCGGCACGGAGACTGCCTCTAAAATAAACGAAGCTATAGCTGAGCTGAGACAGAGTGTTGGAGGATTTGAAATGGCGGCTTTTGGCCAACCGAAAATGTTTTGGGTATTTCCCTTTCGAAGATGGGCCGGCTGGGAAAAAATACAAATTGCCAGGGTTTGAATTGTAATATTTCAAAATTTTGATAACGACACATTATGCTTTATAGAAACCTTTGGAATGTTTATTTTTCTCATAATTAAAGTTCGGTTAATTTCATGTAAAATATTTTTTAATATTCAAATATACAAAATCTTCGCAAAAAACACAACTTAAAAATAAAAAATATTTAAAATAGTAATATTATGAACAAAGTTAAATTTCATTTTAATATTTTTTATAATAAAATTCATTTAATTAATCATAAACTCGAGACTTAATTACATCTGAAATTAAGAGTGGAGTTATATTTTTTTAAGTTTATTTTTTATTATATATATTTATTTAATATAAAGATAATTAAATTTAAATAAGAAATTTAAATTTAACCATTATCCCAAAAATGGAAATTTATCTACTAAGAGATGATGGGAAGGATTTCATCTGCCTCTTATTTATGAAAAATATACAATTTAATAATTGTAGTTTTTTTTTTCTATTTCTTAAATTAAAAATTTAATTTTTAATCTTATATTATGAAAAAATTTATTAGTTGATTTTTAAATTTAAAAAATATAAAAATATATAAATTATTTGGTGTGTCTTTAAAAAAAGGACTGAATTAGCTTATTTTATTAAACTATAAAGTCTTTATTTATTTATTATGTATTTAAAAAAAAAAGAAAATTGAAAAGGAGATTTGTTGCTTTTAACATTTACTTGCTTTATTCTTTTTTGTACGACATGTTTTCACCGTAAAATAATAAATGTCTCTGTTAACTTTCCTTTAATCTTCTTTAACCATTTTGTTTGTGCAACGCAAGAAAGGAATCTTTTCTTCATTCCATTAAGAGATAATTTTAAATTATATTTATAAAATTATATATTTTTTATTTTTTTAAAACAAAATTTTTAAAATAAAAAAAATTAATTTTTTCACTGTAAATCAGATAATTAATGAAAATTAATTCAGTTATTTTTTTATTTATTTTCATATTTATCATTAAAAAATTCAGTTATTTTTAAAATATTTAATTCGACAAATTTAAAATTATCCATAATAATAAAAAATTCAGTTGAATTTTTTTATTTTGTAAATATTTTTTTTCCTAAAAGAAGCTAAGTAATGGGTTGATAATCAAAAAAAAAAAAAGAAAAGAGAATTAAGGAATCAAAACTGATGATGGGTAATATTAAGAGCAGCTACTTGCTGATTTCAATTGTGAGTTTAGTTTTAGGTTTAGAGGATTGAAATCCAACTGCAAAATTTTTATTGATTCGAGTTTAAATTTGAACTCAATTTTAATTATCAAATTATTTAAAAATAAATAAATTAAATTAAATAAAAAAAATTATATTTTCATAAATATCGAATCTGATCAAACGATGAATATAAAAAGTATATTATTAGGTTTGGTATGAATGCAGTTTTTAGAAATGACTCCATATCAAATTCCAATTTTAGATTTGGAATATCTATTATCAAACCCATTTATAAATAAATTAAATATATTGTAAGCATTTTGTTAATAATATTTATTTTTTTATACTATATTATATTATAAAATAAATATATTTAAATATTATATTTAATTATTAAAATTTTAAAATATAAATTATTTTTATTTTATATAAATTATTAAATTAAAAAGTTATAAAACTAAATAAGTGCAAGTATTTTTAAGTAATAGTAACCAAATTTAAAATTAAATCTGTTTTGGATTTATTTTTGTGGCAAAATAGGAACAATGTTGTATGGAAGGGCACTACGAGTGGTGTGTTCTTCATGGCTATGAATTTTTTGCAGCAATGAAAAGTAGCCTCATCAGTAAGCACCATTGTCGACCCGGCTCGTCCGGTCTGGTCTCCTTCGCCGCACGGTTGGATCAAGGCAAACATTGACGCCTCTTTAAACTTGCAACGAGGTTCGGTAGATTTTAGTTGTGTAATCTGAAAAGATGATGGGAGTTTTGTAGCTGTTAGAGTAGACTCTTTTTATAGTCAAATGGATGCAAATTGTGTTGAAACTATAGAATTTCAGAGTGTAGAAGGGATCGAGTTCTTTTCGAATTGGATGCTCAGGTTCTTGTGATGATCTGCGAATAATGTCGCTCATATTCTAGCAATATTGGCTTATTTTGAGTCAGGTCAAGGAGTTTGGATTGATATCCCTCCTCCTCACATTATTTCTTTATTCTTTTTGAATTAATCAAGTTTTCTTGTGATTTAAAAAAAAAAAGTCTATTTAGTTTAATCGTTGGATAACTGATCTTAGCTAATAGCATAACTGATTTTAGTTATTATATATTAAATTTAGTAAATTATGTATAACAGTTCCAAAATACGTAAAAATTGATAAAATAAGAGCATATATTAATTTATTATATTAATAAATAAATATAAAAATATTAATTTATTATACAACATATAAATATTTAAAAATATAAGTATTTTTTATCATATATATATACATATTTTTTTATCAATCATATAATAATGAATATTATAGCTATTTTAATTATTATTTATAGTATATTTAATTTATTTATTATGTTTTATAATTTTAAATAATTTATTAATATAAAAAAATAATTTAAAAGGATAGTATAATCTAAATAAAAAAAAGTGTTTAATTTACCTTTTAATTCGGTGATAGCTGATCCGCTCTCAAATACTTGGTATTTATATTTGAAAACTCTTAAAAGAGAAACTGTTAATAGCGGATATTAGCTCTAATTTTAGAGTTTTTTCTTTGATAGCGAATTTTTTCTCATCGGCCAATAGCGAATGAGATTTTATATTTTACTATTTTTAATATTTATTATCAAATTTTCATATTAAAATAAATTTCACTATATATTACTAAACTATTTATAATTATAAAATAAGTATTTTAGTTATCATGTTTATGTATTTTTATATAATAAAATTATATATACATAAAAATAAAAGTTATTTTATTAATTTTAAATCATATATATTATATGATAAATTATTAGTTTTATATTTATTTTAATAATAATTAAATTATATAATATATAAACACTTATTCATTATTTTACATATAAACCATAACCACCAGAAATAATTTAGATGTTTCAGTTACAATTAATAAACTGTATCCAATAGTTAAACCAAACAAATTTAAAGTCAAAATAATTATCAGCTAGTAAATAATTAGAGGTGATCCGAAATGTAGCTACAAGCATCATATCAATTGTCTATTAACTATCAGATGTTTAAATTTAGTTGTTTGGATACTTGTAGGCAGCATCCCACCATTAAATGAAACACCCCCTAAATACAGGATGCTTTTACGGTATTCTACACAGTACCATCTATAATCTAGGTAAGATGATGGGCTACAATTAAAGCATTAATTAATCAGACAAACGAGTATTGCTGCAAATAATTTCTAAAATCCCTTTTCTCAAATATTATCTTTCTCTTGTCCTTCTTGAATCATCAATGGAATCAATATTCCTTTATTCAATTTTACGTAACTTTTACAGATGACGATGGGAAGCTTAATCTCAAACCTCTAAAAGAATTCAAATCCTTCAGCTCTGCAATCTGACGTTGATTCAGACGGGGCCGGTCTGTAAATTTATTGAGGCTTTCGGCACGTAATGATGGCAAACTTAATAAGACCTTTCTTGTATCCCTGTATCATCAATGGCATCACCAATGCTCCTCTAATGGTTTTCATACCTGATCATCATTATCATACATGGTATGATCACATATACAAATAAATTCATTTAATGGTAAATGCGAAATAATATTAAAATGTCCTTAATATTTTAAAAAATTTACTTAAGTTCTTTTATTAGCTTTATCTATTAAATATTTTACTATTTAATCTTTATAATATAGAGAAACACATTAGTTATACTCTCAATTTTATTAAAATATCTACTAATTATTATTTTTGTGTTTAATTACATTTTAAAATTTTAAATATATTTTTTAAAAATTGAGATTAACTAATGTCTTTTTATATAATATAATGATCCAATATTAATTTTTCCATAATGGTTATTACTACAGTATTTTGACAATAATTGATAGTCATTTGAAATGAAGAATTCAATGTGATTAAAGAAAATGAATCAGAAATTCCAGGAATAGAACAAAGCTTACCACTACGCAGTAGTGATGTCAAGCCCTTCCAAGTCAATGCTGAGCGAATCACTGCTGGCCAAAAAGGGGCCACGTTCTGAGACCAATCTGCTGTTTTGATGTCCTGTAAAGCCAGATAGCTCATTTTATTATGAGTTGCATGCATGAAAAATGATTTAACTGCCGCCATTTCTGTGACTAGTTGCATGAAAATCAACGAAGAGAAGAATATGTAAGTTCAAATCTTATCGCTGTCATTTGTCAAATTAATGCAGAAGATAAGGATTGTATACAAGCCAGGTGGCACCCAAATGCTCATGACATCCGCTTAGAGTTTGAGCAATTGGTCATTTTCAGGGGGTTTCATTTGTCATGTCATCAGTGCAAGTTTGTTTCAGGTAGTTGAAAGGAAGTGTTTACCTGAAGAGAGAGAGACTCGAGTATTTCAACATAATCAGCAGCAGAACACCATTCAGGAAGATAATAAGCATCACATATCTTCTTCAGATGTTCTTGCTCCCATTTCTGCAAAGATTCTTCAGAAGGGCTGAGGTTCCTGTGACACCATGTTACAATAATAATTCTGCCTCCTGGGGCTGCAACTCTGGCCAACTCACTAACAAACTGCCAGTTTGAGAAAAGGGTGAGAGGCAACTTAGGATAAAATCATCATCCAAGAAATGGCACAACATGAAATTCAAGCATCAAAGCCTTTTCAGCATCATACTAAAATTGAAGCCAGGAGATGAGAGGGAGAGAGAGAGATAGACCTTTCTTTTGTTAGGCATGTGTTCTCCACTCTCCATTGACCAGACCAGATCAAACTGCCCATCTGGAAATGGTTGGTCTAAAGCATCTGCAACTTGGAAGGAAACCTGCTAATTATTGGTAAATAAACCAATTCTGTCATCCAATTGTCAAAACTCCAATATTTCAACACACGGTCACATACCTTGTCAGCCAGTCCTTCAACAGCTGCTAGAGAATTGGCCCTCTCAACTTGGACAGGACTGAGAGAGATGCCTTGGCAGTGAGCCCCAAATTTCTTTGCCAAGTACCTAGAGCTGCCTCCAATCCCACAGCCAACATCAACCACGGTCTTAGGCCACTTTTGCGGGTCCTCTGAAATCCAGTTAAGAGGAGAAGAAAATGAATGGAAGCTCGTTTTTTGTCACATATACTAAAAGCATAAATGGTTAGGTGATCAGAGACTAAGAATTGGCAAATTGAACATTATAATCCTACCTTGAACTTCTACATGATTAAATGCATTAACTCCTATTTGGAAACATTAAATTATAAGAATTCAATTTAATTAGTTTTTATATTCATTTTTATGTTTTTAATCAAAGAACCTAAGTTTTTTTTTTTTAAACTGAAAAGAATTCAATTGATTTTTTTTTCTAAATGATTCATTCTAAACAACAAGTGAATATTTGTTATACTTGAAATGAATGATGTATATCTTAATTGGACAAAAAAAAACTGCCCTATGAATAGGGAAGAACTGAAAAGAGAGGTAAGCAACTACAGGGATCTTGTCAGTTCCAAATGCCACAAAGCGTCAACTCGCTTTGAGGGGAAAAAAATGGTTTCTATTGAATTTTCTCTCTCCCTGGCACACAGAGTTAAGTTTTTTACACAATACACCTACAAAAAATAGTGAACTACAAACAACGTCACTGTGTTTAGAAGAAAAAACAAAATCATTTAGAACAATTTAAAAAAAACAGATGAATTATTATATAATTATACATAACTTTTACTTATTTGAGATAATTTTTTTAATTTAAAAAATAAAATATTAATTTTTTATAAAATTATTGATTTTAAACAGGAAAAAAAAAAGCGGCTAAGTAATAGAATATATACAAGTCATGACTGCTAGTGCATTTTCCAATACCGTGGTATAATGTATGTTGGCATGTCTCTATCAGATAGAATTTCGAATGATAATATAGGGATTAAGGCTTTGAAGCTGCGAGTGTGAATCTAAATCTTAAGGAAATTAGAAGCAAGCCAGCTTCTTCTTTTTTGCCCGTAAAGGACAAAACAGAAATGTGTAAGCTACATTTTATAGTTAAAAAAGAATTATTCGAAATAAGAAAAAGAGATGCCTCACGACCCACGAGAGGTTAAAGACAGCAGGTACGGGGACATTCAATCCCACAGAATCACGCAGCAACCTTAAGCTCAGCTCAGCAGGAGGAAGCTGAAGCCTGTGAACCCCAGCAGGATAAGATCTGGCCAACCAGTCAGCACAGAAATTAACTTCACGACAGATGTGTCCCAGTTGCTGATTGATCGTAATTTATGCCCATCTTTTTATTATTATTAATGCTAAATTATATATTTTTTATTTAATTTTATACTTTTAATTATATTTTACAGAAAATATAAAAAATAAAAATTTAATAAAAAAATTTTAAAAATATTTAAAAATTAATTTGGCCGAAATATTTTGGCTAATTCAACTCCGAAATAACTAAAGAGGCTGTACAAGTATATAGAAGAAGTCAAAACTCAAAGTTTTGATATGTCAAAATCTATTTGGCCAAATAACCAGATCGATTAATTGGGGCAAGTTGGGACAAGTGATTTGTCAAAATCACTGCCTAAATCAACTGTCACCAACATCAATAGAAAAGTGCATAAAAACGAGAATTGCAAAAATTTAAATTTTAAGAGTTTTATCTTATCTTAAACACATTATGGGAAACATATCAAACACTCTGAAAAAAGAACTCATTTACCCAAAAAAGCCTATTTATGAAAAAAATACAAATAAAGAAGGAATCAAAAACCAAGTCAAGAAGAAATTTTATCTCATAAATGATTGATCTAGGGTTTTTACACCTATAAAAAGACAGCAACCAGCAGCAATCATCAAAATTTTCGGCAGAAAGCTCCAGCAGCACCTCCCTCTCTCCCTTTCCTTTTTCTCTCTCTTTTATATATTCTTTGTCCAGGGCTAAAAACCTTTTTCTCTAATTGAAATGGGGGAATTTCGATTTTACTATGAATCGGAAGATCTAAACTCTATTATTAAATTTCTATTTTCTAATATTTATACAACTTATTCTTTATATTTATTATTATTTTGCTATTAGAATCAATAAGAGCTCATTTTTTTTAATTGCATAAGTAATATATTGTTAGTTTGAATAATTTAGATCTCATAATTGCTTAAATTATTTGAATACAAGTGATAATAGGTTGCATGATCTAACTTAATCATGCGTTTGTTAATAATAGAATTGAATTTTTCTATTTTTTAATTCAGTTAAGAGTTGAACGGTAAAAAATTTCAACATAATCAAACTAAAATTAAGGAAAATTTTAACTTTGAAGAGCTTATTACATGACCTAAACTAATTTTATTAACTATTGTTTTATTTTACTTTTATTATTGATTTATTCAAATTATTATTAAAAGGTACTTAGTATTAAATTCTATAATTTAATCTATTAACGCTACGGTTCTTAATTTTATTTTTGATGGTTTCAACGATCAACTTCCAAATCCTTTCTCACCAAATTATCAATGGCTCCACAAAAGGGCTTTCAAACAAGCAGGACACCAAGCGATCTTCAGTCCCTACGAGGACAGCGACCTTAGCAATAGCGATGGTGCTCACGCCTTAGGTTTGTGTGCTAAAATCAATAGATTTGCTTGAAAGGAATATTTTCTTCAAAAACAGATAAAAATTTTGGATATTTTAGAAAATCTAAAGCTCCAAAACAACAAAATATTTTTTTTGATATTTTTTATATTTAAAACAATTAAAAAATTTATTTAAAGAAAAAATATCAATAAGCCATTTAAATTAAGAAAATAAAAGTCATCTTTTATATATATAGAAGATATTTATATATAAATTTATTAATAAATTTTATTTTTAAAATTAAAATTAAATAATAAAAAATAAATTATTTTATATATAAAATATTTTCGAGAGAAAATATTTTGTCATATATAATTTATTTTTACCAGACAATCTGAATTTAAAATTCATTTTCTTTCTCAAATTTAAAATTGAAGAATTAAAAAGGTAATTCTATTTTTTTTTACTTCACAAATTTTCAAATTCAAGCCAAAAAAATTTGAGGGAATCAGGGAGCTGAAAACTAATGAGATTTGGGCACAACTCATCTCCAGAACCACAGAGCAATAATTGCACATAAAAAATTCTATCCACATTTCCATGTGTCGCTTCCTATATTGCCCTTTTACCCGGACCAAGACCACATGACTCTATTTCCAACCTACCCACAGGCCAGCCAGTTAAGCCCCTTCGTTTTAGGGTCCCTTGGCCTCCTGTCTGTACCCCCAACAATGGAGAGCCACTGGCCTACGCCTCTTCCTTTTGCTTTCGAATTTTCTTTTCAAGCCTACATGTCTTTTGGTGCTTTTTCGTTTCAGTCACCAATCACCAATCATTATGTGTATGACATCTTAATAGTTCGTACAAGGAGAAAAAACAGCGATAGTGATTATAATAACAAACCTGAAACGCCGCCGAATCGGAGGGCCTCCTCGATCATTCGGATCTGAGCAGCTCTATGATCGGAAATAGAACTAGAAACTTCGACATCTGGATCGTAGAACCCGTGGTGCATGTGATCTCCCCATAAATCTTCCCATAAACCAGACGACTCGTCATACAGTTCAGCTATGCCTTTCTTTAGAACCGATACTCGAGCATCAGCGTCCATCTCAGTGGACATTGCGGCCTTGACAGTCGTCGAACGGAGCCGCGGAGACGGCGGAGCTTGATACGTATGACGACGAGAGGAGAGGAAAAGTGAGGAAGGAAGATTGGTGCGAGAGTGAGGGAGGATTGAGGGCGGATATATAGAGCAGTGCATCGACATGAAGATTGGTAGAGAAGAGGATAACTGTGTCAGATAGTGGAATTGCAGCTATGGACGTACGGCTCAGAATTTCCCTTATGTAATAATGGTCATTAGAGTGTTCATTTTATAGGCCGAAATATATTACTTTTTATATCATAGAAAACTTATTAAGTATTCTTTTAATTTTAAAATTTTTTTAAATATCTATTACTTAATTTTTTATTAAATATATTATTATTTAATTTTTATAATTTTAAAAAAATTATTAATTAATTCTTTTATATTAACAATATTTTAAATTTTTTTATAATATTTAATTACTAATATTAATACAAAGACTAATCAATATACTTTTAAAATTTTAAAAATATTTTAAATTGAGTTATTATATTATAAAAATTAAATAATAACTCTCATAAATTTAATTTGATAATAAGTTTATTATTTTAAATTATATTTTTTTGATATTTTAAATTGAGATATCATATTTCTTTTATTATATTTTTTATTTTAAATTAATTATTAATTATTATATTTAAATTAATTATTATAGATAATTTCATTAATAAAGCAACCTTTATACTTAAATTTAAAAATATATGAACTAAATTATATATTTTACTAAATTTTAAAGATTAAAATATAATTTTTTTTAATTAAAATTTTTTAATTTATTTTTTAAATGTCAAGCAACATTTATTAACGAAAATTCTTACTTTGCTGCGGAGTAAAATTACAATATATTTTTTTATCATAAATTAAATCGTAATATTTTATTTAAAAAATATTAAATTATAAGTATTTTTTTATAATTATTGTGATCACTCTATATATTTTAATTATTTTTATATCGATATTCAACAGCCATCCAAATCAACTGAAATTAAGAAATTTAATAAATAAAAGCACCGTAGAGATAATAACATCACAACAACCACCACTAGAAACAAACTCATAAAACAAAAAATATAAAATCCAATCTTCACCTTCTTCATTTTTTTAGTGGTGAGTAAACGACTCGTAGTTTTCAATGAGTTTGAACATATTAGATTTAAAAAATTATTCCCATTGCAACAAATTCCAAAGTCACAATTCCAATTCGTTTAGCTAATAGGGTTTGTCATTTATTTTATTTAATTTATGATTAATTTTTTAATTTATTATTAGGTGGCATGTTGTTTGCTATAATTTATTTAGATTTTTTTTATCATAACTATATTAATTTTGAGTCTAATTTATGTATTATATTTAAATTTGATTTATTGGCAGAAATAATCTATATGGTAAAATATTTTATTTTTTATTTTAAAATAATAAATTTATATATTAATATATAAAAAAATGTAATCAAATGATGAAAGATTATTTAATTTTTCTTTTAATCTATAAAATATTTTCAATTTATTAATTTTTTGAATATTTCAAATGTATAGTTTATCTAAGGAGCCCACACGTATACACGCACTAGCATTTCTACCATTAATTATAAATATTTTCGGAGCGGGTTGAGATTATATAGCTTTTAGAGATTGTTTTTTTTTATTTTTGAAAAAAGTCTATAATAAACGTAGCCTTTTATTTTATAATAAAATAAATATGAAATAGTTATTAAATTCTACATTTCATTAAAAGTAATTATTTAATATCTATTTAGTATTTAATTTTTATAGTAAAAAAAATCATTAATTAATTTTTAATTTTTTAAAAATATATTAAAAATTTTAAAAATTAATTAATTTATTTATTTATTAATTTGAACAGTTCAATATTGAAAGAGGCTAAAATATACTCAAATGTTTTAATTATTTACTTAATAAAGGGAATAAAAATTCTCTTTCATTTCACTATTAGAGATTAAATATTTTAGCGATAATGACTAATTAAACAAATTTTCAAGATTTTATAGATATTTGTGAAAATTAAAAAAAATAAATTAATAAATTTATTCAAAATTCACGAATTAAATAATAAATTTCATTTTTTAATGAAAAAAGCTAAAAAGGTTGATTTTGTGAAAATGTACATTTACATGTAATTATTCAATTGTATTGAATATTTATTTTATAGTTATTTATATTTATTTTAAATATAAAATGGTTGATATTTATAATATTTTTGTAAAATTCAAATATTTATTAATTTTATTGAAAAAAAAAATAAATGTTCATATTATGTTCGTAAATTTAATAATATGTATTTTAATAATAAAAATAAGGATAATAAATTTAAATTAAATGTTTAACTTTTTTGTGAGTCTTCTCTCCTTTGCCACATGAATATATTTTTATTAATTTAATAAATATAAATTTAATCTCCATAATTTATTTAATTTTTAATTATAATAATTTGAAATTTTATTTTATTAACAGAAATATATTATAGATATTAATTTGTTCTCAGTTAAAATACTAAAATTATCTTCATCTAGTATTAAACTTCTCTTGGATACTGACTGTATGAATATTTTTCATGATCGTATAATAAATTAAAGGGTTCTATCCCTCCTTTTCAAAAAAAAAAAATATTAAAATTATGTTATAATCTAAAATATCTAGACTTTTTTGCTATGTAAAATAATTACATTTTTTTCAAAATTCATCAACATAATTACAAAGAGTTCTAAACCAGACCAACAAACACCCAAAGCAAATCGATACAAAAATTTAAATTAAATAAATTATAATATAATGAAAAATAAAAATAAATTCAACTAAAATGAATTAAACCACCAAATCCAACTCCATAACAACAAATCAAATCAATAGTAAAATAAACAGAGACGTCAACATCTACCCTCACCCTCACCATAAACACCAATACAAATAAAAAGAAAACTCGTAGGTGACTAACATAGAGCCACCGCCAACAAAGAGAAAAAATGTCCATGGCACGAAGCAACCACTGATATAAAACGAAACAAATCAAGAAAGCAAGACGATACTACGGAGTCCAATTAGAAAAAAGTTAATGGAAATAATAGCCACTAAATTTATCGGTACAATCTTAAATTATCAATAGTACAAGCAAAGCAATTTTTCTTATAGAAGCTAAAATCAAAATCTTCGCAATTTTCTCATCAATTTTAACACTGTAGATTTGAAAAAATGTAAATCAATAATAATAAATAAGAAAAAAATAAATAAAAAAGTCAAAATGTCTATATACAGTGAGAAAAAATCAAAAAGACGATTACATAAAAAATAAAACCCCTTTTCCTCACTCAAAAACAAAGAAAATAAAGAATATTATATTACCACAAAAATGCACAAATAAAAAACAAAACCACAACAGTCAAAATCTTAAAGTTTAATTAAGTAATTATATTTTTACTCAAAGGGTAAATAAAAATTCTCTTTCATTTCACTATTAGAGATTAGATATTTTATAGATATTTTTGAAAATTAAAAAAAATAAATTAATAAGTTTATTCAAAATTCACGAATTAAATAATAAATTTCATTTTTTAATGAAAAAAGCTAAAAAGGTTGATTTTGTGAAAATGTACATTTATATGTCATAAAGATAAAGAGTAATTATTGAATTGTATTGAATATTTATTTTATAGTTATTTATCTAAATAAATATTTTTTTATATTTATTTTCAAATACAAAATGGTTCATATTTATAATATTTTTGTAAAATTCAAATATTTATTAATTTTATTAAAAAAATAAATGTTCATATTATGTCCGTAAATTTAATAATATATATTTTAATAATAAATTTAAATTAAATGTTTAACTTTTTTGTGAGACTTCTCTCCTTAGCCACATTAATGTTTTTTTATTAATTTAATAAATATAAATTTAATCTCTATAATTTATTTGATTTTTAATTATAATAATTTAAAATTTTATTTTATTAACAGAAATGTATTCTAGATATTAATTTATTCTCGGTTAAAATACTGAAATTATATTATAATCTAAAATACTTAGACTTTTTTATTATATAAAATAATTATATTTTTTTCAAAATTTAATATCTATTCTCGATTAAAATACTGAAATTATATTATAATATAAAATATCTAGACTTTTTTACTATGTAAAATAATTACATTTTTTTCAAAATTCATCAACATAATTACAAAGAGTTCTAAACTAGAACAACAAAGCAAATCGATACAAAAATTTAAATTAAATAAATTATAATATAACGAAAAAATAAAAATAAATTCAACTAAAATGAATTAAACCACCAAATCCAACTCCATAACAACAAATCAAATTAAGAGTAAAATAAACAGAGACACCAACATCTATCCTCACCATAAACACCAATAGAAATCAGAAAAAAATTCATAGGTGATTAACATAGAGCCACCGCAAATAGATAGATCATAAAGAATGAAAAAATAAAAAATGTCCATAGCAAAAAGCAACCAGTGATATACAATGAAACAAATTAAAAACAGACGATACTATAGAGTCCAACTAGAAAAAAATTAATGGAAACAATAGCCATTAAACGTATCGGTACAATTTTAAATTATCGATAGTGTACGCAAAGCAATTTTTCGCTAAAATCAAAACCCTCCAAAGATATATTCGCAATTTTATCATCAATTTAAACACCTTAAATCTAAAAAAATGTAAATTAATAATAATAAATAAGAAAAAAACACATAAAAAGTCAAAATGTCTGATGAGAAAAAATCAAAAAGACCTTTTCCTCACTCAAAAACAAAGAAAATAAAGAATTTGAGCCATCGTTTATTTATTTATACTCAATTTTTTTTTATGGCTAAAATGAATATCTATATTTTTAAATTTTATCAAAAAAGGTTTTGCGATACACTTTAAAAATTCATATTTAACTATTTAAAAGCTTATAATCTCAATCAATAGTATGAATCTTTGAAAACATTTTAAAATCAGCTTGGAAAAAATAAAATAAATTTCTATATTATTAGTAGATTGTTGATTATTACCTAATGAATTTAGGTAACAATTTAAGGTTTGTAAATACTTGATTATAATTTAAAATTTAAGGTGTCATGAGTATTTTTTGTATATTTAACATTTTATTATTCATAAAAAAATTATCAAAAAGTTATATATATGATCATAGACTCCATAAACAATCCAATAAAGAAACATGTATTCAAGATTGAACACTTGATGCTGTATATTGTATAACTATGAATGTTATTAGATATTTAATACAAATTTGTAAAACATACACCAAAGTATGTGAGGGATTGGATGAGACCTTATAATTATTTTGAGGGTAATTTGTAAGTTAATCCATGAAATCTGTCAAATTAACCTCAAAGTATTCTACCCAAACCTATATCTTAATTACCCATTTAATAAACTAGAACCTATAAGATATATCCATTAGATTCTCCAGGAAGTAAAGGAATGCCATATACAAGGGCTAAATTTTCTGTCAAAAATCAACTGCAAGGCTGGCAATACCATCACCCTGTCATCATGGTAAGAGTATGATCTGTCCACCAATTCACTCTCTGTTAGATCCAAAATCCAAACCTCAGGCCACTTACCATCAGCTTCTTTATATATATATATATATATATTATTCATGACTTGAACGGGAAGGGTAAGATAAGGCATATAGCTTTTCATGCACAATCAAGTACTATAGCATAGTAAACCAAGGGCCTACAACCCCCAGTGAGGTGATAAAGAAATAAACAAAGAACAAACATTTTCAAGACATTTATAACCCAGAAATACCCTACTCAAGTAAATAAATACATAGCTGTCTAGAGAAGCATCATAGTAAGATACACACAACAAATTCATCATAAAGAATAGATGAATGAACATACTACTAAAACTATGAACTTAAACAGTGACATTCTACCAGCTGATGACTGATGCGATCTAATTTCCACCAACATTTTTCTTCTTCTCAGTAATGTATTCTTCCATTTCCTTCAACCACAAGTCTGCAAACTCGCAATTCTTCCATGCATCAAACCATGGCCCTCCACGAGTATAATGTATTGCTTTAGGAAATGTAGTTGTGTCACCTTCCACAACCCTGTTATGGCCCTCAAGAAAATTCCACACGAATGGGATTGACCCAATTTCTTCATCCTCGAGCCAATGAAACCTATGAAGAAAAGCACCTGTTTGCGTATTCACAACTTCAGGTGTCAGCACCTTGTTCTTTGGATGCCCACAATTGTACAAGACCATTGAAGACCAATTCTTCCTTGGATACACAGTCTGCACTGCTCCATCCATTTTAGTGGTCTCTTTTGGGGTGTAATCATGTTGCACACACATAATAGCATACTTATCATCAATCAAATCAGTCAATTCCTTAATGTCAGCCAAGTAGAGGAAATCACAATCGACAAACATTGCCCAGCCCTCATAGTTGGCCAAGTATGGAGTCAAGAAACGGCTGAAGGAGAACTCTGTGCTTTCCAATTGACCCCTCTCACGCCAATATAGATTTTTCTTTCTAAGTTCTGATTGAATGATGGGGTTGATCTCAACAGGGATTGAAGATCGCTTCATGATGGAATGGCAACAGACCTCATATGCAATATCTTCACGAGGATCATAACCCACAAAGATCTTGAAGGCTTTGTCACTTGTTATGTGTCCATTTGTACTCACAGAGTGAACCCCACCATTGGTTATGGTCATTGTAGCAATAGATAATGAGGAATTAGGATCAGATTTGACGTTTTAACTGTTCATTTAAGAAAAAGAACAAAAATTCATAGGATTAGCAATTAAATGTACATAGAAAATAAGCTGCATTGTACCCATTTCTGGAAATTTATAGTGATATTTGGAAGGAGGGAAACACAAGCATAAATGAGCTCATCAATACCCAGTTGCGGAAACTGAGTATTCGCAAGGAAATCTAACTAAGAAATGACAAATCTGACGGTTTATGGCTTCCTTCTGTCAATAATACGAGTTTTTATCAACCACTAAAATGAAACAATCAACAGGAAGATTCATATCTAAGTTTACAAAATTTCCAAAAACTAAACCCATAATCATTCTTGAAAGAAAGGAACTAAATAAAAAGTTGCTATTGGATCAAAATAACAAAACGCCCTCTAGCAGAACAGATAGTCAAGAAACAAACAGATAATACAGAGCAACAGAGTTTCTCTAGCAAAAACAAAAAGAAAATAAATGTTAAAGAATGAAAACGGAGTACCTGGAGAATGGGAAATGCAGATCTGGAAGAAGAGAATTCAAGAATACAAGTTACGGGCGGTAGCGGTGAGGCATTTGGGTTCTGTGAATGGCAAGAGATTTAGATTTACAGCTAATAATATGAAAAGGGTTTATTCTATTTCTACGGAATTGAAGTCCGATCACTGGTTTTGTGGAGAGAGATGAGGAGCGGTGAGAGATATGAGCAGTGTTAATGGCGTGTATTTATATACGCCCGAATTTGAAAGGAAAGTCTGCTTCAACTGCTAAAAGTTTCAATTTTATTAACTGTGGATGATAAAACTATGGATGGGACTCATCCTTGGTTCGATTTGAAGCTGATTTTTTGCTAAATCACTGGTTTTTAATTTAATGATTTAGGAGGATTCAAATTTAATTTTTTAATTTTAGTTTACCAAATTAAATTAATAAAAGTATTATATTTCGTATTGTTAATTTGATAATACAATAGAGACACAAATACCATCTTGGAGTTTTATTTATTTATTTATTTTTTAATAATAATGATGTAATTTATTAAATATATAAATACTATTTTGAAGAGTAGCATTACACATTTGAGGATGAAAAATATCGAATTTGAAATGAATTTTAGTATCAAATAGCATAAACTTAACTCTATTTCAAAAAAATATGTATATGTATCAAATATTTTTACTTAACATTAAATTATAATTTTTTTACTTATTTTCTTGTCCTCAAAAGTCATTTAACTATGTCAATTTTATAAATATCTTTTTTTTTTCCGTAAATTTTTTTAAATATGAAAAATTTATTTTTTAAAATTCAAGTTGATCACATACGTGATTCAATGCTCTATCAAACAACTGAAATTCATTAAATATATTAATTAAAAAAATAATAAATAAATATAAGAGTAAAAAATTTATTTTATTTTATTTATCTTCCAATTCTAAACAGATAAACAAATCGAAGCGATTCAAATTTTAAAGAGTTTAAATTTGATTTATTAAAATTTTTTCGAATTCGAGCCAAACTTAACTTTTACTCATTTTAAGCTCAAGTAAAGTATTAATAAGTTTATGTTTGGTTCGTTTAGCAAATCAATTTAGACGATTCGAGTTTTTATCGAGTTTATAATCAAATAATTTATGATTAGTTTAATTTATTTACATGTATAATGAGATTTAATTTAAAATTAAATAATTTAATTAAATAAATATATATATATAAATTAACTCGTACGTTTATAAAAATAAAATCTTAAATCTTAAGAATCTAAATATATACAAGTTTTAACCGTATAATTAAATTATATAAAGTTAAACTTTAAAAATTTTAGGTTTGATTCATAAAAATATATGTAATTTTTAAATTTATTTATGTTATGATATTAATTTCAGTATATTTAATGAGACTATTCACGATTTTATTTATAAATTCAGAAACAAACCGAATTCATTAAATACTATAAAACTAATATAATAAATGAATTTAAAAATTAAATTTAAATTTGTATCGTTTTGAAAATCGAATGAATAATTATCAATAATTTAGTTTATTTATACGTCCGTATTTAAACCAAAGTAGAACATAAAGTAGAACATGAATACACTACTGTAGAAATAATTTCTATATTGCATATATATAGACTATCTGGTATACACCTCATGAAATTAAGTTATTTTATAATTTATTAATTTTAAAAAGTAAATATGATTATTATAGTATTAAAGGGTAAAATTATTTTTAAAAAGATTAAAGAGCAAATTATGCAGTCGCATTCTTAATAATTACTTAAAAATTTTGGCAAAACAATTAGATTGAGTTAGAAAGATTGATAAATCATTCAATAAATTAATATATATCGTTTAGTTATTATTATTATTAAAGTTGTAATTGTTAATGACAATAGGTTGATAATTAAACGAGGCAATGAAGAGATTGGCAATTTGGCATTACCCCCCACCAAAAAGCTTCCACATAGAGCGTTTAATGCAGAGGAGTGAACGTTACAGATTCCTTCACTGTCCGTTACGTAGTTTGTTTGTTGCTTCGATGCTTGAATTCAGGGAACTGGAGCTCCATGTTTTATCATGTGCTTCCACATTTCATCACTCCCAATAACAAACTTTAATCGAACGGTTAATTTCCACACACACAAAAAAAAACGGTTAATATCCAAGCCAATGACATTACCGCAATAAAAAATAAAAACGTACATTGCCGCGAGTGATAATCTGGGATGGAGTAAGCGCGTGGGTCATTGCTCCCCCATACTGCCCGCAACACAGAAAGTGTCGGCCACCGACGCCACCGTTGCCAATTGCCCAACGCGTTAATGTCCACCAGCGTGTATTCTCATGCTTGACAGCAAATAATGGAACAAACTTGCATTGCCCAAATCCCACTTTCTTATTTAATGGTTTCACATAATTGTTTTTAAAAAGTACAGCAATAAATTTTATTCTTTTAAATATACCTTTATCTATATGTTTATTGAAAATTAAATAGATTCATTAAATATAAATCTCACTTTGAAAACAAATTTAATAACTGACATGAAATATTTTGTCTAAATTATATAAAATTAATTAAATTATATATACCATATGTATGAATTTTTAAAAAATAATTATATAAATAAAATAATTATTAAGTTCATTATCATGTGATTTCAAGTTTTTTTATAACTGCACTTAATTAACTAATTATTTTTAAATTAAGAACTTTAATTTTTAAATGTATATTAAATAAAAATATTGACAAGGTAGAAATAAACTACCATCTTAAAAAAAATGATATACAATACATGAGGTAAGCAGTAATAAAAAAAAATACAGGAAGTAAATAAAATTTTAAAAATAAAATTAGATAGGTGAAGAATAAAATATAAAAGTAAAAAAACTTGAATAAAGCAAATATGCAAAAAATTATATGCATATATATATGTGAAAAATAAGGGGGAAAAAAAGTAACGACTTACAAAAGCTAGCGAATTTAGGCAAAAACATAAATACAAAGAGGTGGAAAGCAAAAGAACAATGGAAGGAAGCATGAGGGTAGGTTGGATGATTTTACATGCTAAAGTCCAAAGGCCACTCTCTGCACATAATCCGGGCGTCTTTTGCTAGGCATACGAACAAGACCTGAAATCTGGAGCTCTGTAACTGCCTTACAAAACCGTGCTCTGCGGGAAACAAGTTAAAGGATCTTCATGCATATTTGAACAACCATATTTTATGGCATCGTCACAATTTAAATAGGCTACGTAACAGCAACACATCCGTCACATCAACGTCCTTAATAAACAGACTGAAAGAGCATTGCATGTCATTTTTCTCATGAAAGAAAAAAAAATCACTAGTTTCCTTTCTGCACACCATTAATATGTCCTACAGATATCACAGATTATAAAACTTTAGACCAAGAAATTAATTTTAAAACACTAAAAAAATTAATCAACATAATATTTTACTAATCAACGAAGAAATTAAATTATTTTTAAAAAAATTAACTTTTTTCAAAAAATTATTTTATATACTTTAAAAATCTTATTAGCATATTTATAAATTTGTTAATATATTTTATTTTTTAAATTAAAATTAAATGATAGTAATATTTTTCATATAAAATATTTTTTAAATACGAATTATTTTGTGCAAAACAAACAGAGTTTTAAATTTAGCAAAACTTAAAATAGAATGGACTGATCCGGATAGCCACCCATATCTAAGACCAACTCGATGTGTGGCAGTAAATTTTAAACGTGAAATGGCTAAACAAGCAATATAATGACAACCAAGTACGTCTCCAATAGCTAGATGAGGATGATGTGATTGACCAGCTACAGACCACCACAAAAGAAAATCAAAATTTAAATGCAATGCATATACAACTAGACTAAGTTAACTTAAATAAATGAAAGAGAAGTAATTGCAAGAGGATACTGAATTGCTGCTTCACTTGGCTTTGCATGTTCAGTTGTAACTTTCCTTTTCTTTGGTGATGGAGAATGCTTTACCCGGTTTTTCCATTTATTACTAGAGCTAAGAAGTACTGTTTTGAAAGATTGATACCAGTCATGAAGATTAATAAGATCGCCATGCTCCTGAGCCAAGGCATGCCTGAAGAAACAAAATTGTCATTGCAACCTAGTGGGCATACACAAACTGAGCGTTGTGCTAGGAGTAAAGGTGTACACAATCTTTTTTTTTTTAAAAAAAAAATCTGAACCAGACTGGAGTATATTGGCTGTAAATTTTCAGACCAAATTAAAATACATCACTTAACTGAAGTAAAATTAAATTTAAATATTATGATTTGGTCCCATTTTAAAAAATTGTGATATAAAAACTGCCAAAAAAATCATTGAATGAAGTAAAGGAAAATCATTTAATCAACATAAACTTATAATAGTAACACATAATAATTTCATGTATTTAGAAAAAAAAATGAAATAAATAAACATATTCAATATATTTGTATAATAAAATTATACCATCCAATATCAAGTGAAATATGAAATTACAATAACACCATTGGTAAATTTGAGAAGAGATATATATCACAACCAATAAAACATGATATGGTAAAAATTTTGGGTTTATTTTATGCCTTTCATATAAATTAAAAATTGCATTGGTTAACTAGTTTGTGCATCACCCCTAACTAGGATATCTCATAATTCCTCCATATCCCTTTGGATTCATAGGGAGTTGCAGATAGGGGTCCATGTGCACTTTTAGGTAGCCCATAAATGTGATAATCTGCACTTCAAAACTTGCCATTTGGCAATCAAGAATTTTGGGTTTCCATATTTTCTTGGATCCAATATTTGTTCAATATCTTGATTCTTGTACCATAAACTAATAAAAAGGAACTCTAAAGGCCTTTGCTGTCAGGGCGAATCACCAGATGGCCCCCAGACAACAAAGAAAAAAAAAAGTTCAAAAAATGCTATCACTCACCTCGTTCAGGATGGAAAACTATAATGAGCAGTATCAAAATAGATGAAGATAACATGCATACGGAGAATCTATAATCGAAAGTGCTTTTAGCAATTCAGCATATGAAAAAGGAGATAAGAAAAGTCATATAATCCACAAGTTTCTCTACTGGATTGAAGCCTGAGCTAAATTCTAGCAAATGTCACACCTGTGCTACTGCTATGTGTTCCCAATAAAAGTCCAGCTCATCAAAAAACCAATCATCTTTATTGCAAGCACAAGTATCGTCATCCTAGGCAGTTTGTTGTTAATAAACTTCAAACCCATTTCTTATTCCATAAAGGAGAAAAAAAAAAAAAAAAGAAGAAGAAAGGACGCACTTACATAATTGAGGAATCATGCATGGATGGCAACAGGGTATTGCCATGCCTACCGCAGCAACTGCACTGAACGATATTGTGGAATTCAAGAAGATCAACTTGAATCCTTCTTCTTGGATCTCCAATTAATGCCTAATATATTTGAGAAAATGCAAAGATTGACAATTTTTCAGTACTTTGAAAGCAAAAGGAGATTTAAACCTCACAGCTTAATATTAAAAATAATTGCTTACATGGAACTCCTATAGTTGCTTGGTGGGAAATGCAGAATAGGTTCATGCATCTCCATAGTCAGAGGGGTTTCTTAGATCACAATTGATATTTGAAACAAAGTTTTTGGTCTTTTAGATCATTAGCCCAAGAATTAATTAGCGCCTCATAAATGGTTGCCGGTTAACTATATTCAGCTGCAGTAAACTGAATTTTTGTTCTTGCACATTCACCAAATAAAGGAATACTTTATATACTTACTGCTTGAAGTTTGTCAACATCCTTAAAGCAGACAACTTCATGGAAAGCTATGCACTCAAGGGCTTGCATGTAGTTTCTATTCCAAATATAGTCATGTATCAGCAACCATCTCCAAAATGATCATTCAAAATCAACATTGAGTACATATACAAGGCAACAGACAAATCCAAAGCCTAAATTACTTCATTGCAAATAATGTAAAAGAAAGGCAGAGTCCACTAAAAATTTCAGTGGAACTTTATCAAACCAAAATCTCTAGCTTTGCTCCAGTTTCAGTTTTGGAATCTATCATGGATGCCCAAAATGAATTGGATTGGAAAAAACTTCAGTTACTACTTAGGCTCAAAATGATTTTGCTCCACTTGAAAATTTTTCAAGATACAAGTTTTTTTTAAAACCCTCAATGTTAAACCTTTCACGCCCTAGAAAGAAATTTTACTAAATTGCCACTTTGATTACTTTACTCATCTAAATTAAAAGCATTAATGGTCATCTATGCATGTAAACAAACATGATCAATAGTAGCTTAGTGAAGTTTTAGTGTGGACTTGATAATTTCATATTCTAGGGAATTCAAAGGCAGCAAATCTAACAATTTGATAGAATTGACTGTCATTCAATTATTCCTCAACCATGCTTAAAAACATGGCAAGAACTGAGACTACTAATACATTTTAAAAATAATAACAACGAGTAAAGGACTAAAGACAGAACACCTACCCAACCATAAATTCGGCTAGTCTAGCAGCCTTCTCACTTGCTGCTTTGGAATCCTTCCCTAAATTCAAATGGCTTCGAGATGCAGATCTCCTGTCATTATGGCAAGGATGAAGCATCTCCCAGTGAAAATTACTCAGAGCACATACACAAAAGCAGCAGCAGTAACACAACACGGCATGAGAAGAATGGTAAATGACTTAGCTATCACAGTTAGAATCCATCTCTTTTCAGCCTGCACCACTAACTTTGACCACCAATATACATCTTAACTCGGCAAAAGTCTTTTTAGCTTATTAAATCATTGTTATTGGTGCTATGTTTGTGACATGAAATGAAACATGCAATGAAACAAACATAAAAGCATCAGAAGAAATTGGATCCTTAATGTGCAGAACATGCTTCTGAAGTTTCAATTTGATTTATTCACTATACAATACGAGTTTGTTGCTAAAAGAGACAATATGTTAATATCACACGATTTCCTGATCCATACCATTGTTCCTGAGAAACAAGATGAAATCACATTATCCTAACCTTAGGGTTGACCCTAGCAAATACCTACACTTTGCATCCATTGCCAACCCAAAGAGAAAAAGAATAATGGCCTTCTAATTTCTGATAGAGTAAGGAATCCTCAAGATTAATCAGAAATGAAAAGAGAAGATGAGCACCAACAAGATATGTATTTCAGAAATTTCAATGACAGGTTACAAGGAAATATGCTCTAATTTCCCCCTCACAAACAGAGAAAATCTGTTACTAAACAAGAATAAGGAAATTTCTCTGCTCTCCCCCCTATTATTTCTGCTATTTATAATGTGGAGGTACCCTAATCACATTCTCCTTGCCACTTGCTATAACTAATTTCTGTCCTATCCCTGCAATGAGATTTTTGCCCCTCAAGAATATACTTTCCACGTGTTCTGACCCCTTCCTTGTGCAGCTTGCATGTTTGGGTTTCTGCTGAGTGCATGCTTTTGCTAATCAATATCACCCAAAATCTAGGAACCTCACATCAAATTGTTATTGCTAAGTAAACTTAACTAAGGATCATATAGATCAAAATGATACAAATACGAAAGCCTTGAAATGTAAATGGAGGTATGCTTCACGTAATAATTAAATGGCACTTAAACGCTACACATAACATGTGAGATATTTTCAAAATATTTTAGCAACTAAAGAATGAAGTGGAAAATTACTTGGACATGTCGATCAAATCTCCTTTCAAACTCTTGCTATCCTCAAATTTCAACATTGATAGCAACTCCTTCACTTTGTCATGGATCTACAAGAAAAATAAAACAATGGGCATAATAAGTTGATGTATGATTGAATTTATATGAAGTAAAAATGTCCAAGCATAACTATGATTTAGCCCTTAGTCCCCACAAAACAAATTAGTCTACTGTCTTACGTTTTTTCAGACATAGAATGCTTAACCCTTTGTTTAGATTGAAGAAAATGGAGAAAAGAGAAAAGAAAGAAATTTGATTTTTCTAAATTCTCTTGTTTGGACATTAAATAAAAGAGAGGGAAAAAAAAAGAGAGAGAGAGAAAGGAGAAATAACATACCTTGCATTTAACCCAAAAAATCTCTCTCCAACTTGGAGAGAAATGGAGAGAAATAAATCATATTTATATTAAAAAACATAAATCCCTCATTTTCTAAATTAGCTTTCGAGGGTATAATAGTCATTTCTCATCTTTTCCTTGAAGAGAAAAATAGTATTCCTCCCCCATTCTACTAATCCATCCAAACAATATGAAGTAAATTAAATTTTTATTCTTTATTTTTCTTTAATTTCTCTTTATTTCCCCTACATGTATAAAGTAATGAAAGAGAAACTTGAAGAGTAACCAAATGACAAGGGAGGGGAAGCTAGCTTCCATCCAGCATGAGGGATAGAATCAGACAAGGTTCATAGTCCTAGAAGAGGGAAAATAAAACTAAAATATACATTTTAAACTCAAAACAGCTACTCAGGGATTTATAACTTTGGTGCAGCATCTATCAATATCAAATACCAAAGAAACTAGATTGCAAAAGTACCTTCTGCCTAATAGTTGTTTAGTCAAAGCCCCAAAGTCTCTTTTGACTCAAATAAGAAAAACAATAGTCAAATATAGAACAATATAGAATTATGCATATCTCGAGCAAATTTGTTACTAAACAGTGTGCCATAGGAACATGGTCATTATATAATGAGAATATCTTCAGATCCAAGCACAGAATAATGCTAAAGTTTGTTTCATGCAATAGAGAAATACAAAGAATTAATTCCCTCCACAAAGGTGCAAGCAATAGTATGCATGCTGTTCAAACACATTAATACATAATAACAATAAAATGATTAACATGCTGAATCGTCATTTGAAGAAGTATTAAGGAAATCTTTCAGCAAGCAAATTGTAGGAGCCACCAACTAATAAAGATGACATTTTTTTATATGTACAAGATAAACATTTCAATTCCATGCTTTTTACAAATCCATACAAGTAGCCAACCTTGGTTTTTGAGAAGCTTAATAATGCATGCAGTTCATAGCAAGAGCAAAAGAAAATTATTCACAAGTAAAAGAATAATCAAGATAAAGAATATATGGTGACATTATTATGTCAAACCTCTTGACACTATGATCATACCTCAGGGATACCCGCTGTATGTTTCTCCCAACCTTTAAGTAATGTGCATAGCTGCATTGCTGGAAGATCCCTGATTGGATTCAAACTTCAGTATTCTAGTAACACAGATTAAGAAAAATCAATTTCACTAAGAAAATTGTTGGAAACTAAATCAACTTTAGGGAAGCAAGTGATCATCAAATCACTTCCAGTTTGAAGGTCTGGACAACCAAGCAAAAGGGATGTCAAAGAGTCCTGATGATTATCAACACAGTCCTCACCACCCATAGAATTATATTTGATCTTTTTCTTAGCTCTGAAGTTCGTTTTTTTTCTATCCATCAATAACTTTGAAAACCAATTACTTGTCCTGAGTATTAGTATTGTACAGGATTTTATATGTAGAGATGTGGTATTGGTGGGGGTGATGGTATCCATATTATTTTACAGTCAGTGTAGTTAAGGTTGTGGTACCAAAGGAGTGATGTTTCAATCTACAGTTGACAATATTTTATGTTTTAGAGCATCATATCCAATTGAGAGCACCAATGAAACTTATGATTTCTTGAACAAGTAAAGGCTCAAGCAATCTCATCAATACAGATATTTTATTGATCAAACATGAAAATGGTTCTTCCTGATAGTGATGCCTCAGGAGTCGAAAGAAAATATGCATCAAATTGAGAATGAATAAGAGGTTCATATTCCTTTCATTCACTAAAATTACTAATTGACTCGCAAAAAATGTTGTGACCATATCTCAAAAGATTATATTGAATCACTCCCAATAACACGCTGCTAAAATAGAAGAAATTCCCTATATAATCATATAAAAAACTATAATCCCAAAGAAAATATTAGAGCTAAGGAAATAAATTAAAGATAATGCAGGCATGAGAAAAAAAAGATTTGTAGCCAAGTCAGCTCACAAAGTCTTCAACACATAAACTTACACAAGAGAAAGTGGATTCCAAATGTGTTACTTACCTCAACTTGCATATCGCTTGCCAGATAAAACCACCTTTTTGTAAACTAGGATATTTTTTATGCATATCTTTATTGCCTGGAGATATCGTTGAATCTTTCTGTATGCCCTTGGGAGCATTAGAAACCCGTAATATGCCTGATTCTGGATCAAGGGCTTCACAATATAAGTCTAACAGGTGGATTTTATCACTCTTTACAGCTTCATGTATACACTGCAAACCATGATGAGTTAACAAACAGAAAAGTTAGTTGTGCCCCCCGAGTTGTGAGTTGATCAAGGTTAAAAATAGCAGCACTCAACCATGAGGAAAATCATTATTCAACAGCTCATTAAAAGTGTAACATGCCAAAAGACCATCATCTCTATTCAACCCTTGTGATCACACTTACAAGCAGTTGACACTTGAAAGTGGTCATGACCATAAGTGGGAGAGAATGCCTCAAATAAACATAGCAACCTTACCATTTGATTTTAAAAGAAAAAGAAAGGAAAAGAAAACCATTACACATGGGAGTACTGAAGAGCTTATAATAATTTTAGGAAACCTACCAGAAGTACAGTGCTCCACTGATTCTGTAAGTTTTTCAATTCTGATAATCCATGAACCAAAGTGTCCCAATTCAGTTCGGTCACTTTATTTCTGGCCATAATTTTCAGTCCAAGTCCACAATCAATTTTCCCAATCAAATATTTGGATTGATTACTGAAACACAATAAAAGCAATGCTTTAAGATACCTCCTATAAGATGGAAGATCAAAGGCATGCTTGAGCAGTGCTTCTGATGGCAATCCATAATTTTCACCTTCTA
Organism: Manihot esculenta; assembly: GCF_001659605.2. Classification (NCBI taxonomy): domain Eukaryota; kingdom Viridiplantae; phylum Streptophyta; class Magnoliopsida; order Malpighiales; family Euphorbiaceae; genus Manihot; species Manihot esculenta. Next base: position 39,636,682 of record NC_035168.2, read on the forward strand.
ATACCTTCAACAGTGGAATATCAATAAGAAAAAGCATGTCTGGTCAGACATAACATAATTGAAAGAAAATGACCAAAACAGTGTATCCCTTAAAAGAAAAATAAAGTAGAATTTTACAATTTGGATAGGGCATGAGACAACACATAATCACAGATACTCAGAATTAAGAAAAGAATAGGAAATAAAACCTGGCTGTCCTCTTCAATAAGAAACCATAGGAGCATAAAGCTTAGAGGTTCCGCAGAGAAATGTTGAGCACATGCTATCTGAAGAGTACTTTCAACATAACTCCATCAGATATTTAATTATATTCTCCAGGAAGGAAAATTACAATGTTAAACAACACAATAGTGACAGATATCACATCTGCACAAGATAAATTGCTAACCTTTAAAGCTTTTATAAAAGATGTTATAGTCCCATCCTGGCTTACAAAGAAATTTCTCATAAAAACAGCCACCTTGTGGCCTATTCTGAACCCAGAACACTGCTTCACAAGAACAGCCTCAACAATTGCATCCATCCTCTCAAAAGGGGTTCCCAAAATGAACTTACAAGGGCGCAAATGATGCAGCACATTTGAAGGAAGTGTATTTCTCAGGGCATCTAGTGTTGTTGCAACTCCCATTATTAAAATCACTGGGATTTTGAACGCCCATTCACTGACAAAACAAGAATGTACAAACCAAAACTATATTAACCATAGCATATCACTAAAATAAAGGCATTGTAGTACATGCTTTGACAATAAGAACAAATCAAAGCAAACTTCTAGTAAGGTGCATTGTATAGCTTAAGAATAAAAAATACTGCACACTAATGGGGCCGAAAAAGATTATTAAGACTTTAACTAAAGAGACATAATAAGAACAGCTTTTATGAAGTTCTTAAATTCTCCCCAAATGGCACACTTGTAAGAAGCACAAAGCATTGCAGAAAATTAGTAAATCGAAATTACCGCATGATCATTATGATTGTTTAAAGGATAACCAACTCAATGAGCTATGCCTATATATGTACATGAGCCAGACCATATTTCAAAAGATTTTGGCCCCAAGATGGGGTGATATAATAAGTAATGAAGTGTGGTACAAAAAAAAATTATTTTCACCTACTCTACTCTGAACATTCATGACAATAAGTTCGACACAACTCCCCCTTTTGTTCAAGTCAAGAATCCAAGTATAATGTTCCTCACTTGGCAATTAGCTTACTGAAACAATAGTATTTTGTCTTTTATATATATATATATATATATATATATATATATATATATATATAAGTAATTCTTGCTCTCATTACTTAGCTATGATTTTATACTTTATTAAGAAAAAAAATTAACATTGATATATTCAAAGGAAGGAAGAAGAAGTAGCAGCAGCAGCATAGGGGAAATAATCTTCTTGTATCTGATAGAGGTAATCACCCATTTATATTCAATAGCAGCACTTCATCTTGTCTATTTTAGTTAACTACATACTCATTGTAAATTGATTCTTGAAACTGCTTGATGCCTCTCCCTAAAAATGGTAAAAGTCGAGAAACCCAATGATGATTGCCCCTTATGGACTATCTCCAACTATGTAAAGATACCACTGCAACTGTCAAACTAGTTGATATGGATACCACTTCACATCTCCCTCAACGTGAAGCTTAAGTAAACCCCACTTCCTCTAAAATGATCACAGCTTTCCACAGCTAAATAGTCCACAAGCCATTGATGCACACAATTCTACTCCATTACCAGTTGATCAGATTCACCAAACTGAATCCATCAAGTAGTCATAACCTTTTCAATGTGCATCCCATGCATGCACACGAGACTTTTAGGTACCTTAAATACACAGCTTTGGAGCAATAAAATACAAATATTTTTGTGTGCAAAGCATAGAAACGAATGATCAAATGTAATTGTCAAATAAATAAATCATACATTCAATCCATGAAAATCAATCTCATGGATATATAGATTGCAAATCATCATAGCTACATCAGGGACCACAAGGATTAAGAAAACAAAGCACAATTCGGTGCACAAAAAGAGAAGTGAAATCAAGGGCAGACTAGGAGTTATTTAAGGGGGGTCAATTGACCCCACTCTTAGGAAAAAAAGAAAACATGTATGTATGTATATAGGAATATTAACTCATTTGATTAAAAACAAAAATTTAATTCTACATCATATGTTGATTAAAAGAAGATTTAAACAAATCAAATTCAAAAATTGGAAGCTTCATACAGCAACTTAAACTAATTATTATTTTTAATGTTGTAACTGTGTGCAATTTTAGTTATTCAAAAGTTGTTCGAAGAGATTAACTACTTATTGCTCCTATCTTGTTAGTTTGTTCCAATTTTTTTATTGTGATGTGAAATTGGTATGTGTGTGTGTGTGTGTGTGTGTGTGTGTGTGTGTGTTTGTGATCTATGAGAGAAAAAAAAAACATATTCACAAACTATATTTGTGAATTAATTTATTAAAAAAATTACCCCATTGAGAACCTGGTGCTACTAAGTGAGAATAGCAACCAAATGCAGCCCTGTGTCTTTGGAGAAATAAACAATGGATAATCACCCTAAAAACAAAGAACACAGGAGAGGTAAGGAAGATGATGAAGGTGCAGAAAAATACCTCAACGTAAGGATGAAATCAGACAAGACTGGCCCACAACATCGCTCCAAGTCATCTATGATTATAACAACCGGATTATTGCAGTTTCCTTGTTCTCTGTACCAGGTAGCTAAGATGGAGATATCAGGTGCCTGCACACAAGGAGCATTAAAAATACATGTCAATTGCATAATTCTTCAAGAAATAAATGCTTAACTTTTCATATGAAATATGTGGCTGTGACATCTTACATCCAAAGTAACCATTACAAGTTGTCTCAATAAACTTCTTAGACAGCCACCAATACCATTTTTCACTGAGAAATCCAGTGAGGAGAGATTAGCCACATGGCATCCTTGAGATTTTAAATGTAAGCCAAGCTCCTCAAATGTCAGTAGATCATCAACAAACTCCATATTCTCTGCCAATCATTTGTCAACAAATAATCCATTTAGGTGAAAGGAAACAGAAAACAATAACAGTGATTTTTCAAACACATGCAATGGTACATATCAAGTAATGTAATCATGCATTTTAAGAGATAAAACATTTTTAAAAAAGAAAGAGAGAAAAAAGGAAAACCTAAAACAAAATCTCAAATCAAGTATGCATCACCAAAATATAGCTGCACGTCATGCATCAATGAGTCCCTGAAAAAAGAGGAGCACCAGGACAGCAGGACCAGATCATAAGTTGGCAGCACTCGAATCATATCAATTTAAATGCTGACCCTCTAAGCGAGCTGATGAGTCATTGGTACTCAGGAACACAAAAGTTTACAACAAAATAAATATAATTGCAATGGTGTGGCTACCGCTGGACGTATCAGTGTTTCTCCCATAAACATCACAAGCACATATGCAAACAGTAGAACAGTTTTACAACTAACTTATTTTCTAGTTCAGTTGCATCCACCCAAAAGTAGAATCAAGTCCTTATTTTCCCTTTTCTGGTCACACCTCAAACTCAAAGGATCAATTGGAGAACTTACTGGTAAGGACCAACCCGGTGAACACTTGTTTAGAAGTGGCATCTTTCACAATAGGAAAAGATTGTGTTGCCTCAGGAAAAGAAGGTGTTCCAAATGATTTAATGGTGTTGAAGGACTCACGAACCCACCGATGTATCTCATTGAATCCGCTAATATTAAGATTCCTCAAAACATCCTGCAGTTAGTGTTATAAATTCATTCTTCTTAGGGAATATCATAAACATAGAATTGGTTGATAAGGAAATAAAGCAGAGATAATTAAGAAGAAACAGCAAATCAAATGTTTTTACTCAATCTCATCCTCAACTGCATGGGGAAAAAACAAAGATTAACAACTCTAATTCATTGGGATTAGCTCAATTAAGTGGAACTATTAATTTTGATGGCGACTTGGATACACAAAGCAGCATTTTTCTTGGATTAGACTACAGCTTGTTAACTTTTAATCAGATTTTTTTTTTTAACTTTGATGTCTCTTCTAAAGCTATATCTCAGTAGCAGCCATATACTACAAACATAGCCTAATACAATAACAGGATCAGAATCAGAGATACGTACTTTAATTGTTAACTCAATTTTTGACCAAACACGCTCAAAAGTTTCCATTCGCTTGTTGACATATCCATGATCACCCTCTTCAGCCTTCTCAACCTCTAAATTCTCAACACTCTTGGGTAATGAGGGAGTTAAATCAATACGCCTCCTGGTTTTTGCTGTTCTAGTTGACTTTTTATTCGATTTCTGAGGTGACACTTGATGCAGAACAAAGAAAGGCTGAGGACAAGAAACCGATGTGGACTATATTAGGTATGTGTTTAAACAAAGAATCTCCATCTCCTTTTGGAAAAAATAAAATCACCATCTTCACAAAATTATTCAGATAAAACAATAACATGAGAAGCAAATCTTATTAAAACGGTAAATAACTAAAATTACATGTATATCAGTTCCTATTTTTATTAGCAAGCATTGTGATTTTTGCCATTCTTCTAATTTTCTTAAGAAACAAACAGAAAATTCAGAGAGAGTAGCACCTGGAGATTGTTCTCTGTGATGTCTGGGGCTGGAGGTGGTGGCGAATCAGTTGCTGCTGCAGAGAGTGACATTTGCAGAGAGCGAAAAATGAGAGGAGAAATTTTTTGTGTCGTTAGGGTTTTAGCAGCTTCTAAAAGCGATCGGTTGCTTCATCATTTTTTGGCGGGAAAATCCCTTAGACGGTGAGCATGTTCTTTTATTGTGTTTCCTCGCAGAACTTGGGTAGTGGACTGAACTCAGCTATGAGACTCGCCTGATTCAGCCCAGCCCATTAGCAATCTCCGCATGTGTTTGTAGACGGCAATGAAATATTTTAGGTAGAATAACGCAAGGCTTTCTAAAGCAAAGTTTTTATTTTTTAAATTTTAATAATTCTTTATTGTTTAGAATTGTTGACTTATTTGCTAATCCTAATTGATTCTAGAGATTTGATGTGATTTGATTAGGATCCTTAATTATCTCTGTAATTATTATTTGATTATTTGCTTCCTGTTTAGATATGATTCTTTGTGTATAAATAGTCATGTAGACATATTGTACAAATTAAGAGTGAAATACAAGAATACTCAAAATTTTCCCAAAAATCTTCATGGTATCAGAGCCTTTTTCCTGATTTTTTGGGTTCAAATTCAATTTTTCCTCTTTAGGGTTTCAAAACCCTAGATTTACTTTTTTGGTACTAACCCATTTAGGAGCCCTTCACTCTCTCACCGCCGGCACCAGAAGAACCGCCGGACTGCCGCCGGCCGACCGACCTGCTCCGACGCCGGAAAAGCTTGCGCGTGAGGCTCACGCGCCACCTCTTCCCGGCGCGTGACCCGGCGCTTCCTGGCGCGTGACCCACCGTCTGTCACTGCTTCGCCGCTCCGATCACTCCGGCGACGATTCCGACCATCTTCCGGCCTTCCCGTGCTGTTACCCGGTCTTTTTGGTGAATCAATTGGGCTCTCTTGTGTGTACAACCTTGGGTACCTCATATTCTTTCAGGGTTCATAAATCTTTACTATGGCAGAAGGTAAAAGGGTCTCGATTCCTAACTCTGATAATCCTTCCTTGCAAATTAGTCCCATAAAACTTGATGGAACCAACTATCTTGCTTGGTCAAGGTCTTGTTTGTTGTTTATCAAGGCTAGAGGGCTGCAGGGTTATGTCACTGGTAATAAAAAGCAACCTGATGAGCGTGATCCAGATTTTCCTCAATGGGACTCAAATAATTGTCTTGTTATGACATGGTTACTGAACTCGATGCAACCTAATATCTCTAAGTCCTATTTGTTAATTGATACTGCTGCAAAAATATGGAAAGCTTTGTCCTTAACTTATTCCAAGATTGGGAATGATGCCCAAATTTATGATATTCGGAATAAGATTCATGGTACTAAGCAAGGAGAAATGACTATCTCCCAATTTTATTCTGAGTTATGTGGCTTATGGCAGGAACTTGATTACTATCAAGACTTTCAGGCAGACTGCATTGGAGATACAGTCAAATTTCAGAGAATGATTGAAAAGGAGCGGGTCTATGATTTTCTTGCAGGGTTGAATAATGAATATGATCCAATTCGAGTCCAAGTGTTGGGAAGAAATCCTTTTCCTTCTCTACAAGAGGCCCACGCTCATGTTCAACAAGAGGAAAGTCGTCGACATGCTATGCTCTATACTGCACCAGTTGAAAAGGCTGGGTTGACTACTAGTTTGAGCACACCACAGCCTCCTACTTCTGAGAAAGATCAATTACACTGTGACTATTGTGGGAAACCGAGGCATACCAAAGAGACTTGTTGGAAGTTACATGGTCGTCCCACTAGAGGTCGTGGAGGAAAACGAGGTACCTCTAGAAATCAAGCTAATTTAGCAGAAACTGTGGAGGAGCCTTTTAAGGAGACAACAACGACTGAGTTTCTTTCCGCTAATGAACTTCAGAGTCTCAAGCGCCTCTTGTCTCATATTGACACCTCTTCATCCTCTGGTGCCACATCTAACTTTGTAAAGTCAGGTAATGCTTCCTCTTTTAATAATGTTCCATGGATTATCGATTCTGGTGCGAATAGACATATGACAGGCTCTTCTAAAGGCTTTCTCAATTATTCCCCTTCTCTAACCAAAGATAGTGTCAGAATTGCTGATGGCTCTTTTACTCCAATATCCGGAACAGGTTCTGTTATTTGCACATCCAACATTAAATTATCATCTGTCCTTCATGTTCCCCACTTTCCTGTCAACCTTTTATCTGTCAGTGCTATCACTAATGCCCTTAACTGTAAACTTGAATTCTTTCCTGATCATTGTGTTATTCAGGATCTTCGCACAGGGAAGAGGATTGGCAATGGTAGGCTGCATGATGGCTTATACATGTTGGAGAGTGATCCGGGTTCTTCGATATCTCAAGCTTGTTTTGGAGAAAATAAGGATGTCAATCGGGAAATAATACAATGGCACCGGCGATTAGGACATCCATCATTTTTTGTCTTAGAAAAACTTTATCCTGATTTGTTTGCTAAAACCCAGTTTGGCTCTTTATTTTGTGATGCTTGTGAGTATGCTAAACACACTAGAACATCCTATCCTTTGAGTCATAATAAAAGTCAAATTCCTTTTGCAACTATTCATTCTGATGTTTGGGGGCCTACTCAAACTGTCTCTTTATCTGGTAATCGATGGTTTGTCACCTTTATTGATTGTTGCACTCGAATGACTTGGGTCTATCTGATTAAAGCTAAAAGTGATGTTTTTTCTTGTTTTCAATCTTTTCATAAGATGATTTGTACTCAATTTGATACTAAGGTGAAAATTTTGAGAACTGACAATGGAAGAGAATACATGGATAGTAGCTTTTCTGCCTATTTGGAGAGTAATGGGATAGTACACCAGACTAGTTGTCCTTATACTAGTGCTCAAAATGGCGTTGCTGAGAGAAAAAATAGACATCTATTGGAGGTAGCTCGATCTCTTATGTTCACCATGAATCTACCCAAAGCATATTGGGGAGATGCAGTTCTTGTATCTGCTTACCTTATAAATAGAATGCCTCTCAAGACCCTTGACTTTATGAGTCCTTTGGCAGTTCTACAAGGGAAGAATTCATACGTTGTTCCACCAAAAGTATTTGGGTGTGTTTGTTTTGTCCATACTAGAACGGCAGGGAAATTGGACCCCAAGGCCCTTAAATGTGTGTTTGTTGGGTATTCTCCGACACAGAAGGGATATAGGTGTTATCACCCTCCCTCTAGAAAATACTTAGTCAGTATGGATGTTACCTTTCGAGAAACTGAACCCTACTTCAATACCACCCACTCACCTCTTCAGGGGGAGAATACTGAGCAAGAAGAGGTGATCCAAAATTGTGTGATTCCGGATAATATGGTTCAACTAGAGAGTTTGAGTTCTAATCAACAGGGGGAGATGTCCAATCAGGGAGGAAGAATTGGTCGTTTGGACAAGCCAGATTTGAGAAGGTATTCAAGGAGAGACAAGGCAGAAGAAGCCATTATGCAGTCTACTCAGAGTCAAGAATCTTCTTCTGGTGAGTTATCCACAACTCTTGAATGCTTCAATGATTTAGATAAACCGATTGCACAAAGAAAAGGGGTCAGATCTTGTACTAAACATCCTATTTCTAACTTTGTTTCTTATGAATCCTTGTCTCCTTCCTATAGAGCCTTTGCCTTGTCTATTTCCTCTGTGTCTATTCCACAGGATTGGAAGAAAGCTCTTGCAGAACCTAAATGGAAGGAAGCAATGATTGAAGAGATGAAAGCATTGGCTAAAAATGAGACCTGGGAGCTCGTCACTCTTCCACCTGGAAAGAAACTCGTTGGCTGTAAGTGGGTGTTCACAGTGAAACACAAAGCTGATGGTACAATTGAACGATTTAAGGCCAGATTGGTTGCTAAAGGTTTCACCCAAACCTATGGAGTGGATTATCAAGAGACATTTGCCCCAGTTGCAAAAATGAATTCAATCAGAGTTCTGTTATCTTGCGCGGCCAACTTGGACTGGGACTTGCAACAGTTTGATGTGAAGAATGCTTTCCTCCATGGAGATTTAGAGGAAGAAGTATTCATGGAAATTCCTCCTGGGTTCGCTGATGAGAAGACACAAGGAAAGGTGTGCAAGTTAAAAAAGGCTTTGTATGGGCTAAAACAATCTCCCAGAGCTTGGTTTGACAGGTTTAGCAGAGCCATGATGTCCTTCGGTTACCAACAAAGCAATGCTGATCACACTCTGTTTATCAAACATCATAAGGGTAAGACCACCCTTCTTATTGTGTATGTTGATGATATAGTGGTGACAGGTGATGACAAAGAGGAAATGGCTCAACTAAAGAGGTTGTTAGCTCAGGAATTTGAAATCAAAGATCTGGGAAAACTGCAATATTTTCTAGGTATCGAGGTGGCTAGATCAGAAAAAGGAATTTTCATCTCTCAAAGAAAGTACATTCTGGATCTTTTGGGAGAAACTGGTATGATGGGGTGTAAACCAGCAGAATCTCCCATCGAAAGTAATCACAAGCTGAAAGCAGGAACTGGTGAGTCCGTGGATATTGGAAGATATCAGAGATTGGTAGGAAGGTTGATTTATCTCTCACACACTCGACCGGATATAGCCTATGCTGTTAGCTTAGTCAGCCAATTCATGCATGACCCTCGCGAGACTCATATGCAAGCTGTACTTCGCATCTTGAGATACCTAAAGTCTGCGCCAGGGAAAGGGCTTCTTTATTCCAAACATGGTCATCTCCGAATTGAAACTTTTACAGATGCAGATTGGGCAGGATCTCTCGATGACAGGAGATCCACATCTGGCTACTGCACAGTTGTGGGGGGAAACCTTGTCACTTGGAGGAGTAAAAAACAAAGTGTTGTTGCTCGGTCAAGTGCGGAAGCAGAATATAGAGCAATGGCCCAAGGAGTGTGTGAACTCTTATGGTTGCAGAAGTTATTGGAAGAGTTGAGATTGTCCGAGAGAGACAAGATAACCTTGTATTGTGACAATAAAGCTGCTATAAGTATAGCACAAAACCCAGTCCAACATGACCGAACGAAGCACATTGAAATTGATCGGCACTTCATTAAAGAAAAATTAACAGACGGTGTCTTGAGCCTAGTTCATGTGACTTCTACTGAGCAACTTGCGGATGTGTTTACTAAAGGGCTTAACAACAAGATCTATCATAATCTGATTTGCAAGTTGGGCATGTGTGACATCTTTGCACCAACTTGAGGGGGAGTGTTGACTTATTTGCTAATCCTAATTGATTCTAGAGATTTGATGTGATTTGATTAGGATCCTTAATTATCTCTGTAATTATTATTTGATTATTTGCTTCCTGTTTAGATAGATTCTTTGTGTATAAATAGTCATGTAGACATATTGTACAAATTAAGAGTGAAATACAAGAATACTCAAAATTTTCCCAAAAATCTTCAAGAATAACAAAATTATTTTAAGATATTTGGAAATCTTTAAAAGAAAAAGCTTTCTATTTTTTTTTTTCCTTATAGTGGTGAGCTCATGACAATATCTATATGCAAATGCAATGATGTTCATGTGGATGGTCTGGTAGATTTACAGATTACATGGGTTGGGTTGAACACATATAATACTCATGAGAGAGTCAGATTTTTGGAGTTTGGTATGACAAAAGAGTTTGAAGATACAATGATGGTTGCTTTCAGATGAGGCATTTGCTTGTTTTTTAGTTTTTAGTTTACTTTTAACCAAATCATTCCCTCAGTTCCTTCCTTCTGCTGTTGTACGGACACTGAGAGGATCCTCATCTTTGTGTTTTGTGTGGCCACAAGATTGTAGACCGGATATTTGATGCCAGCTAAGCCATAACCCAATAATTATTTTTTTAATATTAAATTATTTAAAAATTACTAATGATATATATAAAAAATAAAAAATAAATATTTTAAAATTTTAAGAGTGGTATATAATTTTGGGTACAAATATTTTAAAACGACAGTTATGTAGTAATAAAATATTGGGAAAATGAATGTGAGAAATGATGTAGAAATGTCGTTGTTGAAAGCTGGGGGGGGAAATAGTAGAATCCAGCTATTGAAGTGAATTGTTGATGATGGGATGCCCACATATAATGTTGGTGGCTGCCTCCCATTCTCAACACCAAAAGAAAAATGATAAAAGAAGACTCCATCACATCAACAACCACCTTTCACTTCTTGCTTTCCTCACAGTCAAGTTTCCATATGGAGAATATGGTAAGTTTTGGTCTCCATCATCTTTATATCTTTATACACAGTCTCCCCTTCCTCCTCCATGGCTGCCTAACCATATTTCGGTTTGATTCTGACTAGTTTTGTGTTGAATTTCAATTTGGAACTGCTGATTTACTTTCGGATCAAAACCGCGATTTTATTGGATTTCACAGTCCAAATCTTTTTTTAATATAAAATATTAGGATTCAATTTCATTTAGTACATTTTTTTAATAAATTAACTGAGGTATGTAAGTCTTGGTTCGAAATGGAAGTCCACGGTGGCTCACATAGCATGTGATTTTTGAAGTAGGAAAAAATATTTGTTGTTTCAAAAATAATAAGTTATTAAAATATGATAAATATAAAATTTTAGGGATTATATTATAATTTATTATTATTTTTTAATTTAATTTAATTTTTTTAATTATAATCATGTCGAGTTAAAAAATTATTTAATTTTATTTTTTAAATTTTTAAATTTTAAATTTTAAATATAAATATGAATTAATTTAAAGATTTTAAAAATAATTTGACAATATATAAATTATAAATTTTTTTATTAAAATTAATTAAAATAAATAATTAAAATTGAAATAAATGTGAAATTTTTAATTTATTTTTTAAAATTTTAAAATTAAAATATAAATGTAAAGTGATAAAATTTTAAATTTTTTTCTTAATAAACCAAAAATCATAAAAAAAAGAAAGATAGGTTTTGTGTTTGCCTTACATTAGTTGTCCTCTCCCTAACCAACACGTGAATGAGGGCCCACTACTCATTAACGCGCTCTAAGTATTACTTCACTTTCATTATATAAATAAAATAATGTACTTATAAATCTTCAAATGTAAAAAATTTTAAATTCATATATATATATAAATATTTTTTATTTATAGCACCATTTTTTTTAAATATTATAAATTTACGAGTAAATATTGTGTTGTCACTTTCCAATTAGTGTACAAGACAAAAAAATATTGTGTCATATTTATTTTGTTTTATATTAATTAAAAAATACAAATATGGGCTAACTTCTGGAATTAATCATTGCATTTTTTAAATGGAATAAAAGGTTTAAATTAAAATTAAAATTATTTTGCTATTGAGTTGGACAACGACCCAACTGATAACCGTGTTTGGTGAATGACGAATGGTCAATTCGCTGCTTCATTTTTCTTTTTTAAATGGTTGAACAAGCTTGTCATTTTACCATATACTATTTGATTTGGTTTAGTTGATTTTGAAATTTAAAAAATAAAATAAATTAAGATTTATAATAATTTAAATTAAATTAAACTAAATTAATAATATTTTATTTTGAATATTAATTATATTTAAATTTAATTGTATAATTTTTATCCACAGTCACTGCAAAATTTAAACAAAAAATCAAATAATCTTTATAATATAAAATTAAATGTAAATAACGAGTAAAATACCGAACCAAGAGAAAGGCTTGGGGAAAGTTAGCGGTGATAAAATCAAGAAGTGGTCCATGAATTGTGAATAGGTTTTAATCCAATACAATGATACGGATTGGGATTTATGGACCCCACAATCCTTTTTGACAGTGTTTTGATGGGCCCCGCCCTCCAATGTCACCTGCATCCCGGCAAGCAACCGGTGACTTTCTAATGGTTTTACAGGTTGATATTTTAGGTTGGTTTTTCATTCCGGGCCTGATGAGCTATCCGGCCCATCACGTGTGGTTGCTGTCGGATAAAGCCTAGGGGAGACTCGCTGGCAATGGGTGCGCCTAGGGGACAAATCATGAGCCTTTGACGTCTAAATGCTACTTTGCTTGAATCCATGAATTCCAGTTACCACTTCTCCCAAAATTAATTAGTCAGTATAATCACATCTTCTGAAAATTATTATTAATTTTAAGTTTAAATTATTATTTTTATAAATATATATTTAAATAATTTGTTATTTTCAATACAGAAATGATAAACAGAGTCTAACACCATGGTCAAGTGGCAACCACTTGAACTAGTGGTGGATCCAAGGCCATTGAACCAAAATCTGCCAAGGAAAAAAGAAAAGTACAACAGCCAATGGAAAAAAGGAAAAAGAAAATGAAATCAAATTGCCCACAAAAACAGATTCAGTGAATTGGCCAAGTGAAAACACAAAAATTCTCTGTAATCTGAAAAAGGTTTTGGGTTTATAATCATGCAATTAGTTGGAAGCTCTTCATTAATGCAAATGCAAATGCCGTTGTCTCCCCACAATAAAATCAGACCAAACTTGGCCTTGAGGATCCCCTCAAAGACACTGTCCTGCTCCCTTTTCCCAACACAACAACCTCTACTCAGACACTCAGACTGTGACGCGCACAAACACACATATACATATATACACACACTCGCATACAGTGCTAAATGGTCGAGACACAGCCTGATCTGTGTCCCATCTCCCTCCTCCCTGTCCTGGTCCATGTTTGAGCTTCTGGGTCTGGAAGGTATACTTAGTAGTAGCAGTAATACTAGTAGTTGAAAGTGGTGGCGTCGGCGGCGGTGGCGGTGGAGATGAATAGTGGTGGTGGAGGTGGGGTGGGGGGAGTCACTGGGGGGTTGGGGACTGGGGTGTTGGCAATGAGGTCTCCATTTACAGTGTCTCAGTGGCAAGAACTAGAGCACCAAGCTTTGATTTTTAAGTACATGATGGCTGGTTTGCCTGTGCCACCTGATCTTGTGCTACCCATTCAAAAGAGCTTTGAGTCCATTTCTCATAGATTTTTTCACCATCCCACCGGTGAGCAAGTTCTCTAATTGTTTGAACATTGTGTGTTTGTCAACTGTCTCTATTGCCTTGGTCATCTGATTTTTCGGTTTCTTGATTGAAAATTTTCAGTCCAGTGGTGCTTGATTTGATTTGGGAATCTTTCTGTGTATCCATCTCTTTTTCTCACTTCTTTTTGGAATCAAACCTTGGGGTCTGTTCATAATAACTGTGATTTTTTTTTTCTCGAACAAATCTATCTTGTTCTTCCGAAAACTTTTGCTTTGTGTGTTTCCTGTTTCTGTGTTGTTGTTTTCGATTGGCTAGATGTAGAACAAGTTTGAAAGAAAATAGTACTTTTTCTTGGATTTTATTCTTCAACTCTTCTCTTGCTTTTTTATTCTTTATTTTATTTTTTTGAAAGAGAATAGATAAGCGAGAGCTGTTATATTCATTGATTTTCAATGTCGGAAGATATATGGAGAACACCCTTTTGCCCCATAAATTTGTTGACTTAAATCACTGTTGGGATCATGGTTTAGGAAACACTTGATCAATATAAATCAGCTTTTAGGGACAAAGACTGGAGATTTTGACACTTTTGCATTAATTTCTGCAAGAAAAAGTTCAGTGTCAAAGTATTATTGTTTCAACACAAACTTTTCTTGCTAAGACCATTGCTTGGTTGTCTTCTTTATTCCCAGAATTTGACAATTATATTCACCTCCCACTTTGGGTTTTACTAATTTTTAACATCATGCTTTAAGCTGATTCTCGTAGTTGTCTATGTGATATTGTTAATGACTAGATGATGAGATGCAGTGTACTTCTTCTATAATTAGTTGATAGTGATATAATATTATGACACCGATTATTAAGCTTATAGTGTTCTAAGCAGAATGAATTATCATGTCCTCATTCTCCTGATTCTTCTCACCATAAATGTTGAATTGTTTGTTTTATATAGTATCACTTTTAAGCATAATTTTGCAGTGGGATATTGCTCCTTTTATGGGAAGAAGGTTGACCCGGAGCCGGGACGATGCAGGAGGACTGATGGTAAGAAATGGAGGTGCTCCAAAGATGCATACCCAGACTCCAAGTATTGTGAGCGCCACATGCACCGTGGCCGCAACCGTTCAAGAAAGCCTGTGGAATCACAAACCATGACACAGTCATCGTCCACTGTGACATCACTGACTGTTACTGGAAGCAGCAGTGGGACTGGAAGCTTCCAGAATCTTCCGCTGCGTACCTTTGGTAATCTCCAGGGCACTGGTTCTGGAACTAACCAATCCCATTATAATATGGACTCCGTTCCCTTTGGGATCCCTAGCAAAGATTACAGGTATTGCTTCTTGTCTGTATGCATATATATGTATCAGTTCTTTTATTTGGATAGGCTAGGAAATCAGAAGTAACTTGAAGCCTGACCACTTGAGAGCAAAGCTCTATTGCTACTTAAGGAGGATTATTGTATTATTTAGGAAAGGACAAGAATAAACATATAATTCAGGTTTTGGTTTCATGGTAGAGAATTTAAATCTGTTCAGTTGTTGTGTACATCAGATTCCTCCTTTGTTGGGGGTAAAATTTTGTAGCAGATGGTAGATTTTGGTTGATTGTTATCTGCAAGTGGAAACCTTACAATCAATTTTCAAGTTTCTGTCAGGCTCTGGGTTCTGGGCCCTGGTGTCTACAAGGGGGAGGACCTCTGTAGCCCTGGTGTCTACAAGAGGGAGGACCTTTGTAGTGTCAGAACAGAATGTATTTTTGTTTGTCAGCCTTGCTCTTACCATGCAGTTCTGCTTTATCTATAGAAATAATGCTAGAATTCTGACAGCCACTAGGAATTGTCTTCAGCACATGAATGGTTGCAAAGTTATGAGCTCTCTTCAGTTTCTGTCTAGAGGAACAGATGAGAGAGATAAAAAGGGTAGGTCTACACAGCACATTTATATGTGCAAGGATAGCCTGCAATTTTCAGAATAAAAAGAAGCGTCAGTTTCTGCCTGAATTTTGGTGTTCCTATAGGAAACTCTGCAGAGTGTACTTGTTATTTTTACCCTTTTTTTTGGCATCTCAAGCTATGTCTGCGCTCTGCAGGCAACAAAACTATTTACTTCCTTGTACTTGATGGTTAAAGGCTTATGGTTTTTCTATATGTGAAATATGTATGGATATAAAGTTCTTAAGGTGTTGATTCTTTTTCGGTGTTCACACTTCCTGCTGTATGCAGTAAATTTTGGGAAGCTTTATCTGTTCATTCTGTTGTCAGGTGTAGTGTTTAGGCCCATTGTGTGTGGTAGGATTGTATAGCAGATGAACTGCATGAGCTTTTCAATTTTTAGCTAGGCCAGGTTTATGGGCCCTCTTGATAACAGTTGTAAATCTGTTGTCTTTGCCGAGTCTTATGTCTCTGTCTTTTCTTAGGTCTCTAACCTCTGCTTTCGCTTTCCCTTTTTGCTGTTAGATAATTCTGGCATGTACTCTGAAGTCTGAATTGTCTTGAGTGTGCTAAACTAGTGGTAGCTTCCTTTGCAGTTTCTGTTGAAATGTAAAGATAAAAGAGGGTGGATTATCAGTTTTTACAGAAAATTTATATAGAAGGATTATCTGCCTTAAATATTTCAAAAAATGTCCGTTGATTATCTCTTTACGATTAAGCGGTGTTAAAAAGATTTTCTAAATTTCTACACTCTTTATATCTGTCTGCAACATGTTACTGCTAAAGCTATTATGATATGCAGGTATTGTTGGATATTACTCTTAGCATTTATTTGCTGTTTTTTCCTCTCTTGTTCACCTTTTTTCATTAAATTCTTAAAACTGCTTTTGTCAATTGGTAGATGTAACATGTTATATTATTTGGTTTATTCGTGTTTGAGATACTTGCTCTAGATGAAAATTCTGTTAGGGATGCCAATGGAATTCCATCTTTCAAGCTTCTCTTTCATTCTTTTACTTTGTAGACGTTAATATATGTGTAGCTTGTGTGGGACACAAGCCACTGAAAAGCAGGTATTGCAACTTAATTATGATTGAGCTTATAGTTGTTGAAATTGTGTGGTTACTAGATACGATAATGTTTTATTGGACAATTTATTCGGTTTGTTCTCCGGTTGGTCTAAAGGCAAGAATCTCAATACTGTTGTATTCCTGTATGGCAGTAGATTTTAAAGTTACTTGATTTTTTTGTATTTTCTCTATCAATTCCTTCTGTAAAACTTAGAATATTTTCTTCTTCTTCTTCTTCTAAGTATTTAGCACTTGATGCAATAATGCATTTCATCAATTCTCGGCTACGGGAAGTACTTTAAATTCTTTTTTGAGGGCAAATGATTTCATGATAGATATTGGACCTCTTGAATGGCACAACAAATTTTCTTCTTGTTGAATGATTTATTTATTTTAGTGAAAGCTGTTTTAGAATTAATGCTGAAAATTTGAGGTTTTCTAGAGGCTAAAATGAGCAAGAATTTAGGGTTTGTGAAAACATGGAACTAAGATGAGAAACTGACAGGAAGAGAAGCTCTGTAAATTATGAACAGTAAAATGAAGGGAAAATTATTATTTAGTCCCTCTAGTATGGCGAAACTAACTAGTTAGTCCTGGTGTATAAGGATTTGACTGCCAAAAAAGTAAACTTTATTAAGTATTCCTATAGAATCTAGGCTTTTCCAGCAAATTTGAAATTACAAAATTTGTCCATGCAAGACATAATCTAAAAGTGCTAGAAAGAGTACTATAGTAACACATTAATTAGGGGGATGTTGAATTTTTACTTGTATTTGACTATGAATATTATGAATTCCTTTTACTTGTATTCCTCATCCTGCAGCATTCATTGCTTGCTTCTTCATTTTATGCTTTTCTTTAAATTTCATGCTTTTGTTATTTTGCATCGTCTGTGCTATAATTTGTAGTTGCAACTCAGTTTTTAAAAAGAAGATTTCTCTTAATGGATGCTGAAACAGGTATGGTCAAGGACTCAAGTCCGAGGTTGGTGAGCATAGTTTCTTCTCTGAAGCCTCAGGAAGCAACAGAGGCCTCCAGATTGACTCACAGCTAGACAGTGCTTGGCCTTTGATGCAATCCAGAATCTCATCATTTCCCACGTCGAAGTCCACTGATAATTCAATGTTGCAGAATGATTATCCCCAGCATTCATTTTTTAGTGGTGGATTTGCCACTGGGGAGCTTGTGAAGCAGGGTGGCCAGTCTCTTCGGCCCTTCTTCGATGAGTGGCCTAAAACCAGGGATTCTTGGTCTGGCTTTGAAGATGACAGATCCAACCCAACTTCATTCTCTACAACCCGCCTTTCAATATCCACTCCCATGGCTTCATCCGACTTGTCCACGCCAAGTTCTCGTTCACCACACGGTGAGACTCGAAACGATGACTATAATTCTCAGAAATTCCCATCTCTTTTCTGAATCCTCCATTTTGATATTTTGCTACAGATAACATAGACGGCATGTCAAGGACTGATGGCTCTGTTGCAGAATGCCCTGGCAAATTGTAACAGTATTTAACAGGTGGAAGCTCGAAAAGATCGGTTTATCACTTGATGTAGTTTGATTTTTAATCATGGTTAAACCTGTTGCGAGTTATCTCATAGATGCTTGTGTAATGCACACATTTGAAAGCTTTGCAAACTCCAGATTTTAGTTGTGGAATAAAACAAACTCAGGCTGTGGTGATTGAGAAACCAAAGACATTGAGTTTTGTAGAGTGGCAATTTTTAATCACTATTATTAATGCTTTGAATAGTAAAGAAGCCCTAATATTTATAGCTAACATTATCCTAGATATTATGGATGTTGCTTTGAACTGGACAAGCTATCATTTTCTCTTTTGTTAGAAAACAATGTAATGTGACAGTCTATGTCCTTGCTGCTAAAACTGTCGGGGACACTTTTCTATATAATCCTGGCAGCAATCTGAACTTATTTTTCTAAATAATAATGATTAAATAATAAATAAAAAAAATTAATATTTTAATTCAATTTACACACTAAATACAGCTCACACGTAAAAAAACAAAATGGAAAGAAGAAAGCAATTAATGTCGGCGAGCGTGGGCATCGGGAAAGGCGAGAAGTGACGTCAACCACTAGTGGGCCCCGAGACAGCTAGAAGGTGGGATAGAGGCATCACGTGGTCAGGGAATCTAACGTGCAATGTAAACGATTTTGTTTTTTTCATCCCAAAAATATAAGCTTTTCACTATTTTACATAAATTTTAAAAAATAATTAGTATAATTAAGAATAATAAATATCATTTTATGTATATTAAATAGAATATGTTAATAAATTAATGAATGAATTATTTTTTAAAGTGGTTTATAAAGTGAATGGAAGTAATTTTATTTTTGTGAGAAAGAAAAATGAAAAAAAAAATAAAAGTGTCAATTTTTTAAATGATTTCATATAAATCAACTAGAAAATAGATATAAAGATTTTACGTTAATAATTATTTAATATAATATACATATAAATCAATTTTTATTGATTTATTATTTCCTTAAAAATGTAAACATAAAAAAAATGGTTATCGCATAATTCTCCTCTCCAAACTACAAGGCCTGTCACCCAGATCGCATCATCGTCAGCGTCACCTGCTTAATTTTTGGCACGTTGCCTGGATCATCCTCTGTTTGCCACGTGTCATCCAGCTTCCTACGCCTTTTGCGGGCGTTGACCTGCCCCCACCGTTTGATTGATTAGTTAATAATTTATAGATAATTACTATATACTAATTAAATGTATTTTCTTCTGAAAATATTTCTAACATTTTTAATATTTTAATTTATTTTTGTATGTATTTGATGTTAATTTAAAAAAAAAAAAAAACGAAGGTTCTCGATTCGAAAGATCGGAGCAAGCGCGCGGGCTCATGGGCTTTCGTAATGGGCTCACAATAGAAAGCCGAACCTGTCCTTTTTGTACTAAGCCCAAAGTTTAAAAGAGGCCCGTGTCAAAAACAACAGATCCAGAAACGTTTCGCAAATCATTTTGGTTCACAAAGAAACGCCTCGTTTTCATTCCATGGAAGAGAACTCCATTCGCAGACAGATCAAGAGAAGAGATTCCCAAAATTTAGGACTTAGGAGTGTGTTTCTTCTTTACAGAACCTACTGAAATCTAAAGCATTAGATTCAGATCACTGTAAGAGATAGCAGAGGCAGTAGACAAACAATCTGTAAATACAGTGAGTCAGTGAGAGAGAGAGAGAGAGAGAGAGATGGGATGGGGAGTGGCGATTTACGAGGCGGTAGTGATGGCTGGTTCGCTTTGCCTGTTGGGCTGCGCAGGGCTGTGGTTCTTGAACCGGAGACTCTACAAAGAGTATGAAGAGAAGAGAGTGTTAGTTCAGATCATATTCAGCGTCGTTTTTGCTTTCTCTTGCAATCTTCTTCAGCTTGTTCTCTTTGAGATCATCCCTCTCCTCTCCAAAGAGTAACTTCCATTTCTCTCTGCCAATTCTCGCTACTTGGTTCAATGTTTATTACCTTTTGGTTGCTGAGAAAAATGTAGGAAAATGGGAGAAAATGAATTTTAGTGAAGAAAATTTTAGAATTAAGAGGAAATTAGAGCTTCAGGACTAGTTGACAACTGAAATAAGTGAACTTTTTGAAGAAGATGTTGGGCAATTAATTTGTTGATATCTAGTAATTTTGTTGCTTTTTTTGGCTGTAGGTCAAGATGGATTAACTGGAAGGTGGATCTCTTTTGTTTGATGTTGTTATTGGTGTTCATGTTACCTTATTATCATTGCTACCTAATGCTTTGTAACAATGGTATGTTATCTTGGTTAATACTGTTTCAATCACTTTGATGATTTTTCCCGTCTTTGCTGCTTTAGAAATATTTATCATTTCTCCTATATGTGTAATTTCTATCACATTTTGTACGGTCGGAACTCCCTCCCTTCATAGGTATCCCTAATATAGGATTTTTTTTTTCTTCTGACTCTTAAAGAGGCAATTTATGTGGAAAACTATCTTGCAATTTTGTTTTTCATTTGTTTTCTTACCCTTAGATGGGAAATAATGATTTTGCTATATTTGCTCATCTTTCTGGGATCAAAATAAAATATATTGCTTTTGTTGAGAAGTTATTTGGTGATCAGTTTTTCCTACTCTTATATGACTTGGATTTTCACCCCAGGTGTAAGGAAGGAACGAGCTGCACTTGGAGCCATCTTGTTCTTGCTGGCCTTTCTTTATGCTTTTTGGCGCATGGGCATTCACTTCCCAATGCCTTCACCTGATAAAGGTTTCTGTTTCCGTTATTTGCTTGCTTCTTTCTCTCTCTATACACATGCAGACACATGCATATATGCATGTATGTAAATGTAGTTTTGTTTGTTGTTGATCTTCCATTTTTCATAGATCATAAATTCATTCCCATGGCATGAGATTCTTGTGCTTATTGTGTTCTATTGTTTTGAAAAACCACACTACGGAAGAAAATATGTGGGTGTTCATCTCTTGAAACTCTAAAAATGAAACTGAAAGTATCAGATTTAAATGATCAAAACAGAAAAGCAGACTGTGGATAAAGATGAATTTGATTTTGATTAATGAAATGTTAAAGCTGGTGTAGCTAAAGGTATTAGCTTATTTAAAATATGCAAACACAAAACCGTTATAAAGGTTGTGATAGTAGAAACCTCTTTTTAAGTATGTGGAATCTGAATTGTGGTTATACCTTTATATGTCTGCTGAGCTTGCTACATTGAAGGGAAAACACATTTATCCTGGAAGTCAGGACAAGGCTAAGTGTCTATGTACGTGTAGGACCTTGTCATTCGTGCATCTTCCTTTATTTTTCTAGTTTCATGTTTATTACTTGATAAATCTATATATGTACATTTTGGAGTTTCAAAAAATTTATGCATTGACCTTTTTCTGTTTGACTGATCTCAATTTTGCTCTTTAGGTTTCTTTACCATGCCTCAGCTTGTCAGCAGAATTGGGGTCATTGGGGTGACAGTCATGGCTGTTTTATCTGGTTTTGGGGCTGTGAATTTACCGTACAGTTATTTGTCACTCTTTATTAGGTTGGTACATGCCATGATTATGTGCCTCTTTCTGGGCAACTGTCAACATTCTTTTCCCATTCTGTTGCTTTTAATTTAGTGTAACTATACATTTCATTGTGTTATTCTCAGCTTTACCTTCATGGTTGGTTGTAGTAGAAATTTAGGTGCATAATTAGATTTATAAAAGGGTGGAATTGAGAGGTGAAATAAGCCACAGTTAACGGTAACACATGAACACTGAACAGTAAATAAAAGAGTTTAGACTTCACAATTCACATCTACTCTTCCTGAGGCAAACCCAAGTACCCAGGTGCAATTGCATCTGACAATCCAAATAAGCATAGCTGCTAGTTTTTAATAAGAAAAATGAATTTTAAGCCTTGCAATTATAAGTATTTATGGACTCAAACTAATCCTCGACCCTTAAGACATTGGCCTTCCATCAAAAGGGGAAAAAACCTATATCCATTCTTATCCTAAGGGTGGGAGTTTATATCCCTATGGAAATAAGGATAAAACGACAATTTTTCATTCAAACATTATTGCTTTGTTATTTTTTGGAAACGCTTATTCTAAACAAATGAGATAACATCTTGTTAGGTTCCCTTGTATAGGATCTAGTTATGGGTTCATGTAATGCGTCTTTTGGCAAGGTAGGAGAAGGCAAGGATGGATTTTTCTTTTTGCAACCTGTTTTGAAAAGTTGTCAGGCCCATCAGAGAGTACCGGTAACATCTTGAGTTTAAGTACTCAAAGACTTTTTGGAAATTTTTCTGATGCCATTTTTATTAATTTGATGT
Organism: Manihot esculenta; assembly: GCF_001659605.2. Lineage (NCBI taxonomy): Eukaryota > Viridiplantae > Streptophyta > Magnoliopsida > Malpighiales > Euphorbiaceae > Manihot > Manihot esculenta. Next base: position 39,659,121 of record NC_035168.2, read on the forward strand.
GCTTAAATACCAAGGATGGAGATAACTGTCTCCTGCTTACAAGGAACCACAACAATAGTGGAGGATCACCCTCCTTTAACTTCTGGAATAGAAAATATAACAACTTCCCACTAACGACATTATGTCTAAATCACTAAAACATGACTTCCTAAATTATAGCAACTAAGAAGAAAACTTAGAACAGCACTACAATCATGGCATCTCAATCAGCAGCAATGGAAATATCTGAAATTCAGCTGTCAGAATTTTGGGGGTTATGGGCCATCTGTGTCCTTTTCACTATGCTGTATTTAATAGAATTTTATGGAGTTCTCTTTAGTTGAAATGTGTGCCCTATATTTTGCTTCTTGTATGATTTAATGATTACTAATTTCTTGCAAATTTTTATTCTTAATGGGATAGAGAAATTGAGGAATCAGAGATCAAGGCTCTGGAAAGGCAATTAATGCAATCAATTGAGACTTGTATTGCAAAGAAAAAGAAAATTATTCTTTCTCAAATGGAGATGGAACGAATTCAAGGATCAGAGGAGGTCTCTTATCTTTTATGTTATTGCCATGTCTTTGATTCAACGTTTTTTGGGTGTGAAGTGTGAACCACTTTTTCAACAATTCAGATGTAGTTTAACTTATTCTTCATAATCTCAAAACTTTTTGCTTCTTTTAGTTTTTTTCCCCCAAACCAACAGTTGCTATCTACATTAATTTAACAGGTCCCAATTTATTAGTATCCACTCACTTGAGGTTGTGTTTTGCAGAATTTGAAGGCGAGATCTTTCTTTAAAAGAATAGTTGGAACAGTTGTACGATCAGTTCAGGATGATCAAAAGGAGCAAGGTTATTGTTATTTTGTCTTTTTTCCTTGCAATCATTCATTTTACAGATCCTAAAATATGATTTTTGATCGTTTTCATTCATCTACTTTGCGTTCATCTTCAGCGGGCATTTACTTTTGCTTGCAGGTTAATGAAGTCACCACTTGGCATTCCAGTTCTTCATTTTCTTTTCTGAAACTATACACTATCATTTCAATTTTTATTTACAGTGTTCAAAGTATCCAATATATATCTGTAACATCAAATATTTTAATGTGCAAAGTGTTCTTTTGTTGGTAAATGTTTATCTTCAAACTTGTGGAATTATTTTCCAGTGGCTTGTGTTTGCTTGTTTTCATCTCCGTTTTGTTTTTGAAATTTGGTTTTAACATTGTCTCTGTAGTTTTCAATATTTTTGACATTGCTGAATTGCATGATAGAGTTTCTGCCACAATATAAGCATTAGGCTTCTACTTTCTAAATATTTTGTCAAGAATCTGTTTTAGCTTCCCCGTTCTCTTCTGTTAATTCTTAATGATATTGTCCTTTTTTGTTCCCCAGATATTAAAATCATGGAAGCAGAGGTACAAGCTTTAGAAGAACTTTCAAAGCAGCTTTTCCTGGAAATATATGAGCTTCGCCAAGCCAAGGTATTTGCGTAGAATATGCTGCTGCAATATGTCTAATTCTTTAACTCTTTTATCAATATTTTAGCAGCTTAGGGGCTAAAATTTGAAAGTTATTGATGTCTTTGGAGGATTGGTTTAGGCTGGAGTTATATGGTTGTAGAATGATCAAGGGTTTGATTATCTAATAAGGATTACTTTAGAATATCTTCAATGCAACTTAATAAAGTCTAAAGTCTGATTAAACCCTTGAAATCGAGAAACATTTCATCATCTCCTTGAAAATCCCTTTTCTTTTTCTTTTGGGGGAAGGGGGGTTGGATGAAATCTGTTCCTATGATCCATGTCTAAGAGTGTTTTTTTAGTAATGATTATGTGATATTTTCTCTACGAAGAATTGGTTTCGTATTGTAGAGTTTCACTAGACATGCCAGTCAATATTTCCTATATTAGTTCTAAAGCCATTTAAATGAAATCTTCTTTTGCTGTCTGTTTAAGATATAATGATCATACCATTAGGTGGTGATAATATGTGTGCATTTTAATTGTTTTCATATTTTTACACTCTTGAACTTGTTTATTACTTCTTATTTAGTAAAGCCAAATGTGTTTATATGCATTTGCTCTGTTTTATGTTAAATGAACCCGCACCCCCACCCCCACCCCCCACCCCAACCAATCCCCACAAAAAAAATGTTGAATTCTCTTCTTAACCAGCTCTCAGGTTTGTTCCTACTTTGCAGGAAGCAGCTGCTTTTTCTCGGACTTGGAGGGGTCACATGCAGAATCTACTTGGCTATGCATGTTCTGTCTATTGTGTATATAAGATGATTAAGGTATGTTTATCATATTGCTCCACAGTTAACTGGTGTTTAAGATCTTCTGGGCTTCAGAATACAATATAGATACATGTTAGCATCACTCCAGAGAAAGTTTATTATGGAATGTGAAAGAAATTGTCAATATGAAATTAGAAATATGTTGTTCCTTCTGCTCCTCCAATTTCCCCTCACAAACTGAGAGAGAGATCTTTTTTTTGTGTGTGTGTGGAAATTATAGACTGCATTCCTTCTGATGCCTCCTTGGTGTCTACATGTAGAATCTAAATTGTAACATGGATTTGAATGAGAATCTTTTTGATAAGCTTTGAGCACAATTCTAGTATTCTACTAAGGGCAATGCTTTTGTAGTTTTACCTCAATGAAATGGAATTTTAGATTGGTCCTCCAGTTAGTTCCGTATTCTCATTTCAATCTCATGTATGAAGAATAAATGACTAATTACTGTATTTGCTTCTTGCAGTCTTTGCAAAGTGTTATTTTCAAGGAGGTAAAAATGGTTTCAACTTACTCAACTTTGTTTTCCCTATAGTTCCAAACCATTAATCATTTTGATTTTGTAATCATGGTCTCTAAACAATATGATTTTTACAGGCTGGCTCAGTAGATCCTGTGACTATGACTATCAGCATATTCTTGCAGTTCTTTGATATAGGAATCAATGCTGCATTACTGTCGCAGGTCAGCTAAAAATAACTTCTAAATTGCACCTTCAATTTTCATAGTGCTGTTGCAAGACAGTAACTCTACCAGTATTTGGGGCGTTGTATTCAAAATCCATAATCAAATGAACTTCTTACTGCATCTTCTGTTAGTATTGTTGAGTGTCTCTAAAGAATGTTTTGAAGCACGTTGCTTGGCTGAGTGAAGAATTTTGGGAGAAATTTTTTATTCTATTCCATTTGAATTGATTTTTACAAGGTTTGAGTATTTATACACAAATACTTATAATAAGAATAAAATTCTTTGAATAAGCCTAATTAGGATCCCAAAGATTTAAATCCTCCTAATTAGGAACGTTCTATGTTGGTCAATACTCCCTCGAGTTGATGCATAATATCACACATTCCAACTTGTAAACCAAGGTATGATAGGTCTTGTTGCTGATCCCTTTGGTTAACACATCAACTAGCTGTCGTCGGAAGTCATATGATCTAACCTCAAGGCACCATTTATTAACTTCTCTTTAAGGAAGTGTCGATCAATCTCTATTAACTTCTCTTTAGTGAAGTGTTGATCAATGCTTTGTCCAGTCATGTTGAACCCAATTGTGAGCTATACTGATGGCAGCTTTATTATCACAGTACAAGAGGAGTTTGTTCCTCTCCAATAGTTTTAATTCCTCCAACAATCTGCAGCTATAGGAGTTCATAAACACCTTGTGTCATCGCTTTATATTCCGCATCAGCACTTAATCGAGCAACAACACTTTGCTTTTTGCTTCTTCAAATTATAAGGTTTCCTCCCACAAGTATACATTAACTGCTAGTCGACCTTCTATCATTAAGGGATCCAGCCCAATCTGCATCTCTAAATCAATGTATATGAAGATGTCCGTGTTTAGAGAATAGGAGATTTTTTCCAGGAGCATATTTCAAATATCGCAAAATGCGAAAAACAGCTTGCATGTGAGATTCAAGAGGATCATGCATAAATTGACTGACTAAGCTGACTGCATATGCTATGTCTGGTTGAGTGTGCGAAAGATAAATCAATCTGCCTACCAACCTCTGATATTTGTCCATATCCACTGATTCACCAATCCCTGTTTGTAGTTTGTAATTGCTCTCAATGGGAATTTATGCTGATTTGCAACCTAACATATCAGTTTCTTCTAAAAGATTCAGAATATATTTTCTCTGTGAAATAAAAATTTCCTTCTTTGACCTGGCAACCTCGATTCCTAGGAAATATTGTAGTTTTCCTAGATCTTTAATTTTGAACTCCTGAACCAAAAGCTTTTTCAGCCGAGTCATCTCTTCAGTGTCATTCCCTGTCATTACTATGTCATCAACATGAACTATAAGAAGAGTAATTTTACTCTTGTGATGTCTGATAAATAGGACATGATCAGCATTCTGTTGATAGCCAAAGAAAATTATAGCTCTACTGAATCGATCAAACTAAGCTCTGGGTGACTGTTTCAACCCATATAAAACCTTCTTTAGCTTGCACACATTTTCTTATGTTTTTACACCAATAAATCCAGGGGATTTTCATATACACTTCCTCCTCCAAGTCTCTGTGGAGGAATGCATTTTTCACATCAAATTACTAGGTTTACAGCGCAAAATAACAATATTCTGATTGAGTTCATTTTGGCAATCGGTAATCCACTCCATAGGTCTGAGTGTATCCTTTGGCCACTAGTCTAACCTTGAATATTTCAATTGATACATCTGCTCTGTGTTTCACAGTGAACACATATTTGTAGCCAACAAGTTACTTCCCAGGTGGAAGAGTGACAAGCTTCCATGTCTCATTTTTTACCTATGTTTTCATCTCTTCAATCATTGCTCCCTTTCATTTTGGATTTGTAAAAACTTTCTTCCAATCATGTGGAATAGATACAGAGAAAATAGATAAGGTAAAGGCTCTATAAGATGGAGACAAAGGATCATAAAAGAGGAAGTTAGAAGTAGAGTGCTTTGTGCAAGATAACTCCTTTTCTTTGAGCAATTGATTTATTTAGATCATCGAAGAGCGTTTAGGAATGACTCACCAGATGGAGAAGAGGAAGATTCATGAGACTAAGTAGGTTGTACAATGGCTTTTTCTGCTTTTGTTTTGTCTCTTCTTGAATCTCTCTTTAAATCTGGTTTATTCAAACGCTCAATTTGGTCACCAGTGATCATAATAGTTTCTTGATTACCAATAGTCTCCTTCTGTACAGTAGTCTCCTCTAGAGGAAAACATTTTAGAGGTATAGGACTAGGAATTATCTCTTCTTTCTTATTATCCTCCCCTGAAGAGGTAATGGGGTAATACTGAAATAAAGTTCAGTCTCTCTAAATGTAACATCCATACTGACAAAGTATTTTCTAGATAGAGGGTGATAACACTTGTAACCCTTATGTATGGGAGAGTACCCAACAAACATACATTTAATAGCCCTCGGATTGAGTTTCTCACCTGTCCTAGTATGAATAAAACACGTGCATTCAAATACCTTTGGTAGAACAATATAAGCATTTTTCTCTTGTAGCACATCTAAAAGACTTTTAAAGATAAGAGCTTTGAGAGGCATTCTATTAATGAGATAAGTTGCGGTTAAAACTGTATCTCTCCAATAGGTTTTTGGAAGGTTCATGATGAAAAGGAGAGATCGGGCTACTTCCAACAGCTGTCTATTTTTTCTTTTAGCAATACTATTTTGGGCACTAGTGTAAGAACAACTTGTTTGATGCAGTATCCCATTAGACTCCAGATAAGTTAGAAAAATGGCAATCCATATACTCTGTACCATTATCAGTTCTCAAAACTTTTATCTTAGCATTAAATTGAGTATAAATAATCTTGTGAAAAGATTGAAAGTAAGAAACCATATTACTCTTTGTCTTTATCAAATAAATCCAAGTCATGCGAGTGCAAGAGACCATTTGAGTAGGTTCCTAAACGTCATAATGGATGGTCACAAAAAGATCGTACTCCTATTATTACTAGAGGGATAAGAGGTTCTTGTATGCTTTGCATACTCACAAGCATCACAAACTAAAAAATCACATTAAGTCTTGGAAAATAAATCAGGATAAAGTTTTTCTTTGTTAACAAAGAAGGATGAGTGTCCTAACCGTCGATGCTACTGTATGATTTCTTGGTTGACGTCTTGATTTCTTCCAAAAAGAGTCTGAGGTGAATTCAAACTCATATTGTTTTCCAACATGTATAAGCCATCATGTAGTCTACCATTGTCGATCCTCTTTCCGGTTTGTTCCTAGTTTGAAGGTCTTGAATAACACAATTGTGAGGAAAAAAATCAATTTTATAGTTAAGTGCTCTGATGAGAGCACTAATAGATAAAAGATTAATAAAAAAATAAGGAATATGAAGAACAGAGGGTAGCTCGATATTTGGAGTACAAAGAATAGAACCAGTTCCAAATATAAGAGTGGAAGAACCATCCGCGATTCTAACAGTGTCTTTCTGTAAACATGAAAGATAATTTAGGAAGCCTTCAGAGGAGCCCGTCATATGTCTATTTGTACCAGAATCAATAATCCATGGAGCAAAATCAAGAGACGAAACAAAAGTATTATCAGAAGTCTTTACATAACCTATATAAATTATTGCCATTTCAAGAAAAAACCACCATTTTTCTCTGTAAGAAACAGTGGAAAATTATTATTATTGAAGAAAGAATTATTGTTCACGGGCGAAAAAGGCACAGCTCCAGCAGATCAGAAGCGCGACTTGAAAGCAGGTCTGTCGGAAAAGTTCACTACCGGAAAAACCACCAGAAAACGTCTCCCATGCCGAAAAAGGGTGAACCAAGTCACGGGTCCACACAGGTCAGAGGCGCGACTTGAAGGCGAGTATGCCGGAAAGGATCGCAGTCGAAAAAGACCACTGAAAAACGTCACACATGCCGGCGCCTGGAAAAGATGTTGAATCTTGCGAGGGCCCGTGAGCCTCATGCGGTGGCTGTTTGGCATCAGAGCTGGATGGCTGGCTGGCGACGGTCCGACAACCCTACTGGTGGCGGCGGTAAGATGAAAAAAGATTTCTAGATGAGGTAGTACTAAAAAAGTAGATCTAGGGTTTTACAAACGTCAAGAGAAAATTTGAATTTAAATCCTAAAATCAGGAAAAAAGCTCTAATATCGTGAATTTTGGGAGGAATTTTTTATTTTATTCCAATTCAATTGATTTTTACAATGTTTAAGTATTTATACATAAAGAATCAACATAAATCAGAAATATTTATAATAAGAATAAAATCTCTTAAATCAAGTCTAATTAGGATCTCAAAAATTTGAATCTTTCTAATCAGAAACCTTCTATATTGGTCAAAACTGAGGAAACTTACATATTATTTTGTTTTACAGTATATTTCACTGTTATTCATTGGAGTATTGGTCGTTATATCAGTTCGGGGGTTCTTGACAAATTTGATGAAGGTAATTTTGCTTCTTTATTTTTCTTTGTTCAAGTAATCAAGAGTTCCTTTAACTTCTTGATGGTTGTCTTTTATTAGTCCATGCAAGTGTTGGATTCACATTAAAAAGGCTCAATTCAGCTCAATCCCAATTTAGGGTCTGTATTGCATTGTTACCAGAGCTACTGTTGGAAAATTTGGTTTCTTAAATATATTATTTAGGGAGTATTAGAAATTGATTAAAAATTAAATTGATATCTTTTAGCTGTAAAATGCTAAAATAACAACACATTCTTTTCACCATCATCTAAAATTGCGTTTTAGATCTTGAAACTCAATGCCAGAGGAGCCTTTAGTTGAGGTGAGCTAAATTCAATGGAGTTATTGTATGTGGCATCTCTTGCCGTGTCCCTGCCTCAAATGAAAGATTTTGACCATGATTGTGTGGACATAATCTGCTTCTAGATAAAGGGCGATGGTGAGGTCAAGGGGAAATAGTTTTAGAGTAATGGAAAAGTAGAATAGAAGCAGCTTATCTTGGTGATTGACTTGCAGTGTTTGGGTATGTGCAGTTTTTCTTTGCAGTTTCCAGAGTAGGGAGTGGATCTTCAAGTAACGTTGTACTTTTTCTATCCGAAATCATGGGAATGTACTTTGTCTCTTCTATTCTCTTAATAAGGAAAAGCTTAGCAAATGAATACAGGTAAGGTTATGGTTCAGCTGGAGACAACATCACCCTTTTTTCTCAATTATGTAATACACACTCAATTTATGCATATATACAAGTAGGATCAGCCGGCCACCAATGAGTCATTCACCTCCACATGATTGTAAATATGAAGCACCTGATTCCCACATAATCAGACTGCTTGTAGGGTGTTGTTGATGTTTATGTGATGAGATTGGTATCTGTTGGCAGGATGATCATAACAGATGTATTGGGAGGAGATATTCAGTTCGATTTCTATCACCGATGGTTTGATGCCATTTTTGTTGCAAGTGCTTTCCTATCTCTGCTTTTGCTTTCTGCACATTATACTTCCCGGCAGAATGACAAACACCCAATTGATTGATATACCCATTGTGTAAGGATCAGTAATGTTACATTTCATTTCTTGTTGATCAAACAGAGTGCCAAAATTTCCTCTTTTTTTTTTTTTAATCTTTTTTTACAAGTGAAGAATGACAAATATTTATAGCGTATTGCAGATAAACAATCACTGAAGATGTCTATAGGACATTGCAGAAGGAACTCCATTTTTGAGGGTTTGTACCAGTAAGAATTTTCCTTTTTTTTTTTTTGTTTTTTTGGTGAAAGTGTAAACGCTGTTGATGATGATAATGGAGATGTTCGAAAAATAAAAAGCCATTCCATTAATTCAGTAAATATAAGCTCTACTTCTCAACATTTTTCTCCGTTGCATCTTTTATTCCAGTTCCAAGGTTTTTAAATTTATCTTTTCCTTCATATTTTCTTAAGAGTAATTAAATTTAATATAAGTTATTTTAATTAAATTTGCTGGTGTCTAAATATTTGGAGCCACGTGCTGATTTTTCCCTGAGATCCATTTTAGCCCAATTGCAACTTCGAGCATATTATGTAGATTGAGAGAGATATGCTTTTTCATTCTTATCCAACCAGGAAAGGGAATGTAATTCGAAATTGTCTTTAATAATAATAATATTATTATTATTAATTAAAGTAAATAAATATTTTATGTTTATTAAGAAAATATTATTCTAAAAAATAAATACTAGAGATATTTACTTTTAAAATTTAACATTTTTTAATAAAAATTCAAAATATCAAATAATTTTAAAAGTTTTTTTTTTAAATTAGGCTGATTGAAAAAAAAATAAACAATTTAAGACTTTTTCATATTTATATTTTAATTTTTAAAATTTTAGACGATAAAGTGAATTTTTTATATTTATTTTAATTTTAATTATTTACCTTAATTAATTTAATCAAAATATTTTTAGTCTAGATTATTTCTAAAAAATTTATTAGATTTTTTATCTAAATATTTAGATTAATTTATATTTATATCTAAAATTTTAAATTTTGAATAATAAAATTAAATTTTTTTAAAATTTATCATAATTATAATCAAGAGAAATAAATTGAATTTGAAAAGTTTATGATGTAATTTCTAAAATTTTATATTAAAAATATATTTTATATTTATTATGTGTAATATTAAATAAATATTTATCATAAATAAATTTTTTACTACATAAAATACCACAAGTAAATATTATTTATTAAAAGTTTATACTCATCATTATAAATTATTATATATATATTTAACATATAAAAAAATTATATTTTATATTAATAATATAATATAAAATAAAATATTATATATTTTAATACATAAAGTCATTCGTTCATAATTTTTATAAAATCTTAGAAATATTAATCACCTCCTCTGAAAATTATTTGAGATATATAATATTTTTATTTTACTCACTTATATAATAAATAAATTTGTGATATATATTAATTTATTTGCTGATTCGAATAAAAAAACTGTATTTTATATCAATAATATTAAATAAAATAAAATATTATATATTTTATACTATAATTTTTTTTATTAAACTATAATTAATATATATATATATATAAGTAAAAATAAAAAGTAAATAATGAAATGAAAAAGAAAACATTGATGTTTCATCAATTATAATGTATAATGAAAAGTAAATAATATATTTTAAAGACTATTAGTCAAATAAAAATTTAGAGATTATATTGTAATTTTTTGATAAATATTTGGATTTAATTTAATTTTTTTAATTAAAATTAGGATAAAATGAAAAAAATTTAATTTTATTATCTAAAATTTAAAGTTTTGAGTATAAATATGAATTAATTTAAAATTTTGATTTTTTATCTAATATTTTTTTTATTTAATAAATTTTTTAAGAAATAATTCTACGTGTCGTGATGAATTAAAAATATTTTAATCAAAATTAATTAAAGCAAATGATTAAAATTGGAGTAAATGTAAAAAAAATTAATTTTATTATCTTTAATTTTAAAGTTAGCATATAAATGTAAAAATAATAAATATTTAAATTTTTTTATCCAAAAAACTTTAAAATTACTATTAAATCCAGAAATTTTAAAAAACTCACTAATTTATTTCTATTTTAAAATTATTTAATTAAAATATATTTATATTTTATAAAATACAATTATTAGTCAATTTCTTTTAATTTTAATTTAAAAATTAAATAATATATATAATTAAAATTATAAAAAAGGCTAAAAAGTATAAATATTCATGATGAGTCAATTTATTTTAACTTTAAATAGAAAAAATTTCAAATAATACATATAGTATATAAAAATTAAATAATATAAACATTTAAAACGGTTAATATTTTTTGGAGAAAATTATTTTTTAATCCCTAAGATTTAACGTAATTAAAACTTCTGTTTCTCTATTTTTACGATCCAACATTTAAATCTCTCACTTTCTCTTCTGTCCAAATTCATAATCCTTTTGTTCAAAATAATCGTTTGGTCAAAGAGTAAAAAGTGAAAGGTAAAAATTGTTTTCAAAAATGCCCTTAATAAACTTCTTAAAATTACGTCAACATGAAATTTCTTTATTTTTTTACTATTTCTAAATTATTTTTTTGACGGTGTTTTTGAGTTTTTCATTATGTCTTTTTGGGTCTTTTCTTGATAATGCTTCAGCTGAATTGCAGAAAAATTTAGGGTTTTGCTCAGAATATCTGGTGGCTTTCTGGTAAAGAAGATCATAAAGTGTTGAACTTCTAACTCAAACAAAATGTTTGGCTTCTCTCGTAGACGCATGAAACTTGACAGATTAGCTTTTCTATAAGACTATAACTTGGTGTTGAGCTATGCTTGATGCATGTTTATTTTTGGGTTTATTATCATTTTGTCCAAGAACTTCGTGATTGTGTTGAAAGTAGGTGAAGTTTCAGTTAAGCTAATGTATGTAACGTTTCCAATTTTGGATGCCAATGTTGTTTTCGTCAGAGTTAAGAAGGTACAACTTTTGGAAACGATACTTGTAACTAGAAGTCCTATTAGACCCCAAAAATGAAATAACAATCCCAATGTATGGCTTCTAACTTGTTTGATTGTGCAATGGCATTAATGGGTTTGTGTACAATGTGCTAAGCTCTTCAATTTTCCCCTTTTTTAGAGTGAAGTTGTTGCCCCTACAACTGGTCATTCTGATGAGCTCTATCAAAGAAAGCCAAGCTTGTGTTTGCTAGACCATTGTCATTTGTAGGATTGAATTGACCAAAAAGAATTCGAGCAGCAGAAAAAGCACCACGAACTGCGGAAATATTAGTGATTTGGAGATGGAGAGTTGGAGAAATAGTATGAGTAAAAAGAAAAATCTACCTTAAAGAGACATTGAATTTGAGTTTCGTAATTTTGAAATATAAAAACTTTTAGTGATTGTCAATTTTGTTAATTTTATCAATTTATATATTTCAAAAACTATTTTAGATATAAATCGCTAAAATAAAGGGACATAAGTGCTAAAAAGTAATTTTTTCTATGTTTTTAATAAAAAATTAAAATTTATAAAATATAAAATTGATTTTTAATTAAATAACTTTAAAATAAAAATAACTAATAAACTCCTTAAAAATTTAGAAACTTCATAGTATTTTTTTTTTCAAGATTTTTTTCCAAAGCAATTTCAATCTAAATTGACAGCTGATGATCAAATAAATCAGTTATTACACAAAAAAAAAAAGTGATGGAATCTGATGCCCTATTTTCAAAAGCATAATAGGTAAGGCTCTATAGGCTACAAAATTACAAAACACAAACCCTTGAAAATCACGACACAGCTGGGGAATATAAATTTAGCTTTGCTTAAAGCTGGATACTGACTACTTAAATTCAATCATTATTATTTTAAAAATTATTTTATTTTTTCAAGGAAGAAAATCTTAAAACAAAACCCAATTGTTTGTAGTAGCCCAATCATTGGCTCAATTTCAGTTGTTTAGACAAGCTATGTTAAAATCATATGGGCCTTCAATTACTCTACAACAGAGCGGCTAATGAGCGAGAGCTCTTATACACCGGCCATTCCTATTACTATGGCCGCCTGAATCCGCAAGGCTGGTACTTTGGAAACAGTAAAACTGCCAGCCTTGCAATCTAGTGGCATTGGTTTGCTTCCAAACTGCAGATAAAACTAAGTTTTATTTGCAGGAGGAAGAAGAAAGCTAGTAGCAGTGTTTACTCAACTAGCAGAATCTAGTATCTACTAATTGAGACCTTAAATGGAATTTTTAGACCTCAATGGTAATGCAAATCTTAGTGGACAATATAAATAATGGAATGCCCAAGCATTATTTGAAAGTAATGCAGCATAACTTCTTTTTTTTTTTATTTTTATACTCAGACCCAATACAGCTATAGTTACTAGTTTCTATGATTCTGCTGATCTCTGCAACACAATTCTGCCATGGGAAGAAACATGATCTCTCTGAAGAAGGAACGAGTTTGCCGAATGAACAAACACTATGGCTGAGAAAAGATAAATCAAAGCCAAAAGTTAATGGACCATTTTCATAATTATGATCTACAGATACAAATCCAAAATCGCAGAAGGAACGGATGTACTGCTGCAAGTTAACAGCCATATGTCTTCTATACTTGATGGAAGACAATTTCGGTTGCAAAAAATGCCATTTTCCCTACCATCTAACAGTTTCCCTATTCAGAGGGTCTAATATTACTCTCACTCAGAACTTAAAACACCACGGGTTAGCCAAGCGCTGAAATTTTTTTTCAAAGCTTGAGATTCATGCCCCAGCTCTGTACGAGCTTTGTGAAGACATTTGAACCTAGCATGAGCAGCTTAATGAACTGGTCTTATTATAAATGTAACTAACAAGGCAAGGCAGCGATGAGATGGGGTTGGTGTTCATCTATTAATGACAGCTTCAGCGGTTCAATCCTTTGTCCTTCCATGAATCATTCCTCCATGAAACTAAGTAATGTAATGTTTCTCCTAACTCTAAACCCGTAAGAGATGATCAAAGAATAGAGCCGAATGAAAGGAAGCTGGTGGTCGTAACAGATAACAGGTTCAAGCAAGGCTTTAAACAGAAAGCACAATATCAAAAGCCATTTTCATCATGTCACCTATAAAACCAGGCCCTAAACCTCTAACAAGTGAGCAAGAGCATGTTTAGGTGATCTAAAGAGAGTTTTAGGATTTTCAACAGCAAACACTGTTTTATAATTCACTGGATATCATATCCAGCAATAAAGAACTTAGCCACTAATACTATTAGATTTTCATACCATTAAAATGAAAATAATGGGCTCAAATATAAAACCTTCCTATTCAGGATCAACTCAAATGAGATAAAACATAATAATAAGGTATGCAATTTTCTTCTTCTTTTTATTCTTTTGGGTCATGATAAGATGAAGCAACTCTCAACAGTACAACAGGGACATAAGCAGCACTGTTTGCCATTGTGCTTTGATACAGTTGAACACAAAATTCTGCAAGAAATCCAAGTTATATGCTACCTTCATCCCGGAAGCTTTCAAATGATCCCCATTCCCACAATGAAAAAGCATACATAAGCTTTCAGCTTCCAAGAACAAACATATAATAGCACAGAATGCACAGGTATGAGAACAAAAGCTCGAAACAACCCAAAAATAGGATTCCTAGAAAACTAGTTGTCATCTACTACTGCTGCTGCTATAATTAAAAGTTACATCAACAAGAATGGATGAAATCCATCCTTAGAGGGAAAGCTTATCTTATGAACATAATATGGCATAGATTAAATCATTATGAATTCACAATGTCAACGTCAATTATGCTTAGCTAAATGCCATAAAATAAATAAGCACCAAAGTAGAAAAACATTACAAGATTAAAATTGTAAACTTTTCGACAAAATTATATCAAGAAAATTGTCACCTTCCCAATCAAGCATTTGGTTGTGCAAACAAATCAAAGTTTGCACCAGAAACAAGTATGTTCCAAAGCATTAGCATCCCATTACCGCACAGTTGTAGACAAAAGCACCTGCTCGCTCCTTGACAGCAAGTACATCCCATTCTGGCCCATGCATAGTTCTATCCTGTGGATCCCAAGAATGCAACACAATAACTTCACCTTCAGGACCCCTATGCCCTCCAATCACTAATAAGCTGTTCCCACATGCTTTAAATGCTAATCCCCAACCATGAGAAGAGTCAGCCCTCACTGGCAACTGCTTCACAACACTCCATGTATTATTAATCTTATCATATTTCTTTACCTCATTTGTTGCTTGATCAGCAGAGTAAAGTTGATTATTTACAACAGCAACAAGAGGTGGAGAACGCATGGCAGGATGACCCGCACTGGAAACAGTGTACATGTTTTCTATCCTCCTCCATGTTCTTGTCTCAAGGTTATACTCCTCGCCACAACTTAAACATTCTGTTTGGCTTGACATGCCCCCAATGACATAAAATTTCCCATCCATAAAGAAGCCTGAACACAGCTTTCGCGGCAAGTTCATATCTGGCAAATTCTGCCATACACCCAGCTCAGAATTGTAAAGCTCTGCAGATCTTAGAATGCGTCCATTCTTGTCACTTCCCCCAGCAATAATGGCAATCTCTCCAAGGCTACTTGAACCAAACAGACAACGAGGTAGGATCATTGGAGGGCATCTAGCCCATTCATGAGAAAGCAAGCTGTACATCCAGATAGCAAATCCTGACAGTTCACGACCAAAAACAAGTAATTCAGTCCCTACTGCAAGTGATTCCTTGTCTGCATAAGTAAAACATTCATCACATGGCATCCTAGGTAATCGCATCCATCTTTGCCTCACGGGATCAAAAGCTTCCCAGGGCATTAAAATACATGCTAAATAAACCCAGTGTTCAATAACACCAAGCCGCCGTCTCAATCTGTATAAGTATCCACTTCCAAGCAGTTTTTTGAATTTTTTATTCACGCAAGCCAGAATTGGATAATCTGATCTGCAGCTCCAAGCCAAGATATCCAGTGCAGTATCTTCATGAAGACCTGGCAGAAAACTATCATCCGATGCTTGGACATCACGATTCTCTACAGTTCTTTCCGCCAGAGAATGTTCCATTTCCTCTAATGATATCTGCTCCAAATCAAAACCAAGCATCTGTCTTTCAAGCAAGCCCTTCCCAATATTGTTATTAACATTTCTAGTTAAGAGAATGGAAGCCAATGACTGCAAATTTTTCTGGGAAATTCCCATATCTTCCTCCAAGTACGCGGGAAACTGAGCTTGAACACCGTTCTGCAAATTAACAGTTATTGTTGAATCACGACCAGCCCCTTCCACCTTCAGTTTGGGTTCCTTAAGTGTGTCTCTGAACACCATTGTAAACAGCTTGTGTTCTAAAAAAAAAAAGAGTCACAAAAGGCGTTGATTGAGGAACACAGCAAACAGTGGCACAAACAAGAACCTCAAAATATATGCAATCACAACACAGTTCACTAGTGAGATAATTTACAAATCTTAAAATTAGAAGGAAAAAAAATGAAGCTAAAAGACAAAATAAAATCTCTCTTTAAACAGTAACCCATCTACCACAAACATAAAAAGAGTCCATACAGATCCTCCAGGCATCAAATCTAGCAAGTTAAACACTATATAGCAGCATGCAACTGAATTAAGCCAAAAACAAGAGAAAAAAAGATCCAACTTTGCAAAAATTAAACAAATTCAACATCCAAAAATACCTTGAATCGCCTCTCTGAAATCCAACAACTCTTCTGTCGAATTCCGCAACAAAAACCAATTAATCAGATCACTCGCTCACTTTCGCTCAAAAGCTAAAAGCAGCTCTAAGCTTCTTCAAAACCCATCATCTCCCTCAAAATCAATCAAACTGTTTACAAATTCTTCATCCTTATCTCTATATCATAATCTCTTTGCTCAGGGAGAGATAGAGAGAGAGAGAAAGAGGTGCTTCTTCGTTATCTAAAAATCGTTCTTTGAGCGTTTTCAGCATCGCAACCAATGAATTTAAAAAGGGATTTCATTTTTTTATTAAAAAATTAAAAAAAAGGGAAGAATTTTGATTCTTTGGTTATAGTTTTTAACGTTTTTTCTGTTCCACCATTGGCTTTTGCTTTAGTTATTTTAATGTTTAACTGTTCCTTCTTAAAATCTCCTCTGCTTCTTCTCCTTCTTCCATTCATTTTTTTATTTTATTTTTATTTTTATTTTTTCACAGTTTGACCGGTCGTCACCATAGTCTCTTCCTTCTTGTGGTTTCTTTCTGGATAATTTATAATTGTTACCCTCTATTTATAAATTGTTACACTCCAGTGTGGCTTCTTTCTGGATAATTTATAATTGTTACCCTCTATTTATAAATTGTTACACTTCAGTCCTTGTCTTAATTTATTATAAGTATAAAATGAATAAAATTATACATTATTCAAGATTCGAATCAATAAAAAATTTTAATTCAATTCGGCTCAACTTCTATATGATCAAACTTGAATTTAATTTTTAATTTTATTTAATAAATAAATTAAATTTAAATTCTATAATATTTTACTCGTGTTTAAGTTTAATATTTATTTTATCTTTTTTTAAATAAAAATTAAAAATCAGAGAATTAAAATTTGAGACCTTTTAAATTTTAGTAAGAGATACTTACTGTCTTGTGAATGCTTAGTATTTACTTTAACAATTTAAATTACATAATTATTGAAATAAATGAATTAGTCGGTATATATATTATTTTATTGGTTTATTGAAATAATTGGGTGGATGTCACTTAGTTACAAAACCTAAATTGAAGCTATCCTTATAAATACATAATACTTTTTTTTAATAAAATAAAATAAAAATTAAACCGTGCAAAATGTTTTTTATTTATATAAAAATAAATTGAAAACACACAAAGCCTTTTTGAATCTTCCTACATTTCCGGATTCAATCAACCAAAGCTACAATTTAACTACTTCTATTAAAAAAATGAGTTTATTATTTGAATAAATTTTTATTGTTATTCTTAATTTAATCGATAATATCAATGAATTTTATATATACTAATTTTTTTCAACCTACTTTATACATATTTTCACTTATTATAAAATTATTTAATTTTAATAAAATTTAATATTTTATTATTATAATAATTTATTATTAATTATTTTCATATAAAAACCACTTATAGTATTAATAAAAATAATAAATTATTAATAAATTAAATTTATTATAAATTTTTCAATAAAAAAAAGCCATTTAAAAATTTAATTATTAGTATAATAATTAAAAATACTAATTATAAATATCACTAAAAGAAAAAAAATATTATATCAATATTATTAAACAATCATTATTATTTTGTTAATAAAAATAATAATAATAAACGGATAAAATTATAAAAAATTAAAAATAAACGCATCTCAATAAATTTAAAAAATCTCATATTCTATTCTTTTAATTTTTAATTTTTATTTTAAAAAAATAAAAATTAAAAAATAAAAATATTTTTTATATAATTTTTTTAAATATAAATTATTTTTTAAACAAATGGAGCATAAATTATTGTTTTAAAATTTTATTTAGATTTATGATTAATTTCGATACTAAAAGCATGAGAAAATTTACATATTTTTTTTCTTAATTCTCTTTTTAAAAAAAAAAAAATATTATAGCAAAACTAATAATGGACAGATTGGTGTGTGATAATAAAATGACATGCAAGTACCACTGACGTATAAAGTCGTAACTCCTTCCGAAATAGACAATTTGATATAACTGTTTGCCATAATTTTCTTTTTTAAAAATATTTAATCCATAAATAATTAAAAAATAATAAAAATATTATGCAAATATAAGCATATTTAAATTATAAAATATAATAATGTGCACATTATAATTTAAAGTTTTGATATAATTCAAATTAAATTTTGTGTAATTCGAATTCAAATTGTTATTATTTTAGTTTGAATTTGACCTGATATTAAATTTAATATTATGATGTTATATAATTTTAATACATATGTCATAATTTTAATTACATATAGATATTTTAATTTTATTAAAACCGTATATATACTTAATAATATAGAAAATGTATATATAAAAATAGTTTTTAATTTAGTTTTAGTACAAATCCAATACAATTCCCTTTAAAAACCATATTTAAATTAAAAATAAAATAAATTTAGTTCAATAATTTTTTAAAGTTGAATATGATATTTCAATTAATTTCCAAACAATAATAGCAGTACACATACGAAGTTTTATAGTTTTATTAATGATGTTGCTTAAATCAAAATAATGATGTGATCATAATGTAATTGTATTGTAATTTGTTAATCCTGTAAAATAAAGGAAGGGAGCTGATGGGTACCCATGATAGCTACTCCGACCTTCAAGTAAGTATATTGGAGAAAATGGTAAATAAAAAATTTGAGAGTATTTATGCAACAAAATTATGTATCTTTGACTCTATGATCATTTTTCATTTATACTGTAAGAAGGTGGAGATAAATATATCATTTTTTGATAATTCGGCAATAATGTGGTCGACTCGTTAGTAAGAGATCTTTACCGGCTAATTGGTTGGGAATTCTATAATCGCAGGCGTAAAAGGATCTGCTAACGCTTCACTCTAAAGTTGAGAGAACGAGTATGTCCAACCTGAGACCGTCGTGTCCTGAGGCCGGGTCTTCTTTTCTCTCGCTTTCAGGCACCATGGTTGTCTAGACCTTCCTTTCTTTGGTGAGACGACGTGTATTAAATCCTTGTCACGTGGCCATGTCTTATGGTAATAGCTCACTCCCTACTTTGGGCGATTGTTGTGTAACATCAGAGGTTCCCTTGCTGGTCTTTGATTCTTTAAATTTGAAGGTGATTGTTATCTTTATAATCTGAGGTATGCAGCTTGTTTATCCAGGCCGAACATACGATGTCCTTACTTTCTTCTTACTTGCCCTGCTGACTAGTCAGGTCCAATATATTGTCCAACAAAAGTTGATCCGAGTGATATAGTAATACCTTGACGAGTTTTCAGGCTCTCTTTAGCACCAACCAGTCTTGGGGATTATCCGAACATTTTTCAACCCTGTTGAGCTTTTAGCGCTAACTAGCCCTAGGGATCTTCTGGACATCTTCTAGCCCTTGTGAGCTCCTTGGACTTTTCCATAATTGACGGGCTTCCATGCATTTTTCAGCCTTAACAAGCTTTCAAGCATTTTCGAGCTCTTTTCACGCGAGCTTCTAAGCATTTTTCCAACCCTGATGGTGCTTTCGGGCATTCTCCAGCCCTGACGAGTTTCTAGGCATTTTTTCAGCCCTAACGAGCATTTCCTAGTCCTAACGTGCTTCTGAGCATTTTTTAGCCCTTTTCACTTGAGTTCCGGGCATTTTTCCAGCCCTAATGATGCTTTCGGGCTTTCTCTAGGCCTGATGAGTTTTCAGGCATTTTTCCAACCCTTATGTGTTTCTAGGCTTTCTCTAGCCTAGATAAGCTTTTGAGCATTAAATGCATTAGAATATTTTTGTGAAGTGAGACTAACACTCGATTAGTCAGCCTGGCATATACCTACCTACCTTGCGGCCTGGTATAAAATATCTTAGAATCTTTTTGTGAAGCGGGACTAACACTCAGTTAGTCGGCCTAGCGTGAAATGCCTTAGAAACTTTTCGTGAAGTGAGATTAGCATTCGGTTAGTCGGCCTAGCATATACCCACATTGTGGCCTATCATGAAATGTTGTAGAAACATCTTGTGAAGCGGGGCTAACATCTGATCTTTGGGCTTGATGGACTCCCGTCTTATGGTCTTGTTTTAGTGTGACTAACACCCGGTCTTTTGGCTTGACGAATTTCACCTTGTGGCGGGACTCATAGCGGATGGCCTTGTGGCATTTTATTTGTTTTCATGGTCTAATGCCAAGATTATGACCTGGTATAAGATGCCTTGTTATGCTGGACTCATGCCTGGATAGCTTTGTGGTTTTTTGTTTGTTTCCACGATCCAACGCCCGGATTATGGCTTGGCTGAAGTTGCCTTGTGGCCTGGCATGAGATGCCTTGCTATGCGGGATTGACGCTTGAATGGCCTTATAGACCTTTATTAGGGCTAACGCCTGGATGGTTTGGCAGATTCCTACCTTGTGGCCTTTGTTCTTATCTCCATGCTTTCATCCATCAAACGTTTATGACTTTCCTATCAAAGAAGCTTGAAGAATGCATCCTAGTTTTATACCATTTCTATAAATCACAAATATTTTTCTAAGGATAAAATAGAAGACTCAGTTGTCTAACTTGATCAATTTTAAAACTCGGAGTTCGTCCCGTGAGCTGAACATCTGTGACATTCTTCTTATTGCCACCTCTATTAACACCGGTCCTCCTGCAATCGCATGAACAATCCCCACAGGTTTACTGTCAGGAGTGATTTCGGGAATTGTTACCTCGAGCTGGAGCCTTCTATCTTTTCTACTCTTTCTGATGAACTTTCAAAGCGTGTTGTTTCTTATCAACCTCTCAATCTCATCTTTCAAGTCTCCTTCGTTGTATGTTCGTGGTTTTCATGAAAACGACAATACTTGGTCTTGTCTCACCTGTAACGACCCAAAAAAATCGGACCGCTACCGGCGCTAGGATCCAGATCAGCTTAAGGCCGCCGGGACCCGTAGCAAGCCTGACATGTAACCTGTAAACCTGTTTAATCCCATACATGATCAACAATCATACATAAAAATTAAAACTTTTCTTTCATACATCCAACTCAACCTGAACATACATTACATAACCATAGTCATGACCCCTCTGTGGGATCTCAACAATGCCCCAAAGAGCACTATAACATGAGATGAGTTGGCTTACATAAACATTATAAAATATTTGATCATGTAATAAAAAGGGATGACAATACTCATAGGGTCAAGCACATCTATAACTTCAATATACCTCATTACATAACATACTGAAATCTCTTACATCACAACATAGTACAATTGTCATGTCCACAATCTAACTATTACAAAAACATACTTCAAAACTCTGGCTAACCTCCTGGTCTACCCTGTACCTGCACATCTGGGGTTAGGGGAGAGGGGTGAGCTACAAAGCCCAGTGAGCAGAATAGTGGAAAACAATATATTAAAATTTCATGCTTTCATGGAATGCAACACATCACAACAAATCACATCTCGGATGGTATTGTCACCATTAGTCCTCTACATAGTCCAACTGTGCCGGGACGTAGAATGGGTACAACCGGTCTTTCTCTTAACATAACATATCATACAGTCCAACTGTGCCAGGGACGTAGAATGGGTACAACCTGGACTTCCTCTTACATCGTGCCAGGGACGTAGAATGGGTACAACCTGGACTTCCATACCATATCATGTCATAACATCATCATATCATATGAGGACTAAAGGATCATCCAATAACCAATCCACATCAACATCATAAATGCAATGCAACATATTCGTGAATACTAATGCAAGCAACCTACTATATCTCATGGCATTCATGATGCATGGATCATGCTCATACTTCATATTTCATTTAATTTAAAACTTAAGGTTTATTCCACTCACCTCTGGCTAGCTCTGACAAACTCTGTAGCAGCTGGCTCACTGCTGGGGTCCTCGGTTCCTCGGGTCCGAACCTACACAGGTGGACTCCAATGAGGGACCAAACATACATATACATAACTCTAATATACTCCCCAAAAATCCCCTAAAACATCATGAAACAATCACATAAAAACATGCAAGAAATGGCTGAACAGGGCACTTTCGGCGGCAGGTTCGGCGACCGAAAGTCCCTCCAGAGCCGAAAGTCAGGCAGGTTCGACGGCACCTTCGGCGGCCGAAACTCCCAGACAGAGGCGAAACTCATGCATGTTCGGCGGCATCTTCGGCGGCCGAAAGTCCTAGACAGAGACGAAAGTCTCCTTTCGGGGGCAACTTCGGCAGCCGAAAGGCTTGCCTCTCCCAGCCATGTTCGGCGGCCGAAAGCTCCTTCGGCTGCCGAAAGCTCCTTCGGCTGCCGAACCTGGTTTCTGCCAAAGGGCAGAAACTTGGCTCCCTTATGCATTTATGCCTCCCAAGCTCAAATCATGCATACCACTCAATCAAAACATGCATACAAGCTCTTAGGGGCCTCAAACAAACATATACCCCAACTACAACACTTCAAACATACTCAAACATGCCACATTGTTCAAAAGTCACATAAAACCTAACATAGCTCAACTAACTTAAACATGCATTTCTACCCCATAAAACTTCATAAAACTTATTTAAAACATATAAGGAGCTTAAGATCGGCCCTTACTTCTTGAAGATCGAGAGGAAGACGACCTAAACTTGGAGATCCACGAAAATGAGCTCCTGAGTTCCCAAAGCTCCAAAACTTGTTTCAAAAGTTCAAAATCTTCAATGCAAGCTTAAAACTCAAGAAAAATGGTGGGGATTTGAAGAAAAAACACTAGATCTGGGGAGAGGGAGGTCGGAAGCTAGCTATGGCCGAAAATGGGAGAAAGCTCGCCCATTTCGGCTAAGTGACCCTTTTATAGTGGCTGACCAGGCCACATTCGGGGGCCGAAAGTGCTTCCGCATGCATGCCATGTTCGGCGGCCGAACTTGGGTTTCGGCGGCCGAACCTGAACTTCCCTCACTCATGCTTTCGGGGGCCTAACGTGCCTCCAAAACGCATGCATGTTCGGCGGCCGAACTTGACTTTTGGCGGCCGAACCTGGGTTTTCCTCCAAAGACCTTTCATGCAAAAACTCATTTCCTCTATACTTAAAATCATCAAAAACATTAAAACATTTCCTGAAAACATTTTATGAAAACATGTTCCTACCCTACTAGAGGCTTCCGACATCCGAGATTCCACCGGACGGTAGGAATTCCGATACCGGAGTCTAGCCGGGTATTACATCACCTCCTAGCTTTCTTAGGGTTGAGTTTAGGAGGCCATCTAACTTTCTTATTATTTTTTCCTGATCCACCTAAAATATGTATCTGTGAGTCATTTGGAGGAGTGTAATTCTTATACTTATCTCGATCATTCTTTCTTCAGGAGACTAGGTAGCTTTTGGGTTCTCCCTCATCTCCTTGCCTCTTCGACTTTTAGCCTTGCTTTTAACTCGTCCTTTTGTCATCTTTCAAGTACCTTTGGGTAGCCCGTACCGGATTATAGTCGACGTTCTTTAGAGCATCATCTAAGGATTGAGCATCCTCGAAACTTGTCTTTCTCTTTGAACTGCGTCTAGATTGTCTCCCTCTAAGTCCTTGAAGTATCTACGAAGACTTTCTCCCTTCCCCTAGGAGTCATGAGTGACGCCTCTTCGTGAGTTTTGTATTGCTCAAAAATAACCTACAATCTTCTGACGTACTGGAGTATTTGCTTAATACTCAGATTGTTGGGATCCGCCTCGTTGACCATAGGAGGTGTATTTTGTCCATTGCCATGAGTGAAAGAAATAACAATATCCTCATCGGTAGGAACCTTAGTAGCGGCTCGTGAATTACCAGCCATTTCGAGAGAAAGAAGGGAAAGATTTATTTTCTAAGAGAAAAAGAACAAGAGATCGAGTTTAATTTAAATGAACTAAAAGAATTCAATGGATTTCTCAGCAACAAAACCAAATGATGTTGCTCAAACCAAAATGATGATATGGCCGGAATATAGCTGTGTTGTGATTGACTAATCCTGTAAGATATAGAAAGTGAGGTGGTGGGGGCCCACGACAGCCACTCCGACACTTAAGTCAGTATATTGAAGAAAATGGTAAACGAAGAACTTGTGAGTATTTGTACAAAATAATTGTGTACCTTTGTCTCTGTGATTGTTCCCAAATTGATATTAGGATTTTCTAATAATTTGGCAATGATATGGCCGACTCGTTGGTAAGGAATCTTCACTGCCTAATTGGTTGGGATCCCGTGATCGCAGACGTAAAGAAAATCTACTGGATTGTAGCTGCTAATAGTAACTTTCTTACGGAACCTCGATCTGAAATTGAGAGGGCGAGTCTTTCTGATTTGAGGCTGTCCTATCCTGAGGCAGGTCTTCTTTTCTCTCACTTCCGGGCACCATGGTCGTTCGAACCTTCCTTTCATCGGGTGGAACTGCGTATTAGTATATCAGATTCTTATCACGTAATCCTATCTTATGGTGACAGCTCACTGTCTATTTTGGCGTGATTGTTGTGTAATATTAATTATTCTCAACTAGATAAAACAAAAAAAAAAACATGAAGATTAAAATTTTAATATTATTTGTTTACATGAAAATTTATTTACTTTCATCCATAATGGATATTTAATTTATAAATATATAAATATTGTTTATGTCAATAAATTTTTTTTAGAGTAAAAGAATAAAATTAACCATAAAATAAAACCGATTTTAGATATCAAATATAACTGCATTTCAACAATCGAATTACTAGTGAAAGGAAATTTAGTTAATTAAAAATGAAAATTTATTTGTGTCAAATTAAATTACTGAGTTTATAAATTAGTCGGACTTAATTTTAAAATTAAAATATCATATAAGAAAATTGATTTAAATATATTGATTATTAATAAAATGATATGAAATCCTAAGGATATCAAATTTCAGAATTCTAAACACACAAGTGATAAAGAGCAAGAAGATGCAGATTCTCAATTTATTAATCCCTTAAATGACTAATGTAAATAGAAACGCAAATAATTGATTGCTTAAGAAGTCAATAATAAAAAATTCACTTAAGAGCAGAAAATTCACTATTATGCAACTACCTTGATGAAGATTAATTCTTCATGTAATAGAGATTTAATCCAAAGCTAAATCTTGAAGAAGAGTATCAAACTCAAAAATATATTTTTCATTCAGAAAGTAACGATTCATCACTTTTTTGAGAGGGTAGTTATATCACCACAAATTCATTGAACCTGAATAATTATATTATGCCTTAAACTTGAGGTTTATACCAAAATAAATAAGCTCAATACTTAAATAATCTTCAAACAATCCAAAATTAAGTTATTAAAGTATATTTAAAGCATATAAAGCCCATATGTAAAAATATACTTAGTAACTGCTCAAAAATTTACTTTTTCAATTTGAAATAGGTGATAGACTTGGCAATTTTTGTCACGGAAGCGGTTCTACCGAAATCAGGCGATGGTAGTATCGATGATAGACTTGATAATTTCTGTGTGAGTGTGAGGGAGAGCCTGATCCCTCTTTTGGGTTAGATCAGTGATATATATATACCTCTAATCATTCTGACACTCTTTGTGTCATGTCCCATTGAACTGGACGGGATGCTCTCTTGCAGGTGTGTCAGGTGGCGATTGAATAGTAAATACAGAGCCAACTAGTCCATACCTTATCTATTATGTACATCATATCAAATTATTTTTACTGCACGCGCATTTATGACTCTTGTGATGTACCAAGGAGATGACTAGTGCATAGTCCTACCATGGTCTCATCAAGTCGTGCTTGGCTCGTCCAGTCTATATCAAGGTAGAATTCCCTCGGTCATTAAGGTCGGTAATGTCTGTATTTAATTCCCATTTATGGTATGAATTTTGAAGAGATATACCTGTTCGTTCTGAATTTTGGTAAAGTCAGGGGTGTTGGTGGTTTGATTTTCGTATTTTATAGGTAAGGTTTTCTACTGTCCGGTCAAATGAAAAAAATATTCATATGACTCTTCTAAATCATGTGTATACGTATCCTGATCTTAATGGCCCTATCATTTATGCATTATCAGGAGGTTTTCTTAATCTAAAGCATTGCATCTTGAGACCACATCAGTGAGTCACGCTCTCGTCAACCATTGAGAGACTTAAAGCTTTGTTGCGCCACCTCTTTTTGTGATTGTTTCTCTCCTAAGTTGCTTTGGTCTGGCTGAGAGTCTTTATCTTTTTTGCTTGCATGCCATTGTTGTAATTTTGATTTCGTTTCTGCTGAATTATTGATTTGGTTGCCACCGTATGTAGGTGAGCAGTATTCGGTTCAAATTGAAAAAATCGACCGAATCGAATTAATTTAAAAATTCAGTTTGATTTTTTATTCATTTCAATTTGGTTTGATTTTTAATTTTAAAAATTTCAGTTATTTCGATTTGATTCGGTTTTGATTAGAAAAAATAATAAAAATCGAACTGAACTGATTAGTGATAATAATACATTATTTTTAATAATATAGAGAAATAAGATTATATTAAGATTAAAATATTTTAATTAAATTTTAAAATATTAAAAATAAAATATAAAAAATAAAAAATTTATTAAAAATTAAAACTGATCAAATCGAATCGAACTGAATCGAATCAAATCAATTTAATTCGATTTGATTTCTGATCAAAATCAATTTGATTCGATTTTCATAAATATTCAAAATTATTTCCCTGGAAAATGAGCACATGTTGGTGTATTTTTTTGATATGCTTTTCAGTGCTTTAGATGGTAGATTTTTTACTTCAGTGGCTGCGCTGGTTTGAGGCAGTTTATTGAGGATGGGCTTGTGGGATATTATGTTCTTATGTTATTGGCTTTATTTTCTTTCATATTTGGATTGCGGTTTAAGGTTAGAATCGTGGTTGGTTTGATATGTTTTTTTTCATCTCTTGATTAGATTAATTTGTTTTTAGCCCTCAGTGTTTTTATACAAGCCTGTTTACCCAATGAAAAAATACAATATACTCCTTGCATTGATTAAAAAAAAAATTAAAATATTATTTATTTTTTTACTTTTAAAAGGATTTTGTTTTAAAAAAAAAGGAAAGAAAGATAACGTCGCAGCGGAAGATAGAGAAATGCAGCGACCACGTGTTATGAGCCTGGGCTAACTGCACACACGCGCCGAGTCCATACATGTTCACGTATCACGAACCGCACGTGCCAATAAACAGTTTCATTTAGCACACGTGCGAGGAGACGCCCTCGTGATTGGATACTAGGCTTGCCGATGTAATTGTAGCATCCGCGGCTTTCGAAATTATAAATAAATGAACCCGGACAAATAAAAAATTCCCAAAAAAAAAAAAAGAGAAAATCCGCTAAAATTGTAATAGCTGACCCAAGGGAGAAGACCCTCCATTAAAAATGCATATCTAGAAAATGTGCTCATTTTCCAGGGAAATAATTTTGAGTGAGAAAAGAAAATCAGAAAAACACATCTAATTCTAGAGAGAGAGAGAATACTACAGTGTATATATAGAGAGAGAGGACAGACGGGTAATTTAAGCAGAGAAAGCGAGAAGATGATTACGTTCATGGATTCTGTTAAACTGAGCATTTGGGGACTTCTCTTCAGATCACAGAGCGAGGAAGTGCTGAAATAATAATAATATTAAAATAAATAATAATAATAATAGTAGTAGTAATTAATATTAATAATAAGTATTTTTATAGATATATATATATATATATATAGACACACACAAGGGGGAGGGGTGTATTTGTGTGTGTATTTGTATATCAGATCCTCTTGTAAGGGGCAGTAAAGGGACATCGTCTGGTTTTTGCTCTTGTTTGTTTGTTTTAGTAGAGAAGGGAAAACCTAGATAGGGAGACGATTGCAAGGATATAAATCTTGTTCAATTTGAGATTTGAGTTTCGTGTTAATTTGAGAGGCGGAAGGAGAAACTTGCAGCAATTTGTGGTGATTGAAATAGTTTGGAATTAATGTTGTTGAATTGCGGCGGATTGTGTCGGTGGTGGCGGGGATGGCAGCCGCGCGAAGGGGCCGGAGCGTGGAGGAGCTGTACAATGCGACGGAGGTGATTGGGGCACCAAAGGCATGTAATTAGGGTTTTGTTTCTTTTTTAATTTTTGTGTTAGCTTTTATTTTTGTTGGATGACATGGTGAATCCAGTTGAGTTGTTGAGAGTTTCGGCTTTGGTCAGTTTTGCAATTTAGGTTTTGCAGAACTTGTATGGATTTTTTTTTGGTCAGCACTTGATGATGAAACTAGAGATTGATTCATCTAATTTTAGTAGTAATGGAATAGCAATTAATGTAGTTTTCGTGTGCTTTTTAGATAACATCAGTCTTGCGAGGGAGTTCTCGCATGCAAGGGCCAGTAGAAGAAACTGAACGCGATATTGAGAAGAATATGGTGAGAAAAAAAGGGTAATTTACATTCTGTTGTTCTTGTCTTCTCTATGCCTCTGTTGCTCTTCAGTTGGCTGCCCTTCACATCCCCTTCCAAAAAATAAAACAGAACAAAAATCTAGATATCAAGAATGTGTTCTGTCACCTATATGTTATATACATAATATGAATGGATAAATCTGCCTATATTGCAAGGGGGTTACCATATGTGAATCCCTTTCTTAGTGGATTTCATAGAATATGCTGATACCTCGTGTTTTTTCTTTGAAGTTGCTTGAAATGGTATTTTGCTGACAATTTAACTTAAGTGCCATAGTTTTAGTGAAAAGAGAGTTCTTTTTTTTCTTTTTTCTTTTTCCAGGTGAGCACATAAACTATTTTTCCTGTTGGATGTTCTATTAATCTAACTGTGGACTTAAACCACTCCAATTCTAGTGGGACATTGATAATCTGAATCTATATTGCTACAAATTCGCTATTTACTTGAAGTCCTACGATAGTGCCATAACTTGTTTGTGTCATGCCAATACTAACTCTTTAATAAACTCAGTCAAATCGTTAGTTCATCTTTGCAAAACTGGAGGCTGGGAATATACATAATGGAACATATAGAACAAGTGTATAAAATTTTGAAATTCACAATATCACTACTAGGAAAAAATGTTAATATTTACTGAACTTTATTGTATATTCTTATTCCGTTCTATCAATGATTAACCAACACTTGAAGAACATCTTTCAGTTTATACTTAATAGAACTTAGAAGAAAACCTTTTTTTATCATCAGTTTGGGGTCAGAAGCTCTTGCCATTTTAAATTGAAAGTATTCAGCACTCAAAAGATTTAAGTTTGTTTTTGTCATATTTAAACTCTTAATTCTTTAACAGCATTTTGGTACTTTTTTGTTTGAAGAACTTATTCTCGAAATTTTTTAGGGAAAGTTATCCTTAATTATTTAGTTAATTAGAAGTACCTACCATCATAGCTCCTGTAATTGCCATGGTTGTCACTTAAAAAAATCATGGCCATGCGCCTCCATTACTTGCATTCACTACCATTTTACATCTGCTCCATCTTGATGGTGATTGCATGACATTATAAACTGCTGCTTGAATATCTCCTGGCAATTTAATCCTTATTAGTATTCATTTTTTCCTAGCTTCAAACTTGTTTTTAGAAGTGTTTGGTTTTATTGGTTTTGCTCTGCTCCTTTCTCTCTCTCTCTTACCAGTTCTACTCTATATGTTGAAAATTGCATAGGGAATCAGGAAGTTGTGAATTCAGTTCTTATTTCTTGTTTTTTTTTCCCCTTCTCTAGTTACCATCACAGTCAGAGAAAATATTAGGCAAGCCTTCCATGAGACGGAAGGTTCATATGAGAGTAGATTCTGGGACTTGTAACGTGTGTTCAGCTCCTTGTTCATCTTGTATGCATCTTAAGCTTGCCTGTATGGGATCAAAGGGCAACGAATTTTCTGATGAAACCTGTCATGAAAGTGCTACAAGTCAAAATTCTGTTGATGAGGATGATCATTCTTTTAAAAATAGAGCATATGACAGCTTACAGCATATTTCTAGTGAAGCAAGTAACCTGCTTAGTGTCAATTTTCACGATTCTTCATCTGAAAATGTGGAAAGTAAAGCAAGCATAAGGTGTTCTGATATGGTTGATGCCTCGGTTGAGTCTGAGATGCTTCCAAAACTATCCCTTGGTGGAGCTGTTGCAGCAGATCAACTTTTTCTAAAACCACAGAGTATTTTGGATCGCGTAACTTCATCAAATAAGAATGAGAGTTCGAATGTGTTAGAAGGGCGTGATGATAACATATCATGTGTTAGTAGAGCTAATGATGCAAGTATAGCAGTGATTCATCATAACAAGATTGTAGACAGGAAGGATTTATCATTTAGTTCAGCTTCTGTTAGTAGTTTAGGATCAGAAGGAAGTGGAAGTGGAAAAGCACCAACTTTGCCCAAGTCAGAGTTGTTAGAGACACCCTCAAATGATTCATGTGCTGGCAGTTCCTCATTGAAGGTACAGAGCAGGTGCCTGTCCATCACAAATGGAACACATTTGGAAGAAGATAGAAAGTTAGATACTTCTATGGTTGCAAGTCAACTTGCAGAAGGAACTGGAAAGACACTAATTTTGCCAAAGTCAGAGTTGTTGGAGACCCCTTCAAATGATGCATATGCTAGCAGTAGCTCCATGAAGGTGCAGAGCAGGTGCCTTTCATCGGCTGCAGATGGAACACATTTTGAAGAAGATACAAAGTTCGATTCTTCTAAGGTTTCAAGCCCACTTTTGGAAGGAACTGGAAAGGTACTAATGTTTCCTAAGCCAGAGTTATTAGATACACCTTCAAATAATGTATATGCTGGCAGTATCTCTCCAAAGGTCCAGAGCAGGTACCTGTCCTCCACCACAAATGGAACACAGTTGGAAGAAGATACAGAATTTGACACTTCCAAGGTTTCGAGTAAAGTTTGTACAGAGGTAGAAGAATGTACTAAAAAAGATAGTGGAGACCAATTGGATGGAGGTTATAAATGTTCTAACCAAGTTGAACAAGGTCAGAAGTCAAACGAGTCAGTTGAATTACCTGCTGTGCAGGAGCGTGCTTTGCAATCTGTTTCTGGGGATGAGAGTGATGAGTCAGAAATTGTGGAACATGATGTGAGTAACTGTATTTCCATTGCCTTTCCAGTATCTAAAGCTCTGATTTTCCATTTATTGTGAAATTTGTATTTTCTTTTCAGCTGCTCTTTTTCATTTGGGTTTTGTTGAAGCTATTTATCCGTGTTGAACGTCTATGTTTGCGCATATATCATTAACATATTTCAACTTAATGTATTTTGTTTAGCAAAGGTAATTGGCAAAGGGAGAATGGTTCAAAAACTTATGGTTTTTGGATTCAAGGGCTATATTCTATGAGGGCCTTCTTTTGGATTTTTTTTCCTTCTGTTGGTGCATTTTATTGGGCAATCAGCAAAAGGGAAATTTTTGTTGAGGTCATAGGGCAGTATAATATCTTGTCTTATCTAAATCATCTTGTCAAAGCAGATTGGTGTTTTCAAGTTAGTCCAGGAACTAACCACTGAAAGTGCATTCCTGTGAAATGGAATTTACTTAAATGTGACCAAATGTACTGATTTTGAAAACTAGAGTTCTGGTGAGCATAAACAATTTTTATAGAATTGGAAGTTTTTGGAAGTAACATGTTAAAGAAAAGGGTATTATCTTGTACTTGTTTCAATATGTTGCAGTATCATTCAGAGACTGTAGATGTGGGTTGTTTCTGAGGATATGTTGAGGACTTCTTCTTCTTCTATTTCTTCTATTTATTCTCTTTTCATGAGAATTTTCTCTCCACTCTTCTGCTGGAGTCATTTAGTTGCTTGAAACAGGTAAAGGTATGCGATATTTGTGGGGATGCTGGTCGGGAGGATTTACTTGCTATATGTAGTAAGTGCAGTGATGGTGCAGAACACACGTAAGCATAGATGACTTTTCACCTATGGCTTCTTCTGTTGTCAACTTTTATTTGTTATGATGTTCTAATAATCAAACCATGCTTGATACAAATTTAACATGACTGCTGCAATTAATCAGCTATTGCATGCGGGAAATGCTTCAGAAAGTTCCAGAAGGAGATTGGTTGTGCGAAGAATGTAAGTTGGCTGAGGAAACTGAAATCCAGAAGCAAGGTAAAGCCAAAAGTACAAGCTGAAAGTGCCATATTAAAAAAATTTCAGCATTTTGGATGCCTAAAAATTTGCCTTTTTAACTCTGTGAAATTGATTTGATGTTTTAGATGCTGAAGGTAAAAGAATAAACAAAGCAAGTGCACAAATCTCTGGCAAGAGACATGTGGAAATAACAGAGGTAGCTTCAGCTTCAAAAAGGCAGGCTCTTGAAGGAAGTTTTGGATCCCCAAAGTCATCCAGCCCCAGCAGAACAGCTGCACTGTCACGGGATGGTTCTTTCAAGGGCTTAGATAAAGGGAAAGTAAAGCCTGCTCGCCAGACATCATTTGTCACTCACTCTAGTGTAGATACTCCAGAAACTGCACGTTTTTCTATTGGTCCACGAGTTCAGTCACCCAAGGGTATGGAAAATAGCTTTCTAATTGCTTTTCCATATGTTGTGGATATGGAAATTGTTGGCAATGTATAATTACTCCTTAGTTTTCCGAACTGGTAATCAAATCTAATATTTTTTATGTGTGGGTCATACATCAAAATCTTCATATCCATTTTATAGCAATTGGTTCTCCAACAACTTATTTTCCATTGAATGAAAATTTTAGGGCATAGAGGAATCTTCATTTATATCCAGTTGACATGCATGATTTGGGATGGATAAAGCATTATATCTTCATGTTGGTCTGTTATGCAATTGTCAGGGATTGAGCCCTAATAGATCTGAATCCCGAGAAAGCTGAAAAAATAAATCAAAATGATTAGAACCTTGATATTTCTTTGGATAATTGCTGGTACAGCTCTAGGTAGTTATTTCTACAACTTTCTACTACTTGAATAATAATTCCAGCCAATATAACTACCTTTTGACTTTCCTAACCCACTTATGCAGCTCATCTCAGTTACACACACTTATTCTACTATCTTCCTTACGCAACGACTCTTTCTCTCCTATTACATTTTAGCCTCATATGTGTGACAGAATTATTGTATGAACAGCTGTAAGATTAAAGTTATCCACCTTGTGCAACTTATGCATGATTTGATGGACATTGTAGTTTTCTAATTCTGATGTTTATTGTTGCCCAGCACGAATTCATTACTTCTCTCTGTACAGGTACTTTATTGAAGTCCAATTCATTCAGTGCTTTGAATTCCAAACCAAAGGTAAAACTTGTTGATGATGTTCCTCAAAAGCAGAAGGGCACTAGAGAAGGTCGTTCTGTTGATATCAAGGAGGGGACTGCCAGGATGATAAGCAAATCTATGTCATTTAGATCAATGAACCCAGGCCGTTCCAATGCTACTGATTCAAAAGTTAAAATGCTTTCGTCAAAATTTTCTCAAGCTCAGGATTTAAAAGTGTTGAGGCAAGTGAAAGAACAAAATACGGCTGAAAGTAAAAGTTTATCAAAATCTGATCGCCCTATGGGCGGTTCAGTGATAACCAGTTCTAGTACCTCTGTGCCCAAGGTCAGTCAAAAGCTCACGCCTCGTGGTGATAGTGTCTCTGTATCATCTACAAGCAACAATAAAGACTCAAATACTTCACAATCTGATGGAAAATTGGGCAGCTTATCAAGATCAACCAGCAGTATAGCTCGTAAAGGTGCAGAAACTCCTGTTACTTCTGGTATGGTCTTGCCTTCTTGATGGCAAGTCTGAATATTATATTCTCTAATTATCATCTCTAAATCCTATCTTTTTTTTCTTCTTTTTTCTTTTAAAAATTACAGCTACTAACATTCTTTGTGTCTTCTCTTGAAAAAAAAAATTGAATGGGACACTTTATTGTTTGCCTATGCAGTTCGATCTTTACCTGCAAACGGAATCAGCAGCGCTGTGGTTGAGCAAAAGTTAAACCAAGTTAGCCCAAAGGATGAACCCTCTTGGAGTTCTTGGATTGCTGAGCGACCATGCAATAATGTGGATGAAAATTTGCAAGATGGTTTATCACGGTCACGAGAATCGTCAAATCAGAGTGAGAAAACTAGGGAAAGTTCTGTTTCTCGCCCGAGACCTACTATGATGGCTGGGCCAAAAAATGTCACCTGTCAAAAGTGCAAGGAAATCGGGCATGCTACAGAATGTTGCACAGTTGTTAGTCCTCAGGCTTCTGTGATCGATACATCTGCTGCAAGGATTGGAAGGGAGGACATGGGCAAAGATGGCATGTTAAAAGCAGCAATTGAGGTTGTTATGCTCAAGAAGCCAGGGATATTCAGAAAGAAAAGAAAAAGTGATCAATCTGATGGCATGTCCTCATCAAATGTGGATGCAACTTCTGAGATAGCTTCTCATGATCAGTTTTCAGTTTCAAATAAGATGAGGAATATGATTTCTGATGAAGTAACGGATGAAGGGCAAGCAAATCTTGGTATTTCTTCCTCAGAGAATTACAAGCAGATAAATATTAATAATGAGAAGCAGTTTAATGTGCATTCCACCAATGCTGTTTTTCCTTTCAAAGCTGGAGAATTGGGTTCCACAATCCCTTCAACTGTAAAATCCAGTCATTCTTTGGCAGCAACACCACACTTTTCAAAGATGTTAACCATCCCAGATCATGAATTTATCTGGCAGTAAGATTCTCTTCTTATGTATGCCCAAACATTGAGGGCAAGCCTTGGCGCAATGATAAAGTTGTTCCTTTGCTGACTTGTAGGTCATGGGTTCGAGGTGTGGAAACAGCCTCTTTGCAAAAATGCAAGGGGAAGGCTGTGTATAAATGCACCCACCCTCCCCTATCCCTGAAATAGCCGGGGAGCACTTTGTGCATCAGGGTTGCCCTTTTTTATATGTCCAGACATTGTTCTGTCTTCTATTCTTTCTCCACCTTTATACATGCTTCTCAAAATGTATTCTAGGTGGGTGAGCTTTTGTTCCATATATGCAGGGGGGCCTTTGAAGTGCACAGAGGTGGAAAACTTCTGGACTTATATGGTGTATTTCAGGCACATTTATCAACTTGTGCATCACCTAAAGTTCTTGAAGTGGTGAACCAGTTTCCCGAGAAAATTATGGTGGATGAAGTACCTCGCTTAAGCACGTGGCCAAGACAGTTTCATGACAATGGTACCAAAGAGGATAATATTGCTCTGTATTTCTTTGCTAAGGATATTGAAAGGTAAATTATGCATGCACTTTGCTCCTTTCTCATCAAAGGTGGTCTTTTGATGCATGTGCCTCTTATTTCCTATGTACTTTAATCTTTGTACTTCTCGTGATGCAGTTATGAAAAAAGCTACAAGAATTTATTGGATAACATGATAAAAAGAGATTTAGCACTCAAAGGATATTTTGATGGTGTTGAGTTCTTGATATTCCCATCTACTCAGCTTCCAGAGAACTCCCAGCGTAAGATTTAGTTGTAAATTTCTGTTACTGACTCGTGTTTGGAACAAATGGATTTTCCATTAGATATTGTTGTGCAACTCATTTGCATCCATTATTGTTATGTTAGACATCCCATGATTTCATGAAGATGGATTCAACATAATTAGCCAAAATTAGCCTAACTTATATCAAATAAGTAGAACTTTCAAATGAATTCAAAATATGTTGGACTTATACACCCGAACAAAATAAAAAGATCTCACCAGCTCCCCCTCACTCATATTATTAGCTTGATTAAAGCATGATCCTATCTTGTGATCCTTTTCTGATTCTTTCCTCATAGTAGTTGCTTAAAGTGAGCAATTAAACCCAAGTAAGCATTATCTTAATTTTTTTAGAAGTGAAAATAGTAAAAGAGTTGGTTTTTATTCTGCATTTGAAGACATGGTCATATTTCCATGAGTTGACACTAAACAAAAAGAGAGCCTTGTTGTTATGGGCCCTTAAATAGGTTCTCGTCACGGGTCGATTAACTGGAAAATCCTCCTCTCGCCAGACTGATTTTTCCTTTTTAATGTTTTTGCTTTTCTTTGAGGAATCTATTGTGAAATAAATTGAAAACTCATTTGGGAGAATTCTCGGATCTCATAAACTGTTGAATAATATTTTCTGAATGTCTTATTCAACGATCTCTAGTGCCTTTTTTTAGAGTGAAGGCTATATTCAAATTGCATCAACATTTGAATTCAAAATACTTCCTATCTTTTATTTAAATTTAAAATTTAAAAATTAAACTAAAGATAGCAACTAAAAAATCAAATTAGAGATAATAAGCTAAGATATTGATCTTATTTGTTGCAACCACTTTGTTCAGAATCTATCAAATAGAAGGGTAATGCATATCCATAACACTTGTGTTGTGGGGAAAAATGGATTGCTTGTAAGTGTTGTGGGGAAAAATGGATTGCTTGTAAAGAAATTCATGAAATGAGGATACATTGAATTCAATTCTCTTTTTGTTCCAAAAATGAATTTTAGTGGATTGTGGAATTCAATTGACTTTCTTGCTTTAATATATGGCCTACCAAACATAAATTTCTTTTGTAGCTAAGCTTTGCAATGTAATGGTCATTGTAAAAAAAGGGTCGAAACTCTAATTTTTCATTTAATATTATCTCTAGAAGAAAAATTATTATAAGTACTTAAGGACCCATATTACATGCATGTGAACACACGCACATGTTATGTTTGAGTTGGCAGGATCTTTTTAATAATCACAACTTGACATGACATGGTATGCTTACCAGCCTTATCAGCCCCAGCTTTTTTAATAGGATTATGTACTTGATACCTAGAGGCATATTTTCTATGATGAGGTGAATAATGAATTTCATCTCTTCTGTAGAATGATGATGAGACCTTTGCCAGAAAAAAATTTGCTGCATGGACATTATGTAGCATGCTAT
The DNA here is from genome assembly GCF_001659605.2 of Manihot esculenta. NCBI lineage: Eukaryota > Viridiplantae > Streptophyta > Magnoliopsida > Malpighiales > Euphorbiaceae > Manihot > Manihot esculenta. The sequence goes on from NC_035168.2 coordinate 39,696,135, forward strand.
CTACAGTCTTGATCTTAGTTTAGTGCACATTTTTGTCCTGTAGTTGAATATAATGACCTGTAAACATTCTTTGCTGCATCTTTTTGGCCATTAGCCTACTTAGTGGCACACATCTACTCTCTACTGTGTTCTTGAAACTTGAACAATATTTGTACTGTCGTTAAAACTATTAATTTCTAAAATTTGTTATCTATATGGCAGGTTGGAACATGTTGTTTTTTCTATGGGGTGTGTTCAGGGGAAGGAGATCAAATTGTTCAGATTCCTTAAATAAGTTGGTTATCCCCAGTTCTGTGGTGCCCTTGGACATGAATTCTCCTTGCAAGCCATTTACTTCATTAAATGGGGATTTTGATAAAAAAGCATCACAGTCAAATTCAGAGAAGCAAGATGGTAGACTTGACTCTAATTCCCTGTCAGAAAATACAGCAAGCAATGCTTTTCTCTGCTCAGAAAATAGATGTGCAAGTCCCTTGAAGGTAATTTTTTTTTCTGTTCCTCCATACGCACAAAGAAACTTTACTGCATGATGCTCTGTTTAAGTGTCTATTTGGTGGGCTGGCTTTGAATGCATATATGTGCTCACCTTAAAAAGCCCCAAAAGATATGGAAATATTAAAATTTCTTTTAACGTGGCAGTGGCCTATATGGAAATTTGGCCTCTTGCAAGGACTACATTTTTATTTCTTATTTTTGTCATATAATTAGGAAGTTAGTGGCTCCATGATCTGTCTTTGTAATTTATAATGTGGATACCATTCAACCATGTCAATTTAGAAAGGTGGCTGCTAGTTTGAACTTAATAGCAGTTTTCAAATTCTTGATTTCTGATGTTTTTTTCTTCTATTTTCTTCTTTCGAATTTTCTTATCTCTTTATTGAACGATTATTGTGGTGATGCCATTAAGTATTTTATGTGGCATTAATAAATTGAATGATCGTTGATAAAATATTTAGTCTTGATATTATTGCTTCAAAATATTTATAACTTTTGGTGCGAAGTGGGCTTGTTGCTGATGTGTAATTATTGAGAGTTCTCTACATAATCTTTTTCATATGTCCTTTTCTATTTTGTCAGTGTGGCATTACAGTGAACAGAATTTCTTGTCCCTCTGCTGTATATATGTTTTGATTAAAATGTTGATATTTCTTTAATAGTTACCTCCTGCAAAAAACAACAGCCATTATGGCTGAAAATTACCAGGAGTAATATAGTGCCAGATGCTTTCAATGAAATTTGAAAAATGAGACATGGCTAGTACAACCTTTTGTTTACTCTTCTGAACCTAGTGAATATTCTTATCTAATTAAATACTATTTAAATGATTCATCTTCTAGTCTAGGTTTTTTTGTAAGAACTTAATAATTCATTGTTGCTCTTAATGTTAATACCTTGCCAAGTATAGTTCTTACCTTCCCTTGCTATTTGAGATCCTTTTCTTCTAGTCACGGGGCATAAGCAGATGGAGTAGATATAGTATTTCTCAAGTAATGGAACTCCAAACTAGTAAGCTTTAATGTGCTTCTGGCTAAAGAATAAGCTAAAATTAGGAAGTTCCTTCAAGGGCTGGCATTAAATATTGAATATAAGTGGTTGCATGAGAATTTCCCATTCATATGTTCTTTTTATCTTTGTAGGATGAGCAATTGAGTGTTGGGGTGTTCATGAGAGAAGGGGTCTTGACCTGGAAATCATTCAGTATTATATTCCTATGAAGTCAGTGGACCCTGTAGTTCTAAAAAACACGGGAATTGCATACAAAGGGAGTGTTATAACTTTTAATTACAGAATGTGCTGGAGTTGTAACAACCTTTTATTACTTCTTTTGAGTGGCATGCTTGATGGGATGAGATTTCTGTTTGATGTCTCTGTTGCTATTTTACTACCATATGTATTTATTGTTGTTCATGTAAACATCTTTCTGTTCTAGTTTTTTTATTATTTGTGATGGCAGAAACAGTGATCATAAGTTCGGAGTCATCCAATATTAACCTAATAGTGTGTCCCTCAACAAAATGCAAGTTTCCTTCAAATGCATGTGGTACTCTTAAGACCTTTCAGGTCTCTAATGAGGAAAAGCTCAAGCACCCCATATGTTCTTTATTGGGATTCTGAAGCCAAATTAGTGATCTTATGCCCAAGTCAGGATCTGAAAGGGCGAGTTGAATGTACTACACATTTAAGGCAGTCTTAATCCTTGTTAACCGTTCTTGAGTCTCATCTTTGTCCATTTATGTCTTCACTGATTATGTTGGTTAATTCCCACCAATCTGTTGCTTTTTGCTAGCTAATATTTTTCCTATTGGCCTTGCATTTACATGTTAATATGTCTACATTTGTTGATGTATGCCATGGTGTTATCTCATCATGATGCTTAATACATTATCAAAAAAGGAGGAAAATTTTGAACTGGAAATGATGGTCTCTTTTGGAGATGGTTCCTAAAATTTATTCTTTTTTCTTCCTTATTCTCTCTCCTGTTATGTAGCTAACTGCTGATGTATATTGACTTGAATAGACCTTGGTATTTGAAGCTTAATGCCGTCTTTACAATGCTTACCATTATTTTACCAGGAAGCAGCAACTCTTCCAGAGTGCAGAGTGGATACAGAGCATAAGTCATTTTTACAGGCAACTGGAACCAGTACTGGTTATAAGAACATAGAGGAGAAACAATCACATGAAAATACTTCATGTGTCAGAGAAGACTCATCATCTTTCAAGGTTTTCCAGGTTGGTGATCTAGGTGCAGATGTCAATGGGAGTGTTGTTGAGGAGAAAATGGTGGATAGAATGGACACTGATAGAGATGAAGCTAAAGTTGAGAAGGACCTGAATGAAGACTCCCTGATGATGGATGCAGAAGCTTCCTCAGGTAGAGACTTAAATGTCAAAGGCCCTGACTGCTGGCAGTCAAATAGCAGAAAACGGTCTTACTTGGATCTGTCAGAGACTGCACCTCAGACTTCTAGTAGCATAGGTCAAAAAATGCCATGGGATACTGTAGATGAAGAGAGTATCAAGAAACTGAAGACCAGCTTTTGTGAACAACATGGGTCCAGCAGCATGAGAGGGGGAAATTCATTGAGTGATTGTTTTGCTTCACAGGTTTCCAGTTCCTCAATTGAGGAAAGAAGCTGTGACACAGCTGCTGATGAAAAAATTATACTGGAGGATATTGGAACTACTGAAAGGTACTTCTTTCCTGTGGATTCACGTCGTGTAAAAGAATTGGGGGGCAACTCCATGCCCTGGAAAGAGCACTCATCAAATGATGAGGACAAATTCCACGATGGGGTCCCAAATCTTGAGCTTGCTTTAGGGGCCGAGACAAAACCCCCAAATAAAGGAATCCTACCTTTCTTTGTTGGAATGGTAGAGAAAAATAATACCCAGAACAAGACTCCAGATAATGCGACAGATAAGGAAGAGGAGGATGGTGTCTCCGCTTCCCTTTCCCTTTCTCTTTCATTCCCATTCTCAGACAAGGAACAAACTGTTAAACCCGTCTCAAAAACGGAGCAGCTCCTGCCTGGAAGGCATCATGTGAATACTTCACTGCTCCTTTTTGGGGGCTTCTCAGATAAATAGGCCCATGGTGACTCATCATTGTATATTGATGTGCACCACATAAAGGTACCTGATCATGTATGATGATCTTCCATGGGCTTAATAGGGGAACTCAATTGCCATCTGTTCATAACCCACAGAGGATTTACTAATAATTTTCCTTTTTTACTTATTAGCTTCTCTGTTTTTTGGAGTGCATAATCACAGCTGTTTGTATATAAAGAGAATTTTAAGCCGCTTAAAGATGCCATGACATATTTGCAGAACAATATCTTAATGCTGATGAGTAATCTTAGATTTATTGTCTTTTGAAATTATATTTGCTTTCTGATTTTCTTAGTGTTATTGGTACAATTATCCTTTTTTTTTTGGGGGTTAACTGATCATTGTCAGGAAATGGTATTAACAGATGATGCTTGTGATTGTGGGAGGTGGTAGGAAATTCTGCTCTACCCTTCCCATTTTATTCTCTGTGAGGTTGAAGATATTACAATCAAAAGGAACATGATCATTGTCGAAAATACTGCATTTTTAGCTGGTGGTCTTTGAAGGAGCTGGCGTTCTAAATGTATTGCTGGATCAATAACTGGAATATCAAACAAAATTTCCTTTTGTCTTGGATGGACAGTCCGGAATCAGTATTTGTTAGTCAGTTTAGGGGCATTTGGCTGGAGATGTGTAGTTTATCTGTTGGCTTATATGTATATATAATTGTATGGTAGACGATGGCATGGCATGGATGAAGCCCTCGTGCCATTTAGATGCATAAATCTTTGTGCCTGTTGACAGAATACTTGGAAGCTTATCAGGCAAATGTTTTGGGTTTCCATTCTTGACGCTGTTCCTGTTGCTGGGATTTTCTATTGGTTATGGCATCTGAAATTAAAGGTTTGGTCAAAGCGTAAATCATCTCGAGATGTAGTCTGGTGCTGCTACTCCATGTGCCTAGATGGTGGGGTGAGAAACTGAAACATGGTCATGACACTGATCATGATGGTTTTCGATCTGGCTGTAACATTTCTTGATGGTCTTCCTTTACATGCCTTGTAGTGGTGTCTGTATGGAGAGAATTTTCCTACGAGCCGCCCTGATCACAGGTTATGATAGGGAATATGTAATGCCTTGAGGCAATCATTTTTCGGCTTCTTGGTGTGTTACCCCGTGTAATGAAATCTTCAATCAAATAGGAAGCATTATCAACTATATATTGTGACCAACGCTCACAGGCTGGCCCTGCGGTGAGTTCTTTTAATTTGAGCAATTCTTTTGTTTTGAAGTCATTCTTCGAGAAAAATACAAAAAAAATGTGAAATTGACATGCCATATTCTGATTAGGTGCTGTTGTGAATTTTATATAAAAATGAATTTAATACTTTTTAATATAAAAGTCGATACCAAATGTTGAATCTGTGAAGTTCATGTAAACTTCAATCTGAAAATTGCGAAATCGTTTTTCCATCCAGCGAAAACCTAGGGATGGGAAGTAACTGATGGCCACTTTGCGAAACCTAGGGATGGGAAGTAACTGCTAGCCACTTTGCGGATGATGCAAATTTTTACTTCTTTTTTTACTTGGATTCAGTGGATACGGTGTTCTAATTCTGAAAAAAAGAAAACATAAATACCGAGGGTGTTCTCCATGAACTAGGAGGACTAGGTCTAGGAGGGCATGCACTCGCAACCTTTACAATATTCGAATTAGATAAAATGATAGGGAAAATTCTTTATTTTGGTTGCTTTAGTAAGGGATAAGTCACCCATGGTCGCAGGCGGATCGTCCAAAGCAAAACCAATAACCGTCTTGGGCTCCACCGCAGGGGCCGTCGTTATGTGTCTGGTTTGTCCTTCATGGTACCGTTGTGAGCACTGTTTGTTAGCCCTTTATTTTTAATAAGAGTAAATCCTATTTTCAACTTAAAAAAAAATAAAGATATTTTGTCTATAATCATTATAAATAAATCACTTACAAAAATTTATCCTATACTAAACTTTAATTATAAAATAAAATATCTTTCGAATATTTTATTTTGTTAATTAATTGTATATCGAGTGTTTAACATTACTGTGATTTATCACATCTAATATAACGAATTGAATATTTCAATATTAAAATATAATAAATTAGTGATAGAGAAAACAAATAAATAAAAGAGATAATCTAGAATGACAAATCAAAATGTCAAAAACTTTGTAGTTTTACTATGAATGTAAAGTCAATTTTGCATAGAATTAAATGGTAACAAAGATTTATATATACTTGATTTAATTAACATAAATTTAAAATTTCATTATCATCATTTAAAATCTAAAAATGATTGGAAGCAACCATTACAAATTTTATATGACATAAAAATCCGTTTAACAGTTCTAATATTAATGTAAATATTTAATTTAATAATGTACAACTATGCTTCAAAAAATTTCCAATGCCTTCCAACAAAAGGGTATATATGGAATTTAAGCCAACTCAGAAAATAAAGAGCTGTTTAAAATTTTTTGATAATCATTTCTTCCACGCTTCTGGCATAAATACTCCCTCTTCTCTTCTCCTCTCTCGCTCTCGATCTTTTCCTTCTATCATGGCGACCAGTTTCGTTCCAATATCAATCTCAGGTAAACAATCAACATTTTATTTAATTTTTTTTTACTGTTTGTTTGTTTGTTTGGTTGGCAATAAAACTTGGAATTCGCAAGAAAATTAAGTTAAACGTAATTCACTTACTCTACCATAGACAACACGACTGGTTGCTTTTATTGTTTGGTAGTGTCATTTTGAAATTTTATTTTTTGTTTATATATTCTGTTACAGATTAATATTTGGTTAATTCTTTTTATTTCATCATTGTATAGGATTTTTCTTTTGATTTTTGTAATTATCACTAATTTTATCCAATTTGTGTAGATTAAGGTTTTTATTGGGTGGCTTTTACAGATGTATATTTCTTAAAGTTACAAGTCTTCATAGTTGTATTAGTTTCTTTGGTATTACAGCTAGTAATTAAGTTTCCTGGCAGTAGATCCATAACGTATATATTGGACCTGTTTTCTGATTTGTTTACGCTCTTTGCCTTTCTGATATTTGATCTACAACAAATAGATTGCTTCATGTAGATCTAGATGATTTCTTTAGTTTCTTAACTGTTCATTTTGTTGTAATAAGTATGATCTGCAGAAATGGTAAAAAAGTGTTATGTCTCAAAATGACAGTAGTAGACTGGATTTTTTTTTATTATTATTTTTTCCTTCTGTTTAGTGGGTGAATGGAGTACGAACTGCGCACTTGGTGTTAAAAGGCTATAATTTACTAAAGCCTATGACTAGTATTACTTTATCCCCTGTATTTTTATTTTTTTTTTTTTTTGGGGGGGGGGGGGGGGGTTAATAACGTCAGCTTTTAACTTGTTTATAAGCAAAATTATTGAAATTTATAGCTCTAGGAACTTGAGTAGATTTTTATACGACAATTAGTACATCAGATGGCGCATGGTCATGCCAAGATTATATTTTATTAGTAAAGTCTTTTGTTACCACAAATAGGCTATAAGTACATATACATGAACTAGGAACCAAAATATCACTTCTGGTCTTTTCTTTTTCTCTAAAGAAAAATGAAGTTAAAAACTTTCCATGGACTGTGATCTTTGTAGAGTTCTCATATTATGGGAATCCTTTTGTTTGGTTCTAGGTGGATCTCAATTGAAGGCAAATGAGCTTTGGTCCTCAAAGTCCAGTTCATTTGCAAAAACACCTAAACTGACGATTCTAAGGAAGTCAGACAAGGTGGGAAACCGCAAGTTGTCAGTTCGTGCTGAATACAAGTACGTTATTCTGGTCTCATTTTCTGTATAAAGAACATCCAAATAAATTATATGGGAATGCCTACTGAAGAACATTGAAGCTGAGACACAAGACATTTTATCTTTTTGCCAGAGTGCTTTCAGTAGTTGTTAGAATATTGTCTATGTGAATATTATGATCGTGTAAATTATCAGATAGATTATATGGATTAGTTGTAGGGATCTTATTAATTGTATTTCCTAATTGATTCACTTTCAAAGCTATATAATCCATTTTGTTTGAGGGAATAATTAAGCACTTTCTTTCCAAAACTCTAGTATGCTTTTTCTATATCCATGATAGTTAATAGTCATTCGTCTGTTTATTGTTTTTTCCTATTATATTTAAATGAACACATATGATTGAGGTGGGAAAAGTTAATCGGCTCATATCTGCCTTTGTTTTTTTCACCTTTGTTCTATATTCTCCAATTTTTTCACCTTTGTTCTACATTCGTCTGTTGCCTGTTGCTGATGGGACATGTGCTTGTATTGTGGGTGTGATAGCAGCAGCCCATCTAGTGATCTAGGAAGCATGAACCATGGGCCGAAACCCTTGAGAGTTTACTACACGAAATGTTAAAGGAAAGGATAGCATGATTCCCAAATGAAGATTCCGGACTTGCCAAGCTGAAAATGGACAAAATAGGTGGTTATCAGGTTTGAGTGATTCTCCAATAGTATATGAAGAGAGAAAGAATCTTTATTATTTTATAAATAATTAGTGGTAGAGGAGGAGGGTAAGTTGTGACTTTCTCTTTTAGACAGCCATTGCTGAGCTAGCTTGAGCTAGAGTATTTTTGTTTTCTTGTGCTGTGGAGGCTTTTTCAGAAGGGAACTTGCCATTGAAATCCAAATTCAGTTTATCTTCTCATCTCATTATTGATAATTGCTCTTAATTCTATCAATTTGATCCGACCTGCCAGATCCGAAAACTCCATGACCAAAACTCGAAGGGAGAGAGGAGTAGAATCATGTATTGAACAAGTGGAGAAGAGCGTGGAAAATCTGGAAGAAGTTATTGCTTCTATGAAGCTTGAATAAGAGCAAAGGATGACTGCTCTTAAAATGGAGCAGGAACAGAGGTTCACCAGGTTGGAGTCGTTACTTACATCCTTAGTCAAAGGGAAGGCACATATGGATGAGGCTAAAGCTTCCACCCAATCACCGACAGAAGGCACCCACTCTAATATTTTACCTATTCAACAACCAGTAATAGTAGAAGGTAATTCCTTGGCCATCAAAAAGGTGGAAATGCACAACTTTGATGGAGTAGACCTTATAGGCTGGTTAGCTAGGGCAGATGAGTATTTTGTATTAAACAACACTAGGGAAGACATGAAGGTGCAGTTAGTCCTGGTGTGTATGGAAGGACCAGCTCTCCATTGGTTGAGGTGGATTAAGCAACATAATTCTAATATTTTTTGGGCTCAGCTAACCCAGGAGCTGTTGCGACGCTATGGTGGGGACATGAGGAGTAATCTCTATGAGCGGCTTGCAACTCTTCGGCAAAATTTCTTTGTGGATGAATATGTTGATGCTTTTGTAGCATTAGCATCTCAAGTGGAAGGGTTAAATGACCAGCAATGTTTACGTTATTTTTTGAGCAAATTACGGGATGAAATCAAGGTGAGGATTCGCTCTCATGAAGTAGTTGATTTTCAACACACTATGGCTGTCGCAAGAGAGATTGAACTGGAAATTCAATTTCTGCAGTTATCAAAACCTCAGGGTCGAAGCTCCGGAGATGGCGGGCCTCGTTTGGCTTTTGGTTTCGGGCTAAGAGTTGAACCCATCACTACTTATAGACCTACCAGCCCTTTAAACACATCATCCCCAACAAATAAAACCCATTATCCTGCACTTCTAGCTCCTAAATATTCTTCTTTAATCCCAAAAGCCCCACCTTCGCCTTCCTCTTCAAATACCAAAATTCCACAAAACTATCACCGTAATCAACCTGCTAGACAGTATACCCATCAGGAGTTTTTGGATCTGAGAGCTAAGTGAGTGTGTTACAAATGCAAGTAGCCCTTCTCGCCTACACATGAGTGCCTGAATAATTCTCTCCGGGCTATAATTGTCGGCAAAGATGAAGAGCCCCAAGAAGAAACGGAAGCCGATGCGGCGATTTTGGAGCCAGATGATCAGCCGATAATGATTTCAGACAATGCCCATTTTTCAAAGATGGAGCTATTGTTATATTCTGTGGGCGGAATATCTTCTCCAAAGACTATGAAGCTGCAGGGGAAAATAGGGAATTATACCATTACTATCATGATAGACAGAGGTGCCAGTCACAATTTTGTGTCAGGTAAATTGGTTTCTAAATTAGGGTTGCCTATGGAAGATACCCTATTTGGGTGATGGCATCGGGTTCAGTTTTTAGGACTTTGTTGAAGTATCAAAATTGATGTGGGTGATTTGGAAATTAAGGCCGATTGTTTTTTATTTTCTCTAGGTGTGGATTTAATTTTGGGTATTGCTTGGCTCGAGACTCTCAAAGAAGTTAGGATTAGTTGGTTAACTATGAAGATGATTTTCTCTCACTCAGGACGGCCGATAACTATTGAAGGCAACCCAACTTTCACATGAGCTCCAGTTTCGATCTCCCGTCTGCACAAATTGAAGGATGTGGATGCTACTTTGCTTTTATGGGAAATTTTTCAACCCATAGAAAGCTCTTTTGAAGGTACTGAGATAAGTTGTTAATAAAGAACAACAGTTTCAAGTATAACAATTGTTCAGCTCTTTTGATAAAGTGTTTGGAAAAGTTACTAGTTTACCTCCAAATAGACCTACTGATCCCGTCATTCCATTGGTGTCGGGTGTAACAATAGTAAATGTTCGTTCGTATTGCTACAGTCACTTTCAGAAGGACGAAATTGAAAAATTGGTTGGGGAGATGTTAACTGCAGGAATTATCAGATCCAGTACCAGTCCCTTCTCGAGTCTAGTTCTCTTGGTTAAGAAAAAAGATGGAAATTGGAGATTTTGTGTGGATTACTAGACATTAAATAAGGTGACAATTCCTCACAAGTATCCTATTCCAATCATAAGCGAATTGCTGGATGAATTACAGCGGTCAAGATATTTCTCCAAGCTAGACCTAGTATCTTGACCTAAAATCTTGAGTACCATCAAATTCAGGTCAAGGAATCTGAAATTCCAAAGACAGCCTTACTCATTCGGTACATTACGAGTTTGTGGTTATGCTATTTGGGCTCTCCAATGCTTCAGCAACCTTCCAAGCCACTATGAACAATCTATTTAGGCCTTATTTACGAAAATTGTATTGGTCTTCTTTGACGATATTCTGATATACAACAGAACTTGGGAATTCTGATATACAACAGAACTTGGGAAAAACATTTGCAGCAGTTAAAAATAGTTTTGCAATTACTATGCAATCAGCAGTTTACAGTCAAGTCGGTCAAATAAGAGTGGAATATTTAGGCCATGTAATATCTTATCAGGGTGTAGCTATGGATCCTGCAAAGGTGTTTAGTGTGTTGAACTGGCCAATTCCAAAAACTCTAAAGGGTGTTCCTGGATTTCTCGGGTTGACATTCATCAAAGGGTATGCAAGTATTGCACGGTCGTTGAATCACTTGTTAAAAAAGGAACACAAATGGAGACTTAGGTTGACACAAACAACACAGGAGGTATTTCAAACTCTTAAACAAGTTCTGGTGACCGCTCCTGTTCTTGCCACACCTGACTTTAATAAAACATTTGTGGTTGAATGTGATGCGTCGAGAATAGGGCTGGGAGTTGTGTTGATGCAGGAAAGAAGACCAATTACCTATTTTAGTAAATGTTTCTCACAAAAATTTATTTAAATCTACTTATGAGCGTGAAATGAGGGCTTTTGTCCTTGCAATTAGACATTGGAGACCTTATCTATTGGGGCAGAAATTCTTGGTGCATACTTATCAAGAGTAGTTTGAGACACTTGCTGGAGCAACAGATTAACACACTTGCGCAACAATGTTGGGGAGCAAAACTATTGGGTTATGATTTTAAAATCCTGTACAAGCTTGGGTCCTTTAATTCTGCAACTGATGCCTTATCAAGAATTGAAGAGCTGGAGGAAACCCGACGTCGACTACGAGAGAAGGTGGACTAGCTCGATGTGGAGCTAAACTTGTGCAAGACCACAGTGGCAAGCGGTGGGGGTGCAAGCACAAGCCCTCACTTGCTCAAACTGGCTGGATTGGAATATAATTGAAAAGGAGATAGCAAACGATTCTTTTCTAAAAGATATAATTTAGAAGCTGAAAAAAGAGGGAAACTCTAGTGGAGCATATACATTGGTGCAAGACAAACTGTTTTATAGAGGAATGATTGTTCTGCCTGCAAATTCTCCTAGCATTCCCAAACTCTTGGCCGAATTTCATTCAACACCAACGGGGGGCACTTGGGTGCATTCTGAACTTATAAGGGACTGGCATCCAATCTCTTTTGGCAATGATGAAGATGGTGCAGAAATTTGTATCTGAATGCCTTGGAGGCCAAATGTATAAATATGAACACTTTCCCTTGCCGGTTTATTACGACCTCTTCTAATACCAATGAGAGTTTGGGAAGACATAGCAATAGACTTCATCACTGGGTTGCCTACTTCACATGGGGCTGATGCAATTTTGGTGGTAGTTGACAGGTATTTAAAATATGCACATTTTATTGCATTGAACATCCTTATTCGGCGAAAACAGTAGCTAAGAAATTTATGAAATAAATTGTCCGACTGCATGGTATGCCATGAACAATTGTGAGTGATTGTGGCCCTGTTTTCATGAGCCATTTTTGGACTGAGCTTTTTTGTCTTCAAGGCACCCAATTAAGGATGAGCATCGCTTATCACCCTAAAACGGATGGACATACAGAAGTTTTGAATCATGGGTTGAAAACTTATTTGAGGTGTTTTTCATTTGAGCAACCGAAGCAGTGGCATAAGTGGCTATGCTGGGCAGAATTCTGGTACAATACAAGCTATCACACAGCTACTGGGATGACTCCATTGAAGCAATTTATGGGAGAGCACCACCAACGCTATACCAGTTCTTACCAGGGGAGACAAAAGGCTGAAGTAGTAGTGCAAGAGCCAAGCACTAGAGATGAGTTATTAAGGCAACTATCTTATAATCACAAACATGCTATGGTCAGAGTTGCAAATAAAAATTGCAGGGGATTGGAATTCTAAGAAGGTGATTTGATATTTTTGAAAATCAGACCTCATCGACAAACATCTATAAAAGGGGTAATTCACACTAAATTGGGAGCTTGTTGCTTTGGACCATTTAAAATTATCCAAAAAGTGGGAAAGGTGGCATATCGTTTGCAATTGCCTGAAGAAGCAAGAATACACTCTGTTTTTCATGTATTACAATTGAAGAAAGTGGTCGGCTCTTACCCCCCAAAAAACTACCCAAAGACTTGTCGGTTGATGAGCTTCCAGTTGAACCAAAGGCAATTTTGCAAAAGAATTAAGATGTGAGGGAGGGATGCAAAATGGATCAGTTGTTGGTTAAATGGAAAAATAAGCCCATTGAAGAAGCCATCTGGATGAACTACTATGATTTTTGTAAATCAATTTCCAGCCTTCAGCCTTGATGACAAGGCTGTCCTTCAGAAGGGAAGCATTGATAGCAGCAGCCCATCTAGTGATCTAGAAAGCATGAACCATGGGCCGAAACCCTTGAGGGTTTACTACAGAAAAAATGTTAAAGGAAAGTGTAGCATGATTCCCAAATGAAGGTTCCAGACTTGCCAAGCTGGAAATGGACAAAATAGGTGGTTATCAAGTTTGAGTGATTCTCGGATAGTACCTGGAGAGAGAGAGAGAATCTTTATTGTTGTATAAATAATTAGTAGTGGTAGAGGAGGGTAAGTTGTGATTTTCTCTTTTAGACAGCCATTGCTGGGCTAGTTTGAGCTAGAGTATTTCTCTTTTCTTGTGCTGTGGAGCCTTTTTCAGAAGGGAAACTGCCATTGAAATCCAAATTCAGTTTATCTTCCCATCTCATTATTGATAATTGCTCTTAACTCTATTAGGGTGCCATGTTTTATGCCACTATTATTCTCATTCTTCGAGTTTATGATTTAATGCATCATTTTTTATGTGGATTAAAAAGTTCTTTTTATAAGGGTTTCCTCTCCTTAATTGATTCTGAAAGGCTGGAATGGATTCTTTTTTCTATTTTATTTACTGTATTCTTACAGTTTTCTAGTTAATCTAGCTTAGTATTTTTATGGTCCATCTGACTTCCATTATTTTAATACTCTCTGTGTGTACCCTGCTTACCCTAGTTTAGGTATTTGTCTTATCATTTCTTCTGATACGTGCAGAGATGGTAGTAAGGGTGGTGGCAGCGATTTTGTTGCTGGTTTTCTTATAGGGGGTGCCATATTTGGAACTTTAGCTTATATTTTTGCTCCTCAGGTAATTAGATGTATTTATTTTACTTTTTGTACTTTTTGGCATTAAAAATTCTCCATCTAAGGATCCAAAAAAGATGGTAATTAAAGTGTCTGCTAAGGCAAGCATTTCCTTCATTTAAATGCAATACAAGGCTGGAAAGTTGCATAATATCTCTGGCGCTTGGTATGTTGTTGAGCCTTGCACGACTGAATCTTGCAGATGGATGTCCATGCTTCTTAAAATTTGTGTTGTGCATCCATAAAATGTAGTAGTTAATGAATTGGATAATTGCTTTTTTTTTCCCCTTCCTTAATAACAGGAAGTATGTAGCTTACGAAGGTTATTACAATGTAATATGCCTATACACTTCTTTCTCCATTATGCTTACTACATTGAAAAATATTGATGTTGAAGTGCTGTTTAATGTCACTTTGTTGCTCAGTTCTCTGTTGTCCACTCAATGATGTGGGCATTCACCCTTGGCTTTGTGTTGGCCAATCAAATGGTGATGATGGTGGAACATGATTAAACAGTTAATTAGCAGTACTATTATTATGCTATTATTTCCTTATATATCTCTGCATTTATAGCTGTATTTTCACTTGATTGCCAGAAGTCTACAAGTCTCATCTTAATGAGTAATAATTGATGAAGCTTTTTCAGTGCATAAAAGAAGCAAATTCCTTTTCCATTATCTACTAAATGTGCTGGATGGAGTCAATGCGGATTTTGTTGTTGCTCCCTACTTTTGAAATATAGTTCTCTTGAAGCTGGTTTATAGTGCAAGTGCTGGTTTTATTTTTGTTTGTTTCCTACTGCTGCAGATAAGAAGATCCCTGCTAAATGAAGATGAATATGGGTTTCGGCGTGCCAGGCGACCAATATATTACGATGAAGGTTTAGAGGTAATATCATTTTCTATTGCTAATAGGAATTTTGGTAGGACTGATTTAATTTTTTGACATTCTTCACTTTCCTGAAACAGAAGACCAGGCAGACCTTGAATGCAAAAATCAGCCAACTAAATTCTGCTATTGACAATGTATCTTCACGTTTGAGAGGTGGCAGTAAGTTACCTACTGTGCCGATCGAAACTGATCCTGAGGTAGAAGCTACCATGTGAGATGTGTTTATGTTTATATTAGTCTCTGAGACCACATTACTGTTTGAAGAACAGATGTATTTGTACTGCCACTTTGCTGGGTTTAGCTTTTTTATTGTTTACGTCATAATACAAGTGTTATAGTTAGCATTATTGCAGCATACAACACTGGCCTTTTAAGGATTTATAATGGAATTAGTAGCATCGAATTCTCTTCTCGCTCTCTCTCTCTCTCTCTCTCTTAATTGTATATGGAAACGGTTTACAACTCTTAAGAGAAAAACAAATTCTTTATAAACAATTTGAAAAATCTCTTTTAAACACTTTTGTTACTATTGAGCTTATAATACTTAAAAGAAAGATGATTATACCTTTATAAAAGTGAATTTTTAATATGTTTTACAAGAATAGATGAAAGGAAGTGTTAACAATGATAGAAATTTTAGGGACTAAATACCAATTTATTTGAAATTTAATTAAGAAAAATTGCTGGAATATGTGGTAGTGTTAAAGTGCTTAATAAAATCACAACTTGTGAATGTTTCAGTAAGTTTTTAAAATACAGTAAATAACTCGTTAAAAATGTCCTTAAAAGATTTTTTTTTCTTTTTTTCTTTTTTTGCATATCACTTTATTTTTTAAATTTAGCCAACTATATAATAATGAGATAGGATTTAAACATACCTATACATAAATATAAGCAACGGATAGAATATTTCTCAGGTATTATTTGGTGCAATATGATCAATTTTTTAAAAAATATTTAAAAAATAAGTTTGTTTTTAACTTTTAAAAGATAATAATATTTTTGATATAATTTAAAATGTAATAAATTAAAAAATAAATGAGTTCTCAATTAATGACGATACTAGGTTTTAATTAAGAACTTTTATTTGAATTTACTTAAGTTTATATATAAGTAATAAATTATAGGGTAATTTACGATTTAGTCCCTGGGTATTGCCATTATTAATAAGTCAGTCCCTGTATTTTTAGAAACCTATTAAAACGTCCTTATGTTTTATTTCCGTCAACGAAATAGTCCTTCCGTCCTATTTTCTGTTAAAATTAGATAAAGGAGGAGAGAGAAAATTTTTAAAATCCAATTTTACCCTCAAATAAAACCATTTATTTAGTCCTTGTATATTGTAATTATTAACAAGTTAGTCCTTATATTTTCGAAAATCTATTAAAATATTTTTATCTTTTTTCATATTTATTAAAACGTCCTTATTATTTTTTTCCATCAATGAAATAGTCCCTATCTTTTCTCACATCTATTAAAACATCCTTATCGTTTATTTAAGTCAACGAAATAGTCACTCCTCATCGTTTCTTTCTGTCAACGAAATCGTCTCTCCCTATATTTTTAGAAATATATTAAAACGTCCTTATTGTTTCTTTTTGTCAACGAAATAATCCCTATCTTTTCTCAGATCTATTAAAACATCCTTATTGTTTCTTTTTATCAACAAAATAGTCCCTATCTTTTCTTTCCTCTTCCTCCTCCTCCTCCTCCTCCTCCTCCTCCTCCTCCTCCTCCTCCTCCTCCTCCGAAAAAGAAGAAGAAGAAGAAGAAGAAGAAGAAGAATAAGAAGAAGAAGAAGAAGAGAAAGAAGAAAAAGAAGAAGAAGGAGAAGAAGAAGAAGAAGGAGAGAAAGAAGAAAAAGAAGGAGAAGAATGAGAAGAAGGAGAAGAATGAGAAGAAGAAGAAGAAGATAAAGAAGAAAAAGAAGAAAAAGAAGCAAAAGAAGAAAAAGGAGAAGAAGCAGAAGAAGAAGAAGCAAAATGAAGAAGAATTGATGAAGAAGAAAAGGAAGGAGGAGGAGGAGAAAAATAATTGGGGGTAATTTAGTCTTTTACTATATTTTTAACGGCAAAAATAGACAGAAGGACTATTTTGTTAACGGAGAGAAAACATAAGGACGTTTTAATAGATTTCTGAAAATACAGGGACTGACTTGTTAATAATGGCAATACCCAGGGACTAAATCGTAAATTACCCTAAATTATATGAAAACATTTTATTAATAATTTATATTTTAAATTTTTATAAAAATAATTATATTTTATTTATTTAAAATATAATCCTTAAAATTTATAAATATTATTGCAAAAATATTTTCATATTTAATTTAGTATATATTAATTTATGTAAACATAATCAATTTATAAAATTTGATTTAAAATCCGTCAATAATTATTACTAAATCTAAAGTTTATTATAATCTCAATTATATTACTCAAACTCATCCTAATGATACTCGAACTTGATTTATTACCATCATCATGAATGAATCTAGTGTTCCTTTCGTCAAACAAAAGGAACCTCAAAATCTAAAGAAGCAACACACTGGCTATCCAAAAGCAGTCACTAGCCATCACATGCAAGCCTCCCGAAGGTCTGTTCTTCACGGCCGCGTTGCAGATCTTCCATAGACCCTTTCATTAATAAAGCATCAAATATGCAACCAAAACCCAAAAATCTATCTACAACTCTCAGCGATGAGAGAGAAGGAAAAAAAAAAAAACTCATATTGAGAGGGAGAGGTAGACTCTCCTCTGCAAGGGATGAGAGGGAGACTCTCCTCTGCAAAGAAGGAACAGAAAAGAGCCACACACTGGCTAGAACAGGGGTTGTACCCTAGGATGAAGAGGGGAAGAGTCGAGAAGAAGAGAGAAAAAAGAATAACGAATGCATGCATACGATAAGCCATGTTATGCAACTGTAACATAATCCGGCTGTTTCGATATTACAACAAAAATTTAGGGAATCAGCTAATACCAAACATATTACATAATAAAACTAAGTTTCAAACTAGATGAGATTTTATTTTATGCTTTTTGGAGAACAAAAAAAAAAAAAAAAAACCAATACAAATCAGGAGCAGAAGCTTGTATTGCATCTGTCGAGCACAATTGAAAGGACACAGATTATTCAAAAGGTTTCATGCCCTGCAAGATCACAGTTAGGTTTCCCACAAGCAGTAATTCATGAAAGATCATGATCAAGATGACCACCACCACCACCAACATTCAGATTAGCAAGTGAAGAACTCTCAACTCTGCTACCTAATGGAGGCCTACGATTCATTCCCATGAGCTCCAGAGGTGGAAATGCACCATTAGCAGCCCAACGGTTGTCCTGCATGGATGCCTGCGGGTTCATGGCAGGAGGCCTGGACCAACCTTCGTAGGCAAATCCAGGTCCCCCATGGTGGAGGGAGAATCTATAAGGTGGTTTAGGGAACATGCTAATGCCATGATTAGGGAATTCAGATCCTCCTGTGCCTGCAAATGGATACAAGGAAGCACCCATGAATCTGTAAGGAACTAAATCTAGTCCTTTCTCTCTTTTCTGCAATGATCTTTCGCGTTTGTGAGCATTTTGATGCCCACCAAGTGCTTGAGAATTGGTGAACTTCTTGTTGCAGTATTTACAATGGAAGAATCTTTTCCCTTCTGTCTTCTTGTTTCGATCTCCTGATTCCAAACCCTTTCCACTACCATGATCAAGAAAACCCAACAAATTAAGCTCTAGCTTGGGTTCATCAACATCAACTTCATTGCTGGAAAGCCTAAGATCAAGCGAGAGGTCTGTTTCTTCAGGTATGCTCATGGGTTCTTCTTGGACCTTCCTTTTCATTTTTCTGTTATCAACATCCCATTGTGAGCTCTCCTCTGACATTCTAGTTGTGGATGAGTTTTTTTTTTTCTTAAACTTGTTTGGTATGAAAGAAAATTGAGGAGATGATTAGATTTATAGAGAGAAAGATCAATGAATGCTGTATTTTCCAAAAATGGAAGAAAATCTCCACTCTGATGAGGTTTCTAAGAAGAACACTACTCAACAACCCTTCTGAAAACGTGTCAACTCACAACTCAGCTTGCCTTGTACTAAAATGAGATTATGGAAAATCTGATATCTACTTTCCAAATATAAATTATGTCAATAAATTAGTGTATTTATATGGAAAATACTGTGTTCTAATCAGTGAATCTGCTCAATATTTGAAGTGTAGGATGTCCAACTCAGGATGATCTCTTGATTTCCAGAATCTCTATTACAAAATTGGTTGTCTATAGGATTACTTAATAGAAGGGTAACCAATAATAAGCTTACAAGTGAGTAAATAAAACACTTATAATCTAAAATAATTTATTAAAGATAAGGATAAAAAGTAATTTTCTTTAGTTAAATAGTTTTTCCATTTAGGGTAATGGTTAGCTAATTAAAATTATTTAACTACATACACTTATTATTATTATTATTATTATTATTATTATTATTATTATTATTATTATTATTATTATTATTAAAAATGAAAATAGATTACTCTAGAACAATAGAAAGGGGAGAGATATCAATCCAATCTCAAGTCTGACTTGGAATGAGCACCCATGACTAATAAGTGGATAATTGCATTCGCTCAGTTTTATAGCTAAAATAATATTTAACTTTAAAAATCTCATCAATAAAAAATTTATAATAAAAAACAATCAAATTAAAAAAAATGAATCTGTGAAACTAGGAGAATTAATAGCTTGAATAATGGAGCGCACATCAGATTCTATAAAAACACGTTGCCATCCCTAATCTTTGATCCAACTTAAGACTTCACAAATGCAAACTCCTTTGACGTCAAGTCTGTGCTACAATAAAATGACTAGCAACATTTCGAACCACAGCACCAAAACCAATAAAACTCATATTAGCACCTATAGAGGCATCAACATTAACCTTCATTCGACCTTTAGGTAGTCGCTGCCAAGGACGGCAAGGATATGCAAAAACAGAAGACAAAGTTAGAAAAAAAATTGCATACCAGTTCTGAAGAAAATGAATAGCCATATGAAACACTTGATCTGGAGATTTACCAGTGTGATCCCAGACAATAGAATTGCAGTTCGTCCAAAAAGCCCAACAAACCATAAGAATTAACATGCTCATATCAGGTGAAACTCGAATAAAAATCTCACAAAACCAATCCATCAAAATAGGCAAACCAGAAATTTGCCAATCCAAAGCAGTTAACATCCAAACTTTCCGAGCAAAAGGACATTGAACTAAAACATGCATAATTATTTTAGTCCCTCGATTACATACAGGACAAATAGAAGATACCTGCACCTGATGGCGTTGCAAAACAGAAACACAAGAAAACACGTTAGAAAGAGCACGCTAAGCAAAATTTAGAACCTTAAAAGAAACAGGACACTACCAAAGCTTAGATCACACCCTTGAAATCAAAGGCATAGGAGAGCTGTGAGACTGAAGCAGCTTGTACGCACTCTTAACTGAGTATAAGCCATTCTGCTCAAATTTCCAACTAAAACAATCAGGACCAGAGGCTAAACCCAAAGGGATAGAAAGAATACTATGCTTATTTCTATTATTGAAAAG
Source organism: Manihot esculenta (assembly GCF_001659605.2). NCBI lineage: Eukaryota > Viridiplantae > Streptophyta > Magnoliopsida > Malpighiales > Euphorbiaceae > Manihot > Manihot esculenta. The sequence continues at coordinate 39,716,471 of NC_035168.2, forward strand.
AGATGAGATGAGAGGAAAGTTCCAAGCTTGGCTTTCAATTACATTTGAAACTAACAGATAAGCCCCATTAATAAGCAGAGAAGAAGTAACAAAAGAATTAACAGGATCATAAAGCCAAAGGAAATGCCAAATTGATATGTTCTTGCCTGAACTCACGTGTTATTATTATTGAAAAAAACTGTTTTTAAAATAAAATATAGGAAGAGCTCAATTTTAGTCACATTTATCACTTGCTTTTTTTTTACTCCATTTGCCAATGATTTTGAAAATGATATTTAATTTTTTTTTATTTACTGAAAACACTAGTATTTAGTGGTAGAGTTAATGAATTAAGAAGATTTTGTGAAGTGTAATTAATCACTACATAAACTACTAAAACAATTAATAGCTACCGTTAATATTGTCGAACATGGCGTTAATACAAATTCAGAGTGTGAAAACTCAAATTTGAGTTTATTAAATAAAATACAATTTTAATCATAAATTAAATCATACATAATAATCTCTTATTGATTCACTATATCAAATAAATTATTGTAACATATAACTAATATGAATGTTTTCTCATAAGTGAAATTCTAGATTACAAAAAAAAAAGTTTACAAGAATATAACATGAGCAAATTTGATAGAAACCCATCAAATATTGCTAATAAAATTTATTTAATACTTTGAAATTTGGCAATACCCAATATATGTCCTTTTAATTTTAATAACTTTTTTTTTATAGTGATTGTATATTTATTCAGTAATTAAAAAGATAATGTAATCCAAATTGAAAATAAAAATTTTATAAGATAAAGAAAAATTATAAAAATAAAGCTATTAGAAAATGCAGGTATATTTTTTTAAAGAGTTTACTATATATATATATAAACATTTAAATCAATTTAGATAATTATCATCTGTCAACTACGTAAAATTAAAAGAAAGAAAAGAATTGGAGAAAAATAATAGTGTGTTGTTGAGCTATGCGTTTGCGAGTTGGAAATTAGTTAAAAAATGTTTATTAGAGAGTATTTAATCTAAGCTCAACTTTATATAAAATAAATTTGATAAAAATATATTTAGTGATTGCATGAAGTAAGATATGAATATTTAATTAAACAATGATTAAATTCAAGATTTTTTTTTTTAATTCTCAAATATTGATATGAGCTTAAGTTGTTTATATTCTTATCCCCAATATAAATGGCCTTCAAGACTGATATATATACGTAATGATGTTCGAGATTCAATAAGGGTCAAGTTCAGACTATACTTTAGTAAGTTTGATTTATTTCTTTTTTTATTTTTTATTTATTTATTTTCTCTTCCATCGTCTTGCATTTATACCTTCCTATCATAGTCACGCTGATCGTACATATGAATATACTGCATCATTTTTTACTGTCAGACGACCATTTAATTCCATTTAGTGCCACTTGGATATGATCCCGGACATCATGAGATTTATTATTTCATGGGACTAACGGATATCCAAGGACAGGTCCTCCACATGCACGTTTACAATTAGCCCAGCTCATCGGGATAAATACTGAACTTGTACAAGGAGTAGACCCGTGCATTGGACCCTAATAGAACTAAAATCCAATCTTTCTAACGCGGGTTTAGCTAAGGATTAGGCGTCCAAGACTCGGCCATCATCAAGTGTTCCTTTACTCACCCATTAATTATTCCATGATTTATGAGGGGTCTACTTAGAGATACCAATTATTACCACACGACTCTAGAAGAATTTTGTCAAAACGTCTCTTCTTTGCTTTTACCCATTTCAAACTTACGCTCTTGATTTCACTCGTTGCTCAAACTCTTGTACTGCTTCTGCTATTTGCTTTTTCTCTTCTCTGTAATCGTTGATTTTCCAATCCGAGGGACGTCTTACTTCTCTAATAACTTCTACTAGAATTTCTGATATAGTGAGTTTAGTATTCTCTGTTACTCTTTCCTCCTCTCACTGTTTTTTTCGCGACTATTCTTACACCACCATCTTTAAAATTAGGACTCCTTTACCCAATAAACGAATGTTTTTCCCTTACTCTTGCTGGAAAATCTTATTCGCTAATGTGGTTACTCATTCATGAACTCTGCAGACCTCCTCATATATTTCTTGGATTATTCCAGATGCCTATTCTGGCCCTACACACCATAACCATGAGTTGGACTTTCCTCTCCCATATAGAGTCTCTATTATCGCCTAGTAATTTGTAGCTTTAGCCGGGATTTTTCAAGCTTGTGCTTTGTCTTCTGGCAGTTTTTCGGCCTCAAAGTACTCGAGATATGGGGTCATCCAGCTTCATTCTTCATCGACTTGCATTATAGAGGCTAGCTTTTCAAAAGTAGGGACTTTGATTTGCTGCACATACACTTCGTCCAGGAGTTGCTTTAGCTCTTCTATAGACAATTTGCTGAGTAAGTCTGCTTCTGCGTTTTCCTCTCGATGTATTCTTTTATATTCAACTACAATTCTTGCTCACCGAGCTCGGTTTCCAAGACTCGTACTTTAGCTAAATACTCTTGCATGACCGAGTCCTTTACCTGGTATACCCCTGTTATTTGGTTCACTACTAAATATGAATTGTTGTTTATTCTGAAGTCAATTGTCCCCACTTCCTAGGCTAGAGAATGAGAATTGTAGACCTTCCTGAGTTGAGCTTAGGTTGTTTGGAGTGTTTCCGCTATGATTTCACCGTGATCGGTTATGTGGATCTCAATGAGTGAAATGAGGATGAGAACTCTGGTGACAATAAGACCTCCTCCATCTCCACAGACGGCGCCAATTGATGTCCGAGCTCCAGTAAGGGGTCAGTCTCATAGTATATTTTGGTAAACTTGATTTGTATCTCTCCCTTGTTTCCTTTTATTTTTTTTTTCTCTTTTGTCCTCTAGTGACATGTAACCGCCATTCTGCACTCGTACCTTTTTGTCATAGTTACGTTGATCATATGTATGTATGTACGGTATCTTTTTCTACCGTCAGGCGGCCATTTAATTCAATCTGATACTATTTAAACACAATCCCAAACATCACGAGATTTGTTGTCCAACGTGACTAATAGATATCCAAAGCCAGATCCCCACATACAGGTCCATGCCCAACCTGGCTCATCAGGACAAATCCTGAGTTTGTACAAAGAATAAACTCATGCCTTGGACCCTAATAGAACTAGGATCCAATCTTTTTAGCCCACGCTTAGCCAAAGACCTCAGCGTCCAGGGCTTGGCTATCATCACATACAATGTTTGATTCAATCCAAACAATAACCAATAAACGGTGAAATATATATATGTATCATTTGAAGGTGGATATATACTTCGTATCATTATCCTCATATTGAAGAGGAATACAATAATTGTAAATAACATTAATATGTATTGAGAAATATAATGATCGGCTAAGCACAAATGCATAGTTTCGTTAAATATTACATATTATGTCTTTTAGCAAGTTCTTATGTACCTTTATTCTTAAATCAAGTTTTACTATTTCATAATATTTCAATATGTTTTTTTCTATTTTTTGAAAAATAAATAATTTCTTATTTTGTTTTCATGTTTTCTTTTTCAATCTTCTTTTTCAATCTTTATTTTTTCTTTCTTCATGTTAGTTAAAAAAAATTTTTTTATTTACCTCAGAGTGACGAATGAATTTTATGTACGCGATTTTTTATATCTATTTTTTAGTTGTTGATTTTTTTAATCAAATAAGCTGATATAAATAATTAGGGATGGTAACGGATCGGGTATTTTTGGGTATCCGATCGAACCCTAATAGAATGGATTTGGATAGTTATAATCGAGTTTGGGATGAGTTCGGATTTTAAAAATAATATCCGTTGCGAGTTTAGATCGGATTCGGATTTTATGTACCGGGTACTCACTATCCGAATCCGTTTATATAAATAATTAATTTAATATAAAAAATACATTTTACAATAATATTTATAAAATTTTTTTATATATTTTTATTTAAAATTTTAAATTTAAATATTCTTTCAAAATATTAAATTTTTTAAATGAAAATTATTAATAAAAAATATTTTTTATATAAATTATTAATTAAAATATATAAGATTAAACAAATTCGGATTTTATTCGGATAATATTTATCGAGTTTGGGACGGATTCAGATAGTTTAAATTAATTTTTAATCGGGTTCAGAACGGATTCGAATATTACTAATATAAATCAGATTCGTATAGTTTAATTTTCGCGGATACTCTATTCATGTACATCCTTATAAATAATATTACAAAAGCAATATTAATAAATTTTTTATCAGTAGTTTTTAAATGAACATGTGTTTTAGTTAATAAAATATATTATTATTATTATTGTTTATAAAAAATAATAAAATATTATATATAAAGAAATTAAGCAACAATAATAAAATATTATATATGTAGAAATAAAAATAATCTAATTTTATATGATAGAGAAAATATTAAATTCATCGGTTAAAAAAGCATAACCTTATGATAAAATTTTCTCTAATAATAGTTGTAAATTATTTATATAAATAAATTTTCATCATTCAAATTATTTGAAATCAAATCCAAATCAATAAATTTAACTTAAGCTACGTCTCATTAGTATCTATGATGAACAAAAGTTCAATCTTTACTCTTTTCACTTTCAATGTTGGAAAAATTAACAATTATTTTATACGCAATGAAAAATTCATTATCAAAGTTTGTTAAATTATTTCAGATTTAATTAACCTAAATGCCATTTAAACAATTCATACATTTTCTGTGAGAATTACTCCGTTATGATTTGTATTTTTCATTCCTCATATACAGAAGAGGGAGAAGAGAGAATTTGTGTTGATAGAGGCGCATAAAACATGTAAAGGGGAAAACAGAATGAGTTGAAGTTAGATAATGTGGCATATGAGGAATCCATAGAAAACACCCACATAGGAAAAGGAGGAACTGTTCATGACACTATATCTGTTCCTATGAGCTATCAAGCAAGTTGCAAGGACTCAAAAACGGGTGAATCTCCAGCAACTGCCTATCCCATATAGAATCACATTCAAGAGCAAATTCAAATTTTTTCAGCAAGTGCTTCACTCTTCATTTGTAGAATTCAAAGTCGGTATCGGGCTTCTTCACATTGGTTCTGTAACCTTTCTCAAAGTCCTTGGGGAGTATGACATACCTGTTCTTCCGAACCGCATGCATGCCTGCTTCCTGGCAAATTGCTGCAATCTGCAAAATGTCATGCCATTAGAATTTTTATACTAGTTATTTCAAACGTTGGATCAAATCACACCTTATTTATCTCATTGACAAGCAGCCTAACTTTTGAAAAATTCCTCGGCCATGAGCAACCTAAACCCGTTTGCAAATGGCCCAAATAACGGCATCACCACGCCAACTATATACTTGCTTCGCTTACTTTGTTCGACAATCGAATTTGGGTTAAAAGTGAAGGTATAATTCTATGTTTCACTTTCTTACAAGAAAGTTAAGAACGCAGTATCTATATAATGTTAACTTCAAGAAAATCAAAAGTAGCCCAGGTTTTAGTTTCTGATATACTTCTATGATTTTTCCACAGTAATTCATTAAACTTCAGTATGTTTTTTCCGCTGCAAGTCATTGAACTTGAATCTGAAAGGAGCTGGGTCAAAGAAACCCAATAAAAGAAAATACAGCAACAAAAACCTGTAGAATGAAGATTAAAAAAAGGTGCTACTGTATGAAAAGCAAAACGAATAACATAACGAGTAACAACAAACCTCTGCGGCACTGATTTTGTCTGGCCGAGAAACATAATCCTCCAAGTCTACCTCATCACTGAGATTCATTTTAGAGGTGCAAACCTGTGCCAGGGGAAAAACAAAACCCTTTATGTCCATTTAATGTGCAATGAGAACCAACAAATTATACAATAATTAGATAATAGAAACGTCTTTCAAACCCTCTGAAGAGATCTAAATATAACAGAGTTTAGAAGCTCCAAGCAACTTAACACATAATTGCAACATTGAATAACAAATAAATTACCTGGAAAACAAGCCTCTTTTGCCGTCTATCAGGCAATGGAAATTCAATTTTTCGGTCAAGTCTTCCAGGACGAAGTAGTGCAGGGTCCAAAGTGTCTGCACGATTTGTTGCCATTATTACCTTAACATTCACTGTCTGGTCGAACCCATCCATCTGTAGTAAAATGATCATATGTGAAGGAGCTGATTATGGATCATACACAAACTAAATCTACTTGCAATACCATGATTTCACATAAAGACTCTGAGGATAATGTTCTATACCATAGAAGCTCAATAAACTCATACCTGATTCAGAAGTTCCATCAAGATTCGTTGAACTTCTCTGTCAGCCCCAGTTTGAGCATCAAACCTAGCAGTAGCTATAGCATCAACCTCATCAATGAAAATAATTGCTGGGGCATTCTCCTTAGCAAGGCGAAAAACATCACGAACCATACGGGGCCCCTGAAGTAAAGAAAGCAGAGATTATTATAGAGCAATACAAATCTAAACAAAATAAACAAAGTCATCTGCCAAGCAGAGTAACGAACCAATAATACTATGTCATTGTTATCCAAATCCACAGCATAAGTACATTAAATGCCATCGAAAAGCACACAATTCTTCCTCCAATAAAAGCAGTTGCCTTGGGATTATCGGGGCTATGTGTTACTCCACTAGCGATTTATCTCGATTAACAGTGTTTTAGTATATTATAGTTAAAGCTTAACCAGTTGATCTTTACTACCAAACATGCTGAATAATTAGTTCATGACTACCTTTGGTTAAAAATATTCCACTTCATTCTTCTCCCAATATCTTGATCAGCACTATCTCTAACAGATTTCTAATCTTTAATTCACCTTAAAATAAAGAAAAAAATAACAGATATATATCTCCTTCATTACCTTATACAGACTGTTAAAAGTAATCATTTCATGTAACTTATTTCTTCGAGATTTTGACTTGGGATTGGTTCATTTGATGCAAGTTGTCATCTATAGAATTTTTCCTATTGTTACCTTCTTGAATCACTTTCTTCATTGTTGAAGTTGGAGTTATAAATAGAGGAGAAAAGAGGAGTTCTTTATTGCAATTGGGTACTCTCTCTCTCTGTCTATATATATGTATATATAGTTACCCAATTAAGATGTATTTCTTGGTTAGTAATTTTATTTTATATATATATAGATGTTAAGATATGGAGTCTAATAATATATTATGGATTGTTAACTATGCCCCACTGTTGTGGATCCAACTCCGCACTGGATTGGCTGAGTTGGCCGGGGGGTGTGGGGGTTCGTAGCCAGAGCCCCCAAGCCAAATTTTTTTGAGAACTATTTTATCTTTTTGTATTTTCCCTGGACATATAAATATATAATATTCTCTTAGTATATTCTATTCCAAAACTCATAGAGAAATAAAAAAACCCTAACCGTTGTGGACGTAGCCAAATTGGTGAACCACGTTAAATCTGTGTGTTAATTTATTTTCGTACTTATTTTTAGATTGTGTGATTGTTCGATTCTCAACAAGAGAGAGAGAGAGGGAGACAGAGAGAGTTCCCAATTGCAAAATTACTTCCTAAGAAATACATCTTAATTGGGTAATTATAAATGGTAAACTAATACGGAATACATTTAAAATTGCTAAAAACATGTCATTTTTAACCTTTGTACCAAACACAGTTAACAATTATTAGGTTAACAAGAATCCCTCATCTCCCAAAAATAGTTAATGATGGTCATACATTTCATCCAAACATGGTTAATAGATTTAATGACTATACGTGCCAACAACTTTTCAACCCTATAAAAGTTGCAACATTAAGTCCTAAAATACACAATTAAATGAGATGAGAATGCTTAGCTATCTCATAACTTTACCATCACATAAAAGCGGGAGAGTGGGATAGAGAGGGAGAGAGGGGGAAAAGACCTCAGCGCATGAGGCCTCCCTCACCACAGGCTGTGCAAAAGATCAGGTATGCCCAGCTTCTCTTAAAACACTTCAAAATAAAATAAAATAAAACAAGAAGTGAACCTTTAAAACATACCTCTCCCAAATACTTTTGAACAAACTCGGAGCCAACAACTCTAATAAAAGCCGCAGTTGTATGATTAGCAACAGCCTTAGCAAGCATGGTTTTCCCAGTACCAGGAGGGCCATAAAGCAAGACACCACGAGGGGGATCTATTCCAATTTGTTTGTACAGTTCATGGTGAGTCAGTGGCAACTCCACTGCTTCACGAATTTCCTGCTTTTGAATGTCGCATCCTCCAATGTCCTTCCAAAATGAAAAGAATAGAATAGAAGAAACAAGAGTCATTGAAGAATGTATTATAATACAAACCTTACAGCAACTACTTATCGATTGAGTAGGATAATTTTTGAAACAACAATCTTCTTGCAATATTCACAAAAAAAAAACAAATAATTATTTCAGAAATTGCTGATAATAGAAGTGTACAAAATGACCCCAGCACAGTCAAGAATGAAAGGGATTGATCCTATAAAAAACATTGGAAAAGAAATAGAGAATTAATGAAAATGTAAAATCAAGATATGCTTGAAATACCAATAGCAATTTCACATGGGTGGAATTTCACAAAAATTATATATTCTTGGGGTGGGTGAGGTTTACATCACCTTACCAATATTTGGATTACAAAGCAAGAAAGCAAAGGTTTAACCCAACAAGGGTCACTGGCTGTAAAAGGGGTTACCAATCAACTTTCCCAATTACTTTCTAACTCATTGAACAATGTATTAGGAGGTAGCCTCCTTATGTTATTACCATTCTAAGCAGAGGAATGCAACCAAAACAAGGTCTATTAGGCAATGCCATTTAGAAATTAGTGCAAAATTACTTGGATGATCATAAACTACCAATTTGTTACTGGCAAAATGAGCCTCTCTTTTTACCTGGTTTTCCGGTGATTCATTAGTCAATAACTTTATTTCAGATTATTGAAGACATTCTATAATAATTTTTGTTTATTCTTATTTAATACAACTATATCCATGTGATGACCAATTGCTGTTTCTTATTCTTTTTTAAACAACAATCTTGCAATATTCCACCAGGGCAATAAATATGCCATATAATTTGGGATTAACTAGGACCCAACAAACTCCAAAAATCCAAGTTTCTCTACTCCCAATAAATTCCTGAGACTTTTTTCCATCAGCAGCCACTAACAGCACAGAAAAGCAACACACACCAATACAAAATTTGCTAGTAAGCAAGCATCACCATTCTCCAGTAGCTGATAATCCCAAAAGCTCAAAATCACGAAGAATTAATTTCTAACAGGCCAGCCAGAAAATTTTCTATCCAATTACTAATCCCAGACAACAAAAATATTTTAACAAACAAAGAAAAAAAGATAACAACATAAAGAGCTGACTGTCTTGGCCTACAACTAAGAAAACACGTTCCTTCAACAAACCCCTCTAGCAACATATTTTAATCTATTGCAACATAATACAGAAAACATAAAAGATTTCCAAAACCCAAGACCAGACAAGTCACTGTTCCAAAAGCTAACGCCTAACTGTACTGTAAAATTTCTAATTGCACAATCACCGAACCAGGAAGTTTAGCAACAGCAAAACCCTAATTCACTGCTAGAAAATAATAATTAAGAAAAATCTATGAAAATTGGCTTACATTGTATGTGACATCAGGTTTCTCGGACTGGCTGAGCAGAGAAATACTGGAATCAGCCTCAGGAGGCAACACATCCACAAGGGCATTGGAATGCCGGTGAAGAGCGACTGAAGCAGAGGGCTTCAGAAGCTCCCTATTAATGGTGCTAAGAATTCTCACATAGTAATTAGAGCCAGTGGTGGAGCCCACGATACCATTGTTCTGGTCGACCATTTCCATGAACTGACCGATGACGAGCGGAACCGATTGGATCCGCTTGACCTCTTCCTGGGCACGAAGGAGCTCACGTTTCAAATTCTTCTGCTCGTCTTTAACATACTCTTCTTGAATATCAATAAACTCGAGCTGACGCTGAAGGGATTTAAGTCGGCTGTAGAGGTCGTCTTCATCGCCATTGGAAAGGTCCGCAAAGGCTTTCTGGAGGTCGGATCCCACTGCTGGGATCGACGGAGGAAGCTCTGGTGCAGATTTGGGGTCGAGGACCATTGCCGATGACGCCATTACCTGAAACTCAGAAGAAGTAATCCGACGGTTTAATATAGTTATGCTCCGCCGAGAACACCAGAGAGAATACGTTTTGGGTGCTAAGCAAGAAACCGACGATTTTTAAAGCGGTGTCCTTTCGGCTAAGCCACCCAGACTTTGATGGGACGAAAACACCCCTAGTATTAGTAAATTGGCTAAAGATCCAAATTAGCCCCTGAATTTTTCACTAATAGTTAATTGAACCCTTAAATAAAATTTGATATCAATTAGACCCTCTTAAGTTTTTTAATAGACTTAATCACGCTCAAAGGCCCACGAGCAAATATTCTCTTTTGTTTATATGACAAGTGATTGAGGTTGTAAATGAATTAAACTGTATATGAGTTATTTGTGATTGGCTTTGATAAAAATTCGATTAAATTCAACTCAATTTTTAAATGAGTTAAATTTAAATTTAATTTTTAGGTTTATTTAATAAATTATTAAATTTAAATTTTATAGTATTCGACTCGTTAAAACTCGTGAGCTCGACTCATTTTAAAGTTCATGACCATGCTCGCGAATATATTCATGAAAAATCTCGTTAAATAAGTTGAGATTATTATCATAAGAGAAATAAATTCAAATCATACATATATTTTTATTAGTCAAATTTAAATTTTTTTAAATTTAACTCTATATAATTTAATTACACTTTGAAAATTTATATATATTTGAATTGTTAAAATTTAAAAATTTATATTTATAAGTTTATAATCTAATTTATAAATATACTTATGTAACTAAAATTACTTAATTTTAAATTTATTAATTTTAGAGTAAAACTCATTATACATATAAACAAATTAAATTATTTGTGACTATTCGAAATTAATCTCGATAAAAATTAGACTCATCTAAATTTATTTACAGAGTCAAGTTTAAATTTTTTAATATTCGCTTCGAATTTGAAACGACTAAAACTCAAGTTCAACTGGCTGTAAAAATTTTAATAAATCAAATTTAAACTCTTTAAATTTTACTAGGGAGAGCTAAAGCTAAATTCTCTTAAAATTAAATTTAAATTACTTATCATCATGCCAAACTCATGTATAATTATAATTAGTGTCTATATTGTTTATTAATATTAATTTTGGCTTATTTCTCCGCTTATCAAATATTTAAAAATAAATAAAAGAATTTCATTAAAAAGCCATATCAAGATTGCATATTATAAGAGAGTCCAAAGCTTTTATAGACAGATTCAAGGTCTACTTAGAACAAATATTTCAAAAGTAAGGTTTGAGGACTCTAAAGGATCCAACTAAACATCAAAACCTATAACTCTACCCGAACCCAACTCTCCAACCCGATTAATCCAAAAACAAACATGTTGCTCTTGTGTAAGAATCAGCATTCTTCGGCAACAAAAGAAGGGATTTCTCTTCCTCATGAGCTGAAACTAATCACAATCAGAAGTTCAAAGAGAAATCGCAAGTTAAAGGACAAAGGGATCTTCATAGCAAAGTAGGAAAATGAGATGGATGATGAAGGTACATGCAACTAGATCACACGGAGAAAAAAGAGTTGGATGCTTCTGAAAGGGAATGATATACTATATACTATTCTTCGATCGTGTTAAGACATATGCTCTGGAGTCGAGCACAACTTTTTGATCAACAACACTTCCCTCGTGAAATAACAAAGTCATAAAAATTATGTACATTTTCATTCGGGAACAAAATACATCCATGTCATGACGAGGAAAGGGAGAGCTCGTCCTATCTAAAAAGGGCAAAAAAAGCTGTACGAAACCGAGACCTATTATTTCAATAATTTTTTTTAATTAAGAAAATTGACAGAAAAATAAAATTAGTGTTTCAAGAACTATCCGACCAATAAAAAAAACTCTCTTTATCTAACAAATAAAAGAGATTTTGATTAAAGATTAAATTGGCTAACACTAGAGATGCAATTGAAATATTAGGAATTAGAGTCAATGTGATACTATTGATTTAATATTATATTTAAAAAAATCATTTGCATTGCATGGTACAAATCCATGAACCTAGAGAAAAATAGCTCAGAAAATTAAATTAAAATTTCAAATCAAATTCATTCAGCAAAATCTATATACCCGTCAAACAATTCATAGATGGATTTATAATATAAATACATAAATTTTATGTAAATAATTAAATTTATTTAAGAAATTTATTCTTATTTAAATAATTTTAATATAATTTATTGAGTCCATACAGTCAAATATATACATAATCATATTTCTTTGTAAATCTGAGAATATTTAGTCAATTTAAAACTTTAGAAACTTAAATGTTCTCAAAGTTTATTCAAGAGTTCAATTAACTGTTATATAAAATTTTAAACTTTTAACTAAAAAAAATTATTATAAAATTTAAGTTATATTTATACAAAATTAAAAATATGAAAGAAAGTAATACTCTTGTTAGAAATTATAAAATAATTAGAAACACTTTTCATGAAAATTATGAAGTAATTAATCAATCTTTTAAACCATTTTTTTCCTTGCAACAATTGAGGCTGTACTAGAATAAAATATTTTCCAAGGTTTTTTTTTTCTTTCGCTTGCAAATTAATATATTGTATAGTTGTTCTAAGAAAATAATAAAATTTACAAAAAAGGACAAAATTCGGAACAGACGTCATTAGCCAATCAAATGAATTACTATATTAATAATTTATTTATTCTGATATATAAATTTAAATGAGAGATCAGACCATAAAAATTTTAGAGATGTGCTATGAATAATAAAAAAATAATTTTTATATTTATAAAATAAATAATTAATTATGAATTTCTTATCAAAATTAATGGTAGTCTGCACGAATTTTTATTTGTGTAGTTTGGATGTATATATTTTTTTAATTAAAAATTAAAATATAAAAATATAAAATATGAGATATTTCAAATTTAATTAAAATTCATTTACCATTATATTAAATCTATAAATTTTCAGTTTCACGTGGTTTGTTTTTTAAATAAATTTAATTTAATTTAGTTTTAAGTAAATTCAAAAAATAGATAAAATTAATTTTGTTAGTATTTAACATTTAAATTCATAAATGAATGATTCGTAAATATATCTAATTAAAAGTAAGTTATCATTTAAACTCTTTAGAATTGCTTGTCAGCAATTCAAAACTCAATTTCTAAAAATTTGTCTTTATATAAATTATTTTAAAAATAAAAAATTTATTATTTAATCAAAACTCCATTATTTAGTATTTATGTTTTAAAATACGTCCTTAAATTTTTTTTAAAAAGTCTAATAATTAATAGATATATTAATTTTAATAATTAATTATTGTATAAAAATAATATTTTCCATATAAATATATTAATCGATAAATATTTTTATAAAATTAATAAATTAATTAATAAATTTTTTATAATATAAAAATTAAATAATAAAATATCTAACTGCTAATAACAATTATAAATATATACATCAATTATAAATATATATACACATTAATTTTATATAATTATTTTAATAATTTATATTTTATTATTATAAATTCAATTAATATTAAAATAATTATACACATAAATTTTAATTAATTAATTAATTAAATTATATCATTATAAACTTAAAATGTATAATGATTAAATATTACTATTATATATTTATAGATAATAATAACAATTAGTTTAATTATTTTAAAAACATACATGCAGTATAATTCTATTAATAAAAAAATAATGTATATATTATATATATAATCTATTTAAATAAAAAATTATAATTAACTAATTAAATTAGTTAAATAAATAATAAAAAAATATTTAATAATTAAATAATATTTATAATTATATATATATAATTTTATTAAAATTATATGATATATAAATATATCATTATAAATTATTTAAAAAAATATATTAATTTTAATACAATTATTGATAAAAAAATCAAAATTAAAATCAAATAGTTTAAAAATTCAGTTTGATACTGTTGAAATCCTACACTATCAAAATTTTCCATTTTGATTCAAAAACCGTCTACTGCCCTAGCGTTAATACATCAAATTTAAACCTCTCGAAGCTTGGCTCGATTGACTAATTTGATCATTTTCTCTGAAAAACGACGTCGCTTAGCGTTCCAGAAAAACTCAAAACCCTAACCCCTTCAAAAATCATATTCCTCCGCCGGGAAACTGTATTTTCTTTCACATTATCGTCGATCCAAATGAGAGGAAACCCAGTAGGAAGACGATTCTCTAATGTACTATCGAATCCCTCCGCCGGACGCGCCCTTTTTCTATCGTCTTCTCCCTTCTCCACTTCCTCAGGCTCCTCAGGTCGCGGCCGTGGCCGCGGCGGTGGCCGCGGCGGTGGCGGAGATTCTGGTCAATTCGATTTCAGTGCAAGGGCACCAGGCAAGCCTGATGCTGATAATTCAAAACCTGACTCTCGAGAACCACCACCAGGTGGATTTGGTCATGGCCGTGGTATACCTAGTAATTCTTCTCCAACTCCTCCTGCGTTTTTCGACTTCATATCATCGTTAAAAGCATCTCAGTCCGGCACGGGACGTGGCCGAGGCGGAGGCATTATCGAACCGGAACTGAATAGACCCAATGAGTCAAAGCGCGAGTCAGTACCTCCTAAACTGCAGTTCACTCAGTCAGTACCTCCCAAGACGCAGTTCACTCAGTCAGGTGAGCCAAATCTGCCATCCAGCGTACAATCTGCACTATCTGGCGTTGGTCGTGGAAAAACAGATCATCCTGCCGTGCCTGCTCCGCAGAAGGAAGAGAACCGGCATCTCCGGGTTCGTCCTAGACCCAAGCCCAGGACCATTGGAGAAGAAGCTGAGCCAGCTCAGGCCCGTATGCAGCCTAAAACTATCCATGAGGGGGATGGAAGTGGAAGGGGCGTTGGGCCTTTCCGGGCGCGAGGTGGATTTGCTGGAGGTAGAGGTAGAGGGAGAGGCAGAGGAAGGGGGAGGGGGCAGTGGGAGCGAAGAGAGAAGGAGGAGGATTCGGAGGGAGGGTTCGCAGCAGGTCTCTTCTTAGGGGACAATGCTGATGGGGAGAAACTGGCGGAAAGTGTTGGTGTTGAGAACATGAACAAGTTGATTGAAGGGTTTGAAGAGATGAGTGGGAAAGTACTGCCTTCGCCTATGGAAGATGCCTATTTTGATGCCTTGCATACGAATTATATGGTGAGAGTTATTTGACGATGTGTATCAGTTCCTATCTGCAATACTCTTTTGATTGTTTAGAAAGAAAGAAAAAATTATAAGAAATAACAAAGGCTAATCAGACCATGGCTCAATCGATTCAATTCGTCCCAACATTATAACTTATTGCTATTATGGGAACTGATTACACCCATGCTTCTTTATTGGATAATTTGTCGGGACATACATATATGGATAAATTTTTATGAACTAAGTAGTTTAATTAAGATATCGTTTTTGAAAGCTTTTTTTTTTCGGTGAAGGGATTGGTGATTATTTTGTGGTATTTATTTTCGGATTATTTTTGTAAATGGATTGGGAATTATTGAGTGAATTGTCTTACTTTGGGTTATTTTTGTAAATGGATTGGGGATTATTGGGTGATTTTTATTCTGAGTTGTAGATTGAGTTCGAGCCTGAGTACTTGATGGGGGAGTTTGATCAAAACCCAGATATTGATGAAAAGCCGCCTATGCCTCTTCGGGATATGCTGGAGAAGGTGAAACCTTTCATAATGGCGTATGAAGGAATCCAAAGTCAAGAAGAGTGGAAGGTAATTGCAATTACTTTTTATGTATGAGCTCATTGATATGGCCACACAAACTTGAACAAATTTTGAAGCGTATCTTTATGTTAATTTATTTAATTTGCATAAAAGCTAGTTTTACTTGATACTTGTACTTTTATATATTGAAAATTATAATATTGCTTTGATCGTGCATAAGCTTCCTTTTAATGTCCATTCCTGCCTACTTTCAGCAAAAATTGTCTCTGCTGTTTTCTTTTTTCTTTTTCTGGAAGCCCCCCTCTTCCCCGGATATTCCAGTTGACTGAGCACAAACAGTGAATATTTTATTTGCAATGCCTACATTTTTGTTTAGATTTATCCAATGAAGGCTCAAATTATATGGCATTAATGTTGAAATGTAAAAAGTCAGACATTTGTACAAAAATATTTGTTTCAAGCTTTTTAATAATGCGTTAATTTTACATGACTTTGTTGTTCTAGATACGGAAGTTTCAATACATATGACCTTTTTACTGAGGCTTGTTGTCAACTTCCTGAACGTGTTTTCTTTTGTCAACTAATGAGAGCAACTCACAAAAGAAAAATGTCTAGGAATCCTTAGAGTAGCAGGTTTTACAATTTATTTTGTTATCAAATTGGCTTTTTCTACTAACTTCTCTTGTGCTTATGAGCTGATTTGTTAGCCCCATTCTGTTGTTATGTTTTCTAGTCCATTGATGCATGGATTGGTCACTATGGATCATTGCCAATGAGCTTCTAGGCCCTTTATTGTTATTGCATTAGATTTTAATTCCTGTGTCATTTATTTGTATAATAAAATGTTAGAACTCAGTTTAGTAGCTACAAATTTAACATTTTGATTTGTTTGGAACCTCAACCTTTGTTGCGAGTTCGTCTTATGTTTCATTGGAGGACGCAAGAGCTGCCATTTTTTTTGTGTTTTAGTGGTTTTTTGATGTTTCTACTCTACTGAACATGGTGAGGAACTGATAATCAAGTTTTCCCATGTAGCAGGCTTTCTCTGACAGTAGTGGACCTAGATATTAGATCTCATGGCAATTATAATTAACAAAGTAACTTTTGATAGTTTTCCCCTGTTAAACATGTACCTAGGTAGAGAACTAGAATGGAAGTAAGGAAATTTGTTTTGGTTTCAAAACTTTGTTGTATCTGTGACACAAGGAAGTTTGTGTATAGCAGCTGCAGTGTTTGCCATATCTTAGTTCTTATCTCTTTGATCTTTTCAATATACCAGGAGGTTGTTGAAGAAACAATGAAGAATGTAGCATTATTGAAAGAGATAGTTGATTATTACAGTGGACCTGATAGAATTACAGCAAAGAGACAACAAGAAGAGTTAGAAAGAGTGGCCAAAACTATTCCTGCAAATGCCCCTGCTTCTGTAATGCAGTTTGCTGATCGTGCAGTTCTTTCTCTTCAGGTTAGATCTTAATCTCTTCATGATTCAATATTTTATTTCTATGTTACTTGGACTTGGATACGGGTGTTAGAAATGGGTGTATATCTTTATATCGGACTTGTCAACTTTCTACCCAAAAAATATGGGGATATGGATATAAATTTAAATACGGGTGCTTGGATACATTATGATATATACAATAAATTAGAAAAAGAAATATAAAGTCATATAGTAATAATATTATAGTCTAAATAGATAATCAAATATAACCAAATATATTATAAAAAATACAATCAAATAATTATTTTTATTTAAATACATGCTCTTCATCTTGAGAGAAAAGCTGTTAACTATGCTTGAATATGCCGCTCAAGTGTTTGAGGGTCTTAATATGTGTCGAACTTTATGGATATCCCATGAAGGGTCGTGTTGACACGAGTACAGCATGGACAAGTGTCGGAGATGTGATGATGAAATAGCTTGCTTAAGCAGTTTTTGAAAACCTTCAATAAATCTGCTTCTAAGGTGTTGTATATTGGGCATAAATTAGTGACATTACTGGTTTGTTGGTGTTATACGCACTTGGAGACAAATTTCATGAGGCACTGTATATTGCTCAATGATTGTGACAGATTTAATGACAGCCTTCAAATTCTTTTGTTAAGATTTATTGGGCCCCCCCTTGAGAGATCAAATTATTTTTTTATGTGTTTGGGGCTGATGTAACTTTGATTTTTTTTTTCCTTCACCCTAAAGAGTATGATATATTCTTTAGCTTAGTCAGCTTTCTCTATAGAACACTTTTATGTTTGGTGACGCTAGAAAGTAATTTGGAGTATTTGGTATGCTATAATATATAATTGGAGAGTATAATAGGGTAGGAATCAGATGGAATGTACGCCTTTAACACTAATCGAATGGAATGTATTCTTTTAACACTAATCTATACAGATGCACATACCCTTCCTAACTAATGCTATGTTTGCAAACAAGGAAAAAAAAAGGACATAATGTAGAAAATAACCTTATTTTCTACTATTTCCTTTTTTTGCAAAAGATGAAAAAAGTAGGGGGAAGGAAATATTGAGCGGAAAATAAATCATGGGTCAACTTTTCAATTTCTCTCCAAATTGGGAGGACAATCTATTAAATACTTTAATTACAATTTTATCCTTCTACATTCATGTAATTTTTAATTTTTTTTTGGAGAAGGTGAAGGATAAAATTCTAATTCTACTACTCTTAGAGCAGCTTCTTGCTCAGTATTTCCCTTTCATAATTCTCTTTCCTCCCTAGTTTTGTTCTGAAACATAGTGCTCTTTTTTTTTCTTTTTTTTTTCTTTTGAGAAGTCAAACATCGTTTAAAATGAAGACAATTGTTACTAATGTCAAAATTCACTACCGGAACCAATAAACATAAAATATTAGAAGAATTTTAAAATGTGCAAAAGTCAGATTTTTTTGGGGGAAAAAAAGGAAAAATGTATCATATTGAGCGCCAGAATAATGCAACCTTAGCCTTAAGCATGCACGACACTGCGAATGGTCAAAGTTTAGGAATGTCAATTGAGCGCCAACTGAGCAGCAGCCTGGGACAATCTCTAGTGGTGGTGCATTATTTTATTGAATTTATATTCTCTATCTTGGATTTCATATCTGATTAACTGCCAGTCGAATGCTTGTGCTGCATTGTGTGTGTATATATGGTGCGGATATGGATGTGTATTTTGTCCTAGGATCTATCTGGATAGTTCTGTATCTGAAAAAAATTTAATTTGGATTTATATTTTGAATGTAAAATCATAAGAACACCAATATGATGTCAACTTCAAATGCTCCATTTCAAATTTTCGTATATCCAAAGGGACCTATTGAGATTTGAACAAATTCTATTGAAGTTAAAAATTGGTGAAGATTTTCTAAGGATGCAACACTGATGCTGTGTGATTTTGAGATTCCATGCGGAAAATTGATGTTTTCGCAAAATTTTTCAATGCAGAGCAACCCTGGCTGGGGATTTGACAAGAAATGTCAATTTATGGATAAGCTTGTGAGAGAGGTTAATCAGTGTTACAACTAAAGGCTCTGAAGTTTGCAGTGCTGAATCTTTTTTTTCCAAGGTTACGGATTACTATTGAAGGTTATTACAATATTTTTTGGAGACAATATGGAATTCACTGTGTAAGATGGAGGTGCTGTTCCTAAGAAGATGGGGCGCTGCAATAGCCGTGAATTAATCAACTAAGGCACATGCTTTTCACTTGTCATCGGTGTTAGACTCTAATGGAGCCACTGCAGGTTCCAAGTTATACATCTTTTTTCATGACAGTTTTCTGATAAAGGATGTGACGTGTGAGGTTATCATTCAATAATTTTTTTTTTCTTGATGTTGCATTTTCGTGACACTGATTTAGTATCCTAACTTAAGAGTTAAGGAATCTTTTCCCTTTTCTTTTTAGTTATTTTTTCCAAAGAAAAGAATAGAACAAACAAGGCCGATGTTTGTTGTAAAAGGAAAATAATGGGAGTATTGCAATTGGTACAGGTGATTGGATGTCATAAACTTTTATTTCTCAATAATAACTGCATTAATGCATTGAAACAATGAGACAGTCTTTCTAAAATCAAATAGATTGTCATCCTGCCAATGATAGATCTGATGGGAATGCAAGCTTCTCATTAATGATAAAAGACTAAAATTTGGAGGGTTTAAGCCGAGCAAGTTCATAATATCTTTTCCATAAGCAATAATGCAATTTATAAATGCATAATAATAGGCCTTTTGATCCATTTCAACATATTTTTTTATTTATTTGACTGCAATGATCATCTCCACAACAGCAAACAAAACACAAGCCAAACAGAAAATTTGAGAAGTATCCAAAGTTCACAAGCTTTCCAGAGAAACCAGCATGGAAATTTTAAGCAATTAGTCCTAACCAAAACCCACTTTCAAAAACCCCCTCAAGTAGAAGCTCCGGCAGTAGCAGTAGCAGTAGCAGCAGCAGCAGAAGAAGAATTCAATCTCCTGCAGATTTCAGAAGACACAAAGGCATCAAGACAAGCATACTGAACCTGATCAGGAGTAAGCCATGGATTGTCCCATCTACTCATTGTGACTCTCTTGGGCTTATTAATTTCCTTCCCCAACACTTCCTTGACCAAATTCTTCAACCCAGCATTCTTCAGCTCCCGCATTCCTAGCTTCTCCGCAGCCAAGTTCCTCAAATCCACTGTGTTTCTCACACTCAACCCATAATCCTCCACCAGCTTTTCAACGTCACTACCAATTCCAACGCCCACAAACAAGAAATTCTCACTGAGAAGAAATTCCACAAGAGATTGTGGGATAGTTGGGGAATATATGAGCTGAAAAATGAGGCATTTGTGATCAATGCAGAGCTGTAGAGTGGCGATTGGGTTCTCGATATGGCGGTTGAAATTGGGACGCCACTCGACATCTAGGCCAACGATGGTAGGGTTTTGGTGAAGTAGTTGTTGAGTTTCGGTAATCCATTGGTCGACGAGGGAGGGAGTGTTGGTGACTAGAGTGTGGATCTGGTCCGTGAAGAAGGTGATATCGTAGAGATTGTGTGTGTCGTTGGTGAGTTGGTAGTCTATGATGCTCACTGTCATTGTGCTCTAAATTGTGAAACAGGCCAACCGAGTTTTCCCCAAGGATGAAAAGGAAGCTGAGAAGTGAACAGGCAATTTTTTGCTTTTGTAGAATTTTTTTTGTTTTGAGGAAAGGAGTATTGGGGACTAAACTATTAAGGGTGTGAGAGGGCTATGTATTCGTATAAATAATAATTTTTTAAGTTATTGATTATATATTAAGATGGATGTACTTAATAACCCAAGTTTTTTAGAAATTTTAAAATTTTGAGTATTAAATATTTAAAAAACCTTATTTTTCTCTCAAATAAAAAAAAATTATTAAAATCTACAAAATGCATGAAATATAATTGTATAAAATCACATTTTAAAAAACTTTAACCTGCTCTAACTTCTCTTGGACAAAGTTTAAGTAAAAGTGGCTTTATATGTATATGAGTGGAAGTATATTATAATTAGAGACCCAATTACAATTAGGTTTGATTTCAGAATCGATTTGAATTGAGAAAAGGATTAAAACGTTTTCCATTCCTCTTAATAATTCAATCCTTTTTCTTAAAATAGAAGATTAGAAATATCAATTTCATAGAATTTGTATCCATTCATAATCCTCATATTTAGAATAAATAATTTTAAAAAAAATTCATTTTTTTATTTAGAGTTAACTTACAAAATTTTAATTTTTAAATAAAAGGGAATAAAAAATGATTTTATAAGAATTTATTTAAAATTTTTTATTATAAAACAAATTATGCTAAGCAGAGAATATGAATAAAATGAAATCATATATGATTTGATTCCTAGCTTAAGAGTTAAGGAATCTTTTTCCTTTTCTTTTTAGTTATTTTTTCCAATAAAAGAATAGAACAAACAAGGCCGATGTTTGTTGTCAAAGGAAAATAATGGGAGTTGCTATTTCTGCGGCTAATATTGCAATTGGTACAGGTGATTGGATGTCATAAACTTTTATTTCTCAATAATAACTGCATTAATGCATTGAACCAATGAGACAGTCTTTCTAAAATCAAATAGATTTTCATCCTGCCAATGATAGATCTGATGGGAATGCAAGCTTCTCATTAATGATAAAGATTAAAATTTGGAGGGTTTAAGCAGAGCAAGTTCATAATATCTTTTCCATGAGCAATAATGCAAATTATAAATGCGTAATAATAGGCCTTTTGGATCCATTTCAACATATTTTTTATTTATTTGACTGCAATGATCATCTCCACAACAGCAAACAAAACACAAGCCAAACAGAAAATTTGAGAAGTATCCAAAGTTCACAAGCTTTCCAGAGAAAGCAGCATGGAAATTTTAAGCAATTAGTCCTCAAGCAGCAGCAGCAGCAGCAGCAGCAGCAGCAGCAGCAGCAGCAGCAGCCGCAGCAGCAGCCGCAGCCGCCGCAGCAGCAGCCGCAGCAGCGCAGAAGCAGAAGAAGAAGCAGAAGCAGAAGCAGAAGAAGAAGCAGAAGCAGAAGCAGAAGAAGAAGAAGAAGAAGAAGAATTCAATCTCCTGCCGATTTCAGAAGACACAAAGGCATCAAGACAAGCATACTGAACCTGATCAGAAGTAAGCCATTGATTGTCCCATTCACTCCTTGTGACTATCTCGGGCTTATTAATTTCCTTCCCCAACACTTCCTTGGCCAAATTCTTCAACCCAGCATTCTTCCTAATTCCTAGCTTCTCCGCAGCCAAGTTCCTCAAATCCACTGTGTTTCTCACACTCAACCCATAATCCTCCACCAGCTTTTCAACGTCATTCCCAATTTCAACCCCCACAAACACGAAATTCTTACTGAGAAGAAATTCGACAAGAGATTGTGGGATAAATGGGGAATGTATGAGCTGAAAAATGAGGCATCTGTGATCAATGCAAAGCTGTAGAGTGGCGATTCGGTTCTTGGTATAGCGGTCGTTGGGACGCCACTCGACATCTAGGCCAACGATGGTAGGGTTTTGGTGAAGTAGTTGTTGGGTTTCGGTAATCCATTGGTCGACGAGGGAGGGAGTGTTGGTGACTAGAGTGTGGATCTGGTCCGTGAAGAAGGTGATATCGTAGGTGATTTGGTAGTCTCTGATGCTCACTGTCATTGCGCTCTGAATTGTGAAACAGGCCAACCGAGTTTTGCCCAAGGATGAGAAGGAAGCTGAGAAGTGAACAGGCAATTTTTTGCTTTTGTAGAATTTTTTTTGTTTTGAGGAAAGGAGTATTGGGGACTAAACTATTAAGGGTGTGAGACTGAGAGGGCTATGTATTCGTATAAATAATATTTTTTTAAGTTATTGATTATATATTAATATGGACGTACTTAATTCAATCCTTTTTCTTAAAAAAGAAGATTAAAAATATCAATTTCATAGAATTTGTATCCATTCATAATCCTCATATTTAGAATAAATAATTTTAAAAAAAATTCATTTTTTTATTTATTTAGAGTTAACTTACATAATTTTAATTTTTAAATAAAATGAAATCATATATAATTTTATAAGAATTTATTTAAAATTTTTTACTATAAAATAAACTACGCTAAACAGAGAATATGAATATGATTCAATGTAGAACCTTTATTATATCAAATTATTGATAATATTTAATACCTTATTGTTTGGAAAGAAGTTTCAAGATAAAAAGAAAAAAAAAGGTAATGTAATGATAAAAATAAGAATAACATCTTTAGTAAGTTTTATTCCTATCATATGTTTTTTTTTTAACCCAAGTAAAAATAAAATTTATTTCTTTTAAAAAATAAGTTTTGTTGAAATAAATTTCAAATTATATAATTTATTGTCATTAATTTTTAAATAAGAATAGATTATAAACCTTAAAAAGGTTAGAATTACAATATTTGATCTTTAATAAAAACTAAAATCAAAACGTAAATATATATATATATAATTTATATCATAGTGATATAACTTAGTATTGGTTCAAATTTATTAATTTAAGCGATAATATATTTATAATTAAAAAATTTATACATTCTGTCCACTCAAAATGTGAAAACTGGGATTCTCATTTATCGAAATATTCAGTAATAAGTCCTACTGCATTGGCATAGTATTCAAAAATCTTAATTACTTATCGTTGAGATTTATTACAAAATAATTTTTTAAAAAACTATTAATTCATTTTTATTAGATTCAACATATACATTCTACTAATCATTGATAATCGCTTATAATATTTAGTTCACTCACCAATTTGAATATTTTTTTAATTAATTTATCATAAATTTACTTTAAGATATGACTGTCTGTCACATTCTCTATTAATATTTATTATTTTTTTAATTTTTGAATTTTATTAAAATTAATATTATGTCTCCTAATTTTTCAAAATTTAAATTTTACTGGGATTAAACTCTTAACAACACAACAAAAGAATCTGGTTTGCTTCTGTGTTACCATATAATTGCCAATTGCTAACAGGGGAAATGGAAATGATTGTTTAATTTCATGAACAAATCAATGCCTCATCTTGTAATTTCTCATTATGTAATAACGCACAGCCGCCCCAACCA
Organism: Manihot esculenta; assembly: GCF_001659605.2. Taxonomy (NCBI): domain Eukaryota; kingdom Viridiplantae; phylum Streptophyta; class Magnoliopsida; order Malpighiales; family Euphorbiaceae; genus Manihot; species Manihot esculenta. Next base: position 39,740,927 of record NC_035168.2, read on the forward strand.
AAAGTCTTTTTCCTTCACACTCACTGCTCCACGCCCCCTTTCAACGAGGAAATGGCACAAACAGACACCGCAACAACACAAACACCTTCCAAAACTCAAGATTCCGGCGAAGACCCACCACTGCTCCTCACCTCCACCACCCACAAAACCAAGAACGAAGCCAACTCAGAAGAAGACACAATCAGCAAAAGGAGGAAAATCTGCCCGTCAGCACTTGAGAAAATTGAAGAAATTTCGAAATCAAATCAGAATTTCTCCTTCACTTTCGACACCAAATTGAGTGGAAATTCTACCCAATTCACTCCCAAATTCGGATCTTTCAATCTGGAGAAAATAGCGTCGACTCAAGAGAAGGAGAGTGGGCGTTTACCGGAGAGATTGAGCGATTAATTTCTAGATTTTGTTTCAGTGGATCGTTTCTCCATGTATCATTTGATTAGTAATGGAAATTTATCTTCCTTGTTTAAGGAATCTCAAGTGCAAAGGTAGCTTTCTTTCTTCATCTTCCTCCACCTTCGGCTCGCTTACCCATCTGCGATCCAGCCACTTGATGCTTTGTTGGGTTCCATCCACGTGCACGTGCGCAGTTCAATTATTTGGGTTATTTATTTATGTTTAATAATTTGTAATATCCTATTTTCCTTCTTCCCAAAACTAACCTCAACCATATGTTTTTGTTAATAAAATAATTTTTATATTATAATTCACTTTTAACTAGCTAATTTATCATATTTTCTTATCTTTTATGGAAGTTTAGTTCATAAAATTTTAATATTTATATTAATTATTTGGAGAATAATAAATCTGAAACTTTGGTCATATCTCAAAACTAAATTATAAAATACTCTTTTAAGTTTAATCGAGTGGAATTCTTGACCAAACTTTAAAATGTTGGATTGAAGCGTCAATTTCAAAAATTCAAAAGGTGTTTTCAATATCTAAAAGAATTTAGTATTTTTCAAATTATTTTAACTATATGTATACTTTAATTCCATCATCCATATTCATTTAAAATATTATTAGACTTACTGTTATATAAACGATTTGTATTAAGGATGTGCAAGGCTAAATACATTTTTGCCCTCCTGATGTTTTATTTTTAAAAAATTACATATGAAATTTTGAGCTCTTTTAAAGTGTGAAAAGAGTATTTTCATAAAATTTAAAAATAGAAAGAATGTATTTGATCTTTGTACGCAATATAATGAATAATGAAATTAATTAAAGTAATAGCATTTACAATTTTGATCATATATTTTTTACAAGATCATGTGCATGCAAGTTGATTATACAATACAGTGATAAATTAGACGGAAAAAAAGGAAATGAAAATAGGAGAAAAAACAGAGTTAGAAATGAAATGGAAAGGATGGCTACCTGCCAATCCCTTTTCCATCCTAAGTATTTATCTACAACCTATTACCAAGTTGATATGAACAATATACAAATTACTCCAAAATCAGAATAGATTCAAGCAAGTACCTGTTACTCATTTGTGGTATGTTGATTTCTTTGGAACATTCCTTGCTCAGAACTTGCAAGAAGTTCCCAACCTTTGCTTTGAGCCCATGCACTTAGCACCTTCAAAAGCCTCAGGCAAAAGCATACCAAAGCACTCCAAGAATAATTTCCATTCACTTCCACTCATGTCTCCAAGAGAAATGCCTTCAATTTCACTGTTATAATTGTGTAGAGCGCAACTGATGCTCCTTGTCAAACCCCCTACTTTGATACCATCTCCGCTATCATTATCACTATTTTCTTTCGTGATGTATGTGTGCTTATGATGTGTATTACCATCTTCGTAGTCATCTTGCTTGCTTAGGGGAGGTGACGCTGCTGCATCTTGCAGTTTAGGCATCGATCTTATGGATGAAAACCTCGGATTTTTTGAGAAGCTAGCCATCTTAGGAGGAAATTGTACATGTTGAGGGACGTCAGAAACCTCATTCAAAATGTTTTCACTTTCATCATCAAATTCAAATATAGTAACCTCTTCTTTTTTTGGTAGATTTTTCTCACTATTCTCATCATCGTCATCGTCATAATTGTCATAAATGTCCTCATCATTGGATTTAGTAACCAAACTTGCCTTTGCTTTTGCACAAAGATTCTCTAGCACACTTAAATTTTCCTCTCCGCCACAGAACTCACGAGTCATCATTTCACCTATATCAGCAAGGCAAAGTCCTACAGAAGCAGCTTGCTTCAAGAAAATAGTGCAAAGGATAAGAACTCGGATAGATGATTCTCCTAAAGAAGGAAGCTCAGACCTTAAGAGCTCTGCGTCTTTGAAAGGATCAAGATTGTGTATGTATTCCAATTCAGACTCTGAAAAGGCAACCGATGCCTGAGGCCAATGCAGCCATTCAAAGTAAGGATCATCGAGCCATTCTGGTAGGCAAAGACCATGGTCTATAGGCACAAGATCAACTACCCCAATTGCACCATTTTCTTGATGATCATTCTTCTTGACTAGAATATTTCCAGCGTGTCTGTCAAGATTTAGGAGCCTGACATCAAAAATTCCAATTTGATGAACTGAAGCAACTGAGAAGCCAGAAGGGCCTAATTCCCCTGCGTCAAAATCGTGATCAACGAAATGTTGGAGTGAGGCAACCTTAGAAGGTGGATCTGATACAGTGGTACCACCAGCACCATTATTTATATGAAACCCAATATGATTGATTTTGACTAAGGCTGTTGGAGGAACTCCAGCAAAACCATCATGATCAAGAAGATACGCAGCTACTTCCCGAATTCCAGTCCCACCAACTCGAACTGAACGTTTCATTCCAGAATGGCCTAGCATCAATCCACCAACTTCATCAATTGGCTTTGTGACTGCAATATTATCACCACTCTTGTTGCGTATGAAGTAAGCACCACCTAGCCCGCTTGATACTGGCATGAGATCAATACCAGATGCTATAGCTATGGCAACCTCAACAACAAGAGCACGCACTCTAGGTGCTCTATGGCCACCAACAATTTCAACTGTTGGGTTGGCATCAAGCTTGTCTTCCAATCTAGTGGCCAGGGGTAAGCACGGACTAGAGAAGCTTCGGTGAAAATTAGCAACTTCAAATGCTTGTTTTAAGGAATGGTTAAGATTGGTTTGGCTAATTTCAGCAATGTTGTTATCTAGATAAGTAAAGGATTGGAGTCTGCATCTCTGAGATCGATTAAACGGCCTGAATCCATGATGTTGATCAATGGCTACCGCCATTTTTAAGAATCTCATGCAGAAGAGAATGGTAACAATGGCATGCCAAAGGCACTTCTTCTCAGAGGATCCCTGAGATCTAGTCTTTCCATGGGAGATTAGCCATCTCATTTCTGCATATACATACAAGGCATAAAATAAAGATCACTGACCAATAACACCGTGCATGCTTCCACCAAGGCCATTGGTTTAAAAAATCAATTCCAATTGCATGAATATTCTTTCTTGTGAACATAAAAAAAAATCCCATACTCCTTTTTATAAATGTTCATCATAGGGAATTTATTGGTACAATTGTAATAATTGCAAATTGGAGACTCGAACTAATTAAGGGAGAATCTAATCATATTACAAACAGATTGAGTCAAAAAATTCTCATGGGTGCAATCATAATCTAGGAAATAAAAGGCGACGAAAAGAAAATGCAGCAGCAAGTGACTTGCTTACCCAATAGTGGCACTCATATGACAAAAGTCAAGCGCAGGATTCATTTCTTTCAACTCAAGTAAGACCCACAAAATTTAGTCTCACACTACCATTTCATTTAGATCCATCATCACCTGAATATCATTCCTCCAAAATAATAAAATATCAAAATTTGTATTTTTTTTTTAAATTAAAAAAACACGGAGAAAATCATCAATACAATAAAACTAGATAGATCACCCGTTAATCCCTCGCTCCTCCGCACGTAAATCGCCACAATTTTCTGGAAAGCAATAACAAAATAACGTCAATAAATTGAACAGGGAAAGAAAAAGATAATGTTACATTGATACTTTCTTTTCCTAAATTTTTTTTTCATCAAATAGCCATATAAAATGAGAAAAATAAACAATTTGGTTCCTTGTTCATTCATTTTCTTGCAGTGCGCAAACAAAAATTAGAAGAGGAGACATAGAAATACCCTGAACGCTGATGAAGGCATTCAGGGAAGACGAAAAGCAACGGGAGCGCGAGAGAACCACACCATCCGTCGCCGGAAAATCTCTTCAAGAACTCTTCGTTTGCCACACCCTTTCTATTTGTAGCCAATTTTTGAACCAATTATAAATTTATAGTTCCGAAACATAACGTGCCACGTTGGCATTGGCTTTGAGAATCGTTAGGTATTTTCTATATTTGGAGACTTTTTTTTTTTGCCTATGAAAAGCAAAGCTTTCTTGGCTTTGATTTTGACTATTGTGCTTATAGTTGGTCAGTTTATATTTGCTTATTATATATATATATATATATAATAAATGAAATTATTAATTGACCAATTATAATAATAATAATAATAATAATAATAATATAGTTTTGATAATAATAATAATAATAATAATTAAGTGTCCATTCATGTCAATTTCATTTTGATGTAGTTCAAATTCAATTAATAATTATATTTTTTTCTAGTAATTTTTTTTAAAGTAAAATTATTGATTGTATTAATAAAATTTTATTAAATAAAAAGAGATATTATATCAAATAGAAAAATAATCATATCAAATAAATTCTTTAGTTAAAATATGAGGGGTGGTATGATCACGAACCCATTTAACAGAATATCAGAGTCTAATAAAGATTTATGATCATTTAAAATCAAATCCAGTTTAGAAAAATCTAAATGCGGAGACTGAAAAATTTGAACCACTTGCAAACAGTTCATAATAATACAGCCATTAAAATACAAAAATTCCATCGCAAAGAGCAAACAGTGACGAAGAGCTAAAATTTCAATAATTACCGGCGTACCATTACGTTCCGAGAAATCAAAAACACCACATTGAAATATACTCTCAGAGTTTTTCAAAATAAAACCATAGCCAATAAAATTTTGAACTTGAAACAAAACCCCATTAACTTGACAAAACCAACTGAAATTGTCCAAACTTGAAGATGACGCATGAATTTGGAGAGAAATGGTTTCAGGATCACGAGCAGGGTTGAATAAAACAAGTTCATGCTCTAATATAAAGTAGTAGTGATATTTCCATGCAAAATACCAGCATGTTGAGCAGTTTCCCAATTCAAAATATGATGCATGACGTCTTTCACAAGTGAGCCGCTGAATTTTGCACCTGGTTCCATAATAATGAATTTCTTGCTGACTATAATCTTCATGTACAGACCATTACAAAAATTTTCCGAACCTTGTTTTAAAATTTTAAAATCTACAGTAAAAAATTAAAAAAATTATCATTAAACCGCAAATCTCTCACTTTCCCTAACCTCCAAACTTCTTTGGACACAGGACAATAAAATATAATTGACACTTTCATTTTCATGGCACAAAGATATCTAGTTTTCAAATCCACACCATTTTGCCTTAAGTTATCTTTTGTACGTAAAGCTCTTCAACAGAAATCTTTCATTTTTGGAGAAACCGAAACATTTCACAAACTAATCCACAACTCACTCCACGTTACATTGATGATCTTCCTAACAAGTTAAAATTCAAATTATTTTTTAGTAATTTTAACTTGAAATTCAAGTTAAGGTAGATTTTCAAGTTAAAATAGATTTTAGTTAAATGTTGAACATTTTTTTAGAAATCATATTGATCAATTTGAGGTATATAATTCCAATCTGAATCCATCTAATTTTAAATTAAATTGTAATCATCTCTACTAACCATAATCTTAAACGAAGCCTTAGAAAATTGAAAGTTTAATGTTGACATTGCAACTATTAAAACTTTGGAAAATTTATAATATAGTCTTCAAAATTTAATAAAATTCATAATTTAATTCTTATTATTTTAATGAAAAATAATTTAATAGTTAACTTTTCATCCTATAATAAAATAATTCTTCCATTAAAATTTATATAATAATATAGTCTTTTAAATTTTATTTTTTTATAGTTTAATCTTTTTAATTTTAATAATTTATAATAATTTAATTTTTATAATTTTAATATTTAAAATAATTTAATCTTTTTAATTTGAGTTCATTTTTTAATTAATAATTCAATAACGATAAATTTAATAAAATAATTATTTTATTAATAAAATAAAAATTTAGAGACTAAATTATTTATTATTAAAAATATAAAAATTAAATTATAAATAATTTTATTGAATTTCAAAAACTATACCGTAAATTATTCTAAAAATTATTAGTCTTATTTGAAATCGTTCAAAAGAGCACTTTGCATAGTGTAATTTTCATTTTCCTTTTATTGAGAATAAAATTTTTTTTTCTAACAATTTAAAATTTAAAATTTATAATACTTATATTTAAAGAACATCAGAAAGATAAATTTCACATCCTACCAAATACCTTAAAGTAGATAAGAAAGAATAATACTGTTTTCCCTCTCATAATTTATTAATTTATTAATTATATTTAATTTTAAAATATTAAATTTTAAAATATTAAATTTTATTAAATGTTAAGAGATATTTAAAAAAAATTTTAAAAATAAAATAAAATTATAATAATTAATTCATATGTTATTATACTACAAAATAATTTTAAAATTTCAAAAACTAAAAAGAATGAAAAATTTCAACCCTTCAATTTCATTAAAACCAAAACCAAAAGTAAATTGAAACCGGTCAGAAACCGAGTCAATTTCGAAGAACCTTGAACCGGCCATTCCACTCCTACACATACAAATATTACTTGCCAAGAAGTATCATCTAAATGGAAATTTACTAAAAAATTACAATTGTTTGGTTCAAACACTTTTTCCCAGAAAGCATTTTTATTTCTTAGAAAGTACATTGGAAAATACAACAATAACCTTATTGTCTCAATACATTATTTTTCAGGTAAATTTACTTTCCTTTCTGGGCTCCATAGTTCATTCTCTTTGGCTTTTACACTTCCTATCTAACCAAACGCAGCCTACTCCACAGAAAGTATCAGTTCCTAGCAAAGCTTGGATATGTCTCTTTCATGTCTGATTGCAGCAGAATGCATATGCTTCATCAACAGTATTGCACTTACAACACAGAAGTCCCCTTTCCTGGAACTCCATTTGATTGTATCGAAATCATACTCGTTTCGCCGCTACTGTTAACCTGCTGCTTCCCCAGAACTGAGGAAGATGTTCCTTTATTCCCTCCCTCGTCCGCCTTTCCAGGATATGATCTTCCGCTCCCACGAATTAGACTGCTAATGCTCGTTTTGAGTTCTTTATCCTTCATTAGAGACTCCAATGTCACATGCACACCTGAATATGCAAGACAGTAATGTATTTATGATGCTCAAAGCACAGTTCCACTTTATAGCTGGAACGAGGGAACAGATTGAAACTGAAGGTTGAAATGCTGTCGAATTTAGAAATAAAATTAAACACATACGGTATCTCCAATAATGCTTGGGATTGGTGGGATCATTGATAGTCTCCTCTGTTGCAGGACGAGTCGTGTACTCTTCTTTTAAGGCCAACAAATCCTGATCATTGAACACATTCCCATTGTTTATATACATATAAATAATTCTTGTATGTGAAAGGATTTGCTGAGATACTACAAGCTTCTCCAGTCGAGCCACTGATTTTTTGCATAGTTACCTGAAGAGGGAAAATTGCCCACATTGATGGAGCTTCAACATGTAGCCTAATGACAAAATTTGCAATTTCTGGCGTACATTGACTAGGCGGCAGTTCATTGGACCCCACCACATTCTTGAAGAATCGACATCTTCTTTCTTCATCTTCTTCCCACCAAGCACGCAGAGTGGAGCAATCATGGCATGATGGAGCACACACCTGAAGAACATAAAGAAATTAAATTACATCCTAAAGAACGAATAACACGAGGATCCCAGACTTGTTACTCATACAAAACAAATCTTAAATTTCAGCAAGGGGAGAAGCCAAAGCCTTAGCCTTATACAAGCCCACAGTGCTATAAATAATATTCATGTGAAGAACACTGATTTTAGCAAAGCAAACCCAAATAAATAAATAAATTGGGCATGAACAAAAGTGACAAGCTTTAGTTTCTTTTTCTTCTTCTGGGACTTCTAAAACTTTAAGTCATAAAAAAATTAGTCTTTGTTATAGCAAAAGGCAAAGCCTGCACACAAGCAGCAATCCCCATGACAACTATTATTCTTCTTTTAAAACTTCATATACCTGCTCTAGTATAATCAAACTTAACAAATCACAATAGATGCCTGGATAACGCAGAAAGTTAATCGTATACTATACGGTGCAACTAGTATTTTGATACTAGTAAAATTTTCACCATCGCTCCTGGTTTCATTTACTGTAGCTGTAAAATTATTACAAATCACCCACAAAAAGAAAGAAAAATAAGACTTGGAACTTACCGTCATGTAGCTGTACTGGGAAGGAATACCAAACTCCAGATCAGGTTCACTAGGCATACGTTGAATTCGTAAACCTATTAATCCCAGCTCTTGCATAACCTGTGTCAGGAGTTTTAACTGTTTATGTCTTGTAAATAAAAAAAAAAAAAGGAAAAAGATATAAAAAAGAAGAAAATTAGGTGGTTAGGTTTGACTTTGGGAAAAGTTGAATAGACATACTGGATGAACACAGGCAGGAATGAGGCCCAAATCTTCTCCACAGGCTAGCATGTCTGATGAGTTCAGGAGGACAGGCAAAGTTTTCATAGCATTTTTCCGCCATAGGTTCTCTTGCCGATGGAAATAGTAATCATAATACAATTTTTTCAGAACATTTTTACTGCAAGGCATGATAAATAGTGAGATTACTAATAAACAAAGCTACAGCAAGATATTATAGTTCAAATTTTTTACTACAAGTAACCTTAGAGCAAATAGTTGAACTTAAAAATAATAAAAATAAAAGGTATATCAAATACTATATACGTCTCATGTAGAGAGAGGAGTAATTTGGTCAATTTAAGGACTTAGCTGCATAAAAATGTCAACTCCAAGACCTAATAGCCTATTCTATTAGTTTTGTGATTCAATCAAATATTTGCTACAAGTTCAGAGATTAAAATATTCTTACTCCTTTAATAAACTTGTCAATCAGCAAAAGGAAAGCCATGAGAAGGATAAGGTATCGTCCTCAAATTTTCTTTTTCTTTTTTTTTTCTTTTTTCTAGAATGAGAAAAGAATCAACAAGGGGGCATTTTATGTAAAATAAAAGAAAATAAGAAATAAAGTTGCTAACTTGCCCAAAATGAGGATAAGTTAGCAGCTTCCTGTATATGACTAATTCGTGATGACCCATGTTGTTATTAAAGTACCTGTGATCATCCAGATCTTGGAAACTTGAAGTATCCTCAAGGTTGAAACGGGGATAGAATTTCCTTGAGTCTTCTGGATCTCTAATAAGAACTATATTCTACAAACATAATAAAAAAGATCAAAGCCTATACCAGAGTAAGTTACGGTAAAAAAAATAAAAATTCAAGAGAGGCGCTAAAAAATCAGTCCAGTAGATATGCTTTGATCATGGAAACCAAAAATGTTGTTTAGACTATGTTACCTTTAAAACATCAAAGAGGCCATGACGTATTTTATCCTCACTCTCCAACAACATGGACTTCTCAGCAAATGTCTTCAATTTGTAAGCAATTTTTTTCTCTGTGTTACAGTCATCCTTGAACTAGAATATATAAAGGGAAAATAAGTCGGAATAAGTCCAATATTCAACGCAACAAATAAAATAATAATACTATGAATAAGAAAACCATGAAAAAATAAAGTATTGCAAAGATAAGAATTAGAAATTCTATAGACTGAAAACAGTCGTAGCTGTGATGGCAGTTGCATTCAAATGTAAAATGGGGCATCTGCAACGGAGTCATGGTCGGTTGCTAAACAATTATTTTGTAAACTTTGCCAAATGCTTTATATAAATTGATATTCAAGGACTTGAATAATATTAAGAAAAACCACCAACTGGTAAGCACAAAGTACACCAAACAATGAAATTGAATCCGAAGTTTGATATTCATCATTATCAATAAACTTTAAAAACTAGCACAAAGCGACATGGAGATTAACGATCTGACATTTTCACTAAAGAGTCACAAATATAGCACACACCAAATGTATTTACAACAGAATTTGCAATAGCAATAGGAACAGCAGCAATGTCAAGTGGACTGAATAACCGATGTCAGATATATTACTTAACATATTTTATATTTATTTTAATATTTAATTGTTAGTCGTTAGTATTATATTTAGAACTTTGTCATGCATTATATATATATATACCAATTTCACATTTACAATATTAGTTGAGATGGTGGATGCCTACATTACGTTTCATATGCCCTGAGTTTGAAACTTGAGCTTTGCAAATATAAAAATATAATATTGAAGAATATCTATAAGAACCTTGATAGGTATCTCATGGTATATTATTAAAAGACATGTGACATAATCTTATTAACACCAAGCAACTTCTCGAAATTCCAGTCCATGGAGAAAAGTGAAAGCACAAAAAAAGCAATAGTATGCAGCAAATTGGAGTGGGTATCCATAAATATAGTGTCTTGATTTACTCAAAATGATCAGAAGAGCAAGAGTCAAAATGAGCTACACCTTAAACAATTGACCAAGTCCAACCTTGATGTGTTGAAAATGAAAACAAATTAGATATTAAAAGTTACATGCCAATATTTGGTTGTCACCTCGTAGCGGCCCTTCTGATATTCATTCATAAAATTTGCTGCAATAAAAGTCCATGAAGCTCCAAATTTTTCCTGAAATGAGAACAAATATATCCACAACCAATTTGTAAGTTCAATAAATCTAGTTTACTTTGAAGTCAAAAGTATAATGAAATAGGTGATATTCCTTGGAAGAAACCAGAATACAGAAAAGAAGGAAAACTCAAAAACCTGTAAAAATTCCTGAATAATATATGGACGACTCAAGCGATCAAAATCCCAAATTCCCTCTTTTTCAAGTTCTTCCTACAGCAGAAACATTTTGTATGCATTATCAAAAGAACATGAGAAAGAAATTACTTTTGCAGGATTCTTATAGTATTACAGTCCCCAGCACCAAGCTGCTGCAATGCTTCTTCAACCACCTATTCTTTAGGAAAGTATACCAGAAGGAGGCAACTATACCTGACTTAGAGGGATAGATGGTCGGAATTTTCCTATTAGGCCAGTCATGGCATGCTCTGGAAGTTCCCAAATCCTAAAGAAACCCAATATATGATCAATCCGGTATGCTGTGAAGTACTTGGCCATCTGTTATAGAATCAAAGAAAATTATACATCACCAAATACTGAGTAATTTGGTTCACACAGTTGCTATTTCAAATAAAGGTATAATATAAAGTTATGGACCAGATGATCATGTGTAGAAAACCTGAGTTAAACGAGCACGCCACCAAGCATAGTTATCTTTTGACATTTCCTCCCAATTATAAGTAGGAAATCCCCAATTCTGTCCATTTTTATCAAAGTAATCTGGAGGTGCTCCAGTAGATGTGTTCATCCGGAATAGATTTGGATAGACCCATGTATCCACACTGTTTCTGTCAACACCAATAGGTAGATCTCCTTTCAATATCACTCCATTCTTTCTTGCATATTCTGCAGCTTCTGACAACTGTCAATGACATAAAAAAAAAATTGTCCATAAAACTCTCAGTTCATAGTGATACTTTATGATATAATAATGGGACAAACGTTTTTTCAATATCAAGTGCAAACTATGCACAGATATAATGAAAGGCGAATGAACTTACCTGCAAATGCAAGTGGAATTGAACATAATAATGGAAGCAAATTATGTCATAGTGCAAGCTGTCTTTTGAGACAAGTTTCTCAAGCTGTACAAAATCATCATTATTGTCAGACTTTAAAGAGGTAGCTTTATGTTATAAACAAATTATAAAAAAAAAAAAAAAAAAAAAAAAACTGAGCTCATTGTAACCAAATAGTGTTAGGTGAAAGGAGCAAACAATTTTTTATCAATGACAATCAACCTCAATTTAGTTGAAAGATATCGAAGAGCAAATTACCTTCTCCTTGGAATAATGGGAAAAACGACCCCATTGGCTGTGATCTGAAGTTTCAAAAAAGTCTCGCAAGAAGCAGAAAGCCGCATAGGGTTTTAACCATTCCTTTCATCGAGTAAAACGCAAGTCAGAAAACCAAACGAGTCCAAAAAGTACAATGGAAAAGATCAATAAAAAATCAGATAAAACATAGAAGACAAAAAAAAAATGTAGGTTTTAGGTTTTTCAACCATAATAGAAAAATAGACATAAGAGCTAGAATTCCATAAGACCTCATTCTCTAAGAAATATTGCTGAAAGGAACTGGAGTTAAGAATCAAATCCTTCTCTTGGGCAAAAACTTTCTTCGCAATTGAGAGTTTAGCAGCCATAGTGGCCTCATAATCAACATCCTGCACAGATTCCGAATTTGAATGTATTAATACATGAGCAGTGTCCAACTAAAACATGATGCTAATTCTGCACCCAGAATTGGTCAATTATATTTATATTTTCATAAAGCACAACTAGCACATTTTTGTCGAAACAATGTTTAAGATTCGCCTCAAATCAATGACTTCTAGCATCCAGGATATGAAATGACCTGAGTAAAGATTCAACCTTCAGCTTTTGAAATGGTAGCAGAAGCTACATAGATGGATTCTGTTAGATGTTTGACTCATTGACTGCTTAAACAGTATCATTCAAACCAAATTCCTCTTTATTTTACATATGGCATGGGGGTCAGATATATGTATGATAATTGTAATAGTAATGATAAATTTCTTATAATTTACTATACTAGGTTCTTGTGCCTTTTATTTCAAGTATCCCTACGAGAGGAACTAGGAAGTCTATTTTATAATTTTACCAGTAGCTTTTTATCGGTTCCCTTTTATTCCTTACAATTAGAATATTATGTAAGAGATATATAATCAATTTCAATAAAATGGTAAACCGCAAATTTATTTTCCTTGTGAATTCAAGTAAGTTTATGGCGTAGATGTGATCTAGCCTCGTGACTGCACTTCCGTCCTGCATCAACAATCAACATATATCTCAAGCATCAAGTGGTCATCCACAAAGTGTTGTACGTGACACACTTTATATTACATACTATGCTGATCAAGGAAAATGACCATGAGCAAAAAGCTATAACATATACAGAATTACAGATATGGCATTTAATTAATGCCAAGTAAAAGGCAGAAATGATCTCACTTATACAACAGAAAAATGGAGACAATTCAGTGAATTGACATTTCTTTTCTGTTTTCCACCATGCCAAAAGTTTCTTCAATCAATATGCATAAAAAATATATCATTTCGGATTAATAGAACAGAAGAATCATTTTATTATGTTATGAAGTACTTATTACACAAAAACATAACACAAGAAATATCTAATCCTTGAGATGTTTTGTACATTTCTTGGCGAGTTCAATAATTAGGCAGATTCAAATAAGTTCTGCACTTCTTCTTTCTTATGGATTTATGATTAATCTATTTACATGAGCAGTATATCCCCATAAATATTATTCATCAAAAGAGCATAGTTGAACCGGTTTACAAAATCTAGTCTCATTCAAAACAATAAATATATTAATCATAAATATCTTCCACTGCAACTTAGAGAACGTCGAAAGAATACCTTTCCATCCAATTTTTTTCCAGCTTGCTGAATCTCTCTCTGCAATGAATGAAGAAAAAAAATATATATATATATAAGATAGTTTACTGAAAGAAAAGAAAAAAAAAACCTATGTTCAATGGGTAAGGTAAGTACAGGAAAAGATAAATCCATATTGGGCAAAAATTGAACAATTTAAAACTACCTTGACATCCTCTTTCAGGTTTTCTGAAAGTGCCTGTACTCTCAAGTACAGTGGATGCAACGCAAAAACAGATAGTGAGCTGCATGACCAAGAAATTAAGGGAGAAGAAAACATTTGTAAGATCACCAAGGCCAAGATGATATAGAACATGCAAGGCAGTTTACTGTATGAATATCAAATGCAAGTAAAAAGAAGCCAAGAAATTCATGGTGCTGAACAAAGCAGTACGCCACCAATCAGGTAAAATTAAATACATTTAAAAGAAGATTAACATGAGGCAGCCACAAAAGAGGAAAAGGAAAAAAAGATATGACAGTCAACAATTGTAAGCAAATTTTATGCATCATTTTCCTTGGCCTTCAGAAAGCATCTCAATTTTATCCTTGTTTCAAATGAGGTCTTGCTTAACAGAGTTATTATACCTGTAAGGATATGAATCCCACCACATCCCATGCACAGATGTGTCATTGATCGGCAGAAGTTGAACCAAATGAAACCCAGACTCCACAGCCCAATCAACAAGAAGTTTCAGATCAAGAAACTCACCAACTCCAAGATCATTCTCTGATCTAACAGAAAACATGGGAATTGCAACACCAGCACCCCTCCAAGGCATTTCCTAAGAAAATAAATTGATCAACTAAGAGAATAGCTATGAACTTCCAGGCATCACAAAATTTTGCCTATGTGTAAGTTAAATTCAACAAGCTTACTCGCAACATGCCATCTGAAAGAAAAATATATCTTGGTGGAATTTTTGAAGAGTCAAAAGAGAGGTCTCGATTTTGACCAGTTTCCAAAGAAAAGTTTCCTGCCTTGTTATACTTGCAGTACCTATATGTATACAACATTAAGGAAGAAAGAGAGAGAATATCACTAGTCAAACAAAATGTCAGGGACCATAAGATTATTGGAGAAATTTCTGAAAGGATATTTTATTGGGAATTCACTCCTTGGCATAACAGCATCTGCTTGCCAAATTGAGTCACCAGCATAGCTAAGTTTAAGTCCCTCCTGGACATTCCACCGGCCTAATTTTGCATTGCTGCCAATCACATATAACTGCATGAATCAAACTTCATAAATAAGAAAAAATAGAAGGCCTACAAGATCATAAACAAAACTAAGGCACAATTTTCTATACAGATAAATGAGAACAGCTCATCAGGTAGAAGAATTTACTGATGTCTCTTCTTCAACGTTAGGGCAGCAAATTTTGAAATGGACAAGAACAGTGTCTAGTATCATTCAGAATTCATGGAGAAAAAAAGTTAGCTAACAGGTTTCAAGATCTGTTAATAATAATAGTGATAATATCAACATTTTAGGAATTAAAAAATGTCAATATTTACCTTCCTTGTCCAACTTATTCTGGACCCCTAGAGGTCTTTCTATGCTCAAATTCCAACTTCTGCGAAAGATAACATTTTTGAAGGCACTTCTGAAAGGGATAGCATCACCACCAGTCTGGATTTTTTGAAAAAATGAACATTTTACATCAATATCTAATTGTGAAATAATTAAAATGATTTTTGCAGTTTGCAGATTCCATTCTCCTTTCAGAATTTCAAAATCCACAAATTTCAGACAACCTATCCAGGACAACTATTCCACAATGAAGGTGAATTTTTTTAAGACAAAAAAAAAAAAGAAAAAAGAGGTATCTTTTCAGGGCTTTCCCACAATAATGAAGACAAAAAGAATATCTGAAAGATATGTTTATCAAAATTAAGATACCAATGTATAAAGCATGAAGAGAGAAGGTAAAAAGTGAGCCAAAAAGAAAACTCCACCTGCCAAAGATCATGAAGCTGGACAGTCTCCCCACCATTTATCTCCTT
The DNA here is from genome assembly GCF_001659605.2 of Manihot esculenta. Classification (NCBI taxonomy): domain Eukaryota; kingdom Viridiplantae; phylum Streptophyta; class Magnoliopsida; order Malpighiales; family Euphorbiaceae; genus Manihot; species Manihot esculenta. The sequence continues at coordinate 39,756,731 of NC_035168.2, forward strand.
TGAAAGTAAAAGTTTTCGCCTCTTTCCCATCTCCCATCTTAACACATTTTTCTCATCGTCCACCACATAATAATTATACTCACAACTAAATTCAGTTGGAGTTGCAACACTTCCGTACCATATTAGCTCCTCACCCTCATGAACGGGACTCAACAATAAGCCCTTCTTCACATCCCATGAACCCAGGATCGGTTCAGAACCGCAGACAAGTAGGCTCTGACCCCATTGAGTGTAATATGGTAATCTAAAGCTCACGTTCACTGATTTCACAGACTTGGTCCCAGAAGATAATCCCAAATTGGCCATTTGATTTCAGAGAGAAACCAGAGGCAGATGATACTGTCAAAATCCCGCGTACAAAGTGTCAGTATATACGTAAAACTCAACCCCAAAAAAAAAGAGATGGCTTTACCCAGATCGAAATTCAGTCAATAAAAAGCTAATAACACATTGATCCAACTCAGAAAATCAATTTGCAAAACAGAATAAAGTAATGGAGCATAGTTTACCAATTGAGTACCCACTACCCAGCTGAGAATTGCAAAATAAGTAACTATAAAATTGTATACATATACACATCAATCAATAAATAAACGAAAACCAGATGAAATGAAACATATACAGCAGTCACCTTTCCTTGAACCAAAAGGGATGAGTTTTCACTTCTGGGTATGAAGGGAATGGTGTGTATTATGAGAGAGAGGAGTGGAGAAGAATCAAAGGGAATATAAAAGCATGAGTATTTTATGGTTCTATCTTCACAGAGATATGCATGTGTAGAGAGAAAAGCTTGTCGCTTTGTCCGTGAGAAAAGATTTTTTTTCTCTTTCTAATACAAGAAAACGGGGGGAAAAATTAATTCTTTATTTGAGAAGCAAATCGAGGAAGAAGTGATTTTTTGTGTTCCTTTTTCTCTGTGAAAGAGAACGAGGCATGTGTATTTTAGCTCATGAGATGACAAAACGGAAAGCTCCTTTTTGACAGGAGAGAGAGACAGTTGGCTTTAGAGAGCTGAGAGTGATGCTCTCCTACATATCTACTCTCTGTGGATTCCTCTTGCTCATTTCCATCTTTGATTTTCCTTTTTCTAACTTCACATATTTGATTTATTTTTTCTGAGCTAAATTTACTCTGAATAAAAATATTAAATTTTATTTTTTTAATTCAAATTTACTTTTTAATCAAATTAAAAGATCAATAAAATTATTATTTATACGAATTTAAAATGATCAAATGCGTTCTAATTAGTCAATTTAAAAATATTATTTAAGTTGATTTTGTATTTTAATGATGGTTTGAGAGTAAATTTAAAAAGAAATATGAATTTTAACTCATTATATAATTTAAAAATAAATTTAATTTTTTTATTAAAAAACAAACTATTAGTTTATAAGGAAATTAACAATTTAATTTTAATAATTTTTAAAGAGTATTAATTAGTCTACTTCTATAAGTAATGGCAAAAGCTTTGTTTTCACATACTATAATTAAAAACGAATAATAAACAATATTTTTAAATTTATATAAATATTTAATTTGCAATGGTAAATCTCATTTAATATGGCACCAAACTATTCTTTTAAATTATTAATAATAATAATATTTTTTTACCTCCATTTGAAATTAATTTTTTTTAAAAAAAATTATTTGAATTTTTTAAATTAAAAAAATAAAATTTTAGATGATTTTTCAAGATTTAATTAAACAAAATTAATACCAATTTATACAATAGTAAAAAAGCATGATTTAATTGGATATAATTGAAAATTTGTCAGATTAACATTTTTTTCAAGGTATTTGTAAACTCATTTCGATTGAATTATTTTAAATAATTGAATGAAATTATGATAATTATTTTTCAAATTAAATAATCATGCCTTAAATAATAATTATAGGTAAATAACACCATAAAGTAAGAGAAGAACACAAATCATCAAAATTGTGAACATATCTCTCTCCATATATAATAATTGGATAAAAATTAATGTACTTAATTACATAATTTTAATTTAAAAATTTTATTGATGATATAATTACTACTGAATAAAAAAAATACACTTGTATTTTAAAAATCATTTAAAAAATCGAATTTTTCACATAATTATATTTATTTCTTAATGAAATTTTTAATTAAAAATTTAAATTCTTTCATTTTAAATATAAGAAAATACTAATTGAATTTATTAAAAAATTTAAAATAGCTATAAGTTTATATATATGATAAATAATTATATTTTTATAAAATATATAATTATTTAAATGTGAAGTACATGCTCATTAAATATAAATGCAAGAATTTATTTTTGTAAATAAAACAAAAATTTTATCAAACTAAAAAAATACCATATAGTCTAAAATAACAATAGATTAATTTGCAAGTTACCTTATAATATATAATGCAAAAAAAAAAAAAAAAATTTCATGTTCAGAAAAGTACTTGTTTTTTTCCCAATGCCAAATGAGATTTTACAAGGCATCAAAATAAATGACGAATAATATATCTAAATTAATAAAAAAAAATTATATATCCATATAAATCGAATTTATAAATATAATATAACCAAATTATTTCATTCAAGGAAAAAAAAAATGGAGCAAGGGCAGTGCAAGGCAAGCCCGTCCTTGCCATTGCCATGCAATAAATGATGGGGCAAGGGGTGTCTTGTCAGCCAAGGACAGTGAGAATTCATCCAGTCTTCTAGCAACCAAAACAAGAAACACAAGTGATTTCATTAGGTTCGAAAAAATCATACCTAATAAATTTGGTAGGGATCAGAATCAAAAGCGCAATCTGGTACGAATTATCCTTTTTTTTCTTCTTTTTTTTCCTCCTTACATTTCTGCAGCAGGGAATACACAACAGTAGCAATGCAATCAAGGGCCCGTCACCTCTGTGACTTTGACCAGAAAATGCAATGCTAGCTGAACTTCTAATCAAATATTTACAAGCACAAAACAACATATATCCACTCAGATGTGAGGCACGCCTTCTGCGTTGCTCTCGGTTACAAAAACTCCTCTACTTTATCTGTTTCAGTTGATTCGAATGATTCGGTTGCGATCCTTGAATCCCAGAGGAGTATTTTAACTACGAAATAGATTGTTTCTTCTTTTCTTTGTTATAAATGTAGTACAACAGCTACAGATAGTGAAAGTGCCCATCCAACAGCAGCAAAACCTGCAGAAGCTGCAAATGTAGGAAATTAGAGTACAACAGTAAATACCTCATATCCGCTCAAACAAAAACACTCTGGTTCTAACCATTGGTTCATTATCTGTACATGTTAATCCACATTATGGTATCAAATAAAGAAGTAATAAATGAATTGGCTGACATGATGATAACAGAAAGGATCATATGAACAGAGGGAAGTATTGACCACCAATAATCCTTGAACAGCAAAGAGAATTGAAGGGAATTGGGAAAAATAAATAAATAAATAAATAGAAGTGTTAAATCTTTAATCAAAATATCAATCTTGAGTAGAAAAATCTCAACAAGATCATTAAATGTACTTACATGACAGTGGTGATTGTGATGGTAACGGTGAAACAGGTGGCAACGTGTCAGAATGTGCTTCTCCTGATTTTGCCTTTGGTGGCTGAACATGAGCAAAAACAACATTTGGCAATGGACTAGATGCAGGAATTGTTCGGGAGATTGGTGGCGGTGTTGGTGATAATGCAGGGCGACTGATGTGAGGTTCTGCTGAAGCAGGAGAAATGTAAGGAGAAATATTTGGCGGAACCGTAGGGGTTAAATGAGATCGCTTTCTGCCACTCCCAGGATACCTTCTATTACCCCCAAGTTGGCAACCAGGAGGCTTTGCTTTACTATAATGAGGAGCGGGTGAATTTTTCGGCGAGCCAGGCAAATGTTCAAGGGGTGCAGGGGCACCATTCTGAGTGGCAGGTGCAGGTGAGATTGAAGGAGCCATATATGTGTTATGGTGGTGGTGATGATGGTGATGGTGGTGGTGGTGATGGTACTGAGGATGAGGGAGGGGAGCAGGAGAAGGTGAGGGACTGCCTTCGCCACCATGAAGTGAATGTTGCAAGATAGATGAAAGACGCACTTGCTTAACTTTACCAAAAACAGTGTTATTCAGGCCAAGGTTCCTCGAATGACCTGCTATAGTTTGAGCTAGTTGCTTTAACCTTCGCATTGAGGGAGTATTCCCAATGGCCAGCACAACGGATGACTGAACAGTAGTAGGAGGAGCCACCGTTGAACCTTTGGAGTTTGATAAACTTATGTACAAGTTCTGCATATACAAGAAAAATTACACGTGACACATTCTAAGGCCACAATCAAAATGATGAAGTAGCAATTGCCACGCTGAAAAAATTGCCATCAAAAAGCAAAGTACCCAAATTAACTTTGTGGGTAGATTGGCCAGTAAGTTTTATTTTTGGGGCAATTAACTCCTAACTCTGACTGAATTGAGCATATAAAAATTTTGGGATTTAGACAGATTTTTGCACCAGAATTGCCCCCAAAAATAAACTTGGGAAATTTGCCCACAGATTTTTGGGCATCTGTTCCTTGGTGACAAGTTCAAGGTGAAAATTGTTACTCTATCCTTGGTCAAAATGATAAAATAGCTGGACGTAATTCAATTTAAAATGTTCTTCCAGGCCCTACATTGGTAACTGAAATAAAAACTACACGGCCCAGTTCACTTCAGTTTCACCAAATTGGTTAAAAATGAGATGGTTCAGTTCAGTTCAAGTTCAATTCAATTTCAACATGCACTAATAGGCTGCAAATGTGTGTCATGTCAATTAGGTCGAATTCTCTCCTGTGTTGATAGCACCTAGCTGTGTCAAGGGGTGTAAAATTAAATATCCTATAATGGTTACTATAAAAATGTGACATGGCATGACATAGTCTCACAGAATATCCCACTCCAGACTAACAGCTTGGGTTTTTGAATCAGATTAGGTGCCCTGGTGCGGACAAAATGATACATAAAGAATGCTGAATGGAACTACTTATCAAATGTAAGGAGGAGAAAAATTGCCATACCTCATAAGGCGCTAGATGTAGGCCTGACTTCAGCTGACTTGTTAGTTCAGCAAAATTTACTTGTATTTGATAAATAGAAAAGTTCAAAGTGAAGTTGAATCGTATTTGTGCTTTCTGCAGAAGAAAAGCACTCTGTGGTGGAATTATAGTGATTCCTCCAGGGAATTTTAGCACCTCAAAAGAGAATGGATCACCAAATAAGGGTTTAGTCAAGTGGAATGATTGATTTACAACCAAAAACTCAAAAGAGGCCCTGATTAGACTTTCAGTAGTTGATGATAATTTTGAATACTTTGCATCAGCATCAACTCCAAACACAACCTTTGTTGTGTTTGGTCCCGCTGAAGGTTCTAGAGACAAGATGACCACCTGACTCAAAAAATGAATTTATATTAAAGCAGAGACACTACAAAGTGTGTAATTTGATTTTTATTTATATATATATATAAATAAAATAAAAAAAAGAGACTAACCTTGATGCTAGGAAAGCTTATTTCATCAAAAATGTCATCCTCAAGCTGCAAGATATTGTCTTCCAGAAAGGGAGATGACTTCTCCACATTGAAACTTGCTACTATATCATGATCTGTACACATAAACATCACCAGTCATACCAATGTCACAAAAACTGAAATTTTTCTGACAAACTAGAACACAAGTTCACATCAGCAAGGTTAATCCTCTATGAGTAGTTACAAAATGTTGTGACTTGAACCAGTGAAAATTGGAATACTTCAAGGGAACATACACATACAATATGATGCTCAGGCATCAAAAGAAACTTGGTAAATGTAGCAAAAGTTGAATACCGATGCTTTGCCATGATCGCAATAGTATGAAAGGGATAATTCATTTACCTTAACCCTAGATTAGATCCACTCAATCTTTGAAGCCGTCTTTGGAATCATTAAAGGCAATTGATATACATGTAATATTTAAATATATTATAAATACAATAATAATGGTGCTATTTAGGTTGGTCCAAAAGGTAAGGTTCCAGTCACATGTTTGAGCGGTAGAAACATCCCCCAGGCAAAAAGTAGGGGGAAGACTGTTTACAATAGACAATCTTCGCTTACCCTTACATGGCATAGAGCCTCATGCATTAGGATCCCTTGTATAGCTACCAATTATCTCCAAGCACAGGCCCAGGGTGGATACATGCCTTCAGGCTTTAGATGCCAGATCAGAGCAATGAAGGTGCATGACTCCCAGATTCCAGTGACAAGAATAACAAAACCAATTAAAGAAACCTAATTTGATTAAAAACATCTGGGAAAGATTAAACGCATTCAATTTGGCCAAGCAGAGAGGATCTGAGCTGCAATCAAGGCCACTGAATCTAAGTGCAGAGTTAAGAAACCAACAAAAACCACCATTAGATAAAGAGCTCTAATAAAAGGGGAGGAAAACCTCCTGAAATGGGAAAACTTGCAATTCACCAATTTCATCTCTCAGAACAACCTAGACTTCCATTTCTCTAACATGCAGTAACATTCACATCCCTTAAAAAACGCTAATCTTGTTTTCATCATCTTCTGTTTAGTAGGACTTTGACTCGCATCATTGAGATGCACAACAAATAACTTATTGAGATGTTTAGAGAGAAGGTTATACATTGACTGAATTACAAGCCTTAAAGCCACTTCATTTAGCATGGCATGGAAATAGCACTAAAGCGGCTATAAGAGAATATAAGGATGTGCAAAATCCCTGTGATGACTGCTGAGAAGTCTTTACAGAATCTCTAGCACCATTATACAGTGATAATGATTGCATATCTAGAGTCAAATAAGTTATATGCAGCATATAAATAATTGATCTCACAAGGTAAAGGTACTCCATCTCCAAGATGCATAGTGATGCTCCTACATGACAACGAAAAAAAGGCAAACCACTTCTGCATCACTTCACTTCTATCATGAATGAGTATTTAGTGGTAGTGGTTTCTTCACATCTTTTCCAGATGCGTGAGTGGAGAAAATGAAAAGCCGGAGAGAGAGAGAGAGAATAGAAACTTAATCCGCATGGTTAAGATAGTATTATTTTGGCTTTCCAAGAATAAACTTCATCTCACTCGTATTAACGAGTATAGGGGAAGAATATTACATTAATGGTAAAAGAGACTAGCACAAACTAGCTCAAATCAAAATAAGATATCCCATAATATCAAATTTTCAAGAGTAAAACACCCATATTTTGTAAGTAATTCATATCCCTAAACATTAGCTATATATCCTCGCAAATCCACAGGTTTACTTAAAATAGAAATGCAAAAGGCCACCAGCTCAATATAGAAGCACCGTAATTTGATACTAATTATCCCATTTGTACTTCTTAATTATCCAAAAAGATATAGAAACTGGACCCATTAAAAAAAAGCCCAATCTAATTAGGTTAATTTTCCTCTGATCTCTGGAGAATGAACCAAAAGAAAATAAAACGGAATTTTAAAATCTTTAATTTACATTTCCTTCCCTACATTTTCTCACCAGCCCAAATACCCAATAACAGATCGCAACAACCCATGTAACCCTAAAATAGACAATCTCTGGAAAAAGTAAAATTGAAAGAAAAGAAAAGCAATTTGGTATACTCCATGCCGTTTTTCTCATCAACTAAATACTGCTTAACAACCATCACCACCTAAAATTAAAAAAAAAAAAAAGGGAAATAGTAGAAAAGAAAGAAATCTAGATCTATCCCTGCCATAGAATGTTGATATCTACAAATCCAAAATTAAAACACCCAATCTAATAAATTTCTTTTAAAATTACCTTTAAACCTGGGATCAAGATCCAGATCTCCCTGATCTACAAAGTGGAGAAAGGGAGGTAGCCAGAAGACAGCAGAGAGAAACAAAGCCACAGACAACAGAAGCACCACTACACATCTAAGCCCAATGAGGCTAAAAATTCCTTTAAACCCACAACCACAACATCCAAAAGATCTCCTCTGCGCATTTTGCTGAGAACTATCATCACTAGTAGGCAATGCCTGGTCCTCTTCGACACCAACTTTTCCCATAGGCAAAGCAAAGAACAATGCAGCAATAGCAAAATAAAATCTTCTTCTAGCTTATGGTTCTGCATGCCAACATCCATAGCATGTTTGGTGGCGAACTGGGTCTCTGTTGGTTGCTCCCATTTCTCTATTATTCTTATTAGTGGGTTTCGCTTCTACAGTGAGAAAGAAAGCGAAGCAACACCAAGAAAAAAAAAAAAAAAACTTAGAGAAGCAAAACGACAGAAAGCCTTTGCTTACAGTACAACTTGTGCAATTTTTTTTCACCTTGAAGATTTGAATTTGCTTATACGAACATAGTTAGGGTTTGATGTTTGAAGCAGGAGGGAGAGAGAGAGAGAGAGAGAGAGAGAGAGGAGTACCATCTGCAAATGACAAGTAAGGCCTTTTAGTTAAAGAAGAGATGGTGGTGGATTATCTGTTGCTTTTTTTTTTTTTTTTTGGTATTTGAATGAGGCAGTGAGCAGACAGTCGCGGAAAATTTGTATCCTGTCACCGTCGCAAGTAATTTAATGTAGAGTCACGTTACGATGAAATTAATTTTTAAAAAATATATTAATCATAAAATACTAAAATATATATATATTAAAGGAAAGATAAATTTATTTTATTTATTTTATTTATAATTTAGAAATGTGAAGAATTCAAATTACAGAAATAAATAACTAAAAATTTATATTTTATTATAAGATATTTAAATAATAAAAAATTTAATCAATTCCAAAAACATTTAATATGTTTTGAAAAATATACTTTTTTAAAATAAAAGTGAATTGGAAATGTGGGAAATAATTAGTCCAGTGTGGAAGGCGAGAGCAGGAGGAAGAGAGAGCGTGACTAGAGTGGGGCACCACCTGCGCACTAACCAGATAAATACGTGTGATTTTCGTATGGATGGTGGAGTCACCGAGACTATCGCCTTCCATTTTATGCCCATGACTTTCTTTATTTCTACTCTGTAAAATAAGTTCAATTTCTACGCTCTCCGTAAAAAAAAAAACAAAAAAAGTTAAATCAAAACTATAAATATGTCAATAATAATTACAAAAAAAATGTAAAAAAACCTAGCCGTAACAAATGAGAATACATCATTCTACCTGAGAAAAAAGATAAAAGCCTAAATGAAAAGCTGCGCCCAATTTCAGCACAACTAATTTCTTAAAATTATTTGAAATAAATCAAATGTAGGTAACAATCACAGTAATAATTCTTAGACTTAATATGTTGTTTAAATAAAAATAAATAAATTGACTAAATTAAATTCTTATAAATCTTTAGTTTTTAAATTGAAATAAATGTTTTTCTATTATACTTTCAACTAATTAAAAAATATAAATAAAATAATATTTTTTTTCTTAATATATCCACACCACTAAAAATTGTTCAAATTCATAAAAAATTTTAACATGTTTTACTCAGAAAAATTTAATACATAAATAAATAATATTTTTCAGATTATTTTTCAATAATATTTTTTAAAAACATTTGATTCAGGCATTTATATCCTCGCATTTAAGACCCACGCTGCGATTCAATTCATATTACCTAGCATCTACTCCATCTGAAGAACACCCATGAACAGACGGCGTCTTATAACGTCTACTACAGCAAAATAATTAGATGGTTACTACACATGCGGCCTGTATTTCATCACTATTTGCAAAAATTCTCATTACATGGTCCTTCCATATGCCACAAAGTAAAAAGCCAGTAATCCTGACCACAGTTTCCGCCTTTCATCACAACACAGCTTGATTTATCAGCCATCGCTTGGTGATGAGGAAGGACCATCCGAGCAACATCCATCACTTCACCAACCGCCACTTCCACCTCCAGACCATGCATTATCACCCTGTGACTGCGAAGAACCTCTCTTGGAACCAGTACCCCACCCAGAACTTCCATTGTCAGAGCCACCAGTTCCCCAGCCACCAGGGAAAGCCTCCCTTCCAGGTGAATTCTGGACCTTAGCACCAGGGAAACTGCCCCAACTTCTATCACCATCCTTGGCACCTGAATCCCATCTGGAGTTATCATAACCAGAGTCCTGCCTGTCACTGCTACTGTTATTGCCTCTGCTGTTATGGGAGCCACGACCATGTCCACTGTATGGCCTTGGTAAACCACTCTGATGACCATCTCGACTCCTCCCTATAAAACCAAACATTAAAGGGGAAGTTACAAAATCTTGAGTAAATTAGCAACTAATCCAAAAGCTTCATTTCAGCGTGCATGAGAAAGGAATGTCAATCAAACAAACAACTCAACCACAAAGAACAAATATAAACCTATAAGTTCAACCATTCACCATAAATGAAGCTTGTAGGTTTGGACCAATGTGGAAGGGGGTTTTTAAAAACTGTACCTGTCCTGGAGCCTGGCGCAGAAGAACGATCTCTGTCAAAAGACTGGCCTCTCCAGCCACCATCATTTGCAGAACCACCCCATCCGCTACCCACGGATGCCCCTGAAGAGCCCCCAGTTGCAGGGCTTCGCATTGGTACCATGGCAGCAACTGATCTAATTGACGGTGCTGATTCATTCATAGGATCATCAATGTGCCTCTGAAAATATGCCACCAGCCGATCAATGTCCTCAAACATCCTCTTCCGAAACTTGAATCCCTTGGGATATAGACCAACATACTCATGATGTGGATTTTTGCTCCTAATGTAAGTCAGAATAAAAGTGCCTGGATGTTCATGTGAAATCCCAAAAGAGTAAACTATCCTCATAGGATAATCCGATTTCTCAATCTTGAGTTGCTCGTCAACTTCTGCTTTAGTCCCCCTTCTGAACTTGCGGTAACTAAGCATTGCCTTTAGATGAGTTACTAAGGGATCAACATACCGGTCCATTACCTACATTTAGAAGTGTTGATAAAAATATATCAATTTTTACTTCGTGGCCATTCCACAAAATCTCGGACAAAGGCAAAATTGTCCCAAGTCCTCAACTAAGAATGTTTGAGATCACGATAGAGACAAACCTCATCCAAATCCTCAAAAGTGTCCTCCCCAATTTTCAGTGTCTTCCCAATTCGAAGTAGACTTGTAATGTCCTTATGTTCCTTTCCACCTTCAACTATGTCCTTGTGAGCATAAACTCCATCATAAACTTTAAGAGTTAGAGTTAAATACGATGGCCCACGAGAACTAGGACGAATGATGCTTTCTCCAGGATCCTTATCGGATAAAAACTGTCAAAGGCAGAAGCTTTAAGATTTAGTAATCAATTGTGTTATACACAATAAATTAAATTAGTATCAAGCACGTAATCATTAGAAATAAAAATAATTGCTACTCAGAAATGGTACAACAATTCAAATTTAAAAAATTTCAGGTAAAAAATCCATGCTCAGACTACCATGATTTGACCTCAATGATAAAGTTCTATAAAACGCAAAAAAGTCTCCAACTGCACAGGGAAATGACAGAAACTTGGTAAAGCCTACGATCTGTACCACAAAGAATAAAGTTAAACGCTTGGGGCTTAACTATGAATGGGAAATATGGTCCCTATGAAAATTCAAGAATTTTGCAGATTCAATGCAATCCAAACTAAATTAGAGCAATCATGTAGCATCAGAAGATACCCCCATTGCTTCATCAGCGGTTATGTTCTGGAAGCGAGGATGAACAATCATTCTAGGCTTAAAGTGTTTCTTAGCAAGCTCCTTCTCTTTCTGAGCCTTTTCTTGCTCACTCTGAAGACTACTTCGATCTTCATGGTAATATGGATCAAGGTCTCGGACCTGCTGATATCGGTTACTCCTCATCTCTCTCTCCCTACAAACTAAAAACACCTGATACCTATTCTTTTGGATCGATTTGATCTTGCAGGTGAGTATGTCACCTTCATGCAGCCTGTCAGACAACTCGGGCATATCCCTCCAATCATCAGCATAGTCTTCCTTTGTAAGCATACCAGTAAGTCCAGATTCCAGTACACATATTGCCCTTCCACCTTGCACCCTGCGAACAGTAGCCTGTACTATTCTCCCTTCAGCAAGAGTATCCTCAGTTTCACCTGATATCATATAGAATTCCTCATCCTGACTTGGCTCTTTATACTGTCTACGCCAATCCTGAAAACCCTGTATCAATTCTAATTGTATATATTTGAAAGTCTCCTTCTTATTTTCACGCTTCTTATCACGGAGATACACATCAAGATCAAGAGTTTTCAATAAATTCGGCCGGTCTCTAACATGCTCAATTGCCATTTCCAATGCCTCGTCATCATCATTTGCCTCACCATTGTCCATTTCATAAACATCCTTAGCCATTTCCTGTGCCAGTCCATAAGATTCTGGATGTATCCTTGTATCATCCAACAAATCAATAAATTGGCTGCTGCTTGCAGCTAACCCACTACGTCGGACACGCAAGAAGCCAACTGCATTAACAAACACCTTCTTACCAAGTCCATGGACTGTCACAAAGTCTTTTCTAGTGAAAATTGCTCCAGCCCTTACTAGAGACCTCTGCAAAGATGCTGCCTTTCTAGGGCCAAGCCCAGAAATGAACTGTAAAGGGGCAAATAACCATTCATGGCTTGTAGCCATGTTAATATCAAGGCCCACCTGGTTTGTGACATCTACCATAACCTGTTCAACCATTGCATATTTCTCATCAGGGTTGAGAAAATTCTCCAAAGGGCTGAGCTTCCAGGACAAAATCTCCCTTGATGGTCCACAGAGTGTTGCAACCATGGCCAGTGGATTTTGCAGATACCGACCAAGAGCTGCAGCCCGCCTAACAATGCCTAATGAACAGAAGGAAAAAACATAATTTATTACTACATCAAGTCTCCATAATATAAAATTGGAAAACAGCAGGAAAAAGTAGCATATTTACCTGGCTGCCCAGGTAGCTGGTCAGAAGATATCCGAGAATTTTCATAAAGGCGAGGCAGAGACTCATCACCATACACAATGCTTAATTCATCCATCTCATGTCCCACATCTCTAGGATTTTCCTCCACCATCTTAAAAATGATCTGGTAGAAATGAAGAGTAATAAGCACCAGAGAAAATGAGCTAAAAAAGAACCACCTGAAAACTAGAATGTAAACCACACAACAGAATAAAGAATGTAAACTACACAACAGAATAAAAGATAAAATCGTTTCTTTTCCAAATTGAAAGCTGCATGTAGCACACATTGAGGATAAATTGAGAGAGAGCCCATTAAGATGGTTTGGTCAAGTTCAACATAGAATATTGAATGCCCAAATACAAGAGTGTGTCAACTTAGTGGTGGAAGAAGTGACAAAGATGAGGAGAAGACCTAAAATTAGGTAGAAGGAAGTACAAAAATATCATTGAAAATTAATGAAATTTGTTTCAAACAGAGTTGGCAAAAAAGAAACTACATCACTGACACCAACTAGTTTAGGATCGAGGCCTAGTTGTAGTGGTTGAAAACTACAATGCAGCTTTATAAGAGAAAAGAACTCTACTTGATGCAAAGACTTCATTTACTCATGGAGACCAGTTTAAAAACTGAAGCTTTCATTTTCCACAGAAAACAAGTGAAAACATATCAATAAACAATAACAGAATACTCTTTTCTAATTTGAAAAAATATTCATATCTTTGATAATTAAAAATAAATCAGCATAGATATATTAAAAAAAACTTAATATGATTAGTTTATTTCAAAAAGAAAATAATATGATTAGTTTTTTATTATTGTAAATAAATATTAACCTAAATTATTTAATATAGTATAATTTTGGTTACAGGAAAATAATTGGAAAACAAAACTTTTATTAGAGGAAAATAGTGGGAAAAAAAAACAATTTAAAATTGTTTTCCAAATCTTAGTCAAGTTCTATGAAACTGGAAAACTAGTTTTCACATTTCTCCCTCAGGAAACTGGCACATATGAATGAGAAACTCTATTTTCCAAAATACCGCTCCAATTTTCTACAAGTGAATAGACACTAAAGTAGTAAGAATCTCAAAAAAAAATGGCTCCCAAAAACTCAAGTACCGTCAACAATCGTACAGTGAATAAACTGTAACAGCAAAATTCTAGAATCTGCAATGCAAAAAAAAACAAGTAGCTCTGCAAGCCTAGTTTTCATAAAATCAAGTAAACTCAAAAATACACTAGCAACAATCAGGTTCAAGCTACAAAAAATAAAGGATAGCCTCTAAACTGTTTCCAAGTATGCTAAGAATAGTAATGATTTTGTAAGGAAAAGCTAGAAGCTCATTTACATCACAAGTCATGGCATTTCAATGAGCAACTTGTTAGTAGGAATTCAAAGACATGCGCCTTAGTAAGAATTCAAAAATCACGAGTTTAAATTGGTAAAAATTCAACGTCTCAAGCGTTTAGCAAGAGTTAAAATGTCATCAAGAATGAGTCTGACAACATTTACCTCATATATATCATCCTTCAGCTTAGTACAAGACAAATTCACAGCTCCTAGAACAACCACATGTGGTTGGTGATCAGTCATGAACTTCAAAACACGCTGCTGGTCATTTTTTTTATGTTGCTGGTCATTGACGTTTTGAGATCGCAAAGTGAGGGACCCAGCATAAAGTACATCTAGCACCTCCCCTGATGAATCCAACATCACAAAAGTGGTAGCTGGCTTCCCAGGGCCCCAGCAGCAGGCCATGACCCTTGGAGCAGCTTCATCATCAGAGGAAACATCATTTTCTTTCCGTTGATATGGACCCACGGAAACTTTATTCCATAAAACCTTTCCATATTCCAAAAGCAACCAATTTTTAGCTCTACTGGTTAATAAGGATCTTGCTTCTTTCTCCATTGAAGGCAACAAGTAAGTATACAGAGCATCCTTCAATATCAATGTCCTCTGCTCATTCCATAGTTGAGCAGATTTACTAACACCATCACTAAGATAATGCTCATTACAGTCACCAATCAATTTATTCATGTATTTTTCTGGAAGCTTAAATGTTATTTGAAGAAGTTTCTCCTCCTCAGCCTTTTGAATGAGAAACCATTGGGCATCCTCAAATTTGTTAACTGGTTTTTCACGCAACCACTTCACACCCGCAAATTGATGAAAAGAATCTATTGCAACATTTCCATCTGGCGTTGGACTTGTGGATACCACGGCATTTTCCATATACATACTACGCACATATTTTCTGATACTTGGCTCACAACTTATCTCAACTGCAGCCTGGAAAATCCAGCAGGTGATACAATGAGTAAAGGATAAAGCCAAAAGAGAGCCACAATCTGTTCTGATGAACAAGCATCATGCAGCAGAAAATTCAGTAGTAGTAAATCCGAGCAACAAGAAAATCAATTTTTACCATGTGCCTGGCCCCTTTAAGAACTGCTTGGGGAGTTTCGAACATTGCACATGTAAAGTTTGATGCCATCTCCTCAGGTGTTTCCTTAGCATTCTCCAATATTTCTCCCTGCATTTAAATGCAACAATAAATTAGATCACCATCGAGCACAAACACAGCAACCATAGACAATGCAAGCTCACCATCTTTTCTAGGGACAAACCCATTCCGAGTTGCTCAGCACTGCACCCAAACTTGCTTGCAACTTCCCAGAGTCCAGCCTTACTGCAGATACTATATTGGGATTTCCTTTTGGGCCTCTTATACTGTCCTTCATCCACGCCTACCTCGCCTGGAGGGAAATGCAAGTTGAACTTTGCATCGACATCATCAACCTCCCTCTCCGATTCTGCATCCTTGAGCGACTTAAGAATTGAAACAAAAAGCTGCTGATTTAAATTCAGTCTTGTCTCATCATATATCCGTCGAGATTCTTCTTCAAATCGCCTATTATAGTATGAATGGAGAGCAGTCTTTCGTTTTTGAAGAAGTAACCACTTTCTATCCAAGTCCTGAATTGCCCAAAGCACCTGCAGAGAAGTAAATTAGCTATTAGATCCTAAAACCTCCATTCTTCTTCAAGTGAAAGCTTCATCATGTAGAAGCAATGACGCAAAACATAAATGTCAGTCCCATAGCAATTCCATTACCTTGTGCCACTTCAGCATAGGTGTTCTGTCAGATTTATCATGATTCTCATCATCAACTTCAAGGTTCTCAGGATCTTTCAATAGGCTAGAACACTCCTCCTTTCTATACATAGCAATGAAGGGGACCTAAAACACCAAAAGAAAAAAATAACAGACTAGGATAAAAATTAGACCAAATGTAGGATGTATACCCATGTAAATCAGAAAGTACTAACATCTAGCTTCTGAACATGGTGCAATTCCAAAAATCGGATGATGTCATCCCTGCTTAAGGGCAAATCCTGCTCTTCTTCATGTGCCTCATCTCTTCTCTTGCGAAACAAAGGCACCGTACCATTTGCAAGTTGATTATATATCCAGCTTCCCTCTTCTGTTATACTGATTTCATCAGTTGGAGGAGGACCAGTGCTTTCCTCAGATATCTAAAACATAAAAATCTTCAATTGATATAACATAGACACCAAAAGGACAAAAATGTGAAATAGAAAGTATATTTGAAAAGAAAAAATGAATTTAGAAAACCTGCATTCTTTCTGGAATATCACTCATTCGAATCAGCTCATCTTTCTCAGTCATATACTTCTCAGAAAGTACAGTAGGCTCAAATTCCTTATCCAATCTGGTTTCCTTCCATTCACTAGATTCTAGCTCTCGCTTGCGTCGAAGCAGGAAGTCATCAACATCACCAAATAGTTCCTGAGCTTCCTGTATAGCAGATGATGTAACTCCTGGTGCTTGCCTGGATTTCTTTCTCTTCAGCTTCGTTCGTCTATATAACAAACCCATCAATTTAATGATACTTCCTATGCCAAATAGAACAAAATTGCAACATCTACAATAGAAATAATACCTCATTGGAGCTCCATTTTCATCAACTTCTTCGTCCACAATAAAATCTGCCATTTCATCCTCCTCGCCAATGTCCCCATCCTCTTCCTCTTCTTCCTCCTGCTCCTCTTCAGCAATATCCTCGAGGGGAACTCCTGCGATGTCATAGTACATAATTACTAGCCATGAACCAAACCGTATAAAGCAAGTGTATTTAGTAACAATTACAAGCCATACCTTCATCGTCACCAAATAATGTGCGCTTAAGTTTCTCTTCAGCTGTTCGCCCACCTTTACCACTTCCGTCAAACTCCTCATCAGAAAACCCAAAGCGCTCCTCATCAGAATCCCTCTGAGCTTTTTTCAACCGCTTAAATTTTTTGCTATCCTGAAAAAAAAAAAAATAAAAAAAAAGAACTCCCAATCACAACAACAAGTATATGTGTTAAGCAACAACATCAGGTAGAAAAAACACAAATCACAACCTTTGGTCTGTGATGGAAAGCATTGTTGTCTCGAAGGAGCTCATAATCATCTTCATCAAGGACATCCTCAGATTCTCTAGGAATGTTGAAAAAAGCAGCATTAGAAACAATAACACAAATTTTTTAGAAGCTGTTACAGTAGCTATTATGAAACCCTCCTCCACACACATAAGCACGATAAAATAAATGGCTTCATTTTCCTGGCCCTGAAAATCACAATTCCTATCAAGTTCTGGCAGGCGAAAAAGACAACCAACCTTTTTTTCTTTTTCTTCTTCTTCTTGTGCCTTTCTTCATCACTGTCTGCCCTCTCTTCTTCTTCATCTACTTCTTCTTCCTCCTCAACATCGTCTACTATAAAATCATCCTTCTCGTATTCATCCTGCCCTTCTTCTGCACAAACCACAAGTATATTACAAACAAATAACCCTCTGACAGCACAGGGAAAAAATGTATATTCCAATGCAGCTACAATAAAATATTTACTTAACAAAAAATACCACCAATTTACATGCAAAAGCCGGGAGATGAAAGAACAAAATAAACATCCAACCAAGAACATAAATAAACAATTAATAGGGATGAAAAGTAGAATTAAACATTTCAAGTTAAACTATATTTTCCAGCATTATAAGCAGAAGTTACATGCAAAAGCCAGGAGATGAAAAGACAAAATAAACATCCAACCAAGAATCATAAATAAACAATTAATAGGGAAGAAAAGTAGAATTAAAACATTTCAAAAGTAGAATTAAAACATTTCAAGTTAAACTATATCTTCCAGCATTATAAGCAGAAATCAAACCAAACGCTTCAATCCCAACTAATAACCGCCTAAAAAAAATTTTAAGGATCAAAATTAATATTCTTCCCGATTCCCACTTCAGTTTTCCAGAAGGAAACAGACTTTCAGTACAAATTTCCCAGGATTAAAACTCATTTTCCATCAAAACAACCAGAAACAACGAAACCCTAACCAGACAAATGGATCCAACCACTAAACAATTAACAAAATAATCCAAAAAATATAGTTAACCATAAACTCGTACCATCCTCCTCATCTTCATCTTCAGGGTCTTCTACTGCATCAGCATGGACAGGTTCCCTGTCATAGCCTTCGAACTCGACCTCATCTGCAAAAGAAAGCGAGTTGGAAGGTACTCCAGAGGCGGAAGATTAGGTTACGATTTTGAAGGGAGGTTCGGCTGTTACCTTCTTCATCGGAGACTATGTTTTTGCCCATAGTATTAGTTGCTCTTGTTGTTGAAGAAGAGTGAAATTGATTGGGAGCTTATTCCTTTTCGAGAGGATTTGAACAGACAAATGCGAAGCTGTGAGCTTGATGAAGAGACTTCGGTTTTGCTGAACAAAATTGTTGTGGGAGCTGTGTATCGTGAAATTGGAAGACGTGAATTCTGTAGATGAAACCAAATCACAGGGATCATCAGAACCTCGCTCCAGCTCTTGCACGTAAACCCTCACTTAACTGAGATTACCATCTATTTATACACAGGAGCAGGGGCGAGCCACGGTCTCTGATATCAAGAATATAATTATAAAATTTTAAAATTAAATAACCAATTTATTTATCAATATTTACCCTCCATATTAATATATTTATTTATTATATTAATATATTTACTTTTCATAATTTATAACGATTCATGTTTGATATAAATTATTTACACAATCATGTATAGATTTCATTTCCTTTGAGATGATATTTTAAATTGCAAATTTAAGATTTAGAGTTACTTCACAAATAATAAAATTTAAATTTGTATTTAATTAATTTAATTATATTTGAAAAGTATTTACTAGAAATTTATTAAATAAATATTTAATGATAATAATTCATAAAATTATATATAATTTGTAAAAGTGGTGATAATTGTGAAATTACTACATATATTTTGGTTTTATAATAATAAAATAAATAATTAATTATTAACTAAAGAAGCTTATTTAAAATAATAATAAAAAGAAGATAATATTATAATTATGTGCACATGGCTTAATAACTTGTAGTTAATATTATTAAAGTAAATTCTTATATAGTACACTATATATTTATATTTCTCTATCACTAAATAATTATTATAATTAATAGATTTTAGGTTTTTAAAAGCAAATAAGTCATTAATATATTATAAAGTTAATAAATAAATTATCATTTTAAAGAAATAAAATATCATATGATTTGGAACATATAAAAAAATGCAAATAAGCTTTTAAAAATAAAATAATTATTCTAAAATAAAAAAACATATAAAATAAATAAATAATAAATGCCATGAATAAAAATAAAGTGCATCACACGTAAGAAAATACTAGTTAATTCTAAATGGAGACTAAATGAAATGTAATAGAATATTAGGTAAATTACACTTCGATTTTTGAGTGTTCGCATAATTAACCAACCATCTTTATATTTTAATTCAATAATTAAATTTTTGTATAGTTAATATATTCAAATTAGAAATATTTTATTTATTTTTATGTTAAAAGTATAAAAATATTTTATTATATTTTTTAAATTAATAAATTACACTTTCTTAAATTTTAGTATAATTAATAAATCAATTTATGTATTTTTAAAATTATATACTTAAATTCCTTTTTGATTAATTCCTCCTCATCTATTATAATTTTTTTTTAAAATGAACTCATTTATTATAATTTAAATATTTTAATTATTTATTTTTTATTTAAAAAAATACTTAAATTTTATTAACTTTTATCTATAATATCTTATTTAATTATTTTTTTTATATATTTTGTTCTACAATTTCTATTTATTAAAATATTTTAATACTTATAACTTCAAAACTTTTATAAAATACTTACAATTTCAATTATTATTAAATAAAATCATAAACTTTTGTAAAGAGTATTTTAAGAATAAAGAAAAAAATTTAACCATTCACTAGTTTTGAATTAATATTTATAATAAATAGAAAAATTATAATTTTAGATAGATTAAATATAAATGAATTTAAAATTTTAATTTTAAAAATATAAAAATTAATCCGTCAATTATATTAAAATTTAGAAACTAAATTATAGTTTATATAATATAAAATTCTCATTTATATTGAAAAAAATTTAAATGTTTATAAGAGTATTTTAAGTATTTGAAATATTTATTCTTCCAAATGTTAACTAATGAAATTATGAATAGAAATATGTTTAATTTGGACGGAATTATTACAATAGAAATTTAAATGTTCGATTTTAAGAATATAGAATATAAGAATCGATCTGTTAATTATATTAAAACTCAAATATTAAAATATAATTATTCTATAATATTTTATTATATATTGATAACAATTTTAAACTAATTCGTTTATATCATTTTGTATTTTAATATAAATATTTAAATTTTAAATAAATTTATTTCATATTTATATTTAAGTATAATTTTAATTAATTTTTAAAAATTATAATATGAAAGCACTCATATAGTTAGTCTGATAATAAATACATTTGAGTAAATTTAAGAGATTTCAAATTTTACTCTCTCGATCTTCAACCCTATTTAAAAGGAAAAAAAAAACTACAATGTGAGAGTTTAATTGGCATGTTAAATATAATATTTTTTTAATATAAATTAATTTAAAATTAAAAAAAACAATATTAACTTATACTTAATTATATTAATTTTAAAAATAACAGTAATTTAATAATTAAATATGTAATTCACACAGATAAATTAATAATCATGAAAATTTTATAATATATATTATCTATCTTGCATATATTATTATTTTAGATATGCTATAAAAATATTTATAAATAAAACAAAATTTATCATTATTGAAAATATGAATGGCATATTTAATAATTGAATAGTTGATTTTTAACTTTAATTTTTAAAATTAATTAAAATTATATTTAAATTAAAATACAAAATAACACTTTTCAGTGGATTGGCATTAAATTGTTATAAATACATAACCAAATATTCTATAAGCGTTTCATTTACTCTCTTAAAATGAATAAATTTACAAAAATTAAACTTCATTAAATTTTTTTCTTCTCAATCTTAATATTTGTATTTTAAAATATCTCAAAGGAAATAAAATCATGATTGTGTAAATGTTTTGTTAACGGGAGGGACCGAAAGTCAGGTTTAAAAGCTCAAATGAGGCTGATGATTATGTGATTTAATTTCATATCGCATTTGATAATTTTTTCATTTATGGTCACTTAATTTAAATCATTACTGCATGTCCTACATTGCTACTAAAAAGAAAAATAAAATTATTTGCCATGTTAAATGCTTTTAATCTCGAGAGAATTACGGTTGAAATAGATTACTCACACATCACCCATCTAATGGAAGAATTACTATGACGGTAGCTGCAAGACCTCCGCCTTCTCTTTCTCAACAACAGAACATCAATAACTTGGTATTCACTGTCCCGATCCAGAAGACCAATGGCGGCGAAAGGGAGGATTGCTAGAGTGAAGGTACGACGACAACGCTAATTGACGCGTGGGGAAAGAGGTATGGACTTTACTACCATCAAACACCTACTAGACCATGCAGTATAGAGAGAAAAGCATCTGAAGCCAATGTTAAACATCAAGAAACTTTTAAAATCAAAGCCAGCGAAATCCCTCTCTCTCTCTATCATTACTCAGCAAAAGGACTCCCTGGAAATCCAACTCGCCTTATTGAATTCATTCGAAAATACCCTTCAACTTTCCAAGAATTTTTCCTTGGATAGGTGTCCATCCACATATTGAGCTTAAGCAAGAGGTACTTGATATTGGTGCTGAATAAATAGCATATATAACCCATACCATTTCCAGCAACTCATGGCAAATTCTCAATGCCTATGTATCGCGAATCAGTGCATTCTTCCATTTCTGAATCTCTAGCTTCAATTCTTCTGTGTGAAATTTGACCACTCTTTGGCCAATTAATACTGGACATAATATTACTCGAGTTTCGAGAATGATTCTTCGCAAATAATTCACCCCGGCTCTTCTTGGCATTGCTTTTTACCAAAGTCTTCTTGCTTGTGGCTCCTTCCTGAGTGAAAATTACTCAAGATGATTTCGATCCTCGGTCCTAATAAAAGAGTGACTAGAGAGTGCTCCAAACTCTAATATCGCAAGATTTTCTCTGGAGCTCAAACACTCCAAAAAATCCTCATTTTTTAGAGACAAAAAAAAAAGTAAGACATAGATCTACCACTCCCACCGGGAGGCTTAAAACTAGAAAGCTTAAAAATGGCTTTAAGGGCGGTGGCCACATTGATGGTAAGAATAGGAGGTTTGCGGGAAGAGGAAGTAGAGGATGAAGAGGGCTCAAGCACACTTAGTACTTAGACACCAAAGGCATAAGGGGTAGAAGTCGGGTAAAATGTTCATCTGGATGACGGTCACAAAGAGGTGGAAGGACGGTGAGACTGGGTGACTGAAATTGTGATGGTTTGGTGGTGGGATTCATGTCTGGAGGTGAAATATAATGTAAACTTTACTCATTTAAAGCCTTTTGATATAGTAAAATAACTTAGATTTTAAAATTTTTTATGACACATAGAACATATTCCCCGTGCGCTCCGTCCAAAAATTGAGTTTTCACACTCTGTCAAAAAATTAATCCAAATGAGTTAGTAATTTTTTTAAAATAAATTGAATTTCAATGGCTATTTCAATAGCCACTTTAAAATAAATTGAAGTTCAATGACTACTGTAACATAGTGATTGATTTAAATTTTGTTGACCGTAAATGAAGAATAACCTATCGCATCTTCCAAATTAAAGATAGACGGTCCTAGAACAATTTTGGCACCATCGGTTTTTCCTTTTTTCAATCAGAAGTCCCATCAGATTGTAACCGGGGGAAACTTGTCTTTCATTCATGTATAGTGAATGTCCCCAAACTGCCAAGCTCTTGGGCACAGAGAAGAAAATACAACTAAGCATATGTTGCTCTGCTGGTGTGGTGGGTAATAGAAAATCAGTGCTTTATACTAATATTCAATCATTTCCTGCATTTCGGATTCTATTGATCCTCTGAAACTTACTTTAACTTCTATCTATCCTTGCGTTCTCAATAAACGCTCGTAAATGGAAATACAAACCCAAAAAGAAAAGGACTCAAGTGTTACAAATGAAATCAATTTTAGAATTACAAAGCAATGTCCTAAGGCACAGTGGTCTTTTACACTTGCATTCTCCCTGAAATATTACAAGGTTTGGCATATCATACCACACCTCCTCCTAATTATTCTACCATTGTGTCTACTGAAGCTTCAGCAGCTGGCTTGGATTTCCCATTTTTCTTACCTATGTATAAGGATGCACATTCACATTAGAAGAAGCATAAGAAAAAGGAAAAGGTATAGCCAAGTGCAAGACAGAGAAGAATGGCAGGATGCAGCTTGATGCAAAACAGACATTATACTTACCACTGCGCTTAAACTTCTTCAGCTTCAAGGCTTTCTTCACATGAAATTTTGCTTGGGATTTGCTGGCATTCTTGGATTTATCTTCACCTGAAACCAACTTGTGTCAGTTTTGGTTAAGACGCTAGCAATATAAATAGTAGCAGCCAAACTTATACTTGCACTTGCAAAATCTCAGTAAAATCCCTAGTCCCAAACAAGAAAATTGTTCGCAAATACCAACGGTTTCTTCTGATTATCATAAAGGCTAAAGGCACAAGGGACTCCACCCAAGAAATTACAAAATTAAAGAGAAATCCTGATATTTCACCCTAAAAGATGAATACTCCCTATCGACAGTTATTTTGACTGGTCAACTGGGGCTGCCACAGATGGACTTATGAGTAACTTGACAAAGCACACTGCACAATATTCTCTCATACTGACAAAAGCATAATCCCCTTGTTTGGTTTACAAAATCATGTAAGATTTCTATTTTTTTAAAATGAAATTTTTTCGAGTTAAAAGAAATGAATTCTTCCATTCCAAACAATTTTCTAATGAAATTTTTTATTCCAAACGGAGGAAATAAATTGAATAAATTTATTGGAACCAGAGGAACCCACCTTTGGGCAGTAACTGTCCATAACAAGTAAATACTATGTTTTCAAATAACTTGAGCAACTACAAGCTTGATTTATTGGTCATCAAACAATTGCGCAAATACAACTTCAACAGAATAATCAATCCATTTTAATATTGACATTTCCTTGGTTGAAAGTAAATTCTAGTCCTCAAAATAAGCCTAGCCAAAGTCACCAAAGAGTAAAACAACCCAAAAGGAGATTAAATATGAGAAAGATAAAAAAAAAATAAATAAAACAATGCATAAAGCCATAATTATAACTTCTACATTGCCAGCCACCCAGAATACATTCAACACCTTCTTTCTTATTTTTAGCTGAGATGTCAACCCCAGACAGCTTACTATTAACTAGTTCCTCACAAACACATAATTCATTATTACAACCTCTTTCAGCTTTAACCAAGCGACTTTTCACCGTTTGAACACCTAGATTCTATCAATTCTATTACTTGCAGTCACCGGCAAGAAAAAAAATATAATGATTATATTTTTTGTTCAAAAGAAGAGAAAGGGAAGGAAAGTAAACCTTCAGCAGCAGCCATCTCCACATCTTGCATGGTGACCAGGCCCTTCTCTATAGCCTCCTTCTGCTCCTGTATACAATTAATCAAGAATCAATACATATAAGACCTCGTCTGATTGCATATTTCCAGAGCTGGAGCTAGTACGAAACTCGTTGAATTGAATATTCAAAAATTTGTAAAGCAGACGATAATGTTTGCAACTGAGATGGGAGATCACATACTCTACGCCATTTCTTGAGGAGCTTGCGTTGGCGCTTGCCAGAGACAGAGAGAGGCTGAGGCTTATTATTGAGCTTCCCAGTAAGTGGGTCTCCACGTATCTCCCTTTTTCTCTGTGCTACTTGCTCTCTTCTCCTCTTCTGCACCACATTGAACTTCGCCATCGATGCCTCCGTCTCCGAGTGTCCCTCTCCAAAACCCTAACTGTGACAAGGCCTTTATACGTTTTCAAATCATAATCTTGGGCCTAAATTTTAGGCCTTCTCCAAAAAATTGGCCTATTATCTTATTCATTCAAAGCAACGTTTTAAATTCTGTTTATAAAGCAATTTAAAAATATGGTTTTGCTACTTTAGTATGTTATAACTAAAATATATCTAAATTAATTTTTAATACTTTTTAATTAATATATTTAAAACAATTTGTTTTTTTTACCACAATTTCAATAACAATACTAAATAAACCCTTGATGTTTAGCAAATTAAACTCAAATTTATTATGAATTTAAAGTATGAATATGTAAATTTTGTTTTCACCTATTTTACATATAAAATTTATAATAAACCAAATTTCATTATATATTTTCTAATGAAAAATTGAAAATTTATCATAAATTCTATTACATACTGATTAATCGAACGAAAATAAAAATAAAATTTCATTATATATGTCAATATGATAATAAAAAATAAAAATAAAATTTATTGTATACATCAATAATATGATAAAAAAATTTATAATAAGTGAAAGATCTATCGATTGTTAATATAGAGTTAACCGATGTTTATTTTCTAAATATGGTGATTACTTTTTCTCAAAAATGGATTTTTTTTTAGTATGAAAATTTTACTAGATGCCAACTATGTTTTGCAGTAGTCCACGCTTGGTGAAAATTTTGCCACATCGTTATGTTATTATGTATTCACGGAAATGGAAAAAAACAAATTCTCTAGTACAGCATTCTTTGTGTAAAAGAAGAAAGAAAAGAAACAAAAGCAACTCAGCATTCGATAACCTAACCAACAGATCACTTCTGACATGAAAAGGCCATTTTTGTCCTTAAATTTCAAAGAGGAAACTCAGTTGGTGAATGTATAACTTCAGCAACATTACCTCATCTGAGCTTCAGCTCAAGTATAACAGTTTCAGCTGAGGAGGAGGAGGATGCCCCATAATATCCAATGGCAGCAGCTGGCTCTCCATTTAATTTTTCTGGTATCCTCATAAAAAAGATCCTGATTTTTTTCCCCTACTCCCCTTTGAATTTCATGGGTTGTTGATTCCATTTAATAATCGAATCCAATTTTCATGTTATATACTAATTTAGAGGGATATTTTTCTCAGACAACGGATCAAATAGCTACAACATGCACTGACATTTCAGCAACGTGCTTAGTATATATGATGTTGATGCTCTTATTGACAATAAAGAAATATCAGATACCTATTTGTGACACTGCCTGCTTCTGCATATATTCCAAAATACAATCTGACAGTAAACTTGTCACAACAGAGCCTACTTTGTATTTTGATTTTAAAAATAAAAAAAAACATTAAGTGAACTCCTGTTTCCAGTACAAAGGTTGTCTACAAGCATTTAGCTTCAATTTCCTCAAGAGTGAGCCCCTTGGTCTCTGGTATAATGAAGAATATGAAAACGAGCGACAACACAGCTATTACTCCAAACGCGTAGAATAATACTCCAGCTCCCAACAATGCCTGTAACCGAAAGTGAAAGGTCCATTACTACCACTTTGACATGAATAATTGAATAAAGAACATGCGGTTTACTGAGCTAAAGTTTGACTTGTATGACACCATATGCAGAAAACATGACAGGACAGGAGGAGGTATAATAGACAAATAAGAGCATCACCATACAACTGTCTGAAATGCTCCACTACATGAAATTGAGGGTTCGTAATGAAAATGGGAAAGAACTTCAATAATTAAATGAGAAAAAAACTGAAAACCTCATATCATTTTTTATCAGATGGAACCATAACCAGAAAGAACTCAAGCTGACAAAACAGTGCTTTTTTTTTTCCCAACATGTTCCAGAATCATCAGTCTTTCCTCTGATAATACAACTTTTTGAAGTTACTCATTTATTGTTTTGCTTGGTGCAGTACGCACTGCACAATCATTTAATGAAAGTGGAGAAGCAATATTGGATCAAAGGACTAATGCAGAAGTTTGAGTCCATGACTCTCTACTGATGACTAATTGATTACCTATATGTAAGCTGACATAAAAGAGGAAACATCTCTGAGTATATAAATAGGCTACAAAACTAAGTACCTTCAGAGGAGAAAATGCAAAGGTAACAAGTGCATTTGCACCAAAATTCACAAGCACTGCTATACTAAGTCCTCTCCCTCTTAGGCGTAGTGGGAAAACCTCTGAAATCATCAACCAACCAATAGGACCAAATGATAACTGCAAAACAAATTTCATTAGCCCAGCAGCACAGACAGCAAAATAGAAGATATATTTGAAACACGATGCAGAACAAGAAAGATGGTAAATTGTCCTCCCTTTATCTCACTCATATCCAGCTGATGCCACGATATAATTTACATACATGAGTAATCCATAATAGCCACGACCAGTCAAACACAATTTGGCTTTGCCATTTCAGGTTTAAGTAAATTGCAGAACCAACAAATTCTTTTGACATGGCTAACATGTTCTATGATTGTTGATGCAGAAGCTTTTATGACATATTATTCCAATATTGAAGAATTCACATGATGTGAGATGAATAACACTGGTATCCCAAGCCAGTTTTCTGGTAGAAGCCCAACCGCAAGAAAGAAATAGACTAACTAGAACTTTGATGGGTTATTGGATTTGATTGGAAAAGAAACTTTTGTTTAAGTCATCAAGTGACAACACCCAGACCTCAAATAACATTTAATAAAGTAAATTGAAGTTACTTTCTTCACTTTAGTTTATTCTTATGTGATTATTATATCTTTTTTTTCCTCTAACAGTAGAAATTCTTAAGCTACAAGCATGGTAATATTGATGGTTTTTTGATAAGTTTAAAGGGCCTGCCTAAGAAAGTTATTCATTAGAAGTTCTGATGATAGTGCAGTAATTTTTTCCTGCACCGGGAATCTTGATTATTACAGTTGTACTTGTCTATAACAAAGTACTGAATATATACAAGGATGTCAAGATCTAGTACTAGATCAGACTTAACACCACATGTTCTGAAACATATATTTTAAGAACTGCAGGTGTTGAAGCACAATATTTTGGGATAATTTAATAGAGAAGTGGCAAAAAAATATTGATCACCTGATAACATCCAACATATAATAGCAGTGCAACTACAGCCACAACTGGTGCATTGTCCAGGAAAAGGTAATATGACCCCAGAAGGAATAATGAGATGATCTGTTGAAAAAATAAAGCATATCTTTCAGCATAGTAAATTTCTAACACTTGCTCATGATCAGCTTAGTTCATATTCCTTTGTCGTCCTCTTCATTCAGTAAAATAAGCCTAGATCAAGCAAGTGGAAAGTATACTCCAATGTGACAGAATGGCCTTCCTTCCAGTTTTAGAAAGCAGACAAGTGTCATACCCTCATGCAGGCTCAGAAACAATGAAATATACATCATGCAAATGAATGGTGAAGAGAAAAGATTGAGAGAACAGTTTACCATCCCAGAGACACCACCAAGCAGTAAAGGTCTCCTTCCAAGTCTATCAACAGCAAGGACAGCTGTTCCTGTCATGATCAACTATAGATGCAAAAGTCCATGTTAGCGATTCCACTCAGTGCCTTGCAACTTGAGAACAGGTTATGTATCACTTACAAGAAAAGGAACAATTTAGTCAATTATTTGTGATAATTTTGAAATATCAACTAGAAACTTGAAATTTGCAAGGCGCAGCATATCAAAAAATTCGTTCAAAGCAAAGGAGATTAACAGCTGGTCAATGAAGCCTAGACCCTTCTCCCATACCATCATGAAAACTTGAAAACATGGAAGAACAAAAATGAATATATTTTCATGTACATTTATTTAGTATTAGCACAACACATGTACATGCACACATAATAAGGTACAAACTCAAAACGAATCAATAGCACCAAAAGAAGCGGCAGCCAGCAAGCCTGGTATTTGCAATTTGTATACCCTAGATTTATTACTTATACAGCACCTTAAATCATGTATAACTAAAAATGTTAAGAATTATCAAAATGAAGAAGAAATTACAACAACACAATTTTAAGTGTTCAACATGTGTGATTTAAATAAACCAATTTCATCATCAGAAATCAGATAAAAAGAACAACAGGAAAACTCTTCCTGCCAATTTCAGACATCAGAGGAGGTACACTTTTATTCCTGAATTTACTAATTATATAAATGAGCCTACCTTAAAAAAACCAAGTAGAATTGATACACGTGTTGCATCAGATGCTGCAGAAAATCCTGCACTCTACAAGATCATATTGGGTTAGGATGAAAGTGCACTTCTTCTAAAGCCTCATGACAATGATATTACATTGATAACCGTCAATAGCCTATTTATGAGTAATAGTAACTAGGCACCTGAAAGATTGAGGCAGCATAATACAGTACACTTGGTTGACCTGTGATCTGCCATGAAAGTATATCATTTACCATCCAAAACCTTGGAAATTCAGCAATTGTTTCTTATCATTTCTGATAAGAAAGATACCTGTTGAAAAAGAACTAATCCTGCACCAATGGTAAGGGCTTTCAAGCATTTTCCTCGGAACATTTCCCCAAGTGAAGCTTCTTTTTCTTCACCAACGAAAGTCAGCTCACTAAGAATTTCTTCTACTTGGGTAGGTGCAGTGTCACCAATAGCCTCACCCCTGAGTCGACACAAGCACCGTACTGCAGTTTCTTTTAAATCCTGCATGTTGCCTTTCCCCTGTATGGCACATAATAGTATCCATCTGGGTGATGGCGGTAACCACCACATCCCAATTCCCATGACTACTGCCAAAGGAGTACTAGCTCCATACATGTATCGCCATCCAGCTACAGTATCAACTAAAAGGCTACCAATCCCATAACCTGCCTGCATAACATTTAATCATTTACTTTTTGCAGGCATTATCAAAAATCAATAGAACTTAATGGGGAAAAAGGCTTCACAATGAAGATTTTGTAGGTGCAAAAGCATGTAAATACTAGAATCAAATCAAAGTTCTCAAAAAAGAATTGAAGAACTTACAACCATCCCAAGGACTATAAAGAACTCTTTGAGGGAGATTAATTGACCACGTAT
Organism: Manihot esculenta; assembly: GCF_001659605.2. Taxonomy (NCBI): domain Eukaryota; kingdom Viridiplantae; phylum Streptophyta; class Magnoliopsida; order Malpighiales; family Euphorbiaceae; genus Manihot; species Manihot esculenta. Next base: position 39,787,171 of record NC_035168.2, read on the forward strand.
CTTACTTGGAGCTGTCTCAGCAATGTACATTGGGGCAGCATGCATAGCCTGAAAATTATTTAAAATGTATTTCATAAAATAAACAAGTGAACACAATGAATTTTGAAATTATTTAAACTAATGAATATAGGGATTTGAAATTATCTTATTTTTTTGCAAGCAGTAAAAACTTTAATCTTCTCTTAATGTAACCATACGTGCGAACAAAAGTTACATATATATGAATAATTATGCAAAAATTTCAGGGCCAACATATTACATAATGAAAAAGAGCAAGAGATGTTTTACCAATCCTATCCCAATACCAAATATAAAACGTCCAATCACCATGATAACCAGATCAGGTGCTAATGCTGTCACAAATGCTCCAACAAGATATAACAAAGCAGCCAGTATCAACTCCCTTCTTCTTCCTTAAAATCAAATTCATCAGATCAAATTCATTAGCAAAAAGAAATTAGCATATTTTTTAATTTGTAGCTAGCACAAAATGCAAAATAACTAACCTAAAAAATCTGCAATATTAAAGGCCAAGACAGAGCCAATCAAGGCCCCATATAATGAGCCACTGGTCTGCAGAAAACAAAACTCACTAATTTCAAATGGAACAAGTATCTGATTTTAAATTATTGAGCATTGAAACAGACAATTTTAAAGAAAAGGTGAAAGAAGTAGAGAAATAAACAGAAATAAAATCGCCACTCATGATCCAGCAGTTCAAGGAAGAAATTGTCACTAGAAACTCACAATGAGCCCAACTTCCACAGAATTCAAGTTATACCATGAAATTCCACTTGTTGTGGATGACTGCAGGAGAAGAAAAGGGATTAATAAGTTTAGAGAATAGAAGAAAATATTTACCATTTCAATCACAATTCTAAATGATCCATGGATTTTGCATGCATATGAATAATAAAACCACACACATATGCAGGGAGAAGCACACAGTAGTGGTCAATCTGCACCACAAGGAAATATATTTCTAATATTTTACTTCAATGATCTAACCAATTTACAAAGAATATAAACAATTGGAAGCATGAACTAAATCAAAATTTTAATAGTTTTAGCACAGTGTTTTGTTCCATTTCTGCTGGAGCACACTATGTTTCTGCCACACATCCATCATCAGGTCCAGTGTTAAATAAAATTTTATTGTAGGCAAAAAATAACCGCTGTTCCTTCTTCATACAGAAAAAAGAAATTCTAAGTTACAAATTTGTTAATCCATGAAGCCACACGTCATACTGAATACACATAAGAACAAATATTATAATAGAAAAGGGTTATAAATGAACTAAGATTCCATCTGCAGTTTACAATTTCATCAAAAGCGCACCTCTATAGATATCGTAGCACAGGATGTGGCCCCAATATCATAACCGTATAATAGTCCTCCAAGAGCTGGAAATAGAAATCTGCAATGAACAATGCACTTCTTAAGCATAAGCAGGATATGTTTGCAAGGCATCAAGTATCAAGAAGCAAGATTATTTGTAAAAGGAATAGGAAAATCAAGACTCATGAGCGCATCACATATGGTAAAATGATAACTCAAAGTATCAAATACAATGGTGTGAAGTATGAACCTCAACTCTGAAGAATTGCTTAGAACTTGAATAGACTAGCAAAGTTAGAATGCATCCCTTCATTTCTACATATGGTACGCGCAAAGTCTAGCATATCTCACGTGTATTGATTTAAAAATATTTTGAAAACCAAAGAACTGTCCTTTCTTCGAACCAAGATACTTCAGCTTCCCATATGAATTTAGCTCGAAATCATCAAATAGAATAACAAACCATCCTTAATTTTATCGGCATATTTTTTACAAATGCGTCTAGTGAGCCTATAGCTATTTTCTTACAGAAACTAAAAGGGAAAAGGCCAGAAATGTAATAAAAGTAAAACTCACGGGAGAATTGCAGCAAGAACAGAGTAGTTCTCTGAGCTAGTGCCCCCATTAAGAAGAGGCTCCTCCGCACCGCCAATTTCACTTGAAGACTTTCCTACCTGATAAAAACTCAGTACTTAAAAACTTCCCAACACGATAGAAGCAATCTTAAACACTGAAAAAACTGTCCTTTGCTTGGCTGCTTGGAAAGCAAAAGAGAAACCAATAGATGAGTTGGAGTAATGGGGGTAACTTTAGGCACACATTTATTATCAGCGAAGAAGATAATTAAAAATCCAACGATCATTAAAATCCCACTTCTCCCAGCAACCACACAGAAACAAATGAGAAAAAAGGGGGAAAAAACTGAAAATCAAGAAGAAAGACAGAACCTTTTCGATAGAAGAAAGAGAGGGCTGCTCAGGATCGGTCGCCATATTTTCCAGCGATGGAAACGAACAATGAAGTACTAGTGGGAATTTATATTTGAAGGCAAAATTAAAAACTCAAAAGAAGAAAATGAATATCAAAAAAGGGTGGGCTACAAGAATCCAAATCAAGGTTCGTTCAGAAAATAAATAAAGAAAGAAAGAAACATGTGAAGGATGATAATAAATTAAGACCAGAGGCCCGAAAAAGAGGAGTTAGTCAATTATTTTCACAAGTCATAACCTTGATTTTAAGTTACTTGTAGACAGCAAGTTGTTAATTCTATATAATTAATTTGAGTCTTATCAAATTATAGTTTCCAATGATCTTTAATAAGATTTTTTTTTGAAAAAAACTGAGAAAGTAATTTTTAATATTAGATAAAGTTAGTTTATAAATCCAAGCATCACAATCCTCATACTTGTATTGTGCTGGTTCACAAGTTAGCTAGGCCGACAAGGGGTGGAGATGATCTCTGGTCCTTTCAGTTTATTTTATTTTACTTATTTAAATTCCAAAAAGCATAATAAATGTTAGAATTCGCCAGACTCCTTTGTCATTTTTATCATGGTTTGATTGAATGACAAATGTTACTGTTTATCAATAGAAAAGGATTCAATCAATTCTTATTAATTGTCTGTCTTGCTGATGGGTATTCCATTTGTTTCATGGCCATGGTTGGCCCAAGTACACACAGTTTTTACTTTCATGGAAGATCCATATACATATTTACGCGGCAGAGCACTGCTGCTTCTCTGGCCATATGAGATGCCCGTATCCACAAAAACTAGGGTCTAATTTTGTTGAAGTCTCTCTACTTTTAAAAAAAAAAAAAAAAAAATATTTTCTTCAACTTACTCAAGTTACTTCCACAGAAATAATCACGAATTGAACCAAATAAGGTCTACATAACTTACCTGCAAGTCAGCAAACTGAAAGTATTGTATTTACAACTCGTCTATATTTATTTAAGAAAAATAATTTAGTTTATGAATTTTCATTTAGATTCAAATTTAATCAATCATAAACGGAAAGCATTAAATTATTAATAAAAATATATATTCATAGAAATTACTAATTAGATAAAAAAAATTAAATGATAATTACGTTCAGGATGAAATATCAAAATTATTAGTTAAAATTTAAATTTTATTTAAGAGTGACAATCTTTACCACTACCCTATTTGTTGAGATCTCTAAAAAGTTGCCAAGTTAGTTCCAAAACCCAACCGAGTCCACAGGATCGAAGAATCCACACACTGTTTCAAATGGAACAACCCATCGATTTGAGGTTTAAAATTTCCAACAGATGTATTTGGGGGCGGATTCCTTCGTTGTTTGCAATCAAAAGGGTCCATTGATTCGTTATTTCAATATTCACAGCTTGTTTTCGTGATCATTGCAATGCATGAACTGTTTCAAGCCAAGTGCTAGAGTTGTCTGCTCTATGCCATGGTTGTTCCAAGCAGACATATATTAATAGAAGATCTGAATTCAGACAACAGAACTCGGTAGACGCTGCTGGCAAAATGTTATGTTTAAGGGGAGGGGTAATGAAAAGGCAAACGAAGAAACAAAAACTCAAAAAGTGAAGATTGCTAGAGTTTCTAACTTCCTAGGTCAGAATTTAACAAGAAATGTGAAGATTTATTCTCTCAACTATCTCCTTTGCAGCAGTTCCGGCTCAACAACACCACTCTCACTTGAGCAACAAAACCAATACCAACAGCAATCCACAACAAATACCATTGAGAAAATAAAGTTTCATCAAACAGACTATAAAGTTGGCATTCAAAGTTCTCTTCACGAACGAAAGCACTACTGCCTCAAATAAGCACATGCTTTATTCATTTAAATCAGATTCAAGTTGCCATGATTTCCAAGTTTACAGCATGTTGGTAGCCCCAAAGAATTACTCCGACTTCGCAGGTTGCCAAGGTTGATATCTGGTCCAGTCTTTCTGACCAGGATTGAGAGCATGTCCTTTGGAATGGTATATATACTCTTCACCTTCTCCTGAGAGATTCTCCTTGTGCTCAGCCCCGTACCTCTTAGGTTTTAGCATTAGCAGCTGCAACAAATATGATCATCATCAATTAAGCATGCATCTCCCCATTTTATTGCAGAGTTATAGCTGGCATACCTCATCCCCTGTGTGATCAGTTATGAAATGAAGCCAACCATGCCATTCTGGTGGCACCTGAGAAGCATTGTAGCGACCCTTTTCTGCATATTCAACCCATCGGTGCCTTCCTAAAATGCCACATGGAATAGGTTTTGCCTTAAATCAGTGACCTTCTTATGATACTTCACAAGTAGGTGCTAACATCATAGGGAAATTACTCTTTCAAATTGACTTAAAGAGATGCTTATAGCTGCCAAATCGTGCACACAGTGACACATAAACATGACAGCCAATAATGTCAATAAGTACTTTACAAGATCTATAGGTGGAGGCATGTTCCCATTGATTT